>NC_077229.1:137996061-138714439 GCF_027887165.1 Monodelphis domestica | reverse complement strand
AAGGAAGGAAAGGAAGGAAAGGAAGGAAGAAGAAAGAAAGGAAGGAAGGAAGGAAGGAAGGAAGGAAGGAAGGAAGGAAGGAAGAAGGAAGGAAGGAAGGAAGGAAGGAAGGAGGAAGAAGGAGAGGAAGGAAGGAAGAAGAAGAAAGAAAGAAAGAAAGAAAGAAAGAAAGAAAGAAAGAAGAAGAAAGAAAGAAGAAAGAAGAAAGAAAGAAAGAAGAAAGAAAGAAAGAAAGAAAGAAAAAGAAAGAAAGAAAGAGAGAGAAGGAAGGAAGGGGAAGGAGGAAAAAAGAAATGGACAAAAAAAAAAAGAAACAGAGGAGAATCCAAGACATTCCCCCAATTGATAAATGGTCAAAGAATATGAATAGTCAGCTTTCAGATGAAAAATAAAAGCTATCAATAATCATATAAAAATGTCTTAAATCCCTCTTGATTAGAGAAATTCGAATTAAAACAACTCTGAGGTACCATCCCACACCTATCAGATTGGCCAAATAACAGGAAAAGAAAGTAATAAATGTTGGATGGGATGTGTCAAAATTGGGACACTAATGCATTATTGGTGAAGTTGTAAATTGATCCAGCCATTCTGGAGAACAATTTGCAATTATACCCAAAGGGCTATAAAAGAATACATAGCTTTTGATCCAGTAATACAACTACTGAGTCTATCCCAAAGAGATTTTTTTTTAAATAGGAAAGGATCTGTTTGTACATAAATATTTATATCTGCGCTTTCTGTGGTGGCAAAGAATTGGAAACTAAAGGAATGTCCCTCAATTGGGGAATGACTGAACAAATTGTAGTATATGATGGTGATGGGTTTGTGTAAAGGGAGCCCCTTCCTCCCAGGGTTGTGAACTTTCTCCTCCCCTGACCCATCTCATTACTGTGGCTGGAACCTCCAAGCAGAAGTCACAGGTTAAGAAGCCCTAGGAACATGACCCAGAACTAAGGGTTCTGGTCCAGAGTCAGGGAGACTTTGATTGGTTCCTGAGATGTGATAGACCAGCTCAGAGAGACAGGGAAGTGCAGCGGAGAAAGAGGCTATAAAAGATGAGACCATAGAGTAGATTGAGGGCTTTTGGTGTGAGTTTGCTAGAACTGATTCTTCTCCATTCAGTGTTGGTGGCTCTGGCAGAAGACACCCTAGTGGGCTGGTAAGACACTTGCTCTGAAGAGACTACCAGACTTCCTTATGGAGATCAGAACCTTGTCAAGGGAGCAAGCTGAAATTCTATAGATCAGACTTTAGAGTGGTAGGCTAGAAAATAATTTTCTACTTCCTTATTTCTTTCTTATACTATATTTATATTAAATTGTTCAAAGCTACTATCATTTTATAAACAGTGATCACAACAATTTTTACTAATATGATTTAACAAAACCAATTTCTAAATATTACATTGTAACATTTTAATTATTACATATTACATTTATTTTCATTATTACAGGTCAATGGTATTTATTGTGTTATAAGATTGATGAACAGGATGGTTTCAGAAAGAGCTGAAAATACCTACACAAACTGATACAGAGTAAAATAAGCAGAACCAGGAGAACAAAGTGACTGCAATATTGTGGAATGACCAAATGTGCTGCTATTGATCCAGGATGGATTTTGTCTTTCACCACAAGCACTTCTGCAATGATTCAAGACTATTCTGAGGGACTTACAAAAAAGAAATCCACCTCCAAAGAAAGAACTATTAGAGGAGAAATGCAGATCAAAACATATGTTTCATCACTTGTTTATTTGGGTATATTTTTTAGGGCTTTGGTTTTATAAAATTATTCTTATAATAAACTTATAAATATAAATAATATGGAAGTATGTTTTGTGTAATAATACATGTGTAACCTTTATTGAATTGCTTGTCAGCTCCAGATGGTGGAGAAGGAAGAAAGGAGACAGACATTATGAATCATATAACTTTGGGAAACTTATATGGAGCTTTGTTATTAAACTTTAAAAATAAAACATTTTTAAAATTTTTTAAAAGAAATTATGGTCAGAGTTCGTTGTGCCTTGGCAGGATATAATTTGTTATTGGTATGACCAATGGCAAGAGTTACATGGGGGTTACCAGCCACTGGCACACACAGAAGCTATCCAAATGGGGTCACAGAGTTGGACACAACTGAAAAGACTAAACAACAACAACAAAAACTTACAAGATTCGGCAACCACCTTAATACACCAGCAAGAGGGAAGAATAAAAGAGAGTATCAGGGTTTAGAACATGGAAGATGGTGCCATGGGGGAATACGAGACGTCAGAAAGAAGAGCACACAATGAGTGGGACAGAAGGGGTCCATTTGGTTTTATGAAAAGAAAAATCTTATGGCAGTAAATCATGGAATAAAAAGTGAGAAAAATGAGGAAAGCCATCGTCTGTGACCTGGCTATAAAAGCAGCAAATGACTGAAAAATAAGGGATGGCAGGGCAGGTGTCCCTATAAATAGAGCAAGACATCCCGCATATAATAGATCTCCTGTGGAGAATTTGGAAGAGGAAATGGGTTGAAAATCCTACAAAATTGGGCAGACCAGGGAGCCCTGGGATCTATGTCCTTGGAGTGGGTCTCCACAGTCATTAGATCACAAAGTCCAGGAGATTGGTTACGTAAGGGAAACTGGCTAATGATTTGTGTTGTCCGCAAGCGTGACGGGCTGGCTTTGGAGGTGGGGATGTTCCCCATTACTGAGCCTGGCTGGCCACCTGCTTGGGGGAATGAGTCTGGAATGGGGCGCTGGGGTTCCTTCCATGCAGAATTTGGGGATTCGGGGATCTCCGCATCCAACATACAATACAGGAATCTCTTTCCCCTTTCCTCCTCTCGGAGACTCTTCCTTCCTTTTTTCATGGCTGTATTCTGGGGGGGCGGAGGGATTGGTTTTGTCTTTTCCCTCTCAGATCTGTGGCAGAATTGGGGAGAGAGGGAGGAGAGGCCTTCCCAGGAGCATTGTAAAGCACTCATCTGCACATCAGATGACAGCCACTCAGCACCACCCCTCACCCCCATGCTCCCTCCTGGGCATCATTGTCTCTCCTGGCTCCGGGGAGACGGACCCTCCTCCTCCGGGGGCTGGCCCAGCAAGCTCCCCGGAAGCTCCCCGTAGCCATTATCAAATGCACACTTCCGTATATGTTTTAAAATGTTAAAATGTGACTCTTATTTTTTCAAGGGCCCAGGGCCTAATCACAAGAGGCCACTTAGTCTAGGCGGCTGAGTGTGGCAGGGTAACGTTGATTAATGATTATGCATTTCTCGAGTGAGCTGGAAATGCTCCACTTTGTCTCATGCCTCAATACCCTCCAGAGGGGCACATTAATCAGGCCCACCATGTCTTAAGTTATAGCCGGAGCCGTTTAACCTTTGGGGAAGAGCGCTCCCCTGGTGCACTGGGATTTCCAGTGACATTCTCCCAGTGCCCACTGGGGCAGGATCCCCGCCCCCGAACTCCTTGTGCGGATTAGTTAGTGGGGAGGGATCCGGGCTGCTGGGAACGTCCTCTTATTCTTGCAGCTTCAGCCATCGCGAGTGGACTATTAACAAGAGATGAGCCTTGAGCCAGGCTTTTCGTCTTAATCATTTTAAAGGCCCTTTCCGCTTTCCCCTTAAGAATGTCCTTTTTGCTCTGTCTACCTGGCACAAAGAAGGAAGAGAAACCAGCACCAGATGCCACGTGGTCCCCTGGATGGAGCCCGGGGTTCAGAGTCAGGAGACTGACTGGGTCCCATCCTGGTGATTTGGGGGCAGCTCGCTTCAATCTCTCCAGACCTCCTTATCTTCTTCTAGAGATAATAGAGGATAGAAGGGCCCGATGGGCTGTGGTCCATAAGTCACAACTCAACAACAACGACAATAATAAAAATTAGGGAAATCTGGCCTCAGACACTTCCCAGCTGTGTGACCCTGGGCAAGTCACTTAACCCCCATTGCCTAGCGCTTACCTGCCTTAGAACCAATACACAGTATTGATTCCAAGAGGGAAGGGAAGGGTTTAAAAAATAATAACAAAATGAGGAATGACCTCCAAAGTCCCTTCCAGCTCTAAAATCTATCATTCTGAACCCATGTCTTAGTCCTAATTATTGCTGGTATAATGTGGCATGTGGATTGTGTGGTCCACAGGAAGAGAAAACCTAACAGGGAAGGTTGCTTGACTCCTTACAAAACCAGAGCTCTCCCAGACGCAGGGAGGAGAGCCTCAAGCCCAGGATGCAGAGGACTGGATGGGTCATTGGGTTGGCTGGGGTCCACGAAGGAAGGAGGTTTTCCTTCAAGATTTTTGACTGTTTATGGATTTGAGTAGGAGTCTTTTGTGACTTCTGTCAGATTAGATAAAATCTTTTCTAGATTTAAATGCTGTTAGCTTAGTGCTTAAAGGGAAACTGAGAAATCTCTAATGAAGAGATAGAAAAAGAAATGTTAAAGTCAAATATTCCCAGATTTTCCCTAGGTAGGAACAGAACCATAGGATTTATTAGAGAGGCTTCCAATTCTGAGTCTGATCCTCCTGCATCCTGAGCTGGCCTTACTGAGCAAACGTTACAATATTACTTTTTTTAAATGAGGTGGGGAAATATAGTAAATGCTTAAAGGATATTTCTCAAAAACACCTTTACAGAGAAACCTATGGGGTAGCTGGTTGGCTTAGTGAATGGAAGTGCTACACCTGGTGTCAGAAAGCCCTGGGTTCAAATAGAGCCTCAAATACTTCCAGCTGCATGACCATGAGCAAGTCACTTAACCCTGATTACCTAGCCCTTCTCTTCTGTCTTAGAATTGTTACTGGGATAGAAAGTAAGGGTCCTAAAGCAAAATAAAACAAAGAACCCTGTGAATGAGTGAAAATGAATACATAATGCTAATCAAATTTTTTTCTTTTTCCTTCCTTCCTTCCCTCCCTCCCTCCCTCCCTCCCTCCCTCCCTTCCTTCCTTCCTTCCTTCCTTCCTTCTTTTCTTTCTTTTCTTTCTTTCTTTCTTTCTTTCTTTCTTTCTTTCTTTCTTTCTTTTCTTTCTTTCTTTCTTTCTTTCTTTCTTTCTTTCTTTCTTTCTTTCTTTCTTTCTTTCTTTCTTTCTTTCTTTCTTTCTTTCCTTCTCATCTTAATTGATCCTTCAGTCAGAAAGACATGAGTTCGTATATGACTTCAGATACTTAAGCTGTGTAAGTCATTGGGCAAGTCACTTAACCACTGCCTGTCTCAGTTTCCTCAGTTGTAAAGTGAGAATGATAATAGCGCCTGCCTTCCAGGGTTGTTATGTAGATCAAATGAGATCATTTTTTCCCTTACCTTCTATTTCGAATCAATACTGGGTAGTGGTTCCAAGGTAAAAGCATGGGAAAAATTAGGCAATGGAGGTTACATAGCAAGTGTCAAAACGGTAGGAAGTATCTGAGGTCAAATTTGAACCCAGGTCCCCCCATCTCTAGGCCTGGCTCTCACTCCACTGAACCAACTAGCTGCTCCCTTGAGATAATATTTTTTAAGAGCTCAGCATCCCACTTGGGACATAGTAAATAAGTAGATGCTTAATGAATATTCATTTCTTCCTCTTCTTTCCTATTAATCATCTACTAAAGAGCCAAGCGTTGTACTCAAGGCTGAGGCTACAAAGGCCAAATAAAAAACAGTCCTTACGCTTAGTGAGTTCACATTCTACTAGGGAGTGATATATTCCAGGTAAATAGATAATAATAATGTATGTGAAATATATATATATATATATATTTATATATATACACTGAATAATTTGAGTAGAACAAAAAGGAAGATGAGGAAAGGTTTCCCTTAGGAAGGACATGGTAGATAAACTTGAAGAAAACTAAATATCCTAAGAAATTAACCCATTTTTTTATTTTTATTTTTCTTATATGTAGACTAATATCAGGGCAGTTAACATGGTGTGGTGGATAGAATGTTGGACCTAGATTCAGGAAAATTCATCTTCATGAGTTCAAATCTGGCCTCAGAAATTTACTGGCTGTGTGACACTGGACAAGTCGAATAACCCTGTTTGCTTCAATTTCCTCTTCTGTAAAATGAACTGGAGAAAGAAATAGCAAACCACTCCAGTATCTTTGCCAAGAAAACCTCAAATGGAGTCATGAAGAGTCAGATGCAACTAAAAATGACTGAACAACAAAAAACAAGATCAGGTGAATGTCATAAGATGTTTAGCAAAGCATTTGAAAAAATCTCATGTTATTCTTATAGAAAAAGATATGGACTTGTAAGAATTGAATAATATTTCTACCCAGATATATATTTATTTTATAAAGTTTATTAGGAGGGTAGACAATCATTCCTAAGTGACCTGGTGTCTAGCCTGCCAGTCTCTTTCCTCTTTCCTCCCCTCACCTGCCTCCTCTGTTCTATATCAGTTCTCCCCAGATTCTCTCTCATTTCTCCAGCTCAGAAGCCCAAAGCCTTGACATTTTATTGACCAACACGAAACCTGGCACAACTGTGGTATGTCGGGAATGTTTGATAGACAGTTAAAGCTCCTCAGGAGAGGGAGGGGATAAACTTCCTTGATCCAATTTAAATGATAATATAACTAGATTGATTCAGAACTCATTTGAATAAAAGTCTCCAAGAGAAATTTCTACTGATTCAATGACAACATGGCAGAAGATGGCCAATGGAATGCCCTAAGAGTGTCTCAATCTGACAAAAGATTTACATCATTCTGCTGGGTTTGCATTAAGGATTTGCTCCTGCTCAAGTCCTGTCCTCCCAACATTCCCATTTATCACATTGTTAACGTGCTCACCTTGTACAGTTTGACATTCTTAGCAATGATTCAGATAAAGGGATATATGTTGAGTTTTCCAGATTTATACACGACCCAAAGTTGAAAGAGACAGAGAACACAGAGGCTGACAAAAACTATTGACCAGCTAGAGCATTGGGTGGAATCTAATTGGATGAAATTCAATAGGGATAAATATCTTACCCATGGGTTCAAAAAAATCAGCTTCACAAGCTAATGATAAGGTTAGAGAGCAGTTTATCTAAAAAAGATTTGGGGTTTTCATGAACTACAAACTTGGTATGAGTCAATGGTGCTATATGACAGCTAAAACTGCTGTGACTGGGATTAGTTAAGAGACCTAGGAATAAGGAAGTAAGTCCCACTGCAAGGATGAGATCATAGCTTTAGAGCTAAAGGGAACCTTGGAGACCATCTAATCAACCACCTTCCCTCATTTTATAAATGAGAAAACTAAGGCCTAAAGAGGGGATTATAAATTAGGAGGTAGCCCTGTCAGGATTCGCATCCAGGTCCTCTCCCTCTAATTCCAGCCCTTGTTCCACTGTCTGATTCTCCTGGGAAGGACACACCAGTGTAGACTTTGCCATAGGGTTCCTCAGCCATCTCTGTTCTTTCCTGGCCCATTTCATCCCCACCTCTTCAGCAGAGCACATCAAATAATAATCATAATATTACAAAGTATATATTACCAAGTATAACACTTAGTGCTTTAAGATTTGCAAAGTACTTTACAAATATCATTCCATTTTATCCTCAGAAACTTCTGGGAGGTAGAGGTTATTGTTGTCCCCATTTAACAGATAAGGAAACTGAGATTGATAGCAGTGAAATAACTTCCTCAGCCCCCCTCCCTCCCTCAGGATTCAAACTCAGGTCTTTCTGACTGTAAGACCAGCACTCCGTCCAGTGTACAACCTAGTTGCCTCTGCCTGGAAATGATGATTCCAAATGCAGGAAACTCTGTTTGGATCATTCCTAAGTGACTCAGTTAAGAAAATTATCTGAGGAGTTACAGCTAGGTGGCTCAATGGATTGAGAGCCAGCCCCAGAGATGGGAGGTCCTGGGTTCAAATCTGACCTCAGACACGTCCCAGCTGTGTGACCCTGGACAAGTCACTTAACCCCCATTGCCTAGCCCTTACCACTCTTCTGACTTGGAAACAATACACAGTATTGATACTAAGATGGAAGGTAAGGGCTTAAAAATAATAATAATCTGAGTGTTTTGTACTGTTGGAATACTAGTTTGTTGCCTTCTTAGAGAAAAATTCATGGCAAATACATATACACAAATACACATATACAAAATTATTTGAGTTAGGACTATGATGAACATGATTCCATTATCCTTGAGTAGTTCTCTGTGTCCATCTCTGTCTCTGCCTCTGTCTCTGTCTCTCTCTCTCTCTCAGCAACTTTCACCCAAAACTCCTATCTCTGTCTGGTAGGACCAACCAGCTAGGTGACACAGTGGAGAGTGCCAGGTCTGGAGACTGAAAGGATCATCTTTCTGGGTTCAAATCTTGCCTCACATACTTAAGAGCTGTGTGACCCTGGGCAAGTCACTTAACCCTGTTTGCCTTAGTTTTTCATCTGTAAAATGAGCTGGAAAAGGAAATGACAAACCGTTCTAGTATCTCTTCCAAGAAAAACTTGAAAGAGCCAACCCAACTGAAACAAGTGAATGACAACCAAAGGGCCAGAGGAAGTCTAATCCTTCTTCCTTCAAACACATGGACATAGACATCATGTCCATCCCCAGTTCCTTCCATTGACTCTAAAAAGACAAACTCAAAGCCCTGTTCAATTTTGGTTGTCCTTCTCGGGATATTTCCCAGCTTGTTCATGTCTTTTTCAGACTGCGCTGTCCAGCACTGAACATTCGGAAATGTACAAAGAGTACAGAGGGTACGGAGGGACCATCCCCTCCTTGGTCTTTAAGCTGGACCTCCCTTAATGCATGCTAAGCTCTCATTAGCTTTCTTGGTTGTCACATCACCCTAAGCACAGCAAAAGATGAAAGGTGTCAGCAAGGGATATTTCAAGGGATAAATCAGAAGAGCTGCATTTTTCTCTTACAGAAATTAATCTTTGTAATGCAAAATATTTTTTCCAAATTCATGCTATAGGGCTATATAGCTTCAAATCATGAAACACCGGATCCTTTGGGGAAAAAAATGAAAACCATGAACAACACAAAATCAATCAACAAGCATTTTTTTTAAACTCTTACCTTCCATCTTAGAATCAATACTGTATAGTGGTTCCAAGACAGAAGAACAGTAAGGGCTCAACAATTAAATGACTTGACCAAGGTCTCACAGCTAGGAAGTGTCCATATTTAAACCTTGGACTTCCTGCTTCTGTGCCTGGTTCTCAAACCATTGAGTCACTTAGCTGCCCTCCCCCCTTCTTGGTTTGTTGTTGTTTTTTTTTAAGACCCTTACCTTCTGTCTTAGAATCAATACTAAGTATCAGTTCCAAGGCAGAAGAGTGGTAAAGGCTAGGCAATGGGGATTGATTGACTTACTCAGGGTCACACAGCTAGGAAGTATCTAAAGTCATATTTGAACCCAGGTCCTCCTGATTCTAGGACCTCCTGACACTATTCACTGAGTCACCTGGCTACGCCTCATCAAGCTTTTATTATATACTTACTATGTGTCAGTATAGCTGTCAGTGAGTTAGTGGGGTATCTACCCCAGGCACGAGAAGACAAAATGGGTGGATGAGAGCAATTTGTTCCAACGGCCACAAAGACAGCTGCAGGAGTGCTTAGAGGTTGGTCAGACAGCAGAGTCACCAAGGTCACCCCCTGCATCCTCAGCCATCACCAGTCATTCTGACTTTTTGCCTTGCCAGGGGACTTTGATGATTCTGGAAGAGAGAGTGAGGCTGATGACTTTGTGCAGCTCTGCCTCATTTAAATCCAATTTATGTACAAGTCAAAAGACATCACCAGTTATGTCATTTTGGTCTTCGTTGAGTAGGAAGGACAACAATTAATATGTGCCATGGACTCTTCTGGGAGCTGGGGATTCAAATAGGAGGAATGAAACAATGCCTTCTCTGAAAGAGCTTCCAGTGGAAAAATGCATGGTGGGTCTAAGCAAGCTGTATAGCATATTATTAGGGATATCTTGCTTTCAAGAAAAGCCATAAGAGGCATCATTGATATGATAATCAACAAATGTTTTATAAGTCAGGGGCAGCTAGGTGGTTCAATAGATTGAGAGCTAGGGCCAGAGATAGGAGGTCCTGAGTTCAAATGTGACCTCTTATACTTCCTAGCAGTGTGATCCTGGGCAAGTCATTTAATCCCAGTTGCCTAGCCCTTATGCCTCTTCTGCCTTAGAACTGATACCTAGTATCAATTCTTTTTGTTTGTTTGTTTTCCAGATTACCCATCAGTACAATTTTCAATAATTGTTTTCTGATATTTTTTGATCCATGTTCTCTCCCTCCCTTCCACTGTCCACCTTCCCCAAGACAGCAGTTAACATGATATAGACTGTTTTTGTGATACTATACAATACATATTGCCTTGTTCCTCTTGTTGTGAAAGAGGGCATACATCAATTACACTAGAGAAAATTTCATGTAAGAAATAAAGTGAAGAATGGCATGCTTCACTCTGCCTTCAGACTTCCTCATGAGCCCTGTAGAGTTGTCCTTGTATTGCTCATAAAAGTTGCCATTCATAATTGCTCATCATACTTTGTTGTTGTTACTGTGTGCAAATCCTCCTGGTTCTGCTCATTTCACTTTGCATCGCTTCATATAAATCTATTCAGGTTTTTTACCATCATCTTGTTTGTCATTTCTTAGGGCACAGTCAGCCTGAGGCTATAATCACTGCCACTGCTTTTTTAACTTTGGCAGAAGAATAGTACAGCTCTTTATCTTTACTGTGTGTGCGTATGTGTCCCTCCTTTAAATGTGTTCCATGTAGATAGCATATTGTAGGATTCTGGTTTTTAATCCACTCCGCTCTCCTCTTCTGTGTTATGGATGAGTTCATCCCATTCGCATTCCCAGTTATGATTACTATGTTTCCCTCCATCTTACTTTTCCCCTGTTTATCCCTCTTTTTCTCTACTTTCAATCTTTCCCTTCTCACAGATATTTTGTTTCTGACTACTCCTTCCTTGAGTTCACTCTCACTTTTGTCCATCTCCCTGATTTCTTATTCCTCCTCCCCTTCTCACTTTCCTATAGAGTAAAATGGGTTTCTATAGCTGTGTGGTACTGTTTTTCCTGCTTTGTGCCAATTCTGATGAGAGTAAGCTTCAAACATTGCCTGCCACTACCCCATATTTCCCTCAACTGTATTGATTCTTACACATCTCCTCATAAGAGATAACTTACCTATAATTTTCTCTCCTTTACTCATTTCCCAGTGTATTCCTTTCTTATCCCTAGATTTTGTTGTTCTGTTGTTGTTGTTGTTGTTGTTTTGGGGGAGGATAATATCCATCATATTCAATTCAACTTACTCCTTGCTGTCTTACAGAACTGTCTAATATGCTCTTATTCACTGCCCCTGATAAGGTAATATTCTTAAGTATCTTCCATACCTTAAGTATCCTAAGTAATTTGAGTATATCAAGTATTGTAGGTATCTTGAATATCTTAGTTATCACCTTATATAATACTGTGATCAGTTTAATTCCATTGTTTCCCTTGGTTATGTATCTAAAGTACCTTAAGAATTTCTTGTATCATAGATATCTTAGGTATCCAAATTAACACTTTCTCATGTAGCAATGTGATCAGTTTAACTCCATTGAGTCCCTTGAGGTTTTTTTTCCTTTTCTTTTTACATTTTTATGCTTCTCTTAAGTGTCAAATATGACCTTTTTTTTTCAGCTCTGGTTGCTTTATCAGAAATACCTGGAATTCCTCTGTTTCATTAAATGTGTATTTCTTTCCATGGAGAATTATGCTCAGTTTCGATGGCTGTGTGATAGTCTTTATTAAATATAGTTCTAGGTCCTTTGCCTGGTGGAATATCATATTTTATTCCTTTCAGTCCTTTAATATAGAAACTTCTAGGTCCTGTAGAATCCTTACTATGAATCCATGATATTTGAATTGTATATTTCTGGCTGCTTGAAGTATTTTCTCCTTGGCCTGAGAGTTCTGGAATTTGGCTTATGATATTCCTTGGATTGTTAAATTTGGAATCTCTTTCCAGTGGTGATTGGTGAATTCTTTCTATTTCTATTTTACTCTCTTGTTTGAGAGCAGCAAGGCAGTTCTACTCAATAATTTCTTGCAATGTGGTATGCAGTCCCTTTTTTATCATGGCTTTCAAGCAGTTCAATGATCTTAGGTTATCTCTCCTGGATCTATTTTCTGGGTCAGTTGTTTTTCCAGTGAGAGATTTCAGATTTTCTTCTATTTTTTAATTCTTTTGAATTTGTTTCATTTTTTCCTTCTGTCTTGTGGACTCACTTTCAATTTGTCCAATTCTAATTTTTAGCAAGTCATTTTCTCCTTTGAGGCTTTGTACTTTCTCTTTTTTAATTATTTTTTTGTTTGAGGTTTTGCTTTCTTCAGTAAGTTTTTGCTCTAAACTGTTCACTTTTTCTGTCATTTTCTTTTCTAATTTTTATAAGTCTCTTACTATTTGTTTTTATTCTTCCTTTGGAGTTCATTTTGACCTTGACATCCTTTCACATTTGCCTTTGAAGGTTCAAATATTTCAATTTTGGCCTTGATATTCTCTTCTGAGCTTGCATTTTGGTCTTTCCTCTTGCTAAAATAGCTTTCCAGGGTCAGGCCTTTTCTTGGACTTTTACTCACTTTGGGGGGAGGTGGCTTTTTTTCTTGATCTTGCCTATATGCTGAGGCTTAGCTCCACCTCTGGGGTGGACAGAGTATTGTCTTTGGGTTCCTCCAGATACCACATACAATGGATTTAGCTGGATTCCATTTCTCAGCTGCCAGCTCCCCCTAATGTTTCAAATGCTGGGATTGTTCCTTCTGCTGAGTGTTCTCCTGATGTGTTTTCACCAGGCCAATTACCAAGCTCCTCAGTGTGTTTGCACTGGGCTAGGGCTCAAGGTCCTCAGCAGATGCTTGTACTGGGACACTCCTTACACTGCTGATTCTACTGATCCCACCTCTTACTTTATTGAGATGGGTCCTTCCTATTGACCCTTAAGTTTTCTTTGGTAGAAACTCTACTTCACTCTGTCTCCTGTTGGTTCTGTCACTCCAAAATTTGTTTTGAGGCTTTTTTTTTCTTTTGTAGTTGTTTAGTAAGTATTGATACTAAGACAGAAGGAAAGAAATAAGCATTTATTAAATGCCTCTATGTGTCAGGCACTGTGCTAATCACTTTATAATTATTATCTCATTTGATCTTCCCAAATACTCTGGGTGGTAGGTGCTATTATTATCACCATTTTATAGTTGAGGAAACTGAGGCAGATAGCTGTTAAGTAACTTACTCAGGGTAACACATCTAGTAAATGCCTAAGGCCAGATTTGAACTTGGGTCTTCCTGGTTCTAGGCCTGACACTCTATCCATTCTACCTACTAGCTGAGAAGGGAATACTTTTATTGATAAAATCCCACTGATCCATCAAAGTGTCAGAAAAAGAGGAAGTTGTCAAATTATCATAGGATGTTCAAGTTAGAGAGAACCTTAGAGACCAAATACTGTACCCCAATACCCTTACTTTACAGGTGACAAAACTGAAAAGTGAAATGATAATACAGCTTAGAGGAAGCAGAACAAAGGGGTGAAGTCAGGTTGCCTGAGTCTCAGTTCCATTTTGCATTACATAAAAAATCCAGGACCATCCTGTTTAATAGAATGGGATAAAATCAAATACTTTATTTCCAGTGTTCCCAGTTGACAGTCAATTTGAGATCAGGTTGTTGATCAGTCATTTTAAGTCATGGCCAATTCTTTGTGATCCCACTGGGGGTCTTCTTGGCAAAGATACTGGAGTGGTTTGCCATTTTCTTCTCTAGTTCATTTTACAGATGAGGAAATTAAGGCAAACAGGGTGAAGTGATTTGCTCAGGGTCACACAGCTAGTGTCTAACGCCAGGTTTGAATTCAGGAAGATGAGTCTTCTTGAGTCCAAGCCCAGAATTCTAAACATTATGCCACCAGAGTTGCTCCTTGAGATCATAGGAGTACATATTTAGAGTTAGAAGGGATTTCCGCCACCTCATCCAATTCTGTCATTTTATAGACACCCAATGAGGTTGAAAGAACCATGATATCTTGGTCTAGAACTGTAAGAGACCTCAAAAACCATCCAATCTAGCCCTCTTGTTTTACACATCAGAAAACTGATGCTTGCCTGATTTGCCCAAAGTCACACTGTAATATGGCTGGAATTTGAACACAGGTCCCCTCTCCAACTTCATATTTAACACTGTCTCACAGCATTACTCTGCCAAAAGGAGAAAATTGGCAGGCGCCTGGCACCCACTTCCTATGATGAAGCAAGAGGATCTACAAGCTGCCACATACCATTGCTATGTTAAAGGTAAGCCACCCTCTGGCACCATTTATTAGGGGGCTGCACTTTTCCTCATTGGAATCATAGACAGATTTGATATAGACAGTTTGTAAAGTATTTTGGTTTCTAAGAGCGTTACCTTTAGAAAGATGATCCTCAGCTTTAAAGAAGCTGGGAATTGAGAGAGGTTTTTAAAATACATGACAAATCCTCTCGTTGGGTGCTGAAAGCTTGGTCCTCTCCATCCTTTCCTGGAAATGTGAAGTGACCATCAGCTGAAGGATGAGAACACCTTCTTTCAATCCACAACAAGTGCAGCCTAATGGTTTTGTGTGAAGGGCGAGTGAGTCTGAGGATCACAGGGGCACTAATCTCCAAAAGCTTGGCAGATAACAGTACTTGCGACAGCGGAGGGTTCATCTGCTAAATGGACAGGGAGTGTTCAGGCTCAGTGAAATCTGGAGATTGCGAGTAATTGAGGCAGTTCCCAGCTGCTATTAGCTGTCAAGCTACTAATATCAGATAATGAGATGTGCCTACCCATGCAGACAAGACAGGCAGACGCCTGCTACCATTCCTCTCCCAGAGTCATTTAGCACCTGATGGTCTGCCTGGTTCTGTAGACACCATGCTCCAATCCCATAAAACCTTGGGATTTTCTGAAAGCATATCAAACCACCAGAGACTCAATCAACTCCAGTGGCTCCCTATTACTTCTAGGATCAAATTCACAGAGTTCTTCTCCATTTTGTATTTAAAGCTCTTCATAAGTTGGTCCTTTCCTGAACTAGTCTACTTATATATTACTTTCCTCCATGTTCTACCATAGATGGTACAATGGATAGGGCATCAGACCTAGAGTAAGGAAGATCTGAGTTCAGATTTGACCTTGGACACTTATTAGCTAAGGGAACCTAAGCAATTTACTTAATCCTGTTTGCTTCAGTTTCCTCATCTGCAAAATGATCTGGAAAAGGAAATGGTAAATCACTCCAATATCTCTGCCAAGAAAACCCTAAATGGGGTCATGAAGAGTCAGACACAACTGAAAGGACAGCCCGACAGCAGCATACAGCATACTCTGCCATCCAGACATTGTAGCCTACTTGCCATTCCCCACATACTCCATCTTTGATCCTCTGTACTGGCTTTCCCCCATCTCTGGAGTGTTATCCATCCTTACTTCCATCTCTTGAATTCCTGGTTTCCTTTAAGATTTAACTCAAGTATCAGCTTTGCTGATCTGTGAGAGAACAGCATAGGCTACTGGAATAGATACAAGATTTGGAGTCAGAAGACCTGGATTCAAATACTGGCTTTGCTAATTATTAGTTGTAACCTTGAGCAAGTCACTTTCCCTGGATGTATGGAGGTTCATGATTCCTCTCTCTATCGGATTGAAGGGCTATCAGGTGGGAAAGTGTCTACATATGTGCTGCTTAACCACAGAGGACAAAACTAGGGGCAATACTGTTGGAAAGATACAAGGAGGCAGATTTTAGCTTGATTTGAGAAAAGTTTCCTAATATTAAGAACTATCCAAAAGAGGTAGTTAAGTGGTTAAGCAAATAGAGCCCTAGACCAAGAGTCAGGACACCCTGAGTTCAAATCAGATTTCAAATACTTACAAGCTCTGTCATTTCCATTTGTCTCCGTTTTCTCATCCATAGAATGGGAATAATAATGGCACCTACCTGTCAGGGTTGTTTGAAGAATAAAATGAGATAATATTTGTAAAGAACTTAGCACAATGATCAGACCATAGTAAGTACTTATAAATATTTTTTTCTTCCTTCCAAAAATGGAATATGTGTTCTTGGGAAGCTATTGCTAGCTTTCTCTCCATGAAAGCTGTATGATGATATGCTGAGGGTGTCATAGAGGGAATTCTTACTCAGTTATGGTTAGTTCCAGATAACTTCTAAATCGGAGATTTTGTGATTCATAAACTAGAATCAGGAGAGGTTTCCTGAAAAATATCGCTGTTATCATCACCATCACTCCTATTCCTGTCACCATCTTAACTACTATCATCATCACCACCATCACCAACATCATCACCATAACCATTGTCATCATCCTCATTCCTGTCACCATCACCATCATCACCATCATCACATTTATTGAACATCTATAATAAAGGTGATGGGAAAAACAACTGGATAGATCACAAGATTCTAATCCTCAAGCAGCTTCCATTCTAGAGGAAGGGATAAAATAATCACACATGAAGCAATACATGCATGACAAGGCTACATAAATAATCAATGATGTTAGGGAAAGAAATCTAGATTTGCAGTAAAAGGACCTAGAATTTAAGTTCGACTTCCTATGAGACCTTGTGCAAATCCTTTAATTTATCTGAGCTTCCATTTCCTCAACTATAAAATGGCGGGGCTAGACTAATGACCTTGTGAAGTCTCTCCCAGCTCTAAATCTGCGAACCTGTGTATAAATGAGCATAGCAAAGAGTCCAATCACATTAAGGTGACATCTGTAGAGAAGTAATTATTCATGAGGAGTCAAGGTTTTCAGGGGGGAGATAATAATAATACCTGATATTTATCTAGTGCTTTACAAACATTATCTCATTAACACAACAATCACAACAATCCCTAGAGTTAGATACGTTTATTATCATCTACACTTTATAAATGAGGAAACAGACTTAGAGAGGTTAAATGATTCACCTAGAACCATGTTGGCAAACCTATGGCATTCATGCCAGAGGAAGACACTCAGAGACCTCTCCATGGGTATGCCCACTGTTGCCTCAGTACAGAGTTCACTACTAAAAAGGCAGAGGGACACAGGGTGGGGCTGGTACCCTCCTCCTCTCCACATGCTTTGTGGTTTGGGTGCTTGGTCTCTAAAAGGTTTGCCATCGCTGAATTAGGTCATCCATCTAATAAATGTTTGCAGTGGAATTCAAACCCAGTCTTTCCTGAATCTGCCACTTAAGCAATAACCACTTATTGAGCACCTACTAAGTGTCAGGCACTATGCTAACTGCTAAATCCAAAGCTCTATCCATTAAATCACACTGTCTTCTCTACTCCTAAGGAAAGGAACATGGACTAGGAAGCAGGAAGATGATTAGTCCCAGTGGAGAGAATCATACATGTTCATTGGTAGGGAAATGAGATAAAGTTCTGTGGGCCAGATTAATTTTACTATATAAGAGAGTTCATGTTGGGAGAACACTTAGAATTCAAGTGACTAGTATCCTAAAATTTCTAGGATGTAACTAAAACAGTCCTCGGGGAAATGATGTCCCTAAAAAAATGCCTTAATAAAAATAGAAAAGGATGGAAAGCCAACAAATAAACAAGCCTAAAATAAGCACAAAAGAGGAGATGTTAAAATTCTAGGGGAAAGAGATAAACTGGAAATCAAAATAAACTCTATAGAAAGAATAAAACTAAAAACTGGTTCTTTGAAAAGACTAATAAAATCAATAAACCTTTAGCCAATCTGATTAAAAATAGGACATGAATAGCAAATCACTCAAAAAGCAAGCAAAAAGGAGAAAATCACAAAACCAGAAGAAATGCAATGACTAAAATCTACTATGCACTATGGATAAGCTAGCAAAACTGAGAACTCTGAAGAAATAGAGGAATACCTTTTAAAATACAAAATAGCCCAACTAATAGAAGACTAACAGAAATCTTAAATAATACAGTTTCAGAAAAGGAACTAGAAACTGGATATAATAAAACTACTGAAGCAAATATATACACACACATACATGCATATATATGTATACACATATATGTATATACATATATCCTAGTCTTGATGAATTCACAGACGAATCAAACCTTTAAAGAACAATTATTTGTTTTTTTTAATTTGTTTTAAAGAGCAAACTTTTAAAGAACAACTGTAGGGGCAGCTAAGAGGCTCAGTGGATTCAGAGTGAGGCCTAGAGATTGGAGATCTTAGGTTCAGATGTAGCCTTGGACACTTTCAAGCTATGTGACCCCCCCATTGTTTAGCACTTGCTATACTTTTGTCTTGCAACCAATACATAGTATTGATGAAAGGTAAAGATCTTAAAAAATAAAAAGAACAGCCATCAACCTTTTAAAGAACAATTAGTGCCAATAGTACAGAAATTATCCTCAAATATTGAAGTGACTATACTATCCTAGGGAGCTCACTTGTATCAAGCTCCTTTCACTTCAGAATGACAAAGAGAATCAGAGGATCTCAGATGTAGAAGGATCCTCCTAGGCCATCTAGTACAACCCTTCCCCTGAAAAAGAAACCCTTCTATAATCTAGTGTTAAAATTAATTGTGGGTTGGATTTGGATATATTATTAATTAGATGGTCAACAAGGATTTAATTTCTAAATCTCAAAGTAAATTACTAAAGTAAATGAAATTTATGGTAGTTTATTTACAATAGAAGGAAGATATTAAAGAATGAGAGAGAGAGAAAACTCTGGCTTCTTCTGATACCAGTTAGAATTTCTAAGCCCCAGCCAGGGGAAGAGAGTCTCAAGAAGTTGGACGTTTCCTGGAGGCTTCATGCCTCCAGAAAGGCAGGGTCACTAAGTCAGCTTTTCACTCACCAGCGGAGACAGTCTTAAAGAAGTCAGTGCCCGAATCTCCGAATGAATGTCTGTCTTCCCTTCAGCTCTGAGTGACTGATCCTTCACTCCAAGCCTGGGTGACTGACTGTTTCTCTTCAGTCTTTGTTTCCTCTATTTAAAAGACCTTTTTCTCTTGTGTCCTAAATTGTGTCCTCCCCTAAATTTTCACGTCTATCAATCATCTTCTCTGATTAGATTTTCTCCAGGACTGTCCATTCTTTAGTTCTCACCTTCTCTGGTTAGATTATTTCTTTTTGGGTTACTTAACACCTCTTTTGGTAAATTCACCTTTTGTAGTTACTTAACACCTTTTTGTGGTTAAAATCTAACAATAGATTGTAGCTTACAATTCTAGCTTCACTATAAAGGAAGAGCTAAATACCTTCATTGTTACAATCAGGAGATTACAATTTTATTATCACAATAAAGGAAAGAGCTAAGTATCCTCATTGTTACAATCAGGAGATAGTTAAATCCAATCTTCACAATAGCCAAGAAGTGATCAGTCACCTCACCTTTGCTTGAAAGACCTCCAGGAAAGGAGTGGTCTCTCCCTCCCATGACAGCTCCCCAGTCACTTTTGGACAGCTCTCACAGTATAGTTCCTTTGCCTTATATCAAATCTAAACATTCCCTTTTATTCCCATCCTGATGCTGATCATACAGTGAAGCTGGATTCACGGAATGGCAAAGTCGGCTTGCATGAGGATTGCTATTCTGCCTTCTGTTAGCACAATTCTGATAGGGAAAAGAAGACTGGATAAATGTCTTCAAGTATTCAAAGGATTGTCAAGATGAAGGAAAGATTAGGGTTATTCTATTTGGCTCCAAAAGACCAAACAAGGAACAACAGATGGAAGTTACCAAAAGGCAAATTTAAGTGTGATGTCAGAAAAGCATCCTTAGAGCTGTCCAAAAGTGGAATAAAAAAGCCAGTCCAAAAGTCCTCTTTAAAAATCTTCAAGCAAAGACAAGATGGCCATTTGACAGATATGTTGGAAAGGGGATTCTTGAAGAGCTATGGGTTGGACTAGAAGCCTTGTCTCCTCAATGGATCAATTAGCAAGGATTTAGTAAAAGCTTGCTATACACCAAGCAGTAGGCAGAGGGCTGATACCCTGCCCCCCCCCCCCCCAAAGAGCAAAAATAATCCCTACCCTCAAAGAGCTTGCATTCAAATGGGAAGTGATACATAAATACATAAAGAGTTAACTATTCAAAGATGTATTTTTTTCTAAATTACATGTAATAATTTTCAACACACGTTTTGTGAAATTATAAGATACAAATAGTTGCCTTTTCTCCCTTCCCCCCTCTCAGAGATGGTAAGCAATTTGATCTGAATTATACATGTTTTATTGTGCAAAACATATTCCCATATTGGTCATTGTTGTAAGAGAATATTCATGTAGAATCAGAAACAAAACCCCCAAATAAAATTGTAAATAGACTAAAGTGAAAAATAGTCTGCTTTGATCTGCATAAACTCCAGAACAATGCTTTCTCTAGAGGTGGAAGCATTCTTTGTCAAAAGTTGTTCAGAATTGTCCCAGATCATTGTACTTCTGAGAATAGCTGTCTTTCATAGTTGATCATTGTACAATGTTTCCATACTGTGTACAATGTTCTCCCAGTTCTGCTTATTTCAGTCTGCATCAGTTCACGTAGATCTTTCCAGCTTTTTCTGAAATCATCCTTTTTATCATTTCTTATAGCACAATAGTGTTCCATCACCATCATATACCACAGTATATTCAGCCATTCCCCAACTGATGGACAGCCCCCCCCCCCAATTTCCAATTCTTTGCCACCACACAAGGAGCTGCTTTAAATATTTTTCTATAAGTAGATCCTTTCACCATTTTTATTATCTCTTTGGGATACAGACCCAGTAGTGGTATTACCAGATTAAAGTGTATGCATGGTTTTATAGTCCTTTGAGTATAGTTCCAAATTGCCCTCCAGAACAGTTAGATAAATTCACAATGCAACCAACAATGCATTAGTGTCCCAATTTTGCCACATCCCTTCCAACATTTATCACTTTCCTTTACTGTCATATTGGCCAGTTCTGATAGGTTTGAGGTGGTACCTCAGAGTTGTTTTAATTTTAATTTCTCTAATCAAGAGTGATTTGGAACATTTTTTCATATGATTATAGATAGCATTTCTTCCTCTGAAAATTGCTTTTTCATATGATTGGTAACTATAAAATATAGAAAGAATAGATGAAGGTAACCTCAGAGGGAAAAACATTTAACAGTTAGAGGTACTGGGAAAGGCCATTTTTTGGTTGTTGTTCAGTCTTTTCATTCATGTTTTGACTTTTCATGGCTCCATTTGGGGTTTCCTTGGCAAAGGTATTAGAGTGGTTTGCCATTTCCTTCTGTAGCTCATTTTACAGATGAACTGTAACTGAGACAAGCAGGGTTAAGTGACTTATCCAAAATCACAGATAGTATCTGAGGTCAGGTATAAAAGAAATGGAGAATCATGGTCTAAAGGACAATACAATTCACACAAGTCTGGAGATACGAATTTTAGTTCAAGTTTTGTCACAAAATATATTGTGCCTAGGGATATCACTTCACCTCTCCAGGTCTCATGTTTCTTTCTCTGTAAAATGAATGGCTATTTATTTAAGGTTCTTCCTTCCAGCCCTGACATTCTCTTATTTTAGAAACATGTCCAATTCTGACCTAAGCCTAAAAGAGGCCCTACCAATTCTTTTTTTTTAACCCCTTACCTTCTCTCATAGAATCGATACTGAGAACCAGTTCCAAGACAGAAAAGCAGTAGGCAATTGAAATTAAGTTACTTGGTCAGGGCCACACAGCTAAGAAGTGTTTGAATCCAGATTTGAACAAAGAACTTTCCATCTCTAGGCCTGGCTCTCTAATCCACTGAGCCATCTAAACTGCCCCAGCCCAGCCCTACCAATTCCGAACCTGAGATCAGTGAACCTTTCCTTTAATATTTTGACAACTGTATTTCAATATAATTGGTCTCCTTTGAAATATTAAATATTTTGTTTTATTCATTTAAACACATTGTTCTGAGAAGGGGTCATTGGACTGTCCAAGGAATCTGGGACACTCAGAAAAGATGATGACTCCTCACCCTAGTCCAAGGTAAAACAAACCTCAAACAATATTTCCAAGATTCTTTTTCTTTTAAACTCTTACCTTCTGTCTTAGAATCAATACTGTGTATTAGTTCTAAGGCAGAAGAGTGGTACGGGCTAGGCAATGGGGGTTAAGTGACTTTCCCAGAATCATACAGGTAGGATGCGTCTGAGGCTACATTTGAACCCAGGACCTCCTATCTTTGGGCCTGGCTCTCAACCCACTGAGCCACCCAGCTGCCCCTTCCAAGAGTATTTCTGACCCATTCTTGACTCTTTAATTCTGCTCTTCCTTGGATTCTCCAACCCCACTGACACAGGGATAAAAACATTTCCTTTGGATTAAATGTGTGTATTTGTACACATTGCCAAGGAACTTACTTGGGGACAGAATGCTAAATTTATACCTTCTATTAATTTCCTCAAATCCTCATGCTTTGTGCTTGCATTCACTTTTGAGACTAACAGCATCATTTTGTTTGAATCAACCAATTTACATGTGTTCGTTCCTAGATAATTATACAACTTAGATAGAAGCTGCTTATGGGTAATTTCAGAAAACCAAACAAGCTTTTTGATTTTGAGTCCATTTTCCTCATCTGTAAACTGGGTAGCTACTTGTAGCACTTATTTTACAGGGCTTTTGTGAGGATCAAATGAGATCATCTATGTAAAGTACTTTGTAAACTTTAGTGGCTACAGAAGTATCAATTCTTATTAGAATGCTGGCCAATATTTATATATTGTTTTAAGGTATATAAAGCACTTTACATTCAGCATTTGATCCTTGCAACAATCTTGTGGAGTAGGTGCTATTATTAGTACCCATTTTACAGATAAGAAAACTGAATATGAGAGAAGGTAAGTGACTTGACCAAGGGCATTCAGTTAATAAATATCTGAGTCAGGATTTTTAACTCAGTACTTCCTGACTCCAAGTCTAGTATTCTAACCCTATACTACTCAACTGCCTACCATTATTCAAATCTATCTTTTTAAACAACTTCTTCCTTTCCTCTTCACTGATGCTCTCTTTGTATGTCTGGAATTTCATTCTTGATATCTTCCCATCCTTCTTTAGTTGACTTTCCCTGTGAAATTTCCTTCCAGGGGATTATATAGTTTAATATTTCATATATTACATGTAATACTATTTTACATTTATATTATATACAATATACATATGTTATAAAGGGTTTATATTTACATTCACTATAAATAATATAATGTGGAAAAATAATATTGACGTGGGATATTTTAGTGAAGTAATTTTCCCTTTAACACTCTCCTGCCTCCAAGAACAGTGATTTTAAGATCAGTCTGAAACAGTTTCTCTCCCAGGCTATGAAACTAGGTTGGGTCCTCCTTTCTTTTGTTTTCAATCTTAAAAGGACTAGGGGCAGGGCAAACCCTAACCTACGCCATGAGAGAGATTATAAGGAAGCCAGCAAGTCATGTTGGACTCCATCTGACCGAATGTGTTGGCATCTTCCAAGTTGAAGGCAAAGACACTCCTCTCTAGGGATGAAGTAATGAGGGAGGAGTTGAGGTCTCTAAGTTCACCTCTTCAGTGACTATCTACCAATCAGAGAAGTCTTGGAATGTCCAGGAAAGGAATACGTGATGAGCTCACACGGGGTATATATTGGCCTGTACCAGGATTTTGCCCCCTCCCTCTTTGGGGTGCCCATTTGAATTGTGGAGAGAGTCAACTGGACAGTTAACGATATCTTGAGCATTCAATTAATGAATTATTTTAAAATTTAGAAATAGTGACTTGAGAATTTAAATTGTTACATATATTATTTATAATAAATATATATTCATATGGAACAATATGTATAGTATATGTGCATGTGTCTGTGTTTGTGTTTCCCTTCTCTGAAGTCTCTCTAGGAAACAACTAGACTGTGGCTGGTTTTCTTCAACCCTTAAAAATTCCCTGACCTGAGGTACTTAGCTCTCTGTACTCTCGTATTCATACTGTGGTACATAAGCAGGCTGCCTTCTTTGCTGAATTTTCATGTGGTCCACTCCATCAAGTCAGCTCCAGCCATGCTTCCACATTCCACCCTGCCATCTTTTTGCTTTTGGTGCTCTCCGCCATTGTACCATTTAAACCACTGAATCTCCTCAGACCTTGCCCAAGAGAACTTAATCTTCTCTGATCTGAAATGCAAGCTCTTGACCTCACAACCCCTTAATGAGTAAGTGTGTGATATGGCCTGCTACATTTATCCAGCCCCAAACACTCTTCACATTCTACCCCAAGCTTTTCTTTCCCATCCATCCTGCCACCATATGCACTCAGACTCTCTCTTCCCTTCCCGCTACTGTTTCTCAAGCTAAAACACCAGAATAAAGCCAGAGAAAATCCATCTTACCTTCATGGGTTTTTTTGATCCCTAGGATTTGGCATGGTTCATGGTGACTATTTAGTCAGTGCATTTTTATTCATCCATTTCAATTCAAAGAAATAGTCACTACCCTCCAAAATTTCTCTCATTTTCACTCAAGCAACCAGCTCATCCCTATGAAAGTCATATGCAGAATAGAATTTTTCTTACCAGCTCTTGTTAGGTACACTCTATCCCTGACCAAGAGCCTGTCGTTCATTCCAATATTTTAAGACCTTGTTGAGAAATCCAAATCCCATTCTCAGATGCCATCTTCTTTATAACATGTTAGATTTCCAAATCTACCTTTTTCTTCTGAATTCCTTCCTTTCAGTCAGTAGGAATGAAAACACTGCCTATGCCCCTAAGGTCTTCAATTTATTTTTTTTAAACCCTTACCTTCCATCTTAGAATCAATACTGTGTATTGGCTCCAAGGCAGAAGAGTGGTAAGAGCTAGGCAATGGGGGTCAAGTGACTTGCCCAGGGACACACAACTGGAAAGTGTCTGAGGCCAAATTTGAACCCAGGACCTCCCTTCTCTGGACCTGGCTTTAAATCCACTGAGCTATCCAGCTGCCCCCTAGGTCTTCAATTTCTAAACAATTTTGTAATTTTGAGAAAGCTTTATAGGCTCCTTTTGGCAGTAACATTTATGTCCACATGAATCATCAGAAGTGAATAGTAGTTATAGGGTTTGACATGTCTTAAGAGGTTCTCTTGTCACATCTTAGACATATGAGAAGAGTGGAAATCTCTTAATTATTTCTATTAACTCAATAAATACCTGTACCTGTACCCCTCAGCTGTGAATTATCATTACCATTATCTTCTCTGCATGTGTCTCTGTCCCTGTCTGTTTCTATCTCTCTTTCTGATTGTCTCTCAGTCTCCAACTCTGGCTCTTTTTCTCTGTCTCTCCGATTCTGCCTGTCTCTATCTCTCTTTCTATCTCTGTCTCTCCTAGACCACGATTTCATCAGTGTGGGGAGTTTCTAGGGAGAAACCCCCTTCTATCCATGTAAATCAGCACCTATTCAGCAAATTATAGTTTAAGTAACTTGCCCAGGGTTCCAGAGCCTGTTTATTTCAGAGACAGGACTTGAGCCCATGTCTTTCCTATTTTGCTGCTTCTCTGACCATTTTGTCATGTTCTACTACTCAGATCTTCTTCCCTTTAAACTTCAGAAAGGACCTCTCACCTGTTAGTATCTTTGAGTCAACAACAGCATTTCCTAGAGGATAAGCAATTCCTTCCTCTTTGAGGTACAATCTTTCCTCCTCACAAAGAGCAGCATTTTTATGTCTTGATGTTAAGTTGTTCTTCCCTTTCTCCCCCATATGACATTCTTCTACTCTTCCCACAGCCTCAAGTAGGTTCTATTCCCTTTTGTCACTTCAGATCCTTTTTACCTTCTTTGATTTCATATGAAGTTTCTCTAGTTATTTCAAGGAATACTTCATTCTCTTTGGTAACCAAAAATGGAGAGGTGTCCCTGGAATCCCCTTTTGATGTTGCTCAATCATTTCAGTTGTGTCTGACCCCCCATTTATGGCTTTCTTGGCAAAGATACTAGAAAAGTTTGCTTTCTCCAGCTCATTTTACAACTAAGACAACTGAGGCAAACAGAATTAAATTACTTTCCCAGTCACACAGCTAGTAAGGTTCTGTGGCCAGATTTGAAACCAGAAAGATGAGTCTTCCTGAATCCAGACCCAGCACTCTATCCAGTGTTCCCTCTATCTGCCCCATTAAATCTCTTTACTTTCTCCCTTCTAGGAAGACCATCCTGTATTCGAAACAGAGAATCTAAGCAAGAGGGGGAGTGCTGAATGAGGCTAGGAGCCCTGTTGCCCTGGGCACTGCCGGCTTGCTAGCTCTGCCTCACTAAAGCTGAGCATGAGTGATTAAAGCCCTCATTCTGAGCAATAGTACACGTGTGAATTATCACTCCCCATTGGGAGAAGCTGTTCAGCAAAATAGCCATACAGGAAGCCTACTGTTCTCCATAATGTTTCTTTCCAGCTTGTGTGTGTGTGTGTGTGTGTGTTTTCTTGATTCAGATTCATATAAAAGGAAAATCAAATAAGTCTAGGGTTTGAATTGGGACAGATATGCATTCTGGATGACTAGGAACACAATAGACATTCTCCTTTTCTTCAATACTTGCCCCAATCCCATAGCTTACTTGGAGGAAAAAACTTGCTATCCCTTGAAGGAAGGGGATACTGTAATGTGTGTGCATGTTTAATAACCAAGCAGTTTTGGGAATGATGGCCATCAAGTTTTTATAACAACATTTTAGAGAACACAAACATGAATATAAATAAGGAAATCAAAACTCCTTTGGGGAAAATGAGTAAGGGAAGGGATTTATGAGGGGGGAAACAGCTTCTAGCTGGGTTGATGTTTCTCACCAGTTCTAGGACCTAGAGGTCACCAATTTGTTTCTCCTGGTTCCTGCTTGGTCAGCAACTCAGGTCAGACTCATCCTTGGCTCCTTTATTAAGTGACCTGTGCTGCTCCCAGTCATCATTCTTCTCTGTACTCAAGAAACACTGAATGGAGTTCTATGGGGTCTCCTTGCCCTGACCCTCCATTCACTCTGCCCAGTGTTTCCTGTACCTGTCCTACTGGTTTCTTCCCAGAAGTCTATTCAAGACCAAGAGCAAGATCACAAGAACTTCAGTAACTTAGAGTAGTCTGCTAGTTCACCTGAATCATTGAGTTTCCATGGCAAAGACTCTTTGAGTAAGATAAGTCTGGGTTATATAGGCAAAAATATCTGGGACAATAATCAGAAATAACAATGTAAACAATATTTTGTTCTAGTATCTTCCCACCTCTCTGATACAAGGTAATAAATGTTTCATTATGTCATTTCTAGACCCTTCATTGGTTTCTCCATTCCTGATAATCCAACTTCCTTTTTTTTAAACCCTTACTTCTGTTTTAGTAGCAAATCTAAGACAGAAGGGCAAGGGCTAAACAAACAGGGTTAAGTGACTTGCCCACAGTCACACATCTGGGAAGTGTTAGAAGTTAGTTGCCTCAATAAATCAGTTCATTTACATTCTTGTTTTCATTGTGTGTCTTATTGTTCTCTTAGTTCTGTTCATTTCACTTCCCACATATCCTTGAATTCTTCACATTTGTCACTTCTTATTGCACAATAATATTCCATTATAATCATAGACCACAGGTTTGATTTTTTTTTCAACCATTCCCCAATCTCCAGACACCCACTCTGTTTCCAATTCTTTGCTACCACAAAGAGCGCCGCTATGAATATTTTGGCATATACTGGCCTCTTGTTGCTATCTTTGACTTCCTTGGCATATGTACACAGTAGCAAGATTGCTATATCAAAGTCAGTTTAGACATCCTTCTTACATAATCCCAAACTGAAATCCAGAACTGGTTCACAGCTCTACCAACAGAACATCTGTGTGCCTGTTTTCCTTTAGCCCCTACAACATAAACTATTCTTACCCTTTTACATCTTTGCCAATTTGCATGGGGGTAAAGTGAAATCTCAGAGTTGTTTTAATATGCATGCTAGATTTCTCTGTATTTTAAACAAGTATACATAGGGTCATTTACAGTTTGCAATTCTTTTGAAAACTATTTGTTCATATTATTTTGTTGTTGTTCAGTAATTTTTCAGTTGTGTCCTATTCTTTGTGAGTGCATTTGGGATTTTCTTGGCAGAGATACTGGAGCAGTTTGCTATTTTCTTTCTCCTACTCATTTTTCAGATAAGGAAACTGAGGCAGAGTTAAATGACTTACTCAAGGTCATATGACTAGATTTATAAGCATTTACTGGTAAAGAAAAAAGAGAGAAATGGGTTTCAGCCTTTCTAATTTTAGATTAAAATCCAATCCTCCATTGCAGCCAGCACTGTGACCCTCGGCTTGTCAGAGATGGCCCAGTGAGATAAGAGAGCAAATCCAGAGAGAGAGTTGGTTCAGCTCCTCAGCTTTCCACACTGACTTGTCAAACCTCTGATCCTCCCAGCCCTGAATCATAAGCCAATGGCTTTTAAATGTCAAGCCATGTTACAATGGCTAGTATCTGAAGCCAGATTTGATCTCAGGAAGATGAGTCTTCCTGACTCCAGTCCCAGTACTGCCCCTCAAATTATTTTCCCACTTATCCATTAGGAAAGGCTCTGGTTGTTTTATGTTTATATTTATTATTTATATTTAAACTCCTATTTTGGATATAAGACTTTATTGGTGTTATGTGACATAAATAATTTCTCTGCCTCTCCCATATCCCTTCTAATTTGGTCTCGTAATTTAATGGTTGCACAACAGTCAATGACTCAGAACTTTAGAAATGTGAATGCAATCGTATGTATCACCATGCTGATGACTGCTTGATTTGGAACTCTCCGATATGGTTAGTGCAAATGCCTACCTACGGGATTTCTTTAAAAATGGTACTCGGAAAATGATGCACTCTCAAGCTTTACTGTTGTGCAGTTCAGCAAGCAGGCAAACAAAATAGATTCCTACACGATGGCAATATAAACAGATAGAGGTTTTCACCACAGGCAAGAAACTCGTCAGTGTGAGAGTGAAGGAGACATGTTGGGAAGGAACTCGATCAAAGTTGGGGTCCAGGTGGTAAGATTATATACCCTAAAAATAGGCTTGGTTAAGAACAAGTAATCAGTGCCAGATGTAGAAGGGGGGAATTCCTATCAGCTCCAGATGTGCTGGAAAAGTTCTCAGGGTCCCTATTGATAATTGGCTTGAGGGAAGCTCGGGTAGATGGAGTTTCTGTCTCCAGACTACAAACTAGTAGGAACGTCTAATGTTAACTGAGGCAGGGGAAGAAGAATGCCTCGAGGCCCCTGAAATAGGATCAAGACTTTGTCCCATCAAAAACTATAAGCATGGGAGCAGCTAGGTGACTGATTGAGTGGTAGGTTTAGCAACAGGCAGTCCTAGGTCAAATCTGGTCTAAGACACTTCCTAGCTGTGTGACCCTGGGCAAGTCATTTAACCCCCATTGCCTAGCCCTTAACACTCTTCTGCCTTAAAACTAATACATGGTATCGATTCTAAGACAGGGTAGTTTTTAAAAAACCCTCTAAGTGTTATTCATCTAACATACAGTTAACAGTGGAAAATTGCAACTGACTGTTTTGCCTATCTGTTTCAATGGGCATTAGGATCACTTAGCCTTAATGATTTCATATTGGAGTTCTATCATTATAACATAACTTACAATATTAAACAACATCATCAAACAATAGTCACAGGTGTAGGGAATAGACCTAGAGTCAGGAAGACTCATCTTCTTAAGTTCAGATCTGGTTTCAGATACTAGCTGTGTGGTCCTGGGCAAGTCACTTAGCCCTATTTGCCTCAATCTTCTCATCTATCAAATAATCTGGAGGCAGAAAACCCCAAATGCAGTCACAAAGTCAGACACAACTGAAACAAATGAATAACAACATAATCATCACAGTGATGTAATTTTAAGGTAACCATGTTTCTGCTTTTTGCCATCTCTGGTTTCCTTCAAGTTCCATCTTCTATAAGAACCCTTCCTTGATCTCCCTCAATGTTAGTGACTTCCTTCTGCTAAGCAGTCCCAATTTATCCTGTATCCATCTTTTTTGGACATAGTTAATTATGTATTGTGTCCTCTGTGAGATTTTCCCCTTATAGCCTCATGTTTAGTCCATTGTAGGCACAGATTCTAGTTGACTGAATGGATAATACCCAATTCAACTGCCATCTGCTTGGAGAGCTCCATTGGAGTCAATAATAGTTTTCTCTAGAATCTCAGAGTTGGTGAAGACCTCAAAGTCCAACATATTGAAGAAAAATCTCTAAAATACCAATAAGGACAACTTCCCAACCCAGCCAATTCCACTTTGGGGCAGCTCTAATTGTTAGGATGCTTTTCCTGATACCAAAGCTAAATCAGCCTGTCTAGGAAGAATTTCTGGTTCCTGAAACAGAAATTATGGATACCATGGGGGGAAATGACCACTCCATCTTAGAATTCCTCATTAAGAATGCAAGGAAAGTCCAGGATGGTCTGGTGTGCAATGTACATTTTGGAAACGTAGATTTCTAAAAGTTCTGAGAAAGGAAAAGTAGAATTGGAGCATCATACTCGACCCCCTTCTCTAGTATTTGATGTGCTTCTTCCATTCATTCCACCATATTAGGCCAACAGAAGTTGTTGGGCTTCTTGTTTCTTACTACCACTTTCAGACTCTCCCTTACCTCAATTACTCAGGAACTTGTCCTTTGAGGTTCATCCCATGTAATTGTAACACTGTGATGGGGGACCAGGACTGGCCAAGGAGCCAAATCCTCATTATATTGCAGTATAATCTGATGATTCAATTTATACCCAGGGTTCACTGAGGCCATTAGGGAATACCTTTCCATTGGGAAATGGCTGAACACAGGAAGTTATTGTTTTCTGCCTTCTTGTCACATAAAGGGAAGTTTTTTGAGTGGCTGATAAACCAGAAATGAGTTCTTTCATCTGTGGCTACACTGAAGTAAGGAGTCTAAGACTGCCAGAAACTTTCCAGTGGGGAGAAAAGTCACTGCTGTGTTGCTTGGCTCTGATGATGTTTCTCTCTGTTGGGTCTGTTCTTTCCTACTCTTATATGAAGGAATTCCAGTCTTAGCAGTGACCTTGTGAACTTTTAAAAGATCAGGAGAGAAAGCCACCAGAACTCAGGAAGCTTTGTGCTTTCTACCTTAGGAACAACTGGAACACAAGCTAGCAATAGAATAACTGGCAGTCAAGATGCTGGTTTCTACATTTTCTACAACTCATCTATCATGCTGCATTTGGAAGTAAACTTGGTGGAAGAAAATATTTTGTAGAAATTGCTTTAAGTTTGAGTTCCCTCTCTAGATCAGGCATATAATATATAGAGGCAAATGAGCACATTTGTGGTACATAGTGTTTGAGAAACCCAAAGATATCAGCTACTGTGGCAATAATTCACTATTTGACAAAAACTGCTCAGAAACTAAGTAGTCTGACAAAAACTAGATATAGACAGGAGCAAAACAAGGGGGCATCTAAGTAGCTCAGTGGATTGAGAGCCAGGCCTAGAGATGGGAGGTACTGGGTTCAAGTCTGGCCTTAGACGTTTCCTAGCTGTGTGACCTTGGGCAAGTCCCTTAACCCCCACTGCCTAGTCCTTATCACTCTGCTGCCTTGGAACCAATACATGTATTGCTTCTAAAATGGAAGATAAGGGTTTTTGTTTTTTTTTTTTTAAAGAAACTAGGCATACACAAGCATCACACATCATATATAAAGATAAGCTCAAAATGGGTATTTGGTTTAGAAATAAAGGAGATATCATGAGATGGTGAAATTCACAGTAGATAGTCAATGCAGACAAAATGAGAAGAAACATAAGCTAAGAAAAAATTTATGCCATTTCTCTAATAAAGGTGTCATTTCTCAAATATATTGGAAACTAGGGAAGGAGGAAGAGAAGGAAAAGGAAGAGGGGGAGGAAAAGGAGAAGAACATTCTCTAGTTGACAAAATGGTCAGATGATATGAACAGTTTTCAAGGAAATCAAAACTATCAGTAGTTATGTGATAAAATACTCTAAATCACCAATAATTATAGAAATTCCAATTAAAACAACATACCCAGTAAATTGGCTAAGATGACAGAAAAGGGAAAATTACAATTATAAAACAGTATCTATCCTTTGACCCAGCAATACACCACTAGGATTATACCCCAAGGAGAGGGGGGGAAAAAAGGAAAAGGACTTATATGTACAAAAATATTGACAGCGACTCCTTTCATGGTGGGCAAAGAATTGGAAACTCAAATGAAGAACAGCTAAACAAGTTATAATATATCAATTTGATTAAAAAAAACTATTGTGCTATAGTAAATAATGAGCTGGTATCTGAAAATCTTAGGAAGAACTTTATGTACTGATATAGTGAACAGAAACAGGAGAATAATATAAACAATAATAGCAACAATTTAAAGAAAATCAAATGTAAGAGATTTAGTAATAGATCAATATAATTCACTATAACTCCAAGACTCATGATGAAAAATGCTGTCCACCCCCAAATAGAGAACCAACTGACTCAAGAGTACAGATTGAAGATTTGTTTTCCATTATTTCTTTGGGAAATATGGCTACTATAGAAACATGATCTGTGTGACTTCATATGTATAATGGGTACTGTATTTCTTGCCTTTTTAATGGGTGGAGGAGTAGAGGAGGGAAAGAATTTGGAACTGAAAACTTTTAATTAAAAATTTAAATTAAAAAATTAAAAAGAAAGTGAGCCCTATTCTTTTTCTTCCTTCCTTCCTCTTTCCCTCATTTTCTCCTTGCTCCTCTCCTACCTCCCCCTTTCCCTCTTTCTATATAACCCAAAATTGTCTTGCCAAAAGGTAGAGAGAAAAGTGTGCCCCCAGGTATTAGAAGAATGTTTATATTTATATTCTTGCTAAATTTCAGCAAATATTTTGTAAAAGCTAATAGATGCAAATTGGTTAAATGAAATGTGGGCACCAATCACTGGCAGTTAACATTGGGGAGAACACACTGGAATCATCAACTCAAGTTGATGGCATTAGATAAGAATCACTCAAGGGTTCTTTAATCTTAATCTGAGCCACTTAACTCAGTGTGAATGAGTTGGGATAAGGATCCTGAAAGATTACAAAAGCAATAGCATCCTATCCAGAACCCAGTGGTTATAATCTCTAGTTTCCAAGTCACTCTTTCTCAAGAAAATGCTTCTCAGTTTCCTTTTATCCCCCAATCCCTACCCTTATATTTGAGAACTTGAATTTACACATTGATGTCCCTTCAAGAAGCCATGCTTCTGAGGGCAGCTGGGTAGCTCAGTGGATTGAGAGCCAGGCCTAGAGACAGGAGGTCCTGGGTTCAAATATGGCCTCAGACACTTCCCAGCTGTGTGGCGCTGCGCAAGTCACTTGACTCCCATTGCCTAGCCCTTACCACTCTTCTGCCTTGGAGCCAATACCCAGTATTGATTCCAAGATGGAAGGTAAGGGTTTAAAAAGAAAAATCCATGCTTCCCAGTTCATGAACAAACCTCAACACTCAGAGTCAGTAGCTTTCACTTCATGGTAGGCACACATAAGAATGGTCATACCTTTATTTAGTCACCAATGCATTCTGCCTCCAAATTGCTTAATTCTGATGTTCCCCATCTGACCATCACCTCATCCTTCTAGCTCTTCCTTCCTCCACTCCTATTCCTCCTACCCCTCTGCATCAAAGCTGTTCTCCACAATCTCCACCACCCCAGCCACTCCATGCTTCCCTCCTTTCCTAGTCCATTACCCCTTCTCTGGTCTCAGTCTATTCCCTTTAAAACCTTGACCATACAGTACAACTTTACTCTGTCCCCTACCTTCAACATCCTTGCCCCCTTGACTTTTGATATACTTTGCCAAACTACCATCTACCTTCTTTGCTTTTATAGACATGATGTTGATCTCTGAAATAGGAAGTCGTGCAACTGCACTTTCCACTGAAAATTTTACCTGATCTCTACTGGGCTCTCTGCTGCATAGCCATCCCTTACTCTTCCTTTATAAGCATTCTTGGCAGCTAGGTGGCACAGTAGATTGAGTGCCAGACCTAAAGTCAGGAAGATTCATCTTCCTGAGTTCAAATCTAGTCTCAGAGATGTACTAGCTGTGTGACCCTGGGCAAGTCACTTCACCCTGTTTGTCTCAGTTTCCTCATCTGTAAAATGAAGGAAATGGCAAACTAGTCCAGTATGTTTGCCAAGAAAACCCCTAAATAGGGTCATGAAGAGTTGAAAAAGACTGAACAACTAAACAATAGGTACTCTATCCCATTCCCAGAGCTTAGTGCAGAGCGTGGAACATACATAATAGAAATTTAATAATTTATTTATTGACTAGTCAGGCAACCAGTTATGGATATTCTTTGTTTCAAAGAGATTCTCCTTCACTGCTCTCTTACCTGTTCAGAAACACAGACTAGCCAATAACCTTGTATAGTACCTTTCCCTTTCTAAGTATTTCCTATGGGTAAGCATGCTATACCCATGAGCAAGAACTGTCCACGTGCCTTGAATAAAAAGATAATTATCCAGCAATACAGCCCAGTAGAGCTGATTTCAGAGGAAATCACAACAGAAAAAAAAAAGGGTTCAGCATGGGCTCCTGAGTATAGGTGGATTGTACACTACAAATATCTGGCGATACTGATCTGGGGTATACACTCAGCATCAACAACTCATCTCAAACACTTTCTAATTGCCACTGTGCCAGGCACTGAGTTAGGTACTATGCTAGGCAACAGAGATGCCCATCCTTGAGTTTACATTCTAGTGGGAAGATATTATGTGCACAGGTAACTAACTAATCATACAAGGTAATTTGATGAGGAAGAGAATACCAACAATAGAAGAGAAAGGAAATCTGGAAAAGCTTAAAGCAATAGGAGGTTAACACCAGACACGCCAAGAAAGCCATTCTAAGAAGCAGAGGCAAGAAAGGAGAGCATTCTAGGCATGGTGGACAGAGTGTAGTACAAAGAAATACGAGTCGAAAGATCAAGTTTAGGGAATAGTAATAAGCCACAATGGCTGGAATGCAGAAGGTGTGAATAGGGGAGAATTTTAAAAATAAATCTGTAAAGTTGAAGGCAGACTGTAGAGGCTTTAAATGTCAGGCTGAGGAGTTTACATTCCTGTACTGGAAGCAATAAGGAACAACCAAAGAGCTTTGAAAATAGGAATAAATCAGATATGTGCCTTAGGAAAATTCTCCTGGAAAGCTGTGTGGAGAGACCTGAAAAGTGAGCCCAATGAGACTGTGGTAATCCTGGCAGGAGGCGATGAAGACCTGAATTAAGGTAGTCGTTTAGACATTTTGCAGTTGTGTCCAACTCTGTGACCCTATTTGTGGTTTTCTTTTTTTTTTTAAACACTTACCTTCCGTCTTGGAGTCAATACTGTGTATTGGCTCCAAGGCAGAAGAGTGGTAAGGGCTAGGCAATGGGGGTCAAGTGACTTGCCCAGGGTCACACAGCTGGGAAGTGTCTGAGGTCAGATTTGAACCTAGGACCTCCCATCTCTAGGGCTAGCTCTCAATCCACTGAGCTACCCAGCTGCCCCCTATTTGTGGTTTTCTTGACAAAGCTACAGGAGGGGTTTGCCATTTCCTTCTCCAAAACATTTTTACTGATGAGGAAGCTGAAGCAAACAGGGTGATTTGCTCGGGGTCACACATCTAGTGTCTGAGACCAGATCTGATCTCAGGAAGATGAGTCTTTCTGGCTCCAAGCCTGGCATTCTATCCATTGAGCCATAGTCCATGTTAAATGGAGAGGAGTTAAACATGAGGAATGTGGAAGCAGACATGGAAAGACTTCATAACTGATTTGGACATGGGAATTAAAGAGAAGAATCCAAAATTACCCATAGTTTGGAAATCCGAATGACTAGAATAAGGGTGCCATTAATAGAAAGAGGGAAAGAGGTGGATTTAGGAGCAATAATCAATTGCATTTTTAAAATCTTTACCTTCCACCTTGGAATCAATATTGCATATTGGTACCAAGTTAAAAGGGTAGTGAGGGCAAGGCAATTGGGTTTGAGTGACTTGCCTAAGGTCACACAGCTAGGGGCCATATTTGAAACCAGGACTTCCTATTTCTAGGTCTGGCAATCAGTTCACTGAGCCACCACCTAGCTGCCCCAAACAATTGCATTTTAATAATATTACATTTGAATGTAATTCCATATCTTTTCTCCTAAACCTACACTTCTTCCAAACTTTCATATTACTGACTCAGCTCAACCACTTTATGATGTTGGTACTACTCCCTTCAAGGTTACCCAGGATTGGCTCTGTATAGAGCAGTTAAGTCAGTCAATAAATATTCATAAAGCACTTACTATGTGCCAGGTACCTTGCTAAACACTGGGAGTAAGGCAAAAACATGATATCTGACATCTGATGTTTATCCCCGTAGGATGGAGGTTCCTTGAAGGCAGGGATTCTTTCAGTACCTGAAACATAGTAGGTACTTATGAATTACTTAAAGGGCAACCAGGTAGCACAGTAGATGAGTATCATCAGGCCTGGAGTTGGGAGGACCTGGGTTCAAATCTGACCTCAAACACTTCCCAAATGTTGTGTGTGACTCTGGGTAAGTCACTTAACCCCAATTGCCTAGCCCTTTACTGCTCTTGTCTTAGTATCCAGATTGATGGAAGGGTTTAAAATTTTAAAAAAGCAACATTGTAAAATGGAGGGACAGATACTTCACAGGGTTTCTGTGAAAATTAAGAGTTCACTTTGTAAACTATAAAGTACCATATGTCAAGTTTGTAAGAGCAAATCATAATGCCACCTTTTTTTCCCCCCAAAAAAACCTGTGTTGGAATGATGTCCAGGAAGCACTGATTTATTGCAAATCCTTATTGTTATGTTTTTAGCAATTCACCTTAGGTATCAGTTGACAGTACACACACACACACACACACACACACACACACACAAAGTCAATGAGATTTTCCTTGAAGGCAAACACTTATTTTATCATTAGAGATGCTCAACTTAGCATGACATGGAATCACACACTGCAGCAAGAAGGGTATGCAGGTCAGAGGATCACCAATTTAAAGGCCACTCAGTCAATCCTACTTTCTCGTTTTACATTTATTGAGCCCCAGAAAGCTTAAGTGCTCATGAGCACACAACTAGTAAGAGCCAGAGGAGTTTAGAAATCTTTTTGTACTAAACTATTATCAGCAGAGGGACCCATGATGAAAAATGCTATCCACAGCCAAAGAAGGAATCATTGGAGTCTAATTGCAGATCAAAACCTGCCATCTTCTATTTTATTTCCTTCATGAGTTTTTCATTGGATATGTGATAAGTGTCTTCTGTCATGGCCTGAGGAAAATGGAAAAGTATTGCATGAAAGCACATATACATGAAAGTAACTTATATCAGACTATTTATTGACTTGGGGAGGCTGGGGAAAGGAGGGAGAGAGAAAATCCAAATCCTAAAATGTCAGAAAACAATTGTTAAAAATTGCTTCTACCTGTAACTGAAAAATAAATAAAATTAAAATTAAAAAAATTAAACAAGAAGAGCAAGGTATAAGAAGACTGTAAAGGAAAGGGTTAGGTTATAAAAAGGTTCAATATAAAAAAAGGTTCAAACCTTGAAGAGGTCTTCTTGATTCCAAGTAATCTGTTAACTCTATCATTCAGTCATTTCAGTGGTGTCCAACTTTTCATCACTCCATTTGGGATTTTCTTGGCAAAGATACTGGGCAGATTTTATCATTCTCTTCTTCAGCTCATTTTACAGATGAGGAAACTGAGGCAAACTGAGTGAAACGACTTGCCCGGTCACACAGCTAGTGTCTGAAGCTGGATTTGAACTCAGGAGGATGTCTTTGTGATTTGGGGCCTGGCACTCTATCCACTCTACCACTTAGCTGCCCCTCTTAACTGTATCAAGATCACATAGTCCAAACCCTTCATTTTACAGATGAGTTCCCATGAGGTTAAGTAATCTGCCCATGGTCACATAGATACTGGTAGAATTGGAAATAGAACCCCTGCCCTCAATTTCTTGTCCAATTTACTTTCCCCTGAACTATGGGTGCTATAGAGATATTCTTACTTTGGTGCTAAAAACTATGTTCCCAGAAAACGTCTCTTTGCTTTAATGGCAAATTTCAAAATCCCTGTTGGAAAATTCAATAATTACTAACAACTGGCCGACCCTTGAATCTTTGGGAACAAACAGAAGTCAGTACCAAAGCTAATGCCAGCAAATACATATCTTAAACACAGTCCAGTGTTGCGCTTTAAATGACAGTTAAGAAAGTCAATACTCCCAATGTATATAGCCTCCATGGCCAGAGGCGGTTTTCTGCAGGTCTGCTCCTTCATGTGGAATCATATCAAGCTTAAAAAGGCAATCAAGTGTAGGCCATACTTGAATCTTCTGAAAAAGCAAGACTCTCCAAGAGGTTATTTCAACAAAATGTAGATGGAACCACAATATGTAAACCAATACCACAGCTACAGAGCCAAAACTAGTCATTTTGGATCCTGGAAGAACATGGAGATTTAAGGGGTGGAGAGGAAAAGGAAGACACTTTCCTATGATTGGAAGGAAAGAAAATCAACTCTGAATTGCAACATCCTGAGGCAAAGCTTGTAGCCTTTCACTGTTGAATGAGATCAGGAACTCCTAGACCACAAGTGTTTGATTTTTCATACTATCTTCAGTAGCATCAAAATGGCGGCATGAGATCTTAGGACTAGATAAAGAGGTGACCTGGGTTTGGCCTCAGCTTTGCCAGTCTCTATCTGTGTAAGTTTGGACATCATTTCCCATATCTGGACCTTTGTATATTTCTTTGAGAAATGTTTGGGGGTTTCCCTTCTGTATCACTAGGAAGGCCAAATTCTATTCAGAGATTATGGCTCTCATTTATGAAGATCTGGACATAAACTGGCAGCAGCATATTACCAACAAAGAACTGTGTATAATATTGAATAGGTTCGAAGAGATGCATAATTAGAAAGGAAGGCAGGTCTGTTGTGTAGTATGAATGATGGACAACTGATGGTCAGCCCAAGTACTCCATTTATACCCACCTGACAAAAGACCCAGAAGATGCCCGACATGTTCAGTAGAACTAATATTGAAGCTGTAATACATGGAAGAACACACACAGGAGTACATGAATTTAACATATGAGAAAAAAAAGGATAATCAACACCCAGATGAGATTAAAAAGCAAAATGGTAGGGCATGAGTGTTGGCCTAGATGATTTCTGAGGTCCTTTCTAGCTCTCATGTCCTGATAGAGGTGAACAGCCTTTTGCAAGGGTGGCCAAAGGCCCAAGTTGCCAAATGATTTGGCTATTATCCTGTTTGGCCGTGGTTTTTTCCTGGCAGCATCACAGAACTTTTTAATTCCTGCTAAACTTTTGGGTAAAACTTGCAAAGTGCCTACTTGCTAAATAGCTATTTTCCATCACTATTTATTCTGACTGCCCCAAAAGAGCAGCTGACATTTTTTGCTGCTCTGATCAAAATATAGCATGGTCTTACCTGCAGAGAAGAGTATTATAAAGCAAAGTATTTAGAGCGATCCAGATAGCAAGGCAATTAACATATGTCAGGGATTCTAAATATTTTGATTCCTTTGGATAGTAACTCTACGGTTAAATAAGAGCAAAGGAGAAAAGACAGTAAATTAATGCTGAACACTTAAAAGGGGGAAAAAAGTAATAGAGGCTGAGGTGAATTATTCAATCCACATCATCATATACTGAAGTCTAAAAGGAACTTTAGAGGTTTAGCTGATCCTAACTCTTCACTTGACCAGTGGGAGAAAACTTGAGGCCAAAACAGACTAAATGACTTGTCTGAGGTCACTCAGGTAGTTAAGTGGCAAGGCCAGGATTTGAATTCAGTTCCTCTGGCTCCAAATCCAGTGGTCTTTCTTGACGTGGAAATATCTCTACAGAATCTCCTACTGTCCAACTGATTTTAAATCTCACTTAATGAGATTTTAATTACCATTACTGTGTTGCTTCAACTTATCTTCCCAGTAGAGGACCATGGAGAGTCCCAGATACTTGAAAATATGCTAATATTGATAGGGAACATTAAAACTGCCAAAGCACTTTCCTCACAAGCCCCTAAGGAAGGAAGCATTCTTATGAGGCCCAGAAACATTGCACATAGGCAAACAGTTAAGTATCAAAGATGAAGGCAGCCAGTGAGCGCAATCGATAGTGCTGGGCCTAGAATCAGAAAAACTCATTTTACTGAGTTCAAATCTGGGTTTGGACACAATAGCTAGGTGACCAGGGGCAAATCACTTAACCTTGTTTGCCTCTGTTTCCTCACCTATAAAATGAGCTGGAGAAGGAAATGGCAAAACATTCTAATATATTTGTCAGGAAAACCTCAAATGGGGTCATGAAGACTGAACAAATAAAACCAAAGACGAGGACTAAAGCCAGGTCTTTGGGCTAAAAGTAAAATGTTCTTGTACTATACTCAATTAGCGAGTCCAATAAGTCTTCCTCAGGTCCTCCTCCTGAAAAAAATCCTTTCCCTTCAGTAATTCAACATGTCTAACATTCTAAATAAAAACCAAGATTCCAAGAATCTCTCACAGTTGTAGAGAAAGAAACCAACTCAGAGGGAGATGGGAATTTGTTTCATTCTAAAAAGGCATATTCCATACATAATAATCTCAGTTAAACTAACTCCACATTATGGCCTTTCACTGATACCAAGAGTCTGGTTGCCATTAGGTTAATGAAAAATTCTGAAACAAAAAGAATTAGAATTCCATCTCTGCTTGCCTTTTTAACACTCCACTTTACACTAATGCCATTAGTGAACACAAGTATGTAGGGTTTAGACAATGTGCCCTCCTCTATAATGGGGTCTTTAAGTAGGAAACTTAAAAATTGGTTTCTTATATCTTTGCTTATGTTTCTGAAATGTAGGCATCTAAGTCTAACATGCCATTGATGCCCCCAATCTTTGCCTATCAAAAAGCTATTAATCTTGCAGGACCTAGTTCTAATATCCACCCTCCTCCATGACATTTCCCCTGATTCCCTGGGGCTCTTCCAAAATACAATGCATCCACCGGGATGGCATATAACTGTGGCCTTGTTTTACGGTTGTGTGCCTATCTAAATAAATCTTCTACATGGTTATAAGGACCTCATTGGAAGGAAGCAATGTCTTAGACAGAGCCTCACATGCATTAGAACTCAATAGTCATTGAATAGGTACAACATTTAAGAAATAAACATGTCCCCAAATACACACTGAAAAGTTTCATTTTTCCACAATATCTGGTGGATTTTGGGGCTTGTTTTGCCACAGCAAACAGAAAGTTTGAAGGAAGGGTGTTGCACTGCTATTAGTCCACAAACTAAATATGCCCAAGAACCACTACTGTGTGAAGTATGTAAATCAATGAGAGTGATATCTCATGATAAAGAAAGCCACTATATTCCAAATACAAGTCTTAGCTGTCCTCAAAAGCCAAGACAGGCATAGCAAGACATCCGCTTTAGTCAGTCAGTCAACATTTGTTAAGCTGTAGACATTTACTACTGCTTTAGGCAGTGCCACTTAGCTGATCTGGATATTACTAAGCATGTGCTGTGAAAGGCAGTCATTCAATGGCAAAAGTGAGGCTGTTGCCTCCTTGCCAGCACAGTGCTTGGAGTTGGTTTCCAGCTATGGGAATGGGTGGCAATAAGTTGGTCCCTTTACTAGACTCCTTTGCCAGTGGCTGAGGCTAGGAGTAGCCTGCAGCAATGAGGAACTCAAGGTGTGATGGTAATAGGCCCAAAGTGCTCAAGCCCATGACCTCAAGTCTCACGAGCATCATCCTGGAAATGGCACTGTGAGATAGACAACGCAAAAGGTTTTAAGAAACTTAGTACATACAGCCATCCTCTAAATTGTAAAATTTATCATCTTTATGCCAACAAAAAATGTGATTACAAAAAGAGATACTTCTTATACAAAAGCCCAAGGGTTCCAGCGTCATCATGGGCTTCAGAACTTTTAGCTGAGATCCCTCTAGCCTCGGTCATGACAAGGGGTCCCAGCAAGATCAATCAAGTGTATCTTCTTAGAAGGGTTTCAGAGAGTGAATGTTATGATGATGTGATGTGATGATATGATAGCAATGCAGATCACTTGCCAAGTACTAAAAACCACTGCTCTCCCATGCAGTTGATCCAAGCAAGGGCAAAAAGCAGCCTAGGAAGTAATCACTTTAAACAGCTAGCCATTATCAAAGACTACTCCAGGGATGCCCAAGACCAGTGGTATGGGATGGATAATACATCATGGGAATAATGGCTTCTACAATTTTATAGGTAAATTATATTTATAGCCAACAGCAGAACATGTATGACATGTGAATTTCAGATGCTTTCTAATTTTTTAAAAATATAAATAAAATAAGAGGGGGGAGGCAGGTATTAAGATAGTAGATGTAAATTTAGTATTGAAAATAAGGGACTATTTTTCCACTAATATACCCAGAATAACAACACATATACCCATCACTAAATTCTCTATATATGCCTGGGTAGGGCAAAACAAAACACATCAACAGGGCCAATCTTTGAAGAAATCACAGATCAGAAAGGTTTCAAAGCTAATTCAGTCGGACTCAAATTTGTAGACCTAACCAAGTACATCATGGCAAAGTCAGCTCATTTGAAACTAAAAACATATGCTAAAAAAAAAAAACATTTAGCTATGTGAAACACCGTAGGCTTCAAAAGCTTTATTGTGTGACAAACTTTGCTCTGAGGGGGAAAAAATAACCCACTTAGGAAAAAGAAGACTTCCATATGGTTTTGATTCACAGAAGTTATACATTCACATCTCAAGAATGACAAAGACAGAAACAATTCTAAATACACCTGATAACCCAAAACACATTTTTGCAATCCATGTGGACCTTCTTGGATTCACCTTTAAAACATGTAACTTTTAATATATAATGAAGTTTGGGATCAATTCACATGTTTGTTTTCTTTTAAAAAGGGGAATCTGGCAAGCAACACTCTCCCATTCATATTCCACAATGGACACATGGTTGCTAATCCTAATACAAATCTGTGTGTCTCGATGACTCATAAAATGTCAAATGAAACATAAAAACCTCTGGAGAAGTGTGGCAAACAGTCACAGATAAGGTCCGGCTGCAGCTCTGTAGGAGCCCCCACAGAGGGGTCAGTGCCCAGCCTTTTCTGACACCCAGCATGCTAAGGGTCAGGCCAAAGCTAGCTTCTGTCCTTATCTCATCTTCTGCTCTCCACTAATCTTCTCTCCTGTCTTCTTTCTCAAGTTCTGATGCTCTCTCCTCCTTTTTGCCACCAAAAGCAAGGAAAATTGTCCTTCTACAATAGTTCCTGGTACCCAAGCAGATCCCAAGAGTCAGCATCATAAGGTAAGAGAGCTCACCATAAAGGCAGCATCATTGAGTAAACAACCTTCTCCAAATTTTGAAGGGTGATGGCATTTTTGGTAGGGTGGGAGAGAGGAGTGGGGGATGGGGGTGTTTTCCTTATTCTTCTGACAAAATTTTGGTTACAATGCCACAGAAACAAAAATCTACAGAGCTATTTGAACTTGGACCAGAGTACTGCCATTCAGAAAAGGGAGAGGAAGAAGAGAAGACACAAAAACAGCAGTTGGTTTTGAAAGATGCAGAGTTGATGTTCCTTTCTTCAGAGTAGTAAAGAGTGGAGCGTGATCAGTAATTTGGAGGGAAATTTAACATTTCTCTTCGAGACTTTTAACAATTTGTCTTGTACCGGAAAAATGACAGTCTGCACAGGCCAGATCCACCAGCATTAGATAAAACTCAGGTCTTAAGCACAACCTACACCAGGAAGAATCCTTAACTGCAACAGTATCACTGTTTGCTGAATACCATCCAGGTTTTCACTGATCTCCTAGTCGAAAGCCCTGGCCCCAGTTGTGTCGACCACCGCCACCCAGCTGATGTTCTGCAGCTCGTCTCATGCTAGCAGGAGGAACGCCAAATCCTGATACGCCTCCTCTCCTACTGGGAAGCCAGCGGTACCTGGAGCAGGGGAAGAAGGGGGACAAAAGGAAGGAGGGAAAGAGAAGACAAAGATGAATTTCCACAAATCTGAAGCATGACATTCACACCTCTATCAGATAAATTCTTACGGGGTGAGCATTCCTCAGTTTCAGAATATAAAAATAACAACTCATTCTTAAGCACCATATTTCTTAACCACCTCAATATTTCCAAAGCAGCCTCTTTTCTCAATTAGGTACTAGGAAGTACATTATTGTACAAGTTGGGGAGTTTTTTGTTCTTTTTTTTCCCAGAATAAAAGAATCCTTTTTTGTCTCCCTTCATAGTGCAGTCTTTAGTCTTTCTGGAGCTTCCAACTACCCACTGAGTAGAGTTCCAATGTATCTGCCTGACAGCCTTCCAAAAGAGGGCAGACTTCACTCTGCTTTTCAGCTACAGCCCAATAGTACTGAAGAAGTGCACATAGCACAGTACTCTACATGTACTTTTAGGCCCTATCCAAATGTTCACTGTGAATGCAAAATAAAATAGAAACCGAGAAAGTCTACATGATGAGGTTTAAATCATTCCTGAGGATCAGTTTCAGAACAAGTCTGCTACCACCCAGCTGAAGAGTCTCTGTATTAGAAAGTTATTTCATACCTTTTTTTTCCCAGTCCAGAATAGTGAGAAAACAGCTGTATAGTTGTGCTTAGATTTGCACTATTATGATAAAAATATGTTTTCAAGGTTTGGAGGGGGGAAAACAAAGCAGAAAGCTGAGGCAGTTTCAAGCTATGGGGACATGGCTTAATAAAGAAGCTATTTAATGTAGAAAACCATATTCTAAGTGGGAACTAGAGCTCAACACACAGCTCCTAGGAGCCCTCTCCTTTGCACCAAGGCCTCCCCATCCTTTGAGGCCTACCTCTAAAGCCCACCCCTCCACAGCAAAGCTTTCACCAATTACTCCAGCCCACATGGGCATTCCCTTCTCTCTGAACTCCTGTTCCAGGTAATGTTGTCTGGCATCATACAATCTGGTTCCTTTATTACATCTTATTTATTACATGGTGTGGTTCTCCTGGAAGTTCATGTGTATTTTGTTTCCCCAACCAAAAAATTAAAAAAAAATTTAAAAAAAAAACAGATTCCTTGAAGACCTTTACTCCTTACCTTTCTTTATCCTGATTTGACCACAGCATGATAGATAAAAGGTACCAAAATAGAATACACATCCAGATTAGTTGACAATTATGCTCTTCTTGTGGAGACAGTTTATGAGAAATGGGGAAACTACATAACTAAATAAATGGTGGAATCAGGTTGCATAACTAGTCCCAAAGAGTAGTTGTTAAATGGATGATGTCAACTTGCTCTGAAGTCTTCAGCAGAGTGCCCAAGGGTCTTACCCCTGGACCCTGTGCTGTTCAACATTTTTATTACTCAGATGGCATCCTTCTCAATCCTGCAGATAACACAAAAGAGGGAAGGACATCTAATATCACAAAAGACTGCCAAAATCAAGCCACAAACCAAAACTGCTGGGCCCAATCTAAGATGAAAAAAGTCAGTAAGGATAATTACACTTGGGCTCAGAAAAACAATCTCACAAGTAAAAATTGGGGTAAAATACAGCTAGGCAGAAGTTTCTCTGAAGAATACATGGGGATTTTAGGAATCTGAAAATCCAAAATAAGTCAACAATCAAAAAAGCTAATGTGATCTCAAGAAGCACTAAGAAAAAAAGCATAGCATCCACAACAGGAGAGGTGATAGAACAATTACAACTAGCTACCTTATGTATTGGTCACACAATGTCTAGAATACCAAAGTGAGTTCTGGGTACCACATTTAAGAAATACATTAATAATCAAAGGAATACTGAGAATGTTCAGCCTGGAGAAGAAAAGACTTAGAGCAGAGAGAGGTAATAACTTTCTTCATCTGGCTGACAGGCTCTCATGTGAAAGAAGGATTAGCCCCAGAAGCAGAATGAATGAGAAGCAATGCATGAGACAGGAAAGACTTCCTAACAATTCAAATTGTCCCAAAATGGCTTAAGGAAGTATATATGGCTGCTCTTTCACTTGACTTTTTCAAGTGAAGGATAGATGACTATTGATCAGAAATGTCATAAAGAGGTACAGTTGGACTAGGTAGGCATTGAAACCTAAGTCCCTGATTCTAGTGAAAATCATTCTCTATTTTATGAATGAAACATATTTTAATTTCCCTACATGAATGTCATCTCTCATTGCATTGTTTACTTTCTTAAGAAGTACCATGAATCACTCTTCATCAAAGAGAAAAAGTAACCAAAGGAGAATATCTAACATTATCCATTCTGGGACACTACCATTTTAAAATAGAATGCCAAAAACACTGCCACATTTTAGCACTCAAACACTGACATTTTCCCCTTTAAACAAATAAATGTTGAATATTAAATTAAAATATATTTTCAATGCCTGTTATTCAATCCCATGATAACTGGTTCTATTCACCACCATTCACACCAACAATATTCACACCAAAAAAAAAAAGACCACACTAAAAGCAATTTTGTTCTGCTACTGGTAAGATAATACTCAAGCTGTTTCCACTGCTCAAACATATTACAGGGAAATTAAATGCAAGTAATTAGTATAAAAAGGCACCCAATTATACATAATCAACAAAAATTTATGGTAATTTTGAAACAGTTATTGCTTTTGCAAGGAACATATTTTAAGTTGTATTTTGTAATCTGATCCTCTCATACAATTTAGCAGAAAGGCTTCCACCAGTCAATAGTGGCTCACATGGAAAAGGGGCTACGGTGTGAGTAGAAATCATAGAACTGTCTAATCTAAAGCACAAATCTAACGTATTCTCTTCCATTCAGTGTCCCACAATCTATGGGAGCTGGTGGGAGGAAGAAGCTACCTGCTTTTCCCAAAAGGGGCAAACCAAACTAGCTCATTGTATTCATACAATTATTTTGCACAATCTGAGAGGTGTGAATCAGAAATGTAAATGTTATTCAGCTGGTGCACCCTAAGATCATCTAAAATAAAAACAGGTTTATCATTTGTGTCCATAGACAATGTAAGGATAATATTAGAAAATAAGTATTGTTTATTAGTTTAGAGATAAGAAGTAAAGTGGCTGCTTGAGACAAGAGCTGGAGTTTGAAGCAGAGCTGAGAGAGCATGTTAATTTCAACTGCTGACAGTTATAACATTTTTCTGTGTCAATTACTCTCTGGCAGTTGGAAGTTGCTCTCTGGCAGTTAGCAGAGACACCCTCTCAGAGACTCTCTCTCAGGGCTGGAGGAGGTAACATCTTTGCCTCTCTCTCTGTCTGAGGGAAAGATCTGAAGGAACTCAGTGTTTTCCTTTCCCAACTTGGGAAACACTATTGAATATCTATTGTAGTTTTTATAAATTGGTTTATATCTGAGAAGACCAAAGAAAAACTTGGTCTTTGGTTTAGACTCTGAGTCTTAACACTCAGAGCCCTAACTTGATTCTTGTTGAGACTCAACCAGCTAGCCTTTGCTATTTTATAATTTGAAGGCGAAGTTAAGATTTATAAGGATATTAGCGGTAGTTTTATTTAGATAGCATAAATTTGAGTTAGTCAGATCAAGCAGGATTAGTGTAGCCTGTGAAACACAGGAGAAGCAGTTCCTTGTAGAACCTGGGAGGTTTAGTTGGGTGGATTCAGAATCCCTTAGAATTAGAAATCCTTTATTTATCCTCATATATTTCAATAAATATTTTATGTTTATAATAAGAGTCTCTTTAGCATTCTTGTGCCTGGCCCTGAAGGGAAGTTCACATCTGAGCTTCACTTCATCACTGAGGATACTTTTGATTAACTATATCAAAAGTATCCAAACATTTTTGAACCTAAATTGGAACAGTTTTTCCATATAAATATTTTATTTTTTATTTTGTAAGTTTTATTTTTACAATAAAGACATCCATCTTGTTTGTTGCAAGAGTTCAAAAGATGGGATGTGAAAATAGTTTAAAAGTAAAAACACAATCTAGATACAAATTGTTAGGCAAAATGTTCTCATGTTTCGAACATAACATCAAGCATGATTGCCAACCAGGATCAGGCATCCAGATGGTTCTGTAACTGACCTAATCTTTTTTTTAAAAACCTTTACCTTCTTAGAATTGATACTAAATGTCAGTTCCAAGGCAAAAGAGTAGTAATAGCTAAGCAACTGGGGTTAAGTGACTTGCCATGAGATGATAGCAATGAAGTATCTGGGGCTAGATTTGAACCCAGGACCTCCTGTCTCCAGGTCTGGCTCTCTATCCATTAGATCACCAAGCTACCCTGATGCCCTCTTTTAATGGACTTTTGCTTCTTTCATTAGATGGTCACAGGAAATCACTGGTTTAGACCTTCTAAACCACTGAGCCCAACCTTCTCATTTTACAAACCAGAGGATTTAAGCACAAAGAGGTTAAGGGACTTGCCCAACAGAATAGCAGGGTCAAGATCTGAACTAAAGTTCTCTGACTCCTTCCCCATTCTTATGCCTGAATGTATGAGGATATTTTCTTTCTGTCTCCTTTCTATTCTATAAAGGAGCTCATAGAATCATAGCCTGAGAACTGGAACAGAATTTAAAAGGGTCTCATTCTATTCAAGTCCTTCATTTTACAAATGAAGAAACTGAGGTTCAGAAGTAAAAAAAAACTTTTCCAAGGCTATACAGAGAGATTAAGTATTAGAGCCATGATTTATAAAAGTTCTCCAATTCCAAATCTAGCTCTGTCCCTGCCCTGATAAGGAATTAGGGCTTCCCCAAACGCAGGGAGAAAGGCTATGCAGAGAGGTCACAACTATATATTTCTAGGGCTTAGCAAAATGCCCAGTACATAAACTCTTAATAAACACTTGTGGATCAACTGATGATCAAGATTTTAAGATGGGCATGATGCCACCATTCACACATTTCTATGCCTCTGGGACCTCAACATCCCACCAGCCTGGACAGTCCTTTCAGATGCTTCCTGATAATGACTGTCCAGGAACCTGAAGGCCAAGGAAGAAAGCTCCTGAGATATTCTGGATTGAGAGAAATAAGGGAGAAGTGATGTCCCAAAAGCGCAATGGTTGGGGGCAGCTAGGTGGCTCAGTGGATTGAGAGCCAGGTCTAGAGACAGGAGGTCCTAAGTTCAAATCTGCCTCACACACATATCCACTGCAGTCCAACCCACACTGTAATCGGTTTCCTCAGTTTGCCCTCTCCCCCCAAAACCAAAGGCAAGACTGAAAAGTCCTCCTCCTCCTCCTCCCTGCAGCACTGACAGGGCTAACACTTAAAAAGGAAAGTTTTCAAATCTAGCCTCAGATACTTCCTGCCTGTTTGGTCCTGGAAAAGTAACTCGACCCCCACTGCCTAGCCCTGGATTTCTGTCTTAGACTGGTGCTAAAACAGAAGGGGTTCTTTTTAAAGTGAAAAAGTCATACTGATTGATTTTTTATTTTGGACATTTTATCCAAAAATTGCTGCTATTTCCTTCCTCCCTCCCAAAAAGAATGGTTCATTGTAATAAAGGCACACAGTTAAGTTAAACAAAGCAAAGCCTGGCCGTGCCCAACAATGCGCATGACTGTTCCATACCACAAGCTGGGCACTGAGCACCATCTCACAGAAGTTCAGCTACACTTAGACATAGCTGCAGAGAATGCCTCTATTCACCTCCAACAAAAGGTCCTCCAAACATGAGAGGAACTTGCTGCCATTTGCTTTCCTCCTAGTGAATCTCCTGATGCTTTCTCCTCGATCTCCTCTGATTCTCCTGGTTCATCATCTTTCTACCCTAGACGGTCAAGGCTTTTACCACCGTAATCTCCTTTGTTCACAAGTACCATCGCTTTAGGATACCAAGATGTATCTGCACAGAATTCACTATTACACTCTCCTAATCCTGTTTTTCCTTTCAGCTCTTACTACCTCTGTCTGGGGCACCAATATCCATTTGTACTCCACATTCCTAACTTTGGGGTTCTTTCTGAGTCTTCCCTTCCTCTTTAATATCCACTGAATTACTAAGCCTCATTGATTCTACCTGCACAGCATATCTTGCATCTATCCCCTCCTTTCCTTTTCACCAAAACTCTAATACAGAAAGGGAGGGAAATGGGGGGCTTATAATCACGTGCCTAGATTGTACCAAATGTTTCTATTAGTATTCACTGTGCTATCTAACCCATCATTCCACTGTCATAATAATATTTCTTATAACACCTTAGGGCCTACCAGATAAAATTCAAATTTCTTTGCCTAGCATTTAAGGACTTCCTTCTCCTCCTCCCCCACCTCCCCCTACCCAAAACTAGCACCACTTTATCTTTCTAATCTCAGCCCCCAATACTCCTCTTTATTAACTCTAGGGTCCAGTTTAGCCACATCCTGAATGGCTCTAGTACTCTTAAAACTCTGTGCCTTTGCTCAGACTGGTCCCTTATGTCTAGAAGGCCTATCTCCTTTATTTGCTGAAGAGAATCTTACCCAGCCTTTAAAGCCCAACTCAGATGCCGTCTTTTCCATGAAGCCTTCCCCCTCAGACCTCACACCATTTCTTCTCAGTAAAAACATGTGATAGTACTGAACTTGTCTTATCTTCCTACTAGACTCTGACTCTCACTTAAACACTTAACCAGCTGTGTGACAATGGGCAAATCACTTAATATCTCAGTTAACACTCAGAGCCTTAAGGGGAATAGTTATAGTTGCACTACTCACCTTAAGAAAATACTTTATAGATCTAAACAGGCTATATAGATGTGAGCTGATTTTGTTATTAGTATTCATTGTTGCTAAACATGAGAGAAGTAAAGCACATAAATTATGTTTACCTGCAGATTTCAAGTTATTAAGTTATTTTGGCATGGGTTAAAAGTATCAAATAAAGCCTTCTATATACGCTGTCATTTCCCTTTAATTCGAATTCTCACCCTTGGGATTCAGACCTTTCTCCTCCCCTCCAAGTCAGAGGGGTTATCACTAATCAGAGTATCCCTTCAGGTCTCTGGAAGAGAAACAATCTTTTCCTGGGTTCCCTCTGGGTAGTCCTGCCTCCTCTCCCATGGCCTAACCACCAGAAGTACTTGGCAGTATTCTCATTCAAGTATTCACAACAAAGGTTGTCCCTTACAAACAGGTTTAATATTAAAAGTTCATTTGTTAGTTTGCATTAGGGAATAAAATACATATTTTAACAGAAATGAAGTTAGGAAAACAGTGGTTAATTTCAATTCCACCAGGTTCTACATGCCTCCGAAGTGCTGGGCACTATGCTAGATTCTTAACCTACCTAAGCCACAAAAAACCTGAAGATCAGTAAGGTAATGTCTCAATCACACACTTAACCTGTTTCTAATGTGATTTCTATAGTAAAAGTCAGGTATGATGTCCAGGGGGTATCATAAGAAAGGTAATGGGGATGTGTTTCTGGATATAAGTAACTTGCTTACTCTCTACACCTGTTCTAAGCTAATGTGATTCATCTTGCTGGGCCAAACACTCCCTCGGGTGTTCAGAATTGGGGGGAAAAGGCCAAGGCAGAAGCTGGTGGCATGTGTCAACAGCAACCCATCCTGACTTCCAAACAGTAAATGTTAGTCCAAATGGCAGGTATTCGATAAATTGAGAGTAGACTCAATATTGGAACAAGAATCAAGAAGCCATCTCTGTAACCTATTACCCTGTGACCTTAGGCAAATTGCTCAAACTCTCAGCTTTAGTTTCTTTATCTGTAAACCAAGGGGTTAGAACCAGATGGCCGCTTTCCAGTTGTAGAAATCTGAAACTCTATGTTGTGTTGTTGTATGTAAATAAGGAATAAAATGCAGATAATTCTCTTTCTAGGGGAACAGCCTCAAAATTCAATCACTTTGTTAGGCAGAGAATATTTTTCTCCAACTTCTATAGAAATAGTCTTTGTGGGCCAATAATCTAGCCATTTACAGACTTATGTGATGATCAGAGCAATGGCTTTCTGTCTTTAATTACACAACTTCCCACTAATCCCATGATCCTTCTCAAGGCATTTACTGTCTATGGCTCAGGTTTCTCTTTCCAATGTGAAGCTAATTCCCATCCCATTTATCTCACAGAAAGGCTAACAGAATTGGTGGAATATAGGTAGTGACATTTAAAATGGAAAAAAGAAAACCACTCACAGAAACTGAGGTGTAGATAGAAAAGTTCTTCCTCCCAAATCCATTGGATATTTGAACATTAAGAAATAGTATAGATGTCCAACAAGATTTCCTATCAGCTCATTGATAACCCTGCAAAATAAAAATCATATTATTTTCCAGGAATTTTGAAAACAATGAAAAGGTTCAACAAGATAGTTTAACAATTGTATAATGCTTTATGATATATAACACACTTTACATATGGTACTTATTCAATCCTAACAATCACCCTGTGAGATTAAGTATTATTATTCCCATCTTGCAGGAAAAGAAATTGAGACTGGAAGAGACCTGCATAGGATCAATGAGCTAGTTAAGTGTCTGGGGCAGGATCTCAACACAGGTCTTTCTGACTCCAAGGCCAGCATCCTACTGACTATGCTCTTATGGGGTATTGGCAATAATGTCTTGCCCTGTGGCTCATGAAATGATCAATCCCCCAGGATCACAAAAAGAATTCCATGAGACTATATTCCTATAAGAAATTACAGTGACAGACAGGGAAAATTTAATCCTGCAAAAGTTAGTTATTTGAAACTCTTCCAAGGTCATTTAGTCCCAATTTCCCCTTCTATTCTGTGCTAAATACATTACTAGCCAAATGGGAAATAGTCCCTGACTTCAAAAAGCTTGCAATCTACTGAGGGAAATAGCTTGTACAAAGATGAGAAAGCCCAAAATACATAAAAAGTAAATAAAAGGTGGGGAATATCCTGAAACTGGGTGTAGGGGAATGGAGAGAATGGCTTTGTGTAGCAAGTAGAACCTGAGCAAAGGCTCTAAAATTCCTAAGCAGCAGAGAATTCCAGACATAGGGCATCCTGTGCCATGGCACAAAGACAAGATGGAATATTGTGTAAAGGGAACATCTACATAGTCCGTTTGGCTAGACAGACCATGGCAGAGCTGGAGGAAAGAAAAGAAAGAAGTAATGTGAAATCAGTCTAGAAATATGAACTGGAATCATATGTAAAGGTCTGTAAATACAAAACAAAAGAATCTTTAGTTTATCCTAAAAGTAAGAGGAAGCCACTGAAATTTGTGGAGCAAGGAAGTGACATGTTCACATTTGGTCTTTAGACTTATCAATTTGACTACTATGTACAGAATGAATTGGAACAAAAAGAGACTGGAAGCTGGAAGGCCAATTCAGAGACTATTTCAATAGTCTAGATAAGGAAGTTACAAGACTCTGAATAAGGGTAATGGGTAAATAGAATGGAGTTGGATGAGAGAGAAGTTGTAGAGATGGAGCTAACAAATTGGAAATGAAGAATGTCTTTTTTGGTTTATTTACTTTTTTTTTAGTTTGCAAGGATTATGTAAGTTGTTCATTATTTCTTTTCTTTTTAAAAATATACTTTTATTTCATTACCTATTTCCCAATTACATGTAAAAAAAATTTAATAATCATTTTTAAAAATTTTACATTCCAAATTCTCTCACTCCCTCATGCCCTCCCCATCCTTGAGAAAACATGCAATCTGAAGTAATGAAAAAGAGAAAATGGGGAATGTGAAGAAGGAAAACCACAAGATGATTCCTAGGTTGAAAACCCAAAAGACATGAAGGATGATAGTACATTCAACAGAAACAGGAAGTAAGGAAAAGGAATGGCCTTAGGGGCAAAGATGAGATCCATTTTGGACATGCTGCACTTGAGACATCCTTTGAACTTCCTAGATGGAAATGTAGCAGACAAATGAGAATTCAGGAGAAATAAGTTTTGGGAACCATCTGCACAAAGTTGAGAAATAATTCTATGGGAAGTAATGAGATCTCTACTAAAAAGAATGTAGAATGAGAGGTCCTGGATTCAAATCTGACCTGACACTTCCTAGCTGTGTGATCCTGGGCAAGTCACTTAACCCCCATTGCCTAGACCTTACCACTGGAGGAGAGAGAGAGAGAGAGGGAGGGAGGGAGAGAGGAGAGAGAGAGACAGAGAGAGAGAGAGACAGAGACAGAGACAGACAGAGAGAGACAGAGAGAGAGAATGTAGAGAAATAAGAGAAGGCGGCCCACCCAGTGCCCATGTAGGTCCACTAATATAGGAAAAACATGTGTAATGATGGTGATATGATCCAGGAAAGAAAGAATTAAGAATTGATCAGACAAGTAAGAAGGGAGCAAGGAATGAAGAATGTCATGAAAACTCAGGGAAGAGGGGATGGTATCACAGTGCTAGAGACTGAAGAGTTCAAGAATGAGAACTGAGAAAAGAATAATGGATTGAGTAACTAAGATCTCCTGTGAAGCCTGCAAGAGATCATTTTCATAGCTTCACAAATCTGGAGTTGGCTTCAGGCAAGTAGTAGGACTGAACATCAGATTTTAAGGGGCTAAAAAGTGAATGGAAGATGAGGAAGCAAAATAACTTAGTACAGACTGCTTTTTCTAGAAGTTAGAAAAGGTGAGATGCAGAATGGTAGCTTGAGGGTATGGCTACATAAAGTGAAAGAGATATGAAGGACCCAAAAAGAGAGGTTAGCCTTACAAGAAGAAAGCATACCTCTTCTGAGACAGAGAAAAAGATGGAAATAATAGGAACTGATGTTGAGATTTGAAATATGGAATTTAGTTAACAGAATTCACAATAGATGGCTTCTAACTATCCTCATGATCAACAATCTTCACAACCCTGACAAAAAGGCAAGGATAGTAGGAAAAGCAGGACAGATTAATGGGAAGAACTATTTGCAGCTTATTCCTTAAGTCATTAATTTAAGAGATATATAAGGCACCATGACTACACTAACAAAGAAAAGTTTGATCTGGTACTGGTTAAGAAATAGAATAGCGGATCACTGGAACAGATTAGATATACAATAATGACAATCTAGAGTATGATAAACCCAAAGATCCCAGCTTTTAGGATAAGAACTCACTATTTGACAAAAAATGCTGGGAAAAATGAAAACTATGGAAGAAACTAGATATAGCCCAATATCTCATACCCTATCCCAAGATATGGTCAAAATGGGTATATGATTTAGAAATAAAGGGAAATACCATAAGCAAATTATGGGAACATAGAATAATTTACCTGTCAAATCTATGGAGAAGGGAAGAATTTATGACCAAACAAAAAGATAGAGAGTATTACAAGATGTAAAATGAATAATTTTGTCTATATTAAATTTAAAAGGCTTAGTAGAAATAAAATCAATGTAACCAAGATTAGAAAGGAATCAACAAACTGGAGGGAAATTTTTAAAACAAATTTCTCTGAAAAAGTTCTCATTTCTCAAATATATAGAAAATACTTAGAGAACTAAGTCAAATTTATAAGACAAATCATTCCCCAATTGACAAATGGTCAAAGGATTTGATCAGGCTGCTTTAAGATAAAAAAATCAAAACTATTGATAGGTATTGATAATCACCTGAAAATATGCTCTAAATCACTGTTGATTAGAGAAAGGGAAATTAAAATAACTTGGAGATACCACCTCACACTTATCAGATAGGCCAATATGATAGTAAAGGAAAATGATAAATGTGGGATGAGGAGATGTGGAAAAACTGGGACACTAGTGCATTGTTAGTAGAGTTCTAAGAGTTATAAAACTCTGCATACTCTCTGATCCAATGATACCACTACTAGGTCTGTATCCCAGATATTTTTTTTAAAAAGGGGGGAGGGGTGTAAGAGAGGGCCTATTTATAAAAAAAAAATACTTATAGGGGGCAGCTGGGTAGCTCAGTGCATTAAGAGCCAGGCCTAGAAATGGGAAGTCCTAGGTTCAAATCTGACCTCAGACACTTCCCAGATGTGTGACCCAGGGCAAGTTACTTAACCTCCATTGCCTAGCTCTTACCACTCTTCTGCCTTGGAACCAAGACAGAAGGTGACGGGTTAAAAAAAAATACATATTTAGAGCAGCTCTTTTTGTAGTGGCAAAGACTTGAAAATTAAAGGGATGTCCATCTATTGGGGAATGACTAAACAAACTGTGGTATATGATGGTGATGGAATACTACTGTGCTACAAAAAAATGATGAGCAGGATGATTTCAGAAAAAGCTGGAAAGACCTACATGAATTGATGCAGAATGAAACAAGCAGAATCAGGAGAATATTGTACACAGTAACAGCAATATTGTGTGATGACCAACTGCGAAAGACTTAGCTACTCTCAGCAATACGATGACCCAGGACAATTCTGAGGGACTTAAGACAAAGAATGCTATCCATCTGAGGGACTTAAGACAAAGAATGCTATCCATCTCTAGAGAAATAACTGTTGGAGTGGGAACAGAGAACAAAGCATATTAATTTTCACATTAGTTTGTGTTTTTATTCTGAGGTTTTGGTTTTATATGAGTATTCTCTCACAACAATCACCAATATGGAAATATGCTTTACATGATAATTTGTGTATAGCCCAGAATAAATTATTTACCATCTCCAAAAGGAAAGAGAGAGGGGAGTGAAAGAGACAATTTGGGTCTTATAACTTCAGAAAACGTATGTAGAAAATTATCATTACATGTAATTGGGAAAATAAAATATCTTTTAAAAAAATACAAAAGCAAGTTTGACTTTCACTGGATATCCCTATAATAAATTTTTCCCTTTTATTTTTTCCACAACCCTATATTTAGAAATTTCTATGTAATTAAAATTACAGAGATCACCATCTCTTTGCTCTTCCTCTGTTTCCAGACTGAAAATCTCTTTTTCAAAGATTACCATGCTTTTTGTCAGTTGTCAGTAAATAGGCACAACTATCCCCAGACAACATTAATCAAATGAGGTGGTTCTCTCAATTTGTATAGGAAGAACAATTTCCTTTCCCAAGTTCAGAAACAGAAATTCTCTGTGCAGGTACTGTTTCCATGATTAACTTTTCTCAGTTCACTATTCAGTAGAGACAATCTTAGCTGTGTATAAGATGACAAGACAGATATCATACCTATTGGTCATTGGAGTCATTCAAAATCAGATTATACAGGCCTAGAGACAGGAGGTCCTGGGTTCAAATTTGGCCTCAGACACTTCCTAGCTATGTGACCACAGGCAAGATACTTAACCCCCATTGCCTAGCCCTTACCACTCTTTGAACCAATACACAGTACTGATTCTAAGACAGAAAGTAAGTGTTATTCAAAACAAAACAAAACAAAACAAAAAAACAGATTACACTTCTTAGAAATAAAGAATTCATAGAATGTAAAGTTTCTTGAGGGCAGGAATTATTTCCTTTTTGTCATTTTATCACCAATGCCTGGCATGTAGTAGGAGTTTAATAAAAGCACACTAAAAGTTGATTATTTCCACCTACATACATTCGTTATTAAATTTTAACTAAAAAGCATTTTTATTCCTATTAGATCAAATATTTTCCTAAGTCTGACTCTTCATTCCACATTTAAATAGTGTTTGGTAGAAATCCAGATATTGCATATGAAAACAACAAAAGCATGTTCAAATGAGAGGACTTTGAAATCTGACCTCATAAGCAAACTTTGACAGACCATTCATGTGCTTAAAAAAATTATTTACACTTAAGAAAACAAATCCCACCTAGGAAAAAACTTGTACTTCTGTGGTTGGTGAAATAATCCCCACATGGATATGATTGGGGATATAGACTCTAAATGATCACCCTAGTGCACACATCAACAATATGGAAACAGGTTCTTATCAAGGACACATGTAAAACCCGGTGGGATTGCGAGTCGGCTACAGGAGGGACGGGGGGGGAGGGAAAGAACATGATTCTTGTAACCAAGGAAAATACTCTAAATTCACTAATTAAATAAAATTTTCAAAAAAAAAAAGACTCCCCACATAAGAGTTTCCTAAGCATTTTAAAATTATTGACAATAAATCAATCATTTTAGTTAGATTATTTAAAGATCATATTCCTGAGGGACAATCAACCCATCTCATTTTTTACATATTCACAAAATCAATTTGAAAAATACAAGAAGACATATTGTATAAAGAAAAAGTTCAAAGACACTTTCTACTACAACTAAAATGTGCTACTGAATAGTGTATTATCAAAATGGTAACCATTTTATAGCAAAAGTCCTTAGTACGCTTAGATTCATTAAGTTGCATCAATAAGGAAGCAAAGAATGCAACATTAGTGCAAGACAGTTACTTGTTCATGGGAATAACAGAACATTCCAAGCAAGTACTCTCTATTTTTAAACTTTTATCTTTTTAAAACTCTTACCTTTTGTCTTGGAATGAATATTATGTATTAATTCTAAGTCAGAGAGTAGTAAAGGTTAGGAAATTGAGATTAAATGATTTGCCCCAAGGTCACAACTATGAAATGTCTAAGGTCAGATTTGAACTCTGGACCTTCTTTCTGTTTCCAGGCCTGGCTCTCAATCTACTAAGCCACCTAGATGCTCCTAAAGTGTTCTCTAATATTTATAAAGACTGAAAGGAGAGTAAAGGGGAGAAAAAAATTATTAAATTCCCAAAGAAACAAACAAAATAAAATAATACTTACGATCCTCCAATGATGTAGTTGAATCCCAGAATGACCCAAGGTAAGTAACAGGCCTAAGAAGAAATATACGCAAATAGATGAGCAGGCTAGCACCTCATCAGTCACTACAGGCAGGAATGGAACTCAACAAAGCCTTTTTGAGCATAAAAACCACTTCTAAACTTTTTACATCATAGAAACTGAGGGTATATATGGGCAAAATCATTATGTATGTAATCTTGACCTAGGCCATGTACATGTGCATGACTTGTAAACCTCCTGATTGTGGTTTGCTGTTCTTTAACTGAGGAGAAAGAGTGAAAGAAAGCCCCAAAAGCACATTTCCTTGCTCATTACATAAGCACCCTGGGAAGCAGTGTCCAGGGGCAGGAATTATTGAGACTTGAACACCAAAATGGTGAAGTGACTCATCCCATCCCAGAATATCTGAGGCCAGAGGAGCTGGGGCCAGAGCCCCATTTTTCTGACACTTTACTGGCCTTGCTTCACTGTTTCTGTCTTGGAAGATCCCCTTCATCTCTTGGCTCATAAGTGGTATTTATAGTACACTTTGTACTTTTCAATGGAGATGTTGTTGACTGGCTTAAAACAAGCCATTTCTACTATGAACTAACTATACAAAAACAGGCAAGTCACCTACAACCCTCATTTTCAGTTTTTTCAATTGTAGAAAACAAGGGGGCTTCAATAGTTCTATCCCAGAGCTGAAGAGAAACAAAAGTATATCCACCCCAATCATTCATTTCATGGTTAGGCCTGAAACCCACACAACTGTAATCAGATAAAAGGAAAACAGGAGCCGGGAAAAGCTCAAAAACAGGATTTTAAATAATGAAGCATTTCCTCCTACTTGGATTTCTACAAAAGAAACCTTTCCTGCATTCAGACAAATTGACCTTTTGGTGAGGTAAAGCACCTACTACCTTTTGCTCCAACAGGTGTTATCCATATTAAAGTAGCATAGGAGTTCAGACAAGATTAATCTCTTTTAAGTAGACTAAATAAATAAAATCAGACACTAGAGTTTTCTGTAGTATATTGCTCTGTAGTGACCTCTTCTGGAGAAGCCAGAAACTAGATCTCAGAGCTCAAGAGAGGAAAGCTGAGCCCTCTATCCAGAGGGGTGAAGGAAGAATAATTCCCTCTTCAGGGAATGTACCTTAAATCGTGTTCCAAACCAAAATGATACAATCATGTCTCTGTTTAGCTGGGCCCAGACATAGAGGACTGACATGATCAAAGGAATCATCAGCAACTGCAAAAGAAATCAGACATGTAAGGCCAAGGGAAGAAACAGAGGGACTTCACAAAGAAATCCGGCTAGGTCTTGACTCTCTCTGATGCCTATCTGGCTAGAACTTAACCTGATGAGACACCCAAGCATCTCAAAGGTGGTACTATTTTTGATAGAAAATGAGGGAACACACATACTTCTATGCTGGAATGCAAGGAGGAAAAGGAACATTATTCAAATATAGTAGTTTTAAGATTTAATCTTTGAAAGTCATAATCTACTTATTTTTTAGTCTATAAATAAGCACCCATCTTCTGTCAGTCAATAAAGCATTCTTATACAGCTTCCCTATGCCAGGCACTGTGCAAAGTGCTACAAATAACAAAGAAGGGTCAGGGGGAAGTAACCCCTGCTCTCAAGGAGTTCCCAGTCTAACAAGAGAAACATGAAAAAATACCAACAAGATATATGCAGGATAAACTGGAGATAATCAATAGCCATATGCCTGATCAAAGAGGAAAATGAAAGGATTAGTAACCAAAAGCAATTTAAATACTACTATTGCAGGGAAAGAAAATCTCAAATCTCAAAATGAATGCCTCAATTCCACCAGGCAAGACAAGGTAAGATACAACACAACTACCTACTTTCAAATGGATTAATCCACATAAATCCATTCAATGGATACTTTATCAAACAAGAGCTATGTGGGAGTGGGAGTGGAAAGGGAGGGGGCGACCTGAAACTCACAGCTGGGAATATCTAACAAAGACACAAGTGACATGTTAAGAGAGAGAAGAAAATGCATACTGATGATTTTGCTAGCAAGCAGGACAAATGCTTTCTTCAAAATTCTACTCCCTTTCTTTTTCTACTTGAAGGACATTATAAGCATTATGTCCATTATCTTAAGAGAGAGCTAAAGACAACACAAGGCAAGAAACAGGCAAGTAAGTCCCCAAAGCACTGTTTTAAGTATCACCAATTTTCTCATGCTAAATGCTTATTTGGAATCAAATGTTGTTATTTTAAAATCCCAAAGCACATACATGCAATATACAAGCAATTCTTCTGAAAGAAGTAGTTAATATGTTAATCTTTGCAAACAAGTAAGTATTGTTAATGGAGGTACTTACCTGCATGTCCATTACTAAACCAGTAATCTTAGTTTGTATAGTTAAAGAAAACTCAACAGGAAATAATGGGCATAATCAAATCTGATCTCGTTATTGGTTTCTGGTAGCTGGTGGTAGTGGTGGTGTTTTTCAATATAAGGGTTTTCCTTCACAGACTCTGAGTTGGAAGGGGTGTGTCGGGGGTTTATCTGGTCCAAGACATTCCTTTGAAGCATGAGAGTGAAATTAAGAAGTGAAAAACATTTTCCAAAGTTCAGTTTGCTTAAAATTGTCCAAGCACATACAGTTTGCTGCCACAGTCTGTGGTGACTCTTCACATTTTTAAATAGACGCATCAAGAAACAAGCAACAGTAGAAATGAAGTGCTTTTATGTACACAACTCAAATCTGCCTAGCCTCTGCCCTCTCTTCTAAGAGTTTCAGCATTTCTCTCTCAGGCAGAGAATGCAAGTGCTCATCCCTCTGGAATGGGGACTGCCAATGCTCCTTGGGGCTGTGCTCATTATTGGAACTTCAAAGAGTGGCTACAGTCAGAAAGCAACTTCCCAAAAAGAAGGAGAAAAAAGACCCAACAGGGCCCTATTTACTGGCTCTCTTCCAAGCTGAAAATGGAAGTTTAAAAACCCAAAGGCAATTTTTCTTGCTGCCAGCCTCACCAACTCTGCACAGGATCTGAACCACTGAGTTCCTTCCTTCTGCTGATCTCACCGTCTGTCATAAGGACTCGGAAGCTGGAGGGCCCGGCCTGCTGACAATTCTGTTGATGCAAAGAGCAAAGCGGACTCCATGCTGTCCTTTTACGGAGATGGGTTCTTTATTGGAGGGGGGGGCTTAATTACCACTGAGTACCTGAAGCCGAGGGCAACAACGTAGTGACAAAAGGGTGCTGATTTCAGACTCTATTTCCAAGATAACCACAGTTTCCAAAGCTCCCTTAAGGTATCGCATCTCTTCTTTCTGCAGTCAATGAGCTGTCACACATGAGAACACAAAGAACAGGAAGCAAGAACAGGAATGAAACCCACAAGAAAAATGCAAAAAAGTCTCACAAAGGAAAGGGTGAGAAAAAAGCATCACAAGCTCTTCTCAACCCTGGGGTAGCTTTTAAGAAGAGGCTGGATTAACTAGCAAGCAAAGAGACCAACACTGTGCAGGGTTTGATGAAATCCTGTTGGATTTTCAAAACACGAAAAGGAGGGGCTCATTCTAACAAGGAAAATAACGACGACGAGCAGAAGGATACAACGATGCAAATCCAGTTAAAAAGGAGCATGAACATATAGTCTGCTGGCCTTCCATCAAAAGCCCCTGAAAACAAAAAACAAACAAATTCAGATTTCCAGATCAAGAAGTGTCCTGTGGCAAAAATAACAAATAAATAAAAGACCACATTTCCAGAATAAATAAGGGAACAAAAAATAATGGTGGAAAGCCATACAAAGAAAGTCAATTTCATGGGGGTGGAGGGAGGGGCAGGAGAGAGACTGCTGAATAAAATGAAAAAGGGCTAATTTAAAATAAAGCTTTCAGTCATTTTAAATGATGCGGATATATAAAACCCCAAACTCAAGTCACTGCAATAAAGTCAGCTCTGGTTTCCCATCTGAATTTCAATACAAAGCTTTTGATGCACTGCCCTGGGACTAAATCAAAACTCTCTAAGGATAATCACACCAAGGGAGACCATAGGGATGAGAGATGGGGAAAAACTGCAGCTAGCCAGCATTAAGCATCACAGAAGATGTACTGGACAAAGTCCAGAAGACTTAGAGTCTTATCAAAGCTTTGTCACTAACTAGCATGTGCCCTCAGGCAAGTCACTTGACTACTCTGTATCTTAAAAGTCTCCCTTGTTATTTTAAGGGACTAGATTAACAACTAAGGTCCCATGTTTCTCTACAATTATATAGCATATAAGTATCAATAACTACATTTAAATAATTATTATCATTTACAAAGCACTTCCAAGTATGCTGTGTCAATTCCTCCTTACAACTATCCTGTATGATGGTAGCATTATGTCCATTTTAGAAAACTGAGAATTGGAGAAGTTTAATGACTTGCCTATAATCATAGAGCTAGTAAATGAAAAGTCATGGCTTGAATCCAGTTCATCTGACTCCCAAGTCCTATATAAGGCAGTATGCAAGGGTCTTCCAAAAAGCTAGTGGCCATATGGCATGTGCCAGTCATTCCACTGTAACTGGGGCAACGTGTGATCCTAGAATAAAATCAGTCTTCCTTTTACAAGAGGTTTGTGTTCCTGAAAGTACTGGAGGGGTAAGGAGGGAGACACACCAAGCAGAGAAAGAACTAGGTTGAGGGTAAACAGCAAAATATTTCTTTAACAATATATGAGCTTAGAACAGCTAGGTAGCACAGTGGACAAAGCTCCAGGCCCAGAGTAAGGAAGGCCTGGGTTCAAGTGCCCTCAGATACACCTAAGCTGTGTGACCCTGGGCAAGTCAATTAACCCCAATTGCCTAGCCTTGCCGTTTTTTCTGTCCTATAATTGATACTAAAACAAAAGTTATGGATTTGAAGGATTTTTTTAAGTCTTAATTTAGTACCCTCAAACCTCAGCTCTAAAAAATCATTCACTGATCCTTCAAAATCCATGAAATAAAATGCAAATTCCGTTATTAGCAAAGTATTTCCTAATAAAAGGAACCATTTTAGTGAAAACATTTAACAAAGAATTACTATGTTCCAGATGTCAATCATTTTTTCAAATATGGTAGCAATGTCATATCTACTACATTTTGTATTGTGAAAGTGTATAGAGGCTTAGAAAATTTCTCTAATGTAAGAAGGGAAGTGTCTTCCTTATTTTGTAGAATCAAGAACCAAAGAAATAAAGAAACTTGCCCCAAGTCACACAGCAGGTTTATGTCAGAAACAAGACAAGGCCTGAGACACTGATTTCTAGGCTAGGGTTTATTTCATGTCACTGGAGCACACACCCAAGCTTGTCCTGCCACCTGTAACACTGCTCACACATACAACTCCTCTCCTACATTTGAGATGGAGGTCAAAAATCAATGGAACAAATAAAGGGCTAACTTAAAACAAGCCTTTCAGGCATTTTAAATGATGTAGATACATAAAATCCTAAACTTAAAGTCATTCCAGTATGTCAGCTCCCTTCTTCCACAGGGAGGTGTACCTACTACAAAAGGTAACTCGTTCCTATCAGCCAATTCTATGATGTATTATAATTATAATATGATATGTGGCTAGCACAGGGCCTAACACATAGCAAAGATTTAAGCTATGTGGGTTGAACTGAATTTTATTAGTCATAGCAGTAATAATAATAGCATTTGTGACACTTTTAAGGTTTGCAAAGGTCTCTCTTTATGTTATCACATTTGATTTTTAGACACCTCTGCAATGGTAGGTGCTGCTAATGATTTTTATAGCAGAGGAAACTGAAGCTTGGCAGAAAGTATCTTGACCAGAACATACTAGACTATTCCTGATTACAGGGAATCTTTAAGGATACTGAAAAGAAAGTCAGAAGGAGATTTATACTCCCAGCAGAATCCAGTCTACACTACTGAGCACTGGTCTCTTCTGAATTCCTTTGTTTCCCCTCAACTGCCACATTGCAGTGTATGGTATTCCAACCACCACACTGAGAAGCCTAACGACAGAATCTCCTAGTGATAAAATCTAAGTCCAATGGGATTTCTGAATAAAGGCTTTGAGCCTTTGAGATAGCTTTCAATCTTACAATTTTTTTCTAAGACAACTTCAGATTCAGAGTACTTAAGACATTGTAATCACACAAACTGAAGAAACTGACATTTTAGTTACTTGAGTGAATTAAAACTTGCAAATTAACAGATCTCAAATTGCAATTTCCCATTCAAATCAGAAGCCTCATAAATAAGCAAGCACCCACACATACTGAGCACCTTAAAAATTTGGTCAGGCTGGTAAATATTCAGGAAGCAACACCTGGGGCTGATAAAAATTGCATCAAGTTCAATTTACTGAATCTAGTATAAAGTACTGAGCTGGAAGACAGAAACCCTGAGCTCTAGAAGTGACTGTCCTAAAAAAAGCTATATAGTCTTCAACAGGCCACTTAAGTTTTCTGGATCTCAGGGGCAGCCAGGTGTCTCAGTGGATAAAGTGCCAGGTCTGGAGATGGGAGGGTCTTGGGTTCAAATCTAGCCTCAGACAATTCCTACCTATGTGACCCTGAGCAAGTCACTTAAACCCCAATTGCCTAGCCTTTATCTTTACCACTCTTCTGCCTTGAAACTGATACCTAATATCAATTATGAGGCAGAAGGTAATGGCTTCACAAATAAATAAATAAATGAATTTTCCGGACCCTAAGTCCTTCATCTCAAAAATTAAAAGACTGAACAAAATGATCTCTTAGCTCTTCTTCTAACTCTGACTCCTTATGCGATTTGGTGGGGAATCATGTTTGCTCACTGACATTTGTGGCTAAAGTCACCTTTCAATTAGTCATGCAAATAGGTAGGGTACAACTGCAAAAAATAGAAGACAATCAAAAGTACACTTGTCCTTAAAACACATTTTTTTTTCCCCAATAGATATATCTAATTAAGTATAGGTCGGGTTTTTACATTTCCTGAGAAAATACTGGCTGGGTAAATAGAGATGGGCCTAAACAGGCCAAGCATACTAGGAAAAGTCAGTCTGGAATTAAAAACTAGCCATCAATAATCTACCCAGAAGACATGTAAGTACTGCTAGCCGAAGAATGGATTTTGAGTTGGAAAAGTTCTTATTGGTCATCCAAAAACTATTCCATGAAGGGAAACAAGATGCTCAATAAGTATATGCCAGGGGACAGGTATGCCAAATGACTATCATTTTTAGTTCAACATTGATATTTTTTTTAATTCTTTCCTTCTGTCTTAGTAACAATTTTAAGACAGAAGAATGGCAAAGGCTAGTCAACTAGTAAGTATCTGAATCCAGATTTGAACCCTCCCTACTCCAGGCCTGGTGCTCTATCCACTATGCTACCCACCTTCCCCATTCAACACTGATATTCAGAAGACCTTTTGCCATCAAACAGCTGTGCAACCTTGGACAAATTACTTAGTGTCTCTCTGAAGTTTCTTCATATGTAAAATGAGAACCTGGATGAGCTGGAAGCTCTTTTCCAAGGATTAAAGTTCATGACAGAATATGCATATATGTAGAATGACTGTAATTCTATCTATACATTTTAATAAAAACTTCCTATTGAGAGTATCAGTTTAAAAAAAGTTCAACATAAACTTTTTTCCAAGTTTAAAATGTTAAATGGGCCTCATATTTCCCTAATACCAAAGCTGTAACTCCCATTTTTCAGTGGCATAAACTTTATATTAGAATCAAGGGCAGTTCAAGATCCTCAATCTATATCCTAAGCTAAAAGTCATTTTGTTTTAAGAATATAAAAATTCTGAAGTCAATCAACCTTTTCAAAATAATTTAGGTTTAACAGTCAAATTATTTTCATATTTTATCAGAGTAGTATCGATTTATTATCTCTTAACATAAGCAGCAATTCACAAGAGCACAGAAGAGTACTAGGGGGAATACAATTTAGTGAATAGAAATTTTTTGCTGAAGGTTTTCCCAAGCAAGGAGCTAAGCTGAATTAAGTTTCTCTTTAAATGACTTCCCCTTAAAACTATATCTAGCCTTAATTATCCAAGATGCTTCACCTTTCCCCACACCAACCAAAAAAATGTGACAGTAAAGCAAGCCTACCCATTTACAAATAAAAGATCAACATTAAGACAAGCAATTTTTCTCTGATATAAGGCATAATTTAGGTTTTCTTCCTAATTGCCCTCAATATCCCAATCAAAGAAGAAAGCGTTTGGACAGATTTATTATGCAAAGACCACACTGAAAAGCCCACACCCATATGGAAATCATTGTAAAGGAAAACATACCTGTTTCTAGTCGTGTAGAATACTGATATAAGAAATACAAATTCACCAAATAGAGAAATCCAGTTCCTGGGCCAACTGGGAAAAAAAAAGTGGCAGTGACTGGCCTCCATATCTGTTCAAATCAAAACAAAGATTTAAAAACATTAATAAGTTTAGCTCATTCTGAAACAAAGTAAAACCAAAATTAGATGCTGGCAGAGCTCTCTCCCCTAATGGCAATAAGCATACTACAATGATAAGCACTCTCCTATCTCAAGAGTTGAAAGAAACCATTAACAAAGTCAGACATGTAGCACAGTGGGTAGGGCATGGAATTTATAGTCAGAAAGGCCTGTGTTCAACTTCTGTCTCAGAAACACAAGAGCTATGTGACTCTAGGCAAGTCACTTCACCTCTTGGCCTCAGTTTCCTTATCTGTAAAATGGGGATAATAATATGACCTACCTCACAGAGCTAGGATGAGGAACAAGCAAGAATAATAGGTTTAAAGTGCTTCTACAAACTTCTAAGTGCTATGTAAGTGGTAATTTTTAAGTCTTCTCTTAAGTCTAAGTGCTATGTAAGTGCTAATTTTTAAGTCTTATCTTATGGATACCCAGGTTTTTCCTGGGATCCTATAAATCCAACTTCCAAATCACTGAGGAGTGGTAAGAAGAAACCCTATTACTTCCTGGGCAGGCTTTCTCCAGGTCTAATAACAATAACAATAGTAATATTTCTATAGAACTTTAAGCTTTGTAATGCACTTTACAAATTTATCTCATTTGCCCCTCACAGCAATCCTGTAAGAGAGCAGACTATTACCACCTTCATTTACAAATAAGCAACTAAATATGGAGAGAGGCTGTGACTTGGGCAGGATTGCACAGGTAGAAGTAACTGAGACAGGAGGATTTCAACTCAGATATTCTGGACTCCAAATTCAGGGCTCTCTATTAACTAACTGCCTTCTAGCTGCTGCACTTCTCAATTCAGAGTGGACTTGGAGGGCAAGGAAGGGAGAGAAGTTCACTAAAGTAAGTAGACACACAAAAATTCATTCCAGGACCTATGTGTAGGCAACCCAGAATTCATATTCATATAGTGCTTTAAGATTTACAAAGCACCTGTATACATTACCTCAACAACAAAGTGAGGTATTAGCAAGTTTCAAAAAGGCCACCTACAGTAGATGCCTCTACTTCCTCTCTCTTCTCACTCTCCTCTTAACCCTTTGCAATCTGGTTTTTAACATTATCATTCCACAGAAATTGCTCTCTTCAAGTTACTAGTGATCTTGTAGTTGCCAAATCCAAGGTCCTTTTCTCAATTCCCATTTTCCTTGACCTCTCTGCAACCTTTGACAGTGTTAATCATCCTCTCCTCCCTGCTCTCTCCTAGTTCTCCTCCTACTACATGACAACTCCTGCTCTGTTCTTCTTTGCTGGATCCTTCCCCAGATTGTGTCCGCTAACTGTAGGTATCCTTCAAGGTTCTATTATGGACCCTCTTCTCCCTCTGGACTACTTTATTTGGTCATCTCATCAGTTCCCATGGATTTGATTACCATCTCTATGCTGATGAGTCTCAAATCTTCCTTTACCACCCCAGTCTCTGCTGACCTCCAATGTTGCATCTCCAATTGCCTTTCCAATATGTTGAACAGGATGTCCAGAAGACATCTCAAACTCAATAAGTACAAAACAGAATTCATTATCTTTCCCTTAAACTTCCCCTACCTCCTACCTTCTTTATTACTGTAGAAAGCAATACCATCCTCCCAGAACTTCAGACTCATAACCTAGGGATCATCCTGGATTCCTCACTAAATCCCACACTCTCATACCCCAGTTGTTGCCAATACCTGTCAATTTCACCTTTGCCCCCTTTTTTCCCCTGACGCTGCCACCACTCTTGTGCAGAACTGCATCACCTTATACCTGAATTACTACAATAACCTGCAGGTGGATCCACCTGCTTCATGCCTCTCCCCATTCTAATTCATCCTCCATTCAGCGACCAAAGTGATTTTTATAAAATGAAGGTCTGATTATGACATTTCTCTACTCTGTAAACTGCAGTGGTTTCCTAATTGCCTCCAAGAGCAAATACAAAATGCTCGGTTTGGCATTCAAAGCCCCCCATAAACTATCCACCTTCAACCTTTCCAGTCTCCTTACACCTTACTCCCCAACCATACTCTTGGATCCAGTGACACTGGCCTCCTGATTGTTCTATTAATAAGACACTCCATCTCTTAGCTCCAAACATTCTCTCTGGCTGTTCCCAGGCCTATAGTGCTCTCCCTTCTCCACTGACTACTGACTTCTCTGGCTTCTTTTGAGTCCCAATTAAAATCCCATCTTCCATGGGAAGCCTTCCCTAACCCTTCTTAATCCCAGTGCCTTCTCTCTTTTAATTATTTCCCATTTATTCTGTATATAGTTTGCTTTGCATATATTTGATTCCATGTTGTCTCCCCCATTAAATTGGGAGCTCTTTGAGGGCAGGACCTTATCTTTTGCCTCTTTTTGTATTCCCAGGACAATGCCTGGTAGATAGTAGACAGGCATTTAATCAATGTTCATCAACTGACCATTTACAGATGAGGAAACTGAGGCTCTAAGAGGTTACGTGATTTCCCCAGAGTCATACATTAACATGGTAATTTTTCAAAGCAGAGTTCTAACCCAAGTCTTCCTAACTTCAGGTAAAAATCAGCAGACCTAATCTACCATTCTGTGATGTCTCTCAACTAAATATGATATAGAAGCTAGACTCAGCTTCAATGGATCCTCACAAACCACCCTGACTGCCTTTGCTAAAGAGAACAAACAACAACTAAATTAAGCAACTTTCAATACCAATGAACCTTGGGAAACTGGAGGGCCAACCAGCCCAGTGAGGCAGATTCAATTCTGCCTCCACATACTGGACTGTGGTCAGCTTGGCTGAGGGAAGGGATAGAGAATAGTAATAGTTCTATCAACTGATATTCCATTTCCCACCCCCCTAAGTTGCCACAAACATATTGGGGGTTGCCAGAAACAAATTGGGTTGGAGGGCTCCTAACAATATTCTCTCTCCAGGTTACAGAATACCTGATTACAGAGATTATAAGTTAGAAAAGGCCTCAGTATAATAGACTGATATGTGCATATAGATGATCTACAAAACAAGAATTTCCTCTACATATCTAATAAATAAATCTGTGTCTGAAGAACCTCCAGTGTAAGAGAATTCATTACCTCCAGAAGCAGCCCATTCCACTGTGTTAAAGCTCTAATTGTAAGGAAAATGTTCCTAATAATCATGCCTAAATCTGCCTCGTTGAAGCTGTAATCTATTAATAAGCATTTATTATTGTTGTTGTTCAGTCGCATGCAACTCTTCATGACCCTATTTAGAGTTTTCTTGGCAAAGATACTGGAGTGCCATTTCCTTCTCCAGCTCATTTTATGGACGACAAAACTGAGGGAAACAGAGTTAAGTGACTTGCCCAGGGTCAAACAGCTAGTAAATGTCTGAGGCCAGAGATGAACTCACTGACTCCAGGCCCTGGCGAGATACTCCAACCATCTAGCTGCCAAACATTTAAGTATCAACTGCCAGGTATTGTGAAAGGTGCTAGGAATCCAAAGACAATAATGAAATATCCTCAAGGACTTATAGGCCTTCTGAGTTCAATCACACATATAGGTACATACGAAACACAGACAAAGAAACCTTGGGGTCAGAAAGGAGACCAGAAAAAGTCTCACACAGATGTAGAAGGTGCTAAGGCTTGAAGGAGTCCAGGCATTCTAAGAAGTGGACAGAGAGTGTTCCAGGGACTGAGGACAGCCAGTGTATAGGCACAGAGACATAAGATGGAACGTTCTGGGGAAGAAAAGCAAAGCAGCCACTTTGGCTGGCTTATGGAATGTATGTAAAGAACTAACACTAGAAAAGTAAAATGAAGTTGAAAAGAGCTTTTAATTCCAGTTTATTTCTCACACATCCTTCTCTAAGTCTTTCAAATACTCAAAGATAGCAATCATGCTCCATCTAAGTTTTCACTCTCAAAACTAGATAGCATTAGCTTCTTCAACCAATCCTCATTAAAATCTTTATAATGGGGCTGTTCGCTATTCTGGTCTCCCTTCCTAGGACATTCTTGAAGCTTAGTTATGTGCTGAAAATGTAACAACCAGATCTCCCCAAACAAAATACATACTCTAAGTGTGATCTCACCTGGGGAAAGTATAATGAGGTCATTACTTCTCTAGTTCCAAGCAAAACACTCTTTTTAACAGTCTATAACTCACTTAGCTTTTCTAGCTACCATATTATAACTACTGACTCATTCTGGGCTTATGTTACACTGTGACAAGCCACATTTGAGTAGGAGATTCGTGGTCGTTGCCTCTTTTGGCAAGCTATATCATCCATCATTACTTGGTTTAGAGAGTGAGTCTTCCAACACCATTATCTTCCAGGAATTGGTAAAGAATGTTGAGAGAACAACAATAAAGAATAATAAATAGTAAGAAGACTGGAAAGACTAGAAAGGACAAGGTTATGAAGGGCTTTAACAAACAGAGGATTTTGTATTTGATCCTGGAGGTAACAGGAATTCACTGGAGTTCATTAAAATAAGAAAAAAGGTATAGTAGGTACAGTAAATAAGAATGCCGGGCTTGGAGTCAAGAAGACTTGAATTTAAATTTAGCCTGGGCAAGTCATTTAACTGTGTGTGTGTGTGTGTGTGTGTGTGTGAGAGAGAGAGAGAGAGAGAGAGAGAGAGAGAGAGAGAGAGAGAGAGAGAGAGAGAGAGAGAGAGAGAGAGAGAGAGAGGGAGAGAGAGAGGAAACTAGAAGTGTAACAGTACTTGTGCTTTACGTTCCCAATTTCCTTTACTGTTTGTTCAAAACAGTTCATGGTCAAGAATGTTTAAAAGGAATCCTATTGTTTCTCTTTCATGTTGTTTTTTAGGTTATTGTTCACATTAGGAAACAAACTTTAGGTTGCATCTCCTTGGGGAATCTCACAACTGTACTAGATTATAACTGAAACCAACCTTATGATATCTCTACAACATTTCCTTCTCTTAATTGAGCAGAAACAAAATTTTAAAGCTAAAAGTAGCTTTCTGGTCCAACCTGAGCACTTGACATATAAGGGTCCTAAGGCTTAAAATCCAAAGTGCTACTGCCTTCCGAGTCCCAGTGGTTTTTCTCCAACACTGCCACTTATATTATGCTACATTCTAGGAAATTATCAAGAGTCTGACTTTGGAAAAGAAAAGAGGGGAAATGACATTAAAGGAGATACATTACCCCTGCCACCTGCAGCTAAAACCTTTCATATGAGCTATTATTAGGATGTGAGCTCCTTGAGACTAGCTCCTTGTCTTACTTTTCTATTTGGTTCCTCAGTGCTCTGCACATAGTAAGCATTTAATAAATGCTTTTTTCATTAAAGATACTGCCATAATTCTTTCTGACAAGCTTTATAAATGCTAATAGATACCACAGTACTATTTTTTGCAATACAATGTGCACCTGCTATTTAGAACTCATAACTGTTGACATTTAAAAAAAAAAAACTTTCCCCTTAATTAAACTTAACCAAGAATTTGGCTTTTAATGGCATTTAAATGACTCTAGCCACATATCAACTCTTCACGTAAAACATTAAAATATTGTAAACATCAAGTATCCTGGAAAGATAGGATGCTGTAAAAGTATGATATTACTACTGCAAATACAGCAAAATCTCTTCTTCCTCTCCAATCTAACAATTTCTTTTATATATGATCACCTGCTTAAGTAACTTCTGAAGGATGGAACTGGAGATACATGCATGCCCCTCCTTCTCAAGTGTCCTTTGCTGGATCCTCCCCCGGTTGTGGAGGTGACTCTCAAAGTTCAGTCCTGGGCCCTCATCTCTTCTCCCTCTATATTATTTCATTTGATGATCTTTTATCACCTCTCATGGATTTAATTACTATCTCTAAGCTAACAATTCTCAAATCTATCTTTCCTGTTCCAGTCTCTCTACTAACCAACCTCTCATCTCCAAATGGCTTTCACACATCTCAAATTGGATATCCAATAAACATATACTCAGCATCCAAAACTGAGCTCATCTTTCCCCCAAAGTTCCTACCTTTCCTATTATTATAAAGGAACAACACCATCTTCCCTCAGACAGGGAACCTAAGTTTTATCTTAGACTCTTTACTATCTCTCACTCCCCATTTCCAATTTGTTGTCATGGCCTCTCAATTTCCCCCTTTGCAACATTTCTTGAATATATCCCTTTTTAGCCTGTTGGTGGGTCTACAGCCCTGAAGCCTCTCCCCATTCCAATTCATCTTCCATTCAGCCACTAGTGACTTTCCTAACGCATAAGTCAGACCACAGTTCAACAACTGACACTAGAATTGCATTTAACTATGCCATGAATGTAATAGAATAGGAGAAAATTAATTTGTCATGGAGACAAAGTATCTTTATTAAACATCAGTCATATACTTTGCTTGGTAGCATATAAAAGAATTATATAAGACAATCAGTAGTAATATGATATGTCATGTATATGATATTATCATGATATGATAATCATGAAATAAACAGACAACTTTTCAAATGATAAGTGCTTTATTCACAATTTACTCAACCTAAAAGCTTTAGAAACTATTTCTGATTCCTAAATACAAATCTTCAATCTGAGAGGCAGAAGTAATTCAAGACCAACCTCAACATACTTTGAAAATGGCCTCATAATCATTGGAAGTATTTTTTTTAAAGGCAGAGTAGAGAACAGAAGGAAGTTCAGAAGGAAACATGGGCAAGCAATACTGCTTTGGAAGTAGTATGTTGAATTTATTATATACTTTTTTAAAAAGCAAATTGTAGATAATAGATTCACAGTTTCATACAATTCCCTTTTTCTAGTCTACTATGAATATGGAAGTGTTTTTGTGTGTGTGTGTTCATTATGTTCAATTTTTTTAATTTAAGTAATGTAATGATAATAGTCAAACTAGTTTTTAACCATGGCTAATGTAGAAATATATTTTGCATGACTTCACATTTATATTCTTTATCAAACTGATTGCCTTTTCTAGGAAGGAGAAAGGACTGAATTTTTTTAATTTTTTAATGAAATTGGGAAATGTTTAACGAAACAATAAAAACATATTAAAAGGTAATTTTAAAAAATAAACTAGTTTGTAATGGGCTTAGCTAAGTAGAATCAACTTAGAATAAAATCTTCCCCATAAACAAGATACTGAAGTTCATGAGAACTTGTGTTATTCTGCTTTTAGGAATATAAAATATGAAAGCTAATTTCAAAAAATAGAGCAATTAGAAAATTCTTGTTAAAATAATCAGAGTTAAAGAGGTAATGATGAAAATGAAAATCTGAAATTACCTCTTTATCAAAAGCAAACCTAGAAACTGAATCTTTTTTTTCTGATAAAGTCAAAACTATAATTTGTTTCTATTTCTGTAGGTTGAAAAAACAGGTGGAAAGCAGAAAGTTTCAGAACACTTTAGGAAATGACAAGTAAATTTGTTAGAAGTTCATTTTCAGGACAAATTTACATATGTATTTTCAACATTACCCCCATGTTATATTAACAATTATGGTAGAAAGAATATTGGTCTTAAATCCAGACAACATGAATTTTCCAGTTCTACTTTACCAGAAGTGTGCCTCCTAACCCAGAACTTAAACCTTTCTTTGTCTCAGCTTCTTCTATAAAATGGTATCATTTAACTGCAACTGGATTCATTAAACACTCTACATCCATTATTTCATTTGAGCTTCCTAAGTACTCTGAGGTAGAATGAAAAAAATAAAAAAAAATCAAAGAAGTTATGTAACAGTCAGAAGGAAGGTTCTAGAACCCAGGTCTTCTGGATTCTAAATGGACAACACTATCCATAATAATGCCTACAATTAGTTTCAATTTCCTTTCTTTTAAAAAAGGAGACTGAGCAAGATGAGCTCAAAGATCCTTTCAAGCTCAGTTCAATGATCCTCTGACCCAACTCATAGGATTGGTGGAAAGAAAGTGCTTTGTTAATCCTTTGCTTATCACTAGCCAGTGATTTCACTGGTGTAGCACAAATCCCAGTAGAAACCTAATCTTCACTTATATAAATTTACAATTCTGTAACTCTTAGAGTAACAGGTTAACTGACAAAGGAAGTGATTTGCCAAAGGACCAGAAAATCAGTATGTGTCAGAGTAAAGACTATACTGTTTATTACCTCTCACTTTTAATTCTTAAAAGTCTAAAGAAATGAAAGCCTTATTAACAATAATTCCACATCTTCCCCCAGCCCAATACAATTGCAAAGTTTTCTTTTCATGTCTATAGAACAAGTAAGAGGTACAAAAAGAGATTGTTGACTTTTCAAAAAGAAGATGAAATTTCATCATTATGAGCTAAGTTAATGATGACTGGAAGAGGGGCAGCTAGGTGGCACAGTGGATAGGAAAGACAACCAGATCTGTAATGGACAGAACCTTGGTTCAAATCTGGCTGCAGATACTGCCTAGATGTGTGACCCTGGGCAAGTCACTTAATCCCATTTGCCTAGTCCTTGCCCTTCTTAAAGTTGTTACTAGGACAGAAAGTAAGGGTTTGATTCTTTTTTTTAACCCTTACCTTCCCTCTTAGAATCAATACTGTGTATTGGTTCTAAGGCAGAAGAGTGGTAAGGACTAGGCAATGGGGGTCAAGTGACTTGCCGAGGGTCACAAAGCTAGGAAGTGTCTAAGGCTAAATGTGAACCCAGGACATCCCTTCTCTGGGCCTGACTCTCAATGACTACCCAGCTGCCCCCAGGGTTGTTTGTTTGTTTGTTTGTTTTAATGATGATTGGAAAAACTGAAAAGCTAGAAACATGAGAGTGATAGCAGGAAAAAAATAATTCAGGCATTGTACACTGCAAGCCTGAGAACAGAGCAAATCAGAAAAAGTAATGAGATTTATTAGTCTAGCACCTGTGACAAATACATTTATGCTACAACAAAGTGAAAATAAATTACTTTTACCTAAAGTCCCAAACCAATAAGTTACAAAGAAGAACCCTATAACTAAATGGCTAAAAAGTCATTTATTTTGTTACAAATGGAAGTGAGGTAGCTGTCAAACATAGCCTGCCACAGTCCTCTGTATGGACAGTGTAGCAGGAATCACACTAAAATGTAATTTAACAAAACAAATAAAAATACAATAGGACATAAATGATGGTGATATATAGTTTTCTAAGTCAATATGCTGCCATCTAGAGCTTTATGTACTTGGTCCTTGTTTCTATTTGAATATGACACCAGTTGCCAAGAGGATATGTTCCCCTTCTAAAACAGTATCAAAAGGAAGAAAAAGAACAATACAAAACATGATCAAGTAGAAATAACAACAGATAGGAAGCTGTGACTAACTACATGGCCTTGACCATTTTTAGGGACCTCAGTTTTCTAACCTGTCAAGTAATTTAATAAAATCTCTCTAAATAAGTGTGAGGTTTTATATAGATGTTATATAAACAGATGTATACATATTTGAACTTTGTTTTCAGCAGTCTAATGAAGATATGCTTTATGCCTTGATGAGCTTTGAAAATCTGAATCTCTCTTATTTATACATACATACACATTCTCCACAGATGGTACACCAAATATGCTAGAAGCCGCTAGATTCTGTTTGGCTTCCAAAGTCCTTCATAATCTGGCCCCTTCCTACCTTTTAAGTGTTTTCATACTTTATTCCCCTCCAAATACTCTGTGACTCAATGATACTAGCCTCTTTGCTGTTTCTGAAATGTCACTCCATCCCACCTCTACAAGCATCTTCATTGGCCTGAACTCCCTCATCTCCACCACTTCCCAGCTTCCTTGATTCCCTTCAAATCTCAGCTAATGTCCCACCTCCCTAATCTTAGGGCTTACCCTCTGTGATTACTCCCGATTTATCCTATCTGTAGTAAGTTTGTACATAGTTTTTGTTTACATGTTGTTTCCCTTATTGGACCATGAGCTCCTTGCACACAGGGACTATTTTTTGTCTTTCTTTGTAACCCTGGAGCTTAGCACAGACTAGTACATGGTAGGCTCCAAGTAAATACAAGACTGTCTTCTAGGAGTAGGGGACAGAGTATATAGATAGACTTGACAGGATCTTCTTGGTATTCTGCATGACTTAGCCATGCTTGAGGAATTTGAGAATAAAGGACAAAGCCAGTAAATGGAGAAAAGAGAGCCAAGGTAGGATATGGAATACAAGGAGTTGTTTAATATCTGAGGATAGTATGCCATAGCCCAAGCCCACTGGCTTACATAAAAAGCGAATTTTGGTTGTATCAACTCAATTTCTGAACCAAATATGTGGTAAGGAAGTATACAAGGAGAAGTCAGTCAAGGGAACCCTTGAAGACTGTGCTTAACATTTGATACTCAAATCTTCTCTCCCTTTCATTTTGTTTTGTTTTTTAAATTTTATTAATAGAATTTATTTCCAGATATCTCCACCATCCCCTCCCCATACCATTAGGCATCATTCAGTATACATATGTCTCATACTTCCATTTTTCAGTTAATTCTCTGGAGGTGAACATCCATGTGTTATTCTTCAAATATTAAATCTGTAGCTGTAAATAACGTCCTCTTTCTTGGTTTCACTCATTTAACTCATTATCTCATGTAGTTATTTCCAATTTTTAAAAAAAATTGAATCTGCTCATCATTTCTTACAGTGCAATAGTAATCGATCATAATCATACACCACAATTTGTTTAGCCATTCCCCAATTAATAGACATCTTGATTTCTAGTTCTTTAACACCACAGAAAGCTGCTATAGGGGGCAGCTGGGAAATTCAGTGGATTGAGAGTCAGGCCTAGAGATGGGAGGTCCTAGGTTCAAATCTGGCCTCAGACACTTCCCAGTGGTGTGACCCTGGACAAGTCACTTAACCCCCATTACCTAGCCCTTACCACTCTTCTGCCTTGGAGCCATTGGCTCCAAGACAGAAGGTAAGGGTTTTAGGGGGGAAAAAAGAAAAAAGAAAGCTACTATAAATATTTTGGAATTTAGAGGTTCTTTTCCTTTTTCTCTGATCTCCTTGGGAAATAAATCTAGCAACTGGGTCTAAGGTTATACACAGTTTTATAATTCTCTGGGTTATATGCTCTCCACACCCTCCTTAAAAAGTCCACATTACAGGGCAGCTAGGCAGTATAGCAGACAGTGCCAGGTCTGAAGTTAGGAGAAGCTGGGTTCAAATCTGACCTCACACACTTCCTGACTTATGTGATACTGCGCAAGTCACTAAACCCTGACTTATCGTTCTTCTATCTTAGAATTGATACTAAGACAGAAGGTAAAGGTTAAAAAAAAAAGAGTCCATATTACCACTTTTTCCCTTAAAGCACAAAATGGGCAAGTCAGTTGGTTCTGGGTTATTTGGGGTTTTATGGGATGAAGAGGAGCAAAATAAAATGTCCATGAGATCAAGTTCTCAACTCTCTCTCCAACTTACAAGTTTCAGAGTAATTTAGTAACCACAAATGGAGTATAAAGCATTTATATGTGCCACACTGTCATCATAAGACATGGAAATACAAAAACAAAAACCTAACACTCTTGGCCCTAAAGGAGCTTACATTCTAGTGGGGAAGCCAATATTAATATACCCATAGACATATATTAACATATAAAAAGATAGTTTTGGCAGAGAGTATACTAGTTAGTTGCCTTGGGGATCAAGAAAGGTTTTGTGTAGAAATATATAGAGCCTATTCACTATCTGTTGATTCATAGAGCAAAAATAGAAGGGAAATAAAACTGGTCATTAGCTGCCAATAACAAGAATAACACTAAGTAAATATGAAGAAATGCCTTTATATCACCGATTGTGAGGAAATAGACTGAATTGTGTACATATGTTAGATTATATTATTGCTGCTGAGAAATCATTATGTAATTGAGGAGGTATCAAACACATTACCTGAGGGCTGCAAAATTCCCCAACATAGCCTGAACCAGAATAGAATGTAAGTGGTAAATGTTTGGTAAAATTAAGCATGGTGTTCAATCTTTTCCAACTCTTTTTGATCATTTAGGGTTTTCTTGGCAAAGATACTGGAGTGGTTTGCCATTTCCTTCTCCAACTCATTTTACAGATGAGAAACTGATGCAAAGAGGGTTAAGTGACTTGTCCAGCTAGTCTGAGACCATATTTGAATAAAGGAAGATAAGTCATTCTGACTGAACTTGGCACTCTATCCACTGGGCCACCTCACTGCCCAACAAATCAACACATATGTTATTTTATAATTTTCTAAGTCAATATGATGCTGACAGGAATCTCATTCTATTTGAGTTTGACACCATCATATAAAAGAAAATATGTTGGATTTAGAGAATGAGGACTTAAGTTCAAATCCCATTTATGCCATTTGAGTGACCTTAAGCATGTTATTTAAACCTTTGAGCCCCATTCCTCTTCTATAAAAAGGGGGTAATTCTTGCAGTATATATGTAACCCAACAGTTATGAGAAATGTGCCATATCATTTGAGTTATTTCAGAGAATGTGATGTGACCAGCAGTAAATGATTCCATGGAATAAAAAACTACTATATGAATGCTAAAATGTCTTAAACTTTCTTCAATAGCATTTGTCAAGAAAGGCTGATATATACAAATCAGAATCTGACTTCTCTTGTGTTTCCCTCGTGGTCTAACCCTAATCACTTTGAAAAAGTAATGGTATCTATAAGACCTCTTCCAGCAGGCCTTAAAAATCAAGTCAGAAACTTCTACAGAATCTACAGAAATCTACAGAAACTTCACCCACAGGAAAACATTGACAAAGTGCCATCTACACACTCACCGAAATGAGGATATAGGTTCCTGAATAAGCCCAAAACCTACACCTCTTCTCCTTCCATCTGGTAACTATGACACTCAAGGCATCTGGGAACCAATCCCTTGGGAATGATCACCATCTCTTAATTTCTTCTTCTCTGCCTCTGGGGCTGACAGAAGGATGGGAAGGAAGGTAGGGGCAGGACACCGTAATACATAAAATCACTCAAGTCGCCAGTAATGTCTTACTTTGAACCCTGTAAATATAATCCAATTCAGGAACCTCCTAGACCACTATGCAGATAACTCCAAAGGGTGTTTGAAAGATATGATTAGTCATCACATTCACAGGATTTACTATTTGTAAAGTTCTATCCAATCCAAACTCTTCACCTCGCTGAGGAGGAAACTGAGGCCCAGAGCTAACTGGGATTGCCCAAGGTCGCCCATATTCAAACCCAGATATTCCAGGCTAAATTCTAAGACTTTACTCTACACCATGCTTCCTCTCTTCTCGCTTACCCATTTTGATTACCTAGGCCTTATTTTGCAGAACAGACAAAACTGAGACAATCCTCAAAAAAAAAAAAAAGGAGTGAAAATTCTCAAGGGTCAGAAACCCGAAAGTCTTTGACCTCTCCACCCTATTCCCTAGGACTTGACCCCACCCTACCCTCAGAAGCCTACGCTCACACAAGAGACTACAAATCCCGTGATGCAAAGTGCTCACAGACCTGAAGCCACCTGGGCTCCAACGGCCGCAAAGCCACCTGGGACTTGTAGTTCGCGCCTCCCCACCCCCTCGTCTTCTCCATTCCCCAGCTTCGCCAAGGGCCAATACCTGGAAGTGGTAGAGGAAGGCGTCCGGCCAGAGTAAGAAATAGCTTGCGTTGATGAGGCCGAGTTTGCCGACAAGGGGCACCACGATGGCGCCGGCGAACCAGTACCGCGTGATGACCGGGATGCTCCTAAACCAGTCTCCGAGATCCGACATCTTCGCAGCTTCGGTCAGCGGGACTAGCAGCGTCGCCGACTCCCCGCCCCCCGCCTGTCCCCGCGATACGCAGCCGGCCCCCGGCTCCGGCTCCGCGAGGCTGTGGAGGCGGAAGCCTCGGCAGGCGGCGGAGACAGGCACAGGAGGCGGAGACCGGCGGGTGCAGCCCCCAAGACGTGGCGGGGCCGAATTCGGGGGTAGAGAACCGCGGGCGGAGTGTTCCGGAAAGGAAACTTCCCGTTCCGACTCCCGGGGCAACGCGACAGGAAGTCCAGCCTTTTAAAGGGGAAACGCTCCCTTTAAGCTTGGAAGTACTACTGGAGGTGGGGCAGAGACGGAGAAGGGGCGCAGAACAGAGGTTGTCCGAGCAACAACAGCAGGTGCGCCAGCCAATGGCAGGGCCTGACTTTCCTCTTTCCCTTCCCCCTAATCTCCTGGATGGTCCGATTTAGAAGTGAGTTAACTTGGCCTAGAGTGAAAAAATCTGTATTGAGAACCTTGCTGTGTGACCTCGGGGGAAATCACTTGCCCTCCCTGTGCCTCAGTTTCTTAAAAGGAAGAAATTGGACTAAATGGTCTCTAGTTCTACTAGTTGGTGAAGTAGATAAATTGTTGTTCTTAAAGTCAGGGAAATCTGGCTTCAAATATAAGCCACGTGACTCTGGGCAAGTCGATTAACCTCTTCCAGCTTCAGTTTCCTCATCTGTAAATAATAATAATAATAAAACCTCCAGAGTTGTAGTGAGGATCCAATGAGATTTTGTGTATATATATAGTTATATATGTATATATAGTTATATCTACATAAAAACCTTACATATGTATACAACTGTAGTTTTATATTTACATATATATTATACATGTGTAGTTTTATATTTATATATCATATATATTTATAAAACTACACACATAGCTACATGTGTAACTATATATAGTTATATGTATAATTATTTAAATATATATCTAAAGCTAGTTGCCAACATTATATATATATATATGCATCTATCTCTATATATAAAAAGTATATGTAAAACTATATAGTTATATTGTTGTTTTTCCCTTGTTGTGGAGGACCAGTAAAGGTGATGCTTTGACTTGCGCATGAATTGAATTTAAGTAAGGTAGAGTTCTACAAAGTCAGCCTTATACTCTCTTCCACAGTCTGGAAAGTCCAAGTGTCAAGACAAAAATCAGGATGATTGATGATGCCTCAGTATGTAGTGGGTGGCCTTAGCCTTTTTGATATCTAACCAAACTAAGCACTCCACAGTACCCACCTCAGCACTTTCATGGTCATTGGAACTAATTGTTCTTACCAACCCATTCCACTGGGAGAAATATTTATTTACATGCTTGGGGTAGACACTCCTGTAATTCACCAGTGAGTTTGTGACCCACTGGTTACCCTCAGCCTGGTTTAACCCATCTGTTAGGATTGCTTACCAGTATGTGGCCACTTCATATACCACAGCTTCTTGGAGCCACAGGTAAGAACTGAGTGAGAGGTGTTCACCAAAGGTCAATGAGCAGCCCTGAAAAGGACTCAGCAAGCCCTCACACCAGAGGTGCTAGTCCTTCTTGAACATATATATCTCCCATACAGTTACATATAACTACAGGTAAAGCTGGTTGCAAACATATACTTAAAACTATATGTTTATAGAGAAACATATAACTATGTATATAAAGCTATTTGCCAATAAAATATATATAAATAAAATCACATTCATATACATAATTACTAAATACTTTTTCAGCAAGTAACACTATGGTAGAGTATAATTAAAAAGTTGTAAGAACACATAGTGATGGCCTTCTTTGTCAAAAATTTCATAGATACAATTTCTACTGGATGATGGAGTAATACATTACTTAGCCAAGATTTTCTTATTCCCAATAGAAATACTTCTTTCAAGCCCTATGAAAAACAGAGTAAAGGAGGTGGCTCAAGGAAGTCTCTGATCAAATTAAGGAATTTTTGTTAAACAACTGGATAATGAAGTGTAAAGGAACCTAAATAACCCGACAACCAATATATAACATATAAATAAATATAAATTTATATATATAAAACTATACAGTTACATGTGTAACTATATATAGTTATATGTGTATATACACTGTATTGATTCTAAGATGTAAGGTAGTTTTCAAATAAATAAAATAATTACTCATATTTCTCTATATTTATTTTAGTTCAGAACTGTAATATAATTAATTTACCTATAATGGTGCTCCAGTGTACCACATTAACCCCCCCCCCAATTTTGCCATTCCAGAAGGGCAGCAAGACCTTTCCCACATTGACAAATGATGACAAGATGGACAATGAAGGAACGTGGAACCTGTGCAATGGGGAATCTGGCATTCCAAAAGAATCCCCCAAACCTGTGCATGCTTCTTATTCCCTATGACATAAATGTCAAACTCCAAAACACATCTCCACCTGAATTTAGTCATGCCCATTTTCCACGGTTTTCAGGAAAAGGTGAAAATTTCTCTGGAATGGAAAATGACTAGTCCCTAAACCCTAATAAATATGCTGACCCTGATCCACAGAGAGCAGAAGCTGCTACTCTACAGCAAAAGCTACCCGTCTTAAAGGAGAAGCTGCCACTCTAGTGGAGTTGCTATTCCACACTTGGAGCTGCTATACCTCACTTGGAGAGCTGCTATTCCATCTGCTACAGAGAAGCTACCTGATTAGTCCCCATTCCACCAACTATCAGACTATTATAGCACCATAAGCCACCACTTCTTCAAATAATATTCTTTTCTTACTTCTGGACTGAATGGAGTTTGAATCCCCCATTCTTGGGGCGAGACCCAGCTACAGACTTGGGTGTGTTTCTCCCAAAATAAGCTCATTTTACAGCTGAGGAATTGAGGCAAACAGAGTTGAGTGACTTCCCCACAGTCACACAGCTAGTCAGTATCTGAAATCACATGTAAACTCAGGTCTTCCTGACTACAGCACTCTATTTACTATACCACCTATCTTCCCAAGTAAGAAGTTAATTCGTTACTTTTTCCCTGCTTTCTCTTCAGAGGGAAGGGAGACTTCCCTCTGTTCTCACCACTGATAATGGCATCTTATTGCAAAAGCAGATGGCTATAGAAGACATATACTTACATGCCTTCTGAGAAGACTTTGCTTCCTGAATCCTATGTAACAAAAGCTTTGAAAGAAATAGAGCTTGAAGGGGGCAACTGGGTAGCTCAGTGGACTGAGAGTCAGGCCCACAGATGGGAGGTCCTAGGTTCAAATCTGGCCTCAGACACTTCCAAGCTGTGTGACCCTGGGCAAGTCACTTGACCCCCATTGCCTAGCCCTTACCATTCTTCTGCCTTGGAACCAATACACAGTATTGCTTCCAAGAATTAAAAAAAGAAAAGAAATAGAGCTTGACACCTGGAGTCTGCTGCTAGGACATGATGCACCTTATAGCTAAGATTTCAAGAAAGTAGACATGGAAGGGCCTTCTGTTGGTACTAGGATATGGGTCTGTCTAGTTCTTTCTGAAAGAAACTAGTAGTTCTGTAGGCATGTATTTAAGTTTATCTAGAAGATGATGTTACTAAAAACAATAGCTAACTATTAGAGCAAGAGGCCCAGGCAAGATATCCCAACTCATTATAGAGCAGTTTGGGGATATCCCAAGAGGATATCAGGGTCCTTGCAGCATGGAGAGTAAATTACTTCTCCATTCATACACATGCTTTGGCTACATGTCCTTCCCAATGTGTGTCCATACCATACCAGTTCCCCATGTTTGACTTCTATTTATGTCCTTTCTCCCCACTGATCTTGGGTGTATTTGATTGGTGATTTTTTTTTCCCATCACTTCCCTTCACCCAGCAAGGAATTAAAAGTCCTCCTTTCTGACACATAAGCATAATAAATCAAAATAAATCTGCCTGTTGCCCATGTCTGAAAATGCATACCTCATTCCTTATCTCTACTACATCACATCTTTACCAAAATTGTGATTCATCATCATTTTTCTGGAGTTGTTGTTGATCATCAAATTAGCTTGCTCTTTACAAGAACAAATTGTTGTTGTTCATCTCTTGTTTTCAGAGGACCAATGACATCAGGAGGTGATACAGGCAAGTGAACTGGATTTAAGTGAGGCAGAATTATACAGTCACCAGCCTCACTTTCTCTTCCAGAATCATCAAAGCCCAGTGACAAGACAAAAAATTAGGATGAATGTAATGGCTCCAATGAGATAGATGACCTTGGTGTCCTAGATATCTGACCAAGCTCTAAGTGCTCCATAGCACCTGCTTCAGCTGCCATCATGGTCATTGGAATAAATTGTTCTCATCTGTCTGCTCCTCTATTTCACAAGCCTGGGAGTAAACATCCTCCTAACTCTAGGACACAATATGATCTAATGGAAAGAGCAATCTCTAAGGCCAGAAAACTTTGATTCAAATCCTACATTTGCTATATACTGTTTGTGTGACCCTAGACAAAGAGCAACCTCTCTGGGCCTCGGTTTTCTCGTATACAAAAGTAAAGAGTTGGACCAGAGGACCTCTTGGGGCTCTGGCTATTCTAGGGGGAAGTGAGGGAAAGGAATAAGCATCTATATAGCACCTATGATGTGCTAGGGACTGTGCTAAGCATTTTACAAATATCTCATTTGATCTATAACTATGATCCTTTGACCAGTCATTCAGTGACTAGTATGTGTCAAGGATGGTACTAAGCAATGGAGGGGAGTGGGGAGAGAGACATAAAGTCTGAAAAGTCAGAGATCTTAGTTTTATAAAGTCAATAAATTAATTTTTGTAATGTAGTACAGACAAGTTAAAATACAAAACAGCAGAATTACACAGGGATAGCAATTAACAAAACTGCATTCTCACAAGAAAAGTGAAGTGGGGTGGGTCAGCCTCCCACAGGGAATGGAGTCTTGGAGGTGGGACGGTGTCGCTGAAATGGTGGATGGGACACAGCTTTCTCATTCAACCCTCAGCACAGGTTTCATAGGATAAACTGCTCCACTTTGGCTGAGGCCTGGCTTTATTTTATACCCTCATGATCACATATCTACTTAGCATACAGTTTCATTCTCAACATACATGTTTCCATAGAATCTAACAACAGACAGGAAGCCTAGGGAGATAGTCAATAAAACATTTGTGCTAAGTGCAGGATCAGAAAGTAGAATCAACATGACCCAGATATAGGTTAGGGAATTCAGAGCACAGATTTACCATAAATACAGAAGTTTTTATGCCTAGATAAGAGGGTCCTATCTAAGAGGGTATATAAGAATCCTTAAGTTTAATTTTGTAAGTGGGATCTCCTGGTAATATACTGGGGAGACAGAGTGGGACATCTGTATTAACCTTGCAAGCATGTTGCTCTCATCTATTTTTCCTAGGGCTAAGTAAGAATAATAATCAGCGATTCCAATAATAAGGGGATGTTAATAAGGAAAGTCACTTAGGGGGGTTTCAGTGGGTGTTTCCATCCTTCCTGGAGGCTGCTTTGCAGTCCCAGGTTTTCACATGGACCATGTCAAACAGTGTGGTCTTTAATGGCTCCTGGCAGGAAAGGAAGAAAATAGATGCAAAAAAGAGTACAAACTCATTACGCAGCACACAGTAGTGTGGTTTCTGAATGTGGAAACATGCAATGGTTTGTTCACTGGTCAAAGGCCCAAAACCTTGGGCCCAAACATATAGGGTTTTATACAGAGAGCCAGCATGGCACCAAAGACTGCCTTGTCATACATAGGGAGAGATAATAACATATTTGAGGCCAGTGAAAAGAGGGCTTTTTAAAAATTACCCAATAAGGCACGAGGAATAAGGGGCAGGGACACAGGGAACTTAATTCTAAATGGATCAAGAGACCAGGTAATATCCAGTCTTTTGGTTTATTAGCCTGGATATTCATGCATCCTGAGGGCTGGGGCCATATACAGCAAACCAATTTTCATTGGTTCAGAGGGAATATTATCATTTTTGTTATATTTACATGACTCAACTATAAGCAATTTGCATCACTCCAGTTAAGCCTCTATATCAAATTGGCCAATATGACAATGAAGGAAAATGATCAATGTGGGAGGGAATATGGCAAAATTGAGACAAAGAATGCTACCCCCTCCAAAGAAAAAAACTGTTAAAGTCAGAATGCAGATCAAAGCATGATTCTGACCCAACTCAGTCTCCAGTGTTTACCTCTTGAGAATTTCAATTGTTACAGCCTCTAATTACTGTGGTCCAAGGGGTTCATTACCTGGCAGCTAACACTCTGGTAATGTACTCCCCAATCTTAGTTAGATCCTAGTTCAAATCAGCCTTAGATATTTAATAGTTGTATGATCTTGGGCAAGTCACTTAGCTTTTGTTTGCCTCAGTTTCCTCAACTGTAAAATAATAATAACAATAATAACACCTATCCCCCAGGGCTATTGTGAGGATCAAATGAGTTAATATTTGTAAAATACCTTGCAAATCTTAAAGCACTACATAAATGCTAATTGTCATTATCTCATGAAGGTTGAAAATAATCCCTCTTGCATATGAGTAGACAGATTGAAAAAGATTCAGTTCTGTTGTGTTTTTTCTTTTTCTTTTTTCAGTTTGGTCTCTTGCTAGTCAGTATGGATACCCCTTAGATGAAAGAATCTGCCTAGCCTCTGGTACCAGACTGCCAACTCTCTCTGCATGTAGTCAATTCCCTGGGTTGTCTTCTTCCACAGTTTCTGAAGGCTAAGAATGGCAAACGCAATTTGCAATACCATCATCCCTTGCTAAGCACCAATGTCCCACAGCCTCAGACTTCTTTCTTCAATTCTTCATTGACATGATGCCTGTTCCCTGGTGCTCTCCTTTTCTTCAGACCAGTCAGAGACTCCTGAGCAATCCTTTGTCTAGGCACCAATGTCATGGGATTCTGATATCCTCAGGCTTCCCACAGTGAGCAACGGCTCCCTTGCTTCAGCCATTATTGGCACTGAAATGGACCAACAGTACTCTATTGTGGACAACCTGATGTGCCACTATTCTCTCAGGTTCAGCTGAGATGAGATGATATATTCGGAGGGACACATGTAACTCTCATTTCATTGGCAGTGCAGATATAACTGGTAATTCCTGAGAACAATGCCTCAGCCTACAGCTCTCCACCACTTCTAAGGGAGTGACATTTCAGAGTCCTATCCCAATAGCATGACAATGCCAAAATTACTTTAGATCTATAATAATAATAATCTCAGAATTTCCATCAAAAACAAAAGAAAGAATTTTCCCACACTGGTATTCGGTGCTCTTGCTGTGTTCCCAGTGGAGGGAGAAAATGATACCAGGATTTGTACAACTTCAAAAAAGCTTAGGAGGGACTATTTTACACAAATAATTTATGTACAGAACAGATAAATAGTGGTATCTATGGGAACTGAGAGTTTGAATGCTGAGAAGAAAAGCAATTTCATGTTTTCAGGCCAACTAGGATATTTGGCCTGCTTTTCTCATGGAATATTATTTCTGTTATTATAAGACTGATGTGCACATAGGGATAGTTTTGGTGGGCAAAGCACTCTGAGCTCCAAAGACTATGTCAGCCATGTTAATTTGGAACTAATCCAAGTAGACTGAATGAGTATTTAGTGACCTCAGAGAAAATTTAGTATCTATCCAAGTATGTCCACTACAAATGCATCCATTTGCCAAATGCAGATTGAAAATTGTTTAGAGGACAATAATCAACCCACTAGCATGTGATGTTATGTCCATGATATTTTCTCGTCTTTCATTTAATGGATAATCCCTTTAAGAGTCATCATTTGCCACCATAGCAATGGGAGTAGAGAATGGGATTGATTTTCCTGATGTAAACAGGGGTTACCAATTTTATATCCATAATATCTCTCCCACCTGACCCTTTCTCTCCATTTTTATCCAGGATTTCATTACCTATCATTTGGATTAATGTTAATGCTTCCAAACTGGCTTCCTGCTTCTGTTCTCTACCTTCTCAAGAAATCTTTTTGCAATACATCTGACCATGTTGCTACTTAGGTCAAAAACCATCAGTGGCCCTCCTCTCTTATTTCTAGATAAAAGTTATTAAACCGGGGCACACAAATTTGGGTTTTTTAAAGAGTATTTTGAATGAAGTAAAGATAAAACATTGAAAAAATATTTTGATAACTGTATTCCAAAATAATTGGTTTACTTTGTAATCCTATGTATTTTATTATATGTACTTAAAAACATTATTCTGAGAAGGGTTCCACAGGCTTCACCAGACTGCTGAAAGGATCACACACACACACACACACACACACACACACACACACACACATGGTGGGATTGGGAAGAGTTAAAAACAGGATAAAATATACATTCCTTTGCTGGCAATAAAAGGCATTCCAAAATTTGACTCTAATCTACCTTTGCTTCTTTATTTCACATAATTACTCTTCATAAACTCTATAATCTTGCCAAAATGGACTGCACATTAACTGTTTCCTGAACTTGACATTCAAGTCCATCTCCCATAGCTAAAAGGAATTTCCTCTAGTCCTGTATATTTCATAAGCTTTCTTCTTTTAAGGCTTAAATCAGGGGTTTCCTCTCTGGTGTGTACCTTTCAGTATTCACTCTGGCCCACCAATATGTGCCTCAAAAGTTCTCAAAAGTTCTTTGAGACCACAACAGTGTCTTCATCTTCCTATCTTCAGTACCCAACATTTAGTTGGCACTGAATAAATCTCTTTTGAATCGAATTAGGTTCAAGGTTTCCAGGTCGAATGGTAGTTTGGTGTAGTGGAGAATCCCCTGGATTTAAATAGAGAAGACCTAGATCCAAATCCTACCTTAGATACATACTTAGCTATGTAACTTTGTTTTAGTCATTTTGATAAGCATCTAAGTGGTGCAATGGATAGAGCACTGGCCCAGAGTCAGTAAGATATGAGTTTAAATCTGGTCTCAGATATTCTAGTTGTGTGAGCCTGGGCAAGTCATTTAATTTCAGTTTCCTCATCTGAAAAATGAGGATAATAAGAACACCTACTTTCCAGGGTTGCTGAGAAGATTAAATGAGGTAATAATTGTAAAATACTTACCACATTACCTGGCATATAGTAGGTATTATATAAATGTTGGCTATTATTATTATTAGTTCTTGTTCAGTCATTTTCCAGTACTGTCTGTGATTTCTTTGGGGGTTTTCTTGGAAGAGAAATTGAAAGAGTGTGCCATTTCCTTCTCCAGCTCATTTTATAAGTGAGGAAATTGAGGCAAACAGGATTGTACAACTTGCCCAGACTCACATAGCTAGGAAATATCTGAGGCCAGATTTGAACTTAGGAAGACGAATCTTCCTAACCACAGGCCATACTCTATCCACTGCACCACCCAGCTACCTTACCATCATTACTTAGCCTCTCTGTTAGTTTCCTCATCTCCAATGACAAGATTGAATTCAGTGGCCTCTAAGGCCTCTTCAACTAGTTCTATCTGTATTCATGAAATAGCTTTTCAGATCTGAGCAGAACAACCAAGGAGATGAAAGCAGCAAAAAGAGCAATCCAACCATTAGACATTCTTTAAAATCCCCAACTTCGGAGAATCATCCTAATTGAATGGAACCAATTTATTGATTAGCAGCAATCAACAGTGTTTGAGGCCAGAACGCTACTAGGGAAAAAAAGATGTGATCAAAAAAGACCAATGTGGGCAATGATTAAAACAGTGTTGAGAAAAAGATTGCCCTAAAAGTAATTAAGGAGAAGAAAAAAACCAACAAAGATACAAGAGAACAGACAATGAAATGTGCTTTCCCTATCTCAGAGAAGGGATAGGGAATTACTGTAACAGAATCTAGTATCTATCATATATATTGTCACTGTATCAAGTGTTTTTTCTTAAGTTAAGAAGTCAATATCTTTGTTACAAGGAAGGGCTTAATACTCCTTAGTAAACATGATAAAGAGGAATAGTTCCAAATGCAAAAAACAAAAGACAACAATGAAACTTTGTAATTTAAAAAGATGTGATCCCTCCAGAGAAAAGAACTGTTGAAGTGGTTTTTCACATCTGTATATTTATGGTTTTATTTTGGAGTTTTGGTTATGTATGAGTTTGCTATTACAATGATAACCAATATGAAAGTGTGTTTTACATTAACTATAAAAATTAAAATTTTAAAAATAAAAAGGTGCAATCTGGGAGCAGCTATGTGGTTCAGTGGATTAAAAGCCAAGTCTACAGATGGGAGGTCTTGAGTTCAAATTTGATCTCAAGATACTTCTTAGCTCTGTGACCCTGGGTAAGTCACTTAACCCCCATTGCCTAAACCTTACCACTCTTCTGCTTTGGAACCAATTCACAATGTTGATTCTAAGTCATAAGGTAAGGCTTTTCAAAAAATGAATTAAAAATTTTTTCAATCTTTTTAAAAAAGATATGACTAGATTTAAGATGTGATCCAAAAGACATTAACCAGAGGCTATTTATTTCTAGCCTCAGCTGATTCAGGAATTACACTCCTGAGACTTTTCTCATAGGAACATCTTTTGCTTTCATAGTCAAATCAAAAGTATTTATTAAGCATCTACTATTTGTCAGGCACTATGCTAAACCCTAGGGATACAGAGAAAGACAAAAATAGTCCCTGCCTTCAAGGAGTTCACATTCTACTGGGGGAGATGACATGCAAAGAAGCATATATGTAAACAGGTTATATATAAGATAAATAAAAAGTAAAAAAGACAGGGAAAGCACTTTAATTTAGAGGAGCTGGGAAAGGCTTCCTATAGAAGGTGAGACTTTAGTTGGGATTTGGAGAAAGCCAGGGAAACCAGGATGCAGAAATTAAGAGAGAGAGCATTCCAAGTGAGGAAGACTGCTAGTGAAAATACCCAAAGTTAAGATTTGGGGTGTCTTCTTTGTGAGATAACAAGGAAGCTAGTTACTATTAGGTTTTAAAGGACTTTGAATGCCAAACAGAAGATTTTGCATTTGTCCCTGGAGGTGATAGGGAACAACTGGAGTTAACTGAGGAGGAGACTAATATGGTTAGACTTGCACTTTACCAGAAATCACATTAGTGGCTGAATGGAGGATGAATTGGAGGAGGGAGAGACTAAGGCAGCCAGACTCACTAACAGGCTAGTCCAGGTGTGAGGGGTTAGGGGGGGTCTGTATAAGAAGGGTAGTAATGTCAGAGGAGAGAAGGAAATTTACTCAAGAGATAATGCAAAGGTGAAATGGCTAGACCTTGGCAACAGATTGCATAGGGAGAGAATAAAATACAGAGTTGTTGAGGAAGACACCTAGCAAGCCTGAAAGACTGTGAAGATGGTATTGCCCTCTACAATAATAGGGAAGACAAGGGAAAGGATTAGTATAAAAACTATTTAGTTCAGTTTTAGATATGTTCAATGTAAGATGTCTCCTGGATATCCAGTTAGAGATGACTAAAAGGCAGATGGAGATGCAAAATAGGAGTCAGAAAGGTTGGGGGAACTCAATAATTGGGATTAGTAAATTTGAGACTCATGAACATAGAAATGGAAATTAAATCCATGGAAGGTGATGAGATTGCCAAGTGAAGTAGGGTAGAGGGAGAAGAAAAGTAGTATAAAGGGAGAAGAAGGAAGAAGAAAAGAAGAAAGATAGAACTCTGAGGGACATCTCCATTTAGAACAGGGCATGATCTGGGGTGGGATCCAGCAAAGGAGACAAAAGAAGGCTAAGTAGCAAGAATTCATTTTATTATTTTAATAAGATGGTAAGAATATGTTTGGCAATAGCATAACTGACTCTATTTTGTTTTAAGCTTCCATTTTGTGATTGAGTTGTTTAGACAGTCATTTTTCTACAAATTGTTTTTCAAATATAATTATAATATGGCATGGTATTATATAAGTAAACAACAGGTGTGTGTTCTTAAAACAACTGATAAACTATGTGTACCCTCTGAGAAGACAGACCACCAACCTGCCCTTTAGAGATTCAATTAAGCCTTTTTCATGCCAGACTCTAGACAAGCTTCCCTCTCTGCCTAGTCAGAGGCCATGTGTTCCTCCCAGGTAGCCATCTTGAAGCCTCTGTTAATCAACACTGCCCTCAAACAAGCAAAGCCCCGTGAGTTTCCAGCTCTGGGAAAGCAGAACCTTTTCGAGTTGCATTCTGGAAAACAAGTTGATGAAGAAACAGAGCCTCAGGTGGGTCTTTTATGCTTTGTGGGATGGGCATTCCTAAGTTCATTTGCTACATAAATGATTGGTAGCTTACTACATAACTGATGAAGTTATTTATAATGTTTTTTCATTGGTAGCCTGTCTTATCAAAGGACCCACAAATGTCTATGGGTTGTTTGAGAACACATCTCTTGTTTAATACATCATTCCACACATATTTGCCTTAGTATTGAAAAATTCAATTTTTGAATTCAAAAGAATTCAATCACAAAATGAAGGCTTAAAACAAAATGGAATCAGTTATTTTAAGTTGAAAAACTTATTTCTACTATATAACTAAAGTAATAAAATTTATTCTCACTACAGGCTCAGATAAAGATATTGTTGCTATTCAGTTATTTCAGTTGTGTCTGACTCTTCATGACTCCATTTAGGGTTTTCTTGGCAAAGATACTAGAGTGCTTTGCCATTTCCTTGTCCAGCTCATTTTATTTTATTTGTAAAAAACCCTTACTTTCAGTCTTAGAATTCATACTAAATATTGGTTCTAAGGTAAAAGAGCAGTAAGGGATAGGGAATTGGGATTAAATGACTTGCCCAGGGTCACACAGCTAGGAATTATCTGATGCTGTATTTGAAACTAGGACCTTCCCAATTCATTTTAGAGATGAAGAGTCTAAGGCAAACAGGGTTAAGTGCCTTGCTCAGTGTAAGGGGAAATACGAGGCTTTTTTTATAAAAGGTTGGACTGGATTATTCAAGAGTAGGGTCGCCAGGAATTTTATAAAATTCCAAAGAGATTAATTTACAAAATATAGAAAGAGTGAAGTAAGAAAATCAGAGAGAGAAGATAGGATATCTAGTCTATACTCTAAGTATTTTGCTCTGACCCCTGGCTCAACCTCGGGAGGACTTAGCCGGAGAAGTTTTGGCCTTGAGCTGAAGACCTGGGGATGCATGGAACCTCTCTCAAGAGAATAGGTCTCTCCTGAGAATAGTCTCTTCAGAAATCCAGGAAAGGAGTCAGCTCTTTCACTCACCATGTGTCAGTCCAAGGGGAGAGATTTAAGAACAGTCTCTCCAACTCGAACTCAGAACTCCAAAGAAGACAAAATTAGAAGTCCTAAGCACAAAGAACTTGAAAACTCTCTAAAGATCTCTCCCAAGATCTCTGAAGATCTCTTCCTAGGAAGTTGTAACTCCCTTTTAAAGACACTTTCTTTTGCATCACTTCCTGTGCCTTCCTCCATTTTTACCTCTACCAATTACAGTTGCAGCTTTGCTTAGGACTGCCCAGGGGACAGTCAGTTTAATTCAGATTCATCACCCACTATTGCACCTGTGGGTCACAGACCTCTCCCACTTAATAGATTAAATGGAATGTTTGCACTTTTAGTGATTCAATCTAAAAATGGGCAGGAGAGTTAATTTAATATTCACAAATCAGGGGAGAATTAATTAATTTCATTTTCACAATCAGGGGAGAGTTAATTTAATCTTTACATCAGGGTCACACCAGTTATATGTTTCCAAGGCTAGATTTGAACTCAGAAAGATAAGTCTTCTTGACACCAGGTCTAGCATTCTATCCAGCTGCTTTTTTTTTCTAAGAGAACTATTTTTTAAAATTGTTTTAAACCCTTTAAGTTTAGAACTAAAGGAACATGGCAGGAACAACTAAGTAGCACAGCAGATAAGAGTGCCAGACTTGGAGTCAGGGAGACTTCAGGTTCAAATTTGGACTTAGATAGGTTTTACCTTTGTGACCCTGGGCAAGTCACTTAACCCCAATTGTCTAGCCCTCACCACTCTCCTGCTTTAGAATCAATACTTAATATCAATTTTAAGACATATGGTAAGAGTTTAAAGAAAAAAAAGAAGTTGACAAAACCCATTCTTGTCAGAAAGAGACACTTCTGAAGCCAAGTGCTTTATCTGAGGCCAAAAGCTAGAAGTTATGTATTAGTAAGAACAGTCCAACAGGTGAAGTCAAGATGGCAGCTTAGTAGCAGCAAAATCCAAAACTACTCTGACTCTCCTTCAATACCAATCTTTAAAAAGTGCTTCAAAAAGACAGGAACCCAAACCCAACAACCAGATAGAGTCACAGGGCTCTCCCACTGAACACAATTTGAAAGGTAGGCAGAGAGAGAGTTGATTTTCATTGGATAAGGTGGGGACTGGAAACAAAACTGCACACAGAGAAGTGCTGGCCAACTACTCCCACACCACCACCTACCACTGGGTTCTATGATTGGGTGTAGGCTGACTTTAGGATCTAAGAGGGCTGGACCAGTGGAAGAGTACCTCAGACCCACCCCTTGAGGTCCCTAGTTCAGACAACAGCTGGCAGGGAGTACCAGGGGTCCTTCTGCTTGGGCACCTTCAGGCTTCAGTGGTTGGCTACATTGAAGATTTAGCCCCAGGGAAGATTAGCTCAAACAGCCTAATCCAGTAAACCAGCAGAGGAAAGAGTTTACAGTCCATGGACAAAAGAAAAAAATAGCTGAAAAAATGAATAAACAACAGGAAAAGAAGGTAACTATTGAAAGCTTCTATGGAGAAAGACAGCAGAAAGCAGAACCAACAGAGGATAATGGGATACAAGGAACTATAAGCAAAACCTCAAAGAAACTGGAAATTGGGCTCACACTCTGGAAGAACTCAAAAAGGAATTTAAAAAATCAAACAAAACAGGTTGAAGAAAATGGGGAAAACAATAGCTTAAAAAGCAAAATTGGTAAGCTGAGAAAAGAGGTACAAAAATCCAATGTAGGAAAAAGTGTCATAAAAACCAGAATTGACCTACTAGAAAAAAGAGGCAAAAAAATCCAAAGAAGAAAAGAATGACATGAAAAGAAGAATGAACTATATGGAAAAGGAGGATCAAAAGGTCATGGAAGAAATTCAGTCTTTAAAAATTAGAATTGGGCAAATAGAAGGAAATAACTTCACAAGACATCAAGAAACAATACACATTCAAAAGAATGAAAAAAATAGAAAGGTTCATGGAGAAACAAAGTAAAAATTAATTAGAAACTAAATAGTCAAATTCTTCAAAACTGGTTGGTCAAAATGCAAATAATAGAAACAATCACTGATTTCATTGAAGAAAATGACACTGATGAGACAACACATCAAAATTTATGGGATACAGACAACAGATCAATGAATTAGGCATGCAACTAAAAAAACTAGAAAAAAGACCAATGAAAAATCCCCAGACAAATACTAAAAATCAAAGGAGAAATTAATAAAATTACAAGTAAAAAAATTATTGAACTAATAATAAGACTAGGAGCTGGTTCTATGAAAAAAAAACAAAATATAAAATGTTGGTTAATTTTATTGAAAAAAGAAAGAAAGAAGAGATCAAATTATCAGTATCAAAAATGAAAAGGGTGATTTCACCTCTAATGAAGAAGAAATTAAGACAATTATTAGTAGCTATTTTGCCAAATTATATGACAATTTAAGTTAAATGGATGAATATTTACAAAAAGACAAATTGCTTAGATTAACAAAAGAGGAAACAGAATACTTAAATAATCCCATCTCAGAAAAAGAAATTGAACAAGCCATCAATGAACTGCCCAGGAAAAAATCCCCAGGGCCAGATGAGTTCACAAGTGAATTCTATCAAACATTTAAAGAACATTTAATCCCAATACTATACAAATTATTTGTCAAAATAAGCAAAGAATGAGTCTTACAAAATCCTTTTTATGACACAAATATGGTACTGATGCCCAAGCCAGGAAGACCAAAAATGAAGAAAATCATAGACCAATCTTCTTAATGAACATAGATGCAAAAATCTTAAATAAAATACTAGCAAAAAGACTACAGCAAGTTATCACAAAGATTATTCACTATAACGAAGTGGGATTTATACCAGGAATGCAAGACTAGTTTAATATTAGGAAAACCACCCACATAATTGACCATATAAATAATCAAACTAACAGAAATTACATGATTATCTCAATAGATTCAGAAAAAAGTCTTTGACAAAATATATCTATTCCTATTGAAAACACTAGAAAGTATAACCACGAAAATGAGGGTTTCAATACTGTGAATTGCCAAAACTGTAAAGGTTTTGGTCAAACTGTAAAGATAATTTTTAGTGTCTTGATTTAAAATCTAAAATAAGTGGTCACCATGGGGAAATTCCCAAATATGAAAATACCCAAGTCAGCTGGGTTTTATGGAGATTTTAATTAATACAAATGAAGTAATTAAAGGGGGAGAGAGAGAGAGAGAGAGAGAGAGAGAGAGAGAGAGAGAGAGAGAGAGAAAATAGCAGAAAATGAGCCTTAAGGGAGAGCGAGTCAGTCTTTATCACTCACCACAAGATTGTCTTCAAACTGGGTTCTTCCACTCTGAACTGAAATTAGCCTCCAAACTGAATTCAAATTAACTGAATTCAATTCAATTGCCCTGAACTTGTTCCTTTGCTTCCTTTTAAAGAGATTTTTCTCTTATGTCACCTCCCCTAAATTTTCACATCTATTAATCACAGTAGATGTTTTTTTTTTTCCCCAGGACTGCCCATTCTTAGTTCTCACCACTCTTTAGTTCTCACCTTCTCTTGGTAGACTAAAACTTCAGACCTCTTTTGTTAAGCTTGCCTTTTGTAAGTTGCTTGACCTTTTAGTGATTAATTTAAACTTTATAGGTACTTAGCACCCTTTTGTATTAGATCTAAAAAAAGATCACCTAGCTTAGGGTTTTTGCTTCACTATAAGTATGAGTTGGGGACTTGTCATTGTTCAATCAGGAATTTGCAACTTTATCTTCCCCTAAGGCACTGTCTGAGCAGGATGGAGTAATTTTAAAGTTCTCAATACATTCCTGACCAAGTACCTCCATTGTAGAAAATGGGGAATAGCTTAATCAAATCTATTGAAGTAGAGTCTGAGTAAATTTTAAGATTCACAAAAGCATAGGTATAAAAGGGCCTTTCCCAAAATAATAAGATTTATTTTTAAAAATTAATTTAGAATATTTTTCATGGTTACAAGATTCATGTTCTTTCCCTCCCTTTCCCCCCCTCCACCTCCAGACCTGACAAGCAATTCCACTGGGTTATACATATGTCATTGTTCAACATTTATTTCCATATTATTCATATTTGTAACCCCAGTAATATATCCATTGTGAAAGGAAATTCTTGGTTCTCTTTGTCCATTCTGAATTTACACTTATAAAAAAGAAATCCTTTATTCTCTTTGTCTAGTTGGAGTTAACACTTTGGTTAACAATAACTTCAGTACCCCTACTTAGTACTTCACTAGATTGTGAAGACAGGATTAACTCTCCTTTGTCTACCTTTTGATTGAATTAATAGAAGCTTGAACTAGGTGGAGGAGCTTTCAAACCACTTGGAGAATTTACACCCTCAGAAACTCAATCAGCCAGGAAACTGGGAACCTTTTTTTGATGAGAATGCACACCTCCAGAAGGTGAGAAGTGAATCCCACAGATACTTGAGCAGTGCTAGGCAATTTGGAAGCTGTGATTGGGCCCCTATGAAGAGGGGAAGGGGAAAATGGCCTATAAAAAGCCCTGAATTTCTGGGGCTGGGAGTTTGGCTTCAAGAAGGAAGTCAGGTTCAAGAATAAAGTTGGCTTATAAGGAAGAAAGTTGGGCTCAGGAGTCACCTTCAGCTCAAGTCATCATCTTGACCTGGCTCTTGGAGTAGATAGCTGGCTTTCCCTTCCTATCTTCTGGAGAGAATTTAATTCTAGTTGAAGGTCAACAAGTCATGGCTGAGTAGAGCACTGAATATTCTGTATTTCTCTACTTTCATTCTTTCTGCTTCTTTGGTAAATAAAAATTATTAAAATTCATTTTGACTTTGAGCAATAATACTTTGAATGGGTGACCACCAATATTATTTATAATTTTCATATATTTTAGTCAAACCATTAATTTTTAATCCCTACACCATTAAACCATGTAATCAATCATATATTTTTCTTCTTCATTTCTACTCCCACAGTTCTTTCTCTAGATGTAGATAGCATTCTTTCTCATAAGTCCCTTGGGATAATCCTGGGTCTTTGCATTGCTACTAGTAAAGAAGTCCATTACATTTTATTGTCACAATGTTTCAGTTTCTGTATACAATGTTCTCTTGGTTGAAGCAGCATTTATTTAAAACCATCAACAAGTATCATCTGCAACAGGGATAAATTAAAAGCCTTCACAATAAGATCAGGAGTAAAGCAAGAATACCCATTATCACCTCTATTATTTAATATTATACTAGCTAGCCATAGCAATTAGAGAAGAAAAAGAAATTTGAGGTAAATGATCTCAGCAATCTAGTGTCTGATAAACCCAAAGATCCCAGTTTTGGAATAAAAACTCACTATTTAACAAACTATTCAGAAAATAGTATGGCAAAAATTAGGTTTAGATCAATATCTCATACCCTATACCAAGATAAGTTCAAAATGAATATATAACTTAAACATAGTTATATTATAAGAAAATTAGGTGAATGTAAAATAGTATACCTATCAGATCTACAGAGAAAGAAAGAATTTAAGACCAAACAAGATAGATAACATTATAAGACGTAAAATGAATAATTTTGATTATATGAAATTAAAAGGGATTTGTACAAACAAAACCAATGCAATCAAGATTAGAAGGAAAGCATCAAAAAAGGGTAAATTTATAACAAATTTCTCTGATAAAGGTCTAATTTCTCAAATTGTAAAGAACTGTCAGATTTATAAGAAATCAAGTCATTTCCCATTTGACAAATGGTTAAGAAATATGAATAGGCAGTTTTCAGATGAAGAAATCAAAACTATCAATAATCATATGAAAAAAAATGTTCTAAATCCTTCCTGATTAAAGAAATGCAGATCAAAATAACTCTGAAGTACCACCTTATACCTAGCAGATTGGTCAATATGACAGTAAAAGAAAATAATAAATGTTGGAGGGGATGTGGCAAAATTGGGGCATTTTTGTCCCCTAGCAATGCTGGTAGAGTTGTGAATTGATCCAACCTTTCTGGAAGGCAATTTGGAATTATGCCCAAAGGGATTTAGAAGATCACATGCCCTTTGATCCAGCAATACCACTACTAGGTTTGTATCCCCACAAGATTATTTTTAAATGGGGATGGACCTGTTTGTACAAAAATATTTATAGCTGCGCTTTTTGTGGTGGCCAAAAAATGGAAAATGAGGGGATATCCCTCAATTGGGAATGGTTGAAAAAATTGTAATCTATGACGGTGATAGGATACTAACTATTGTGCTAAAAGGAATGATGAATTGGTGGATTTCCATAAGAATTGGAAAGACCTACATGAACTGATGCAGCGTATAATAATAACTGAAACATTGTGGAATGATCAAATGCAATAGACTTTGGCTACTAATAGCAATGCAATGATCCAAGACAGTTCCGAGGGACATGAGAAAGAACGCTATCCACATCTTGAGAAAGAACTGCTGGAGAAGAAATGCAGAAGAACATAGATGATTTATCTCTTGTTCGTTTGGATATATGATTTGGGGTTTTGATTTTAAAAGATTATTACAAAAATGAATAGCATGGAAATAAGACTTGATAATACATGTAAAGCTCAGTGGAATTGCTTGTCAACTCCAGGAGAGGGGAGGGAAGAAGAGAGAGAGACAATATGAATCATGTAACAAATAAAAACAAACAAAAACAAGAAAGGTCCAACAAAACAATTTGGAACGAGATCTATGGAGTTGTTTTTTGTTTGTTTGTTTGTTTTTCAGAAACACATAGCTATAGGAAAAACACTAAACAAAAGTATTTCTTTATGTCCCCCACCCCAGCTCCAAACTCAACATATAGCTATGATGTGGAATCTACAACATGGTCCTTGCACAGACACAGAAGAATCTTACAGTATAAGGAGATAGCAAACTTTTTTATCCTCCAAGGGAACAATTTGTTTTTAAAGCTGTCTATAACTATCCTTTCAGGTAGGACAAAGCCAGCATTTTTCTCTAAATTCAGCTTCCTTAAGAGAAGCAGAGAAATTAGTTTTTCCTGCAGTTATCTCTCCATGCATAGCCTTTCAGAGCAAAATGGAATATGAGTTAAACTCAAACACAGGCGATTGCTCAATGTGCCCTGAATGGAACCGAAATCTAAAATGAAGTCATAAGTATTCAAAAGAGAAAAAATACAAGGCACTGCTTTCTTTGCCTCCACAAAGCAGAGAGAAATTCCATTGGAACATCACACCCAGTGGGGCTGTGCCTGGCACCATCCAGTAGAGAATGTGAGTCCAGAAGGACAGCATCTTACAGAGTAGAAACTGGCAAAGAATAGATGCCTAGAGAAGACTTTCAGGGAGGGATGTATGGGAATCAGCTCAAAATTTTCAGCATGAGCAATTATACCTCTGAAATCAGTAAATGGGAGCTTAGATTTATTGTTTTGTGGACTCTTTAAACTTAAAGAAAATAATGGAAAAAATGATAATGATGCTGGCTAAAGTTAAAGTATATCCTGCATACAATTGTTTTCTGCAGAGCTGGTTGTTAAACATTTACCAGTGCACCCTTGCACAGAGCACAAAACTACCAGGGGGCAGCATGATGAGAAGATAATAGCTCTCTGGGTATAAATTCTTTTTTTTTTATTGTGATCTTCTGTATTGGAATCAATACAAGTTTCAGTTCCAAAGCAGAAGAGCAGTAAGGGATAGGCAATTGAACTTAAGTGACCTGCCCAGGGTCACAGAGCTAGGAAGTATCTGAGGTTAGATTTGAAACCCAGGATCTACCTCTAGGCCTGGTTCTCAATCTACCGAGCCACTTAGCTGCCCCTCCAGGTATATGTTCTTAGCACATATATCTCCCACAATGAGTGCATCTCTATGGCTGTACCCTGGCAAATGTTCCTTACATGTGTCTGCCCTTAGAATTGATAACAGGAGTATTTGTAGGAGAGTATGCCCTAGGTTTGTGGGGAAAATGTTTCTACTGCAACTTGAATTACTATGCCATTTTTAAAAAGATTGCTTTGGAATACTTTTATCTTCTGGCTGACTATTAAAGATTTATAGGGAGTAGCTGAGTTTAAATGTGCCTCAGACACTTCCTGTGTTACCCTGGGCAAATTACTTAACTCCAATTGCTTAGCCCTTATTGTTTTTTTGCCTTGGAACCAATACACAGCATTGATTCTAAGATAAAAGGTAAGAATTGTTTTTGTTTTTAAGAAAAAAATGTTTTCTACATCAGTGAGAACTTATGAACTCTGGTTTTTAGTGGTTGGATATCTATAGGGCACTGTGAATTATTATTATTATTATTATTATTATATTAGTTTAGTTTGTGAAACCCACAAATTCTGAATTGCATGTTAATATTAAAAAGCTCAAAAATTATAATAACAAGGAAAATTGATGGACTATGTGCCCCAATTTTTGTTCTGAAGTCAGAATGAGCAATGGCTCATGAGCAGGTGCCCTGTGTTTAAATATCTTCAATTATCTGTGTAATCTTAGGTAATTTACTTAATTTCTTTTGGCCTCAGTTTCCTTATCTGTAACATAAAGACTTTGGACTAGATAGCCTCAGAGATCTCTTCCAACTCTAAAATGGTTAATACTATGATTCTATGACTATACATCCCTATTTAGGGGTTTGGAAAATATGGTTACTGACAATGTGACTAATATGGAAATATGCTTTGCATGGTTGCACATGTATAATCTATATAAAATTGCTTATCATTTTAGGGGAAGGGGAGAGAGGGAGAGAATATGGAACTCAAAATTTTAGAAAATGAATGTTAAAATTTGTTTTTATAAATAATTGGGGAAAATAAAACGTTATTAAAAATATGGTTATTGTAGTTATGACTCATGGAGTAATCTTGCCCCTAGGTCATTCTTTTCCCAAGCTATTGCCAAAGATGATGCCTAAACTTTAAGATGAGGCAAAGACTCAATCATGGGAAAATAATCTTCTGCCTCAGTCCTGCCTTGAGTGGGCCTACCAGAATAGGATTTTGCCTCTTGGGAGCTGGACTTTGATGTATTGGAAGAAGTTGGGCCACCAGCAGAGCAGATCTCCCCTCTTATTCATTTACAAAACTCTGCTGACAGTTGTTTTTTCTCAACCATCCATGGAGTAGGGATATCTACTCATGAAGCACTGTTATCTATTCATAACTTTTTAAAAGGTAAAATCACAGTATAAAGCATCTTTCTGCTTTGATCCATAACTCTTCTTCCTTTGAATTTTTTTCCTGATCTTCAAGGGGTAAAAAGAACCAGAAATATAGGCTCTGGCCACTGGGTAGTAAGGAGGTACCATAACAGTTAGGGGAGTCAGAGGTCCTGCTGGTCTCATTTTCTGATGGTACTTCTAAAAAATTAAAAAGAATCTATTTCTTCTCCCTCTGATCTCCTCTCCTCCCCAACTTGGGGGAAAGGGGGAACAAATTTCACAACAAATGTACATAAGCAATCAAAACAAATTCCTTCCCCCCAAAAAATCTTATTCTGCCTCTTTGTCAGGAGGTTGGCAATATGCTTCATCCTGGTTGATTATTGCCTAGGTTAGAATTCTTAAATCTCTCAATCTGATAAGATTTTTTTAATGGAAAACATTTAAAGAAAACAAATAGAAATACAAAAGAACATAGATAATATTTATATATTATTTTCTAAGTCAATATGCATCCATCAAGATCCATATGTATAGCACCACTTCTGAATTTGATGCCACTTGTAGAATGCATAAGCTGACCTTGGAATCAGGAAAACCTGAGTTCGAGTCTTATCTCTGCCATATATTGGCTGTGGGATGCTAAATTAATCACTTAATTGCTCAGCACTCTGGACAATTTGGAGGGTATCAACTTGCACTAATACAGTTTCCTCATCCAGAAAGTTGTCTATGCCATTGAAATCCCAAGTATAGTCCCCATCCTTAATGTATTGCAGTGAGAAGACTACTGGATTCATCTTGAAGGACGGGATTTTAAAGAGACATGGTTGCCTTGTGGACCTCATTTTTTTCTAGCTTTATTCTATCTGGCTGTTTACATTGTCTTGAGTTTTTTGGTTGTGTCTGAGCTTAATGGACAGGCCAGGGAAATTTTTCAGTGCTAAAATATTAGGTAGCAGATTTTTAAAAGAATAACTTAATTGAGCAGCTTCAACCAGTTTATATTTGTTATTTTATATCTCTTTATAACTTCATATCTGCAAAGTGTAATCTTATTAGATATTGTATTAATTAATACTAAGTATAGATTTAATAGTTAGCAATAATCCCAGTTATTAGGTGATTAAATAACTATGAATCAGAATGAGAATCAGTAATCATAGTGAGTAAAATAAGGAAAATTCCCTGAAGTACCTTGCAAGATATCCTTGCCAAGGAGAGTTTGTGCATGCCTTTAGTCCTAGAATATATCTAGATGTTCCTGAGGTTATGGATTTATGATATCTCATTTAGCTGCAAAATTATCTTGGCTATCTTTACATCATCTTATATGCAACAGGGAGCTGCGTAATCTGACCTAAAGAAAGAAGATATGGAAACCTGAACTTCTTGAAGGAGAGGATTCAACTTCTAGACCTCCTTGAGCGGGAATCACAGCTGCCCAACTTTCAGGGAAAAGAAGTTATGGCTACCCTTCTTTCAAAGGAAGGAAGAAAGATGCAATTGACCCACCTCACCTTTTGGGGAGGGAATTTGTGTAATCTGGCCTGTCAGCTGAAAAGCTCAGGGTCTTAAACTATACTGGAATGTGCCTACAGACCCTGATTTATGTGACTTGCACATTTTTGATAAAGTCAAGTTTGTTCAGAAGATTATCTCCAGGATTTTTCTTTTAGTTTCTTCTGGGTATCAGCCTTACATCATCAACTAAAAGTATCTATCAGCCATGCAAATTACCAGATGGTACAAGCCTTCCTCTTTGTGATTTTGAAGTAGAAAATGCTTGATAAAATTTTTCTATAAAGGCCTTTGAGTAGATTTTTCTCTCCTTTCCTGTGGAAACAAAGAGGCCCAACAGAGAAAAGGTTGAAGGATAAGAGTTAAAAAGTTGATTTTACCAGGAATTATGGCATACCAGTTTGGAAATTTCATTACTAATTTCAATGATGAATATTGATAATGCATTTTAGCCTATATGCCAATTGAGCAACGTATTTGAGGGCTACCCTGAAGGACTACTGTAAGGGTAAATTTAGGTTTGTGACTGAATATCAATTTAATTGGTCACCAGGGAAAATCCCAAATAAAATACTCAAGTCAGTTTGGAAATTTTGTGGTGGTTTAATTAATATAGAGGGAAGGAAATTAAGAAGAAGAGAGAGGGAAAAGGGTATAGGATTTCTGAGGCCTAGCCTGTGCCAAGGGGAGTTCAAAGACGTCCACCGTGAGGTCTCCTTAGAATATTAGCAGCTTCCTAAGAGGATAGTGTTTTGGAAGGTAAAGGAAAAAGGAATCAGCCTGAAATCCAAGAGAGCTCAGAGAAGACGCCTCACCTGACCTACAATATTAAGCTTCTCCCAGTTACTGTATCAAGGATGCTCACCGCCAAACCCAGACAATAGCTGCAGCCATGCCAAGATGCCAAGACACTCAGCATGCTGCCGCTAGCCACATCTCCGCCACAAGAGCAAGAGCCAGTTCTCCATGAAAAGAGACCAAGAGAGGAAGTGACACAAAATATATAGACTGTTTTTTACATCACTTCCTGAATCTCACATGTACCAATGGTAGCTTAAGCTTGACTTAGGACAGCCCAGGGGTCTATCAGTTGTTTCTGATTTGTCACTTGCTAGCACATGTCTGTCATAGGCCATCCTCCTCAACACTTAATCCTTCAGTAGGGGTGTAGACATTCCTGTTTTGTTAGACTAAGCAGGATGGAATAAATCTAAAATTCACATTACAAGTGGGTGAAAGTACATGAATAAAAAAATCATGAGTTATTGGAATTATTCCATGTCCAATAATAATGATAATAATATATCATTTATATAGTGCTTACCATGTGCTAGGCACTGTGCTAACTACTTTACAGTTATTATCTCAATTAATCATCACAACAACCCAACAACAGAGGTGCTATTATTCCCCTGATTTTCCAGATGAAGAAACCAAGGCAAACAGTTGTTAAATGACTTGCTCAGGGTTACCCAGCTAGTAAAGTATCTGAAGTGGAACTTAAATCCAAGTCTTCCTGATTTAAAGGCTGGTGATCTATCCACTGGTCCTAGTGAGAAATATAGAACCTGGAAAGCCTAAGGACTTGTCCAGATATTGTACCTTAAGCAGGTGCCATAAGCCAAATCTTTTGGTTTTAGCATAAACGCCATCCCTATGAACTCCAAATTGCCCCTTTGTGGGGAATAGGTCTTCTTTTAGATTTATTTATTAGCTGTTTGCACACAGAAAAATTACCTAATCTCTCTGTGCCCATTTCCTTATCTGGAAAATGGAATTTTTATAATACCTGTGTTCTCTACCAGAGGGTTCTTTTGAAGATTCCATGAGTTGATATAAAGTGCTTTGTAAACATTAAATTGCTATAGAAATAACAATTCTAATTGCAAAACCAAGGACGATGTCATATTTGTGTTTCCCTTAGCACCTAACACTATGTGTGGTCTAACCACAATAGGTACTAGTAAAAGTCTAAGTCCAGAAGCAGCTGTGGTTTAGTGATTAAAAGAATGAACGGCCTGGAATCAGGAAGACCAGAGTTCAAATCCAGCTTCAGCCACCTCCTAACTATGTGACCCTGCAAAAGTCACCTAACTTTCTGATTGCCTGACAAAAGGACCTGCTGGATCCACAGGAAAAGGAAATGGCAAATTACTCCAGTTATCCTTGCCAAGAAAATCTTATGGATAGCTATAATCCATGAAGTCACAAAGATTCAAATAATTTAATAACAACTACTAAAACAAACAACAAAAGTCTGTTGTACCAGACCAGAGTTGTCAAATACTTTTTTCTACAAATGCATGCTGACCCCACTGCAGCCCCCAAATGGTCCCAAAGTAACAAAATAAAAATACAATAAAACACAAGTATTAAATTCTTTTCTTTATTCAAAGAGATTTTATTTTCCCAATTACATGTAATAACATTTTCGACATTCATTTTCCAAAATTATAAGATCCAAATTGTCTCCTTCCATCCCTTCTCTCCACCCTCTCAGAGATGGTAAGCAATTTGATCTGAATTATACATGTGTTGTCATGCAAAACATACTTCCATATTGGTCATTGTTATAAGAAAATACTCTCCACAAGCAGAGGATAAACTGTGGGAGTAAAAACACCCAGGAAAAGCAACTGCTTGACTACAGGGGTTGAAGGGACATGACTGAGGAGAGACTCTAAATGAACACTCTAATGCAAATACCCACAACAGGGAAATCGGTTTGAATCAAGAACACATGTGATACCCAGTGGAATCATGCATCGGCTATCGGAGGGATGGGGGGGGGGGGGCGGGGAAGAAAATGATCTTTGTTTCCAATGAATAATGTTTGGAAATGACCAAATAAAATAATGTTTAAAAAAAAAGAAAATACTCATAAAAAGGCAAAACTCCAAAATAAAACTGTAAATAAACTAATATGAAGAATTGTATGATTTGATCTGCATCTGTCTCCAACAGTTCTTTCTCTGGAGGTGGAGAGCATTCTTTGTCATAAGTCCTTCAGAACTTTAAAAATAAGTCAATATGTGGCCTGCAGGAATCTTTAGTTGTATTTGAGTTTGATGCCACTAGACTACACAGTTACTACAACTGGGTACCCCACTACAGGAGGAAGAGAAAACTAGATCCTTAGGTGAAAAAAAGTATTAGAAATGGACTGATTGAAAGTATCAAGCTCTAGGCAGCCACATAGTTTATATAGGTTCCTGGGGAAGAAGCTAAGAAGCAGTCCCTATTCTTCTCTCTCTGTCCCTTGGAGGAGAACGGAAGCTGATTGGAACCCTGGGAACATGGAGGCTATTAAACTCTTGCACTGTCTGCAGAGCTTCCACCTCTGTGATCTCTCTCTATCTAGAGTCTCCAGTGATGCCCATGCATATGCATCCTCCTCTTTAGCATTTATCTTCTTGTATATGGGAATTAACTCTGTACCTTCTTGTTAGGCTTAACATCCAAACTTTTTCTTCAGTCAAACCATGGTACTGTTTCCATTGGAAGCACTGATTCCTTTTGATTATACATGAACTACTGCCCTCGGTTGCTTTCATGTATGTTTTATGAGAACACCTAGCTATGAATATTTATTTAACTAGCTAGCAGCACATTTCTTTGATTTTCTTTTTCCCTTTCTTAACTCGTACTGAAAAAAAAGGAATATACTTTGTCACATTTCACCTGATATGCCTTCCCTCTCCTCACTTGAGTTTTCAAGCTTGAAAATCTAGGATCTAGAGTAAATGGGAAAACTTTGCCTGCTATTGGATTCATTAGTAGTAGTACAAATAGTTCTCCTTATTTAAGTAAACGTGACAATTTCCTTTACATGGTCAGCTTTCCTTTATTCATGAGTTTGCTTTCCTCCTCTTCATGCATAGCAGCATATGACCCTTTAGATAGAGTGGGAAGAGGATTCTTTTTCTCCTTCTTTTCCAGCAATCCCAATTCTCTTCCTTTAAATGTAGGCACAAGTCCCAATTCCTTCTTTATTGTTGTCTGGAGACAACGGTGATAAGAAAAGGAGCTATATGCTAGACCCAAGAGAATCAAAAGTATGAGTGGAAAAGCATTTATTGGTGACAGTTCGGTCACTCTGTGAATAAAAAACCAGGCCTGGAGAAGGGGTTCTGAGGTTCAAATCTGACCTCAGACACTTCCTGGTTGTATGACCCTAGGCAAGTCACCTAAACCCCATTGCCTTGCCCTGACCTCTAGGCCATTCTTCTTTAGAACCAATACATAGTACTGATTCTAAGAGAGAAGGGAAAGACTTTATTTCTTTGACTATTTATTTATTTATTGCCAATTATATGTTATAACAAGTTTCCATACAACTTTTCCCAAGTTATATGATCAAACTCATCTTCCTCCCTCTTTTCCCTTAACCTTCCCAATGCTGGCAGACAAATTGATCTGGGTTATACATGTATTATTATGTAAAACATATTTCCATAGTGTTCATTTTTGTAAGTGAGTAATCTTATAAAACCAAAACCCCAAAACATAAACCCAAATAAGCAAGTGAAAAATAGTATGCTTTGTTCTGCATTCCTACTCCAACAGTTGTTTCCCTGGAGATGGATAGCATTCTTTGACATAAGTCCCTCAGAATTGTCCTGGATCATTGTATTCCCAATAATAGCTAAATCTATTTAGTTTGGTTTTGTTATTGGTTTTGTTTGTACAAAAACTTTTTTAATTTAATGAAATCAAAATTATTTATTTTACATTTTGTCATTTTTTTAAATTCTTGCTTGGTCTTAAAATCTTTCCTTTCCCAAAGATCTGACAAGTATACTATTCTGTGTTCGCCTAATTTGCTTATAGTTTCCTTCTTTATATTCAGGTCATTCACCCATTCTGAATTTATCTTGGTGTAGGGTGTGAGGTGTTGATCTAGACCTAATTTATCCCATACTATCTTCCAATTTTCCCAGCAGTTTTTGTCAAATAATGGATTTTTGTCCCCAAAGCTGGGATCTTTGGGCTTGTCATAGACTGTCTTGCTGAGGTCACTTACCCCAAGTCTATTCCACTGATCCTCCTTTCTGTCTCTTAGCCAGTACCATATTGTTTTGATGACCACTGCTTTATGGTACCGTTTAAGGTCTGGGACTGCGAGGCCGCCTTTCTTCACATTTTTTTTTAATATTTCCCTGGATATCCTTGATGTTTTGTTCTTCCAAATGAACTTTGTTATGGTTTTTTTCTAATTCAGTAAAAAAGTTTCTTGGTAGTTTGATAGGTATGGCACTCCATAGAATTTCAAAGAAAAAGAGATGGGCATTGACTAATAATAATTATAATAATAGCTTTTATTATGATTATAATATTTTATGGTTTCCCAAACTCTTTTCAAATATGACTTCTGGAAGATAGGAGATACTTTAATCTCTAATTACAGATAAGAAAACTAAGACTGAGAACAATTAAGTGACTTAACCAGAGTTGCACAGGAAGTATCTAAGACTGGATTTGAATTCATGTCTTCCTGATGCCAGAACCAGAGCTCCATACTTTACCCTCCTATGGAAATTTAATACTAGCCTATATCCCTTTCTTTGGCACCCCAAGACAACCTTTGGATTTTAAAGGGAAAAAAAGTTTAATTTTATGATTAAAGCAACAATATTCTTCTTCCCCCATCCTTTGGATGAATAAGGGTGAAGACAAAAATTCTTATTTATCTATAAACAAACCTCTTAAGATAGTAAGGAAGAGAAAAGTGGACTTACTCACTGTGCAGCCATTCTAAAGGTCTGAATTCTGGTGTTTGGAAAACCTACCTCTTGTCTAGAGTGAGGTCAGAGTATTCCAATCATAGAGACTTGGGAAAGAAATGTCAAGAAGAGAAAAATTGGAGTGCTGGGAGGAAGTAGAGGCTTTTTTCCTTGGAATTGCAGTGATTACGTGTTCAAGTCATCCTAGCTCAGAAAGGAAGGTGACTGGCCACGTGTGGCCAGGACCTTATTTTTCTCTGGCCCGCTTTTTATTATTTAATAAATAATAATAAATTAAGATACAGTCTCCAGAGAATTTTAATCATAACACCACCTAGCTGCCTAGTGTCTGCCACTACAATAAGGTAGGGGAGTTTGCATTGATTGAAGGCAGGTATGAACTAGGATGCAGCCAGCCCACATATTTGGGAAGAATGAACTTGAAGAATGATCACGATGCTAGCACTCCTGTGCTTGTTTCCTCAAGCTAGTGGGAGGGACCAAGGACTAAATAAGGCATTTCTTGCTATTATAAAAGAGAGCAATGAGAATAAAAATAGCAGTATTAGGAGCCAAGAACCTCAAGCACCCATATACCTGAGACTAGAGAGAAGTATAATAGTATTCCCTTTCCAAGACTGGGTGGAGGATATTTGAACTTGAATATTCCAAATTGTTGAAATTAATACCACATTAAGGGAACAGCTAAGTGGTTCAGTGGATAGAGAATCAGGCCTGAAAATGGAAGGTCCTGGGTTCAAATATGACCTCAGATACTTTCTAGCAGTGTGACTAGTCACTTAACCCCCATTGAGTAGCCCTTACCACTTTTTGCCTTAGATGGGTTCTGAGGTAAAGGTTTAAAAAATATGTTATATTAGGTATCATTGACTGATCCAGAGCTTGGTTTTATATCATCTGGGCTAAGTCCTCAAAAAGGAGATCTAGAGGCACAAAAATAACCAGAACTGAAAGATACAGATGGAAGAATGCACCTCTTTTCCCTTCCCTTCATTTTTTTGGGGGAAGATTGTGCCCAACATTATTCATTCACATCTATGCCCTCTGTCTACATAAACTCCTTTTAACTACACTAATAATGATAACTTTCCCATTTAGGAATGTAAATACTTTAATTTTATTGAGTTCCTTAAGGTTACTCTTTCTTTATTGAGACCCTTACAATTATTTTTTCACATTTCACATGGTTTTTATGCTTCTCTTAAGTCTAGAGTTTAGATGTCAACTTTTCTATTCAGCTCTGGTCTTTCCATCAGGAAAGCTTGAAAATTCTCCATTTCATTAAATATTTATTTTTCTCCCTGAACAATTATGCTTAGTTTTGCTAGATAGAAAGTTCTCAATTGTAATCCTAGCTCCTTACCTGCTAGGATATTATATTCCAAGTCCTCTGTTCCTTTAATGTGGAAGTCACAAAATCTTGTGTGTTCCTGACTGTGGCCCAACAATATTTGAATTCTTTCTTTCTCATGTGAATTGGTGAGTGGATTCAATTCAAACACCTTCCAGCATACCAGAGTCTACAACCCATGTGCATTTTGCCACCTCCCTCCTTCCATGTGCATAACTCCTCTCTCTCACCCTTACCCTCCTTCCTTTTCCTCTTTTCTACTTCTTTTTTTAACTGTTAAAAATCATAATCAAATCAATATGAACATTATTACTGCCAAGAGTAAAACTCCCTACTTTGGGCTCCCTTCTCCTATATCTGTTGAATATTCCTTTTAGAATATAAGTTCCCTGAAGGGAAGCACTGTCTGTCTCTTTTTGTATTTTTATTATATAATCTTTATTTGTTGTATCCCCATAGTCTGTGAAACCCCTAGAGACTTCAACTGGTTTGTTTTTCTTTCCCTTTGTATCTTCAGTGCTTAAACCAGTGTCTGGAATACAGTTTTTAGTCCATCATTTCAAAATGGACCAATAACACCTTGGAGTGATGTCTTGACTTGTGAAATAATTGGATTTGAGTGAAGCAGAGTTGCACAAAGTCATCAAACTCAGACTCTTCCATAGCACTGAAGTTCAGAGGCAACAAAAGCTAAGATGCCTGGGGATGCCTCAAGGTGTAATGGGTGACCTTGGCATCTTTGATGGCTAACCAAACTCTCTGTTGCGTCAAATTGTTCTGATCCAGAGGAAGCCTTCACATATCTGGGATAAGCATCCCCCTAACTCACCCAAGAGTTTGAGGCTGTTGCTGTGGAGACAGTTTATTGGGGTGCAGTTACTGAGCATGCTTCTGGTAGCCCAGATGAGGGTGAGAGGTAGATACTAAAGGAAAGCAGCCCTGAAAAGGGTTCATACCAGAGGTACTAATCTTTCCTGAACACCTTGGAATACAGCAGGCACCTAATAAATACTTTTTTTTGTAAAACTCTAACCTTCTGTTTTAGATTGGATATCAGTTCTTTTTGTTTTTGGTTGTTGTTTTTTTTTTACCCTTAACTTCTGCCTTAGAATCAACCCTGTGTTCTAAGACAGAAGAGTGGTAAGGGCTAAACAGTAGGAGTTAAGTGACATGCTCAGAGTCATACTGCTAGGAAGTGTCTGAGGTCGATTTGAAACCAGAAACTCCTGTCTTTAGGCCTGGCACTCAATCCTCTGAGCTACTCAGCAGCCCCCATGGATATCAGTTTCAAGACAGAAGAGCTGTAAGGGCTAGGTAATGGGGGTTAAGTGACTTACCCAAGGTCACACAGCTAGGAAGTGTCTGAGGTCAAAATTTGAACCTAGGATCTCCTATCTCCAGGCCTGACTATCTACTGAGCCATCTAGCTGGCCTCCCACCCCACCTGCAATGAATGCTTTTTGACTTGTAACCTTGAGGCTTAGCACAATGATTGATTAACAGAGTTCTCCAAAAAATAGGAAAGAGATATAGGGGTCTTGAAGGAGGGCTTTGTACTTGTACGCCCCAGAGAAGGAATCTTGTTCAGTTAGTACTCTAGGTAAATCCTTAATCCATCTGTGTCTCAGTTTCCTCCTTTGTACAATGATTGGGTTCTTGAGTTCTACCAGATCCAAATCTATCATCCTAGGCCTGTCCAACCCCCCCCCAGAAGGCCCCTACAATGAAGAGCCTGATATTGATAGGAAACTACAATTCCCAGAAGGCTTTAGCATCCTGCCCAGGACAATTCCTGGAGTGAGGGGCGGGGCCCCAAGGAGTTCCATATTAGCCTATTCCATTCTTGAGATCGGAAGGTGAGGAAGTAGTGCTGGGCTGCTGGGGCTCGGCGGTTTTAAGGAAAAATAAATTTTCGAAAAGTAAAAATGTAATTATAGAAGAGACACTGGAGTCTCAGTGTCTCAGAGTTATAAGTAGGAGCCTCAGCGGACATAGGATTCAACTATGATCGTGGCCCCTACGCACATTGGTGCAGTCTGCGGCAGCTGCGTTTCTTCGATTTACGCAGCTGATTTGAGCCTCCCGCGGCGCGGGCGGGGAGAGCGCGGTGGAGGCCGGGAAAGGTGCTGGGGACGGTTAACTAACTGCAGCTCCAGCTGGTCGGTGTGGTACTGTTGCCGCCACCGCTGCCGTCATGCAGAAAACTGACGTGGGCAACAAGGAGTCTGGCAAGATCTGGCTCCGGAAGCCCTGCCCGGAGACGCGGGATGGGTAAAGGCAGCGGGCTGGGAGGGAGCGGGGAAGGAGGGGAGGTTGAGTCGGGATATTCAACCATCTCTTCCTTTAGTAGAGACAGCTCAGGTAGCGTCCAGGTTCTGGAGCAGTGGCGAAAGCCCAGTTTTAGGAGGCGCCGGGGCTCGGGTTCGAATCCTACTGTGACCTTGGACAAATTACGCAAAGAACTCTTGGGTTGTCAATCTTCCTCCTTTTTAAAAACGAGGGCTGGCGGGGCTGAAATTGCCGGTCTCTGGGCATCAGTTTCTCCCTTTGTAAAAAGGCAAAGGCTTTGGACTAGGTTGGCCTTGCGTTCTCATTTGGGCATCAGTTTACCCCTTTGTTGGATTAGCTGGTTTCTGTGTTCTCTCTAGCATCAGTTTTCTTTCTTTATAATGGATTAGATGGCATCTGCAGTTTCTGCCAGGTATCGAACTCAATGTCCTCTGACTTCGAGTCCAGCGGACATTATTCTATTACGCCTTTCTTTTTATTTAAGGAAACAATTTTCCTGTGCCTGTTTAACTTTGCACAGTTGCATGGACATTATTTCTTCCTAGTGATACATAGATCATGCATGCACACTCTTTGATGTCAATTGATTAATCAATAAACATTTATGAAACACTTACTATGTGATGAGGAGATTGCCTTCTTGATTTATCCAGATTATACCTCCTCTTCTACGTAGAGTGCCACATCCTTAGTCATTTGAGGAAGGAGAACCAAGAGAGCAGACCTAGAATTGGGACCTTCAAATAGACTTGGGAAGTGGGACCATGTTTGCCCAGGTTTGTACTCAGCACAGTAGATGCTGCTCAGTAGGCACTCAATAAGTGTTAAGTAAATGAGCAATTGTTGTTCAGTGATGTCTGGCTCTGTAATCGCATTTGAGGTTTTCTGGTAAAGATACTAGAGAGGTTCCACATTTCCTTCTCCAGCTCATTTTACAGATGAGGAAACTGAAGCAAACCGGGTTAAGTGACTTGCTCAGGATCACACAGCTAATTGTGTATGAGACTAGATTTGAACCCAGAAAAATGAGTTTTCCTGACTCTAAGACTGGCACTGTATCTACTGCACCATCTCATTTCTCGGAATGGACAATTAGCCATAGTTCACAGTTGGAAAAAATATGAAGAGAGGTAGGTTAAAAATGAGGAGAGATTATGTGGGAGGGGAGCTTAGGAAATGATGGAAAAATTTTTTCAAAAAGCAATGAAGCTATAGCCCAGACGAATGCCAACAAACCTTTGATGTGGGAAAAGAAAGTTTTCTCTTAAGGTAATCTTTGCTACAATCTAAGAACAACTATTTATATTTATTTTTTGCAAGTTTAAAAATTAATAAGCATATATTTTCCTCCTACCTTTCCCCATCAGTTGAAAAAAAAATTGAAAAACAGAACTTTTGTAGAAAATTATGTAGTCAAACAAAACAAATTCCCACATTAGCAGTACTTTTTCAACCATGTAAGTGATCCTACAAAACTCACAGATATCCTTTTTAAAAATTTATTTTATTTATTTAGTTAAATATTTCTCAAATACTTGTATAATTTTTAACAATCATAAAATTTTAAGTTCCAAATTCTTTTCCTCCTTGAGAAGGCAAACAACTTGATACTAATTATACATGGGAAATAATATAAAATATATTTCCATATTAGCCATGTTTCAAAAGAAAACACAAAACAATGAAAATAAAGTTTAAAAAAGATATGCTTCACTCTACATTCAAAGTTCATCAGTTTTGTTTCATCAGTCCATGATGAAAAATGTTATCTACTATCGAGAAGTAGATTGCATTTTTCATGATAGGCCCTTTGGAATTACCTTGGATCATTGTCTTAATTAGAGTAGCTACATTTTTTATACTTGATTATCATTACAATATTGCTTTTACTATGTACGATGTTCTCTTGGTTCTGCTTACTTCGCTTTGCATCAGTTCAGATAAGTTTTGCCTCCCAACCCCCTCACCTCCTAAGCCTGTCCCTTGCCCCTGGAGCTAGATCTTATTGGAGTCTTTGTTGCCTGAGTTGGGTTGTGAAATGCACAGAGTGAAATGCTCATTCATTAGTTCAGTAAACATTAAAGAACATAGAAGGTCATACTAGCTCAGAAATTTAGAGAAGACAAATATCCTGCCTTTATTGAGCTTGTACTCTAATAGGATAGGGAACAAACACAGATAACTATAGTACATGTTGAATAAGTACACCAAAAGTTGTGAAAGGAAAGTTATATGAAGTCTGAGGGAAAACATTTCTAATGGAGGATCAAGAAAGGCATCATGAAAGATGTGGCATCAGAGCTGAAACCCAAAAGCTGGGTAGGAATTTAATAGGCAAAGAAAGGTAGAAAGATATTTCCGACATAGAAAAATGACATGAGCCAAACGCACAAGGATGTCATCTATAATCTATAAATATAATCATCTATAATCTATAAATATGACTTTGAAAGGTAAAATGGCAGCAGATTCAATAGTCCTTGAATTGTCCAAAACTGATTAATTTTTTAAAGGCCCAAATGTAAAATCTTTGTATTTGTATTTTTTAAAAATTAACTTCATAAGTAGAAGATTAAGATTAAGGGGACAGGTAGGCAGCTCAGTGGATAGAGAGTCAGGCCTGGAGATAGGCAGCCCCTAGGTTCAAATTTGGCTTTAGATACTTCCTAGCTATGTGACCCTGGACAAGTCTCTTAACTCCAATTGCTTAGCCCTTCCCTCTCTTTTGCCATGAAACCAATGCTTCATATTCATTCTAAGGCAGAAGGTAAAGGTTTAAAAAAAAAAAAGGTAAAAGCTTTAGGAAACATGTCCAGTCAATATAACATCTGAAAAAGATCTGGGTTTTGTTTTTGTTTTGTTTTTTTAGTGGATCACAAGATCAAACAGCATAAAAATGTGATAAAATAGCCAAGAAAACATCATATCCTGTACTGGGAAGTGTCCTACTCTCCTTCCTCCCAGTTAGACAATTTCATTTCAGGGTTCCATGTTCTAGTGAAAACATTGATAAACCCAAGATCATACAGTGACAAGGATAGTGAAAAACCTTAAGATCCTGCCATATCAAGATCAAATTAAGGAAATGGGGGTGTTTAGCTTAGTAAAGACATAGAGATATGACAACATGTCCAAGACAGAATTCATTATCTTCTCATCCCTCAAACCCACTCCTTCCAAACATGTTTGATTATTGAGGGCCCTATAATCGTTCTAGTCACCTGGGTTTGTATCCTCAGGGTTATCTTAGACTCCTCATTCTTTTCTGCTTCTCCAAAATGCTTTTCATCAAAATTACCTTGTACATCTTATTTTCCTCAGTGGAATTTAAGCTCCTTAAAGGCAAGGACTATTCATTAAATGTTTGATTTTTTTTTTTAATCCATAGCACAGGCTCTGATAAATGCTTTTTGGCTGACCTATTCAAAATACTTTATATCCACACTGGCCTGCTAGCCTGTTCCCTGAATTTGGCAGTCCTATGTCCTCTCTGTATATTTAAAAAAAATTGACAGACAACCACAAACCCAATCATTTTCATATAAAAACAAATGAAACCATGAATTTTAATTGTGTTTGGCTGTAGTTTTATGTTGACTATATAATTTCAATATGGTAATTCCAATATTGTCCTGTTCGTGTCTTTTTCTGAATTCTGTTCTGCATATTTTATAAATGTTTCATTAACAGTCATTTTGGGGTATCACTATTTCCACTGTCACTGCCCTAAACACCCCCCACAAACAACACTCCCTTTGAACAAAAAGTACAATTAAGCAAAACAGATCCATATGTTGGCCATATCAGAAATGTTTATCTTATCCTTTACCTCTACACCATCTCCCTCCTTCAAAAGGTAAAAGTATGAGTCATCATCTTTCAAAGTTGTTTTTCTTTGTTGTTGTTATTATATATATTTTTCCTAGTTCTGCTTAATTCTCTCTGCAACAGTTTGTACTAATTTCCCCTAGTTTTCCTGAATTTGTCCCTTTCACTAATTCTTATGGTGGAATAATATTCCATCATATTCATAGACCATCATTTGCTCAGCCATTCCCCAATTGCTATATTCCCTCTTTCTTTGTGATGCCAAAAAGAGGTGCTATGAATGGATATCTTTTTTTCCATATATATTTTCATATGTCTTTCTTTGATCTCTTTGGGATTGAAGTTTGAAAGTGACATTGCTCAGACAAAGGCACACTTTAGTGATTTTTTGAGTAGACATCCAAATTGTTTTCCAGAATGGTTGAACCACTCACTACATAGTTCTGCCAAGAGTGAGGGAATGTGCCTGTCTTTCCACAGCCCCTCTAGCAACTGTCACTTTTTCTTTAAATCAGTCTTTATTAGTCTAATATGTGTAAGGGTGGAACCACAAAGCTGTTTTAATCTGTATTTTTCTTATTAGTAATTTAGAGAATGTTTGATTGTTGATAGTTTGCAACTCCTTTGAAAATTGCTTATTCATATCTTTTTACTATTTATCTTTTGGAGAATAGATATATTTCTTTTTTTTTTTAATTTAATTTTTTATTTTATTTGGTCATTTCCAAACAATATTCATTGGAAACAAAGATCATTTTCTTTTCTTCCCTTCCCCACCCCCACCTCTCCCATAGCCCATGTGCGATTCCACTGGATATCACATGTGTTCTTGATTCAAACCCATTTCCATGTTGTTGGCATTTGCATCAGAGTGTTCATTTAGAGTCTCTCCTCAGTCTTATCCCCTCCACCCCTGTAGTCAAGCAGTTGCTTTTCATCGGTGTTTTTACTCCCACAGTTTATCCTCTGCTTGTGGATAGTGTTTTTTAGATCCCTGCAGATTGTTCAGGGACATTGCATTGCCACTAATGGAGAAGTCCATTACCTTCGATTGTGCCACAATGTATCAGTCTCTGTGTACAATGTTCTCCTGGTTCTGCTCCTTTCGCTCTGCATCACTTCCTGGAGGTTGTTCCAGTCTCCATGGAATTCCTCCACTTTATTATTCCTTTTTGCACAATAGTATTCCATCACCAACATATACCAAAATTTGCTCAGCCATTCCCCAATTGATGGGCATCCCCTCATTTTCCAATTTTTGGCCACCACAAAGAGTGCAGCTATGAATATTCTTGTACAAGTCTTTTTCCTTATTATCTCTTTGGGGTACAAACCCAGCAGTGCTATGGCTGGATCAAAGGGCAGACAGTCTTTTATCCCCCTTTGGGCATAGATCCAAATTACCCTCCAGAATGGTTGGATCAATTCACAACTCCACCAGCAATGAATTAGTGTCCCCACTTTGCCACATCCCCTCCAGCATTCATTACTTTCCATAGCTGTTATATTAGCCAATCTGCTAGGTGTGAGGTGATACCTCAGAGTTGTTTTTATTTGCATCTCTCTGATTATAAGAGGTGTAGAACACTTTTTCATGTGCTTATTAATAGTTTTGATTTCTTTGGCTGAGAACTACCTGTTCATGTCCCTTGCCCATTTATCAATTGGAGAATGGCTTGGTTTTTTGTACAATTGATTTAGCTCTTTGTAAATTTGAGTAATTAAACCTTTGTCAGAGGTTTTTATGAAGATTGTTTCCCAATTTGTTGCTTCCCTTCTGATTTTAGTTACATTGGTTTTGTTTGTACAGAACCTTTTTAATTTGATGTAGTCAAAATTATTTATTTTACATTTTGTGACTCTTTCTAAGTTTTGCTTGGTTTTAAAATCTTTCCCTTCCCAAAGGTCTGATATGTATACTATTCTGTGTTCACCTAATTTACTTGTAGTTTCCTTCTTTATGTTCAAGTCATTCACCCATTCTGAATTTATCTTGGTGTAGGGTGTGAGGTGTTGATCCAAACCTAATCTCTCCCATACTATCTTCCAATTTTCCCAGCAGATTTTATCAAATAATGGATTTTTGTCCCAAAAGCTGGGGTCTTTGGGTTTGTCATAAACTGTCTTGCTGAGATCATTTATGCCAAGTCTATTGCACTGATTCTCCTTTCTGTCTCTTAGCCAGTACCAAATTGTTTTGATAACCACTGCTTTATAGTATAGTTTGAAATCTGGGGCTGCAAGTCCTCCTTCCTTTGCATTTTTTTTCATGATTTCCCTGGATATCCTTGATCTTTTGTTCTTCCAAATTAACTTAGTTATGGTTTTTTCTAATTCAGTAAAGAAGTTTTTTGGTAGTTTAATGGGTATGGCACTAAATAAGTAAATTAGTTTGGGTAGGATTGTCATTTTTATTATTTTAGCTCCTCCCACCCATGAGCAATCAATGTTTTTCCAATTGTTTAGATCTAGTTTTAACTGTGTGAAAAGTGTTTTGTAGTTGTGTTCATATAGTTCCTGTGTTTGTCTCGGCAGATGGATTCCTAAGTATTTTATATTGTCTAGGGTGATTTTAAATGGTATTTCACTTTCTAATTCTTGCTGCTGAAATGGGTTAGAAATATATAGAAATGCTGATGACTTATGCGGGTTTATTTTGTATCCTGCAACTTTGCTAAAGTTGTTGATTATTTCGAGTAACTTTTTGGTTGATTCTCTAGGATTCCTTAAGTAAACCATCATATCATCTGCAAAGAGTGATAGCTTGGTCTCCTCATTGCCAATTTTAATACCTTCAATTTCTTTTTCTTCTTTAATTGCTACTGCTAGTGTTTCTAGTACAATGTTGAATAGTAGAGGTGATAATGGGCATCCTTGTTTTACTCCTGATCTTATTGGAAAGGCTTCTAATTTATCCCCATTGCAGATGATGTTTGCTGATGGTTTTAGATATATACTGTTTATTATTTTTAGGAAAGGCCCTTCTATTCCTATACTTTCTAGTGTTTTCAATAGGAATGGGTGTTGTATTTTATCAAAGGCTTTTTCTGCATCTATTGATATAATCATGTGATTTTTGTCAGTTTGCTTGTTAATATGGTCAATTATGTGGATGGTTTTCCTAATATTGGACCATCCTTGCATTCCTGGTATGAATCCTGCCTGGTCATAGTGGATAACCCTTGTGATGACTTACTGGAGTCTTTTTGCTACTATCCTATTTAAGATTTTTTGTGTTTATATTCATTAGGGAGATTGGTCTATGGTTTTCTTTCTCTGTTTTTGACCTGCCTGGCTTTGGGATCAATAGTACCATGTTTGTGTCGTAGAATGAATTTGGTAGAACTCCTTCTTGGCTTATTCTGTCAAATAGTTTGTTTAATATTGGGATTAGTTGTTCTTTGAATGTTTGATAGAATTCATTTGTGAATCCATCTGGACCTGGAGATTTTTTCTTAGGGAGTTCTTTGATGGCTTGTTCAATTTCTTTTTCTGAAATGGGGTTGTTAAGGTAATTTATTTCTTCCTCTTTTAGTCTAGGCAATTTATATTTTTGCAAGTATTCATCCATAACACCTAGATTGCCATATTTGTTGCCATATAATTGGGCATAGTAGCTTTTAATGATTGCCTTAATTTCCTCTTCATTAGAGGTGAGGTCTCCTTTTTCATCTTGGATACTGTCAATTTTGTTTATTTCTTTCCTTTTTTTAATTAGACTGACTAGTACTTTGTCTATTTTATTTGTTTTTTCAAAGTACCAGCTTCTAGTCTTATTTATTAAATCAATAGTTCTTTGACTTTCGATTTTATTAATTTCTCCGTTGAGTTTTAGGATCTCTAATTTAGTCTTCATCTGAGGATTTTTAATTTGTTCGCTTTCTAATTTTTTAATTTGCATGCCCAATTCATTGACCTCTGCCCTTCTTAATTTGTTAATATATGAACTCAAGGATATAAATTTCCCCCTGAGTACTGCTTTGGCTGCATCCCAAAGGTTTTGAAAGGATGTCTCATCATTGTCATTTTCTTCAATGAAGTTATTAATTGTTTCTATGATTTGTTCTTTAACTAACTGGTTTTGGAGAATCGTATTGTTTAATTTCCAATTAATTTTTGATTTACCTCTCCATGTTCCCTTACTAATTATTATTTTCATTGCATTGTGATCTGAGAAAGTTGCATTTATTATTTCTGCTCTTTTGCACTTGTTTGCAATGTTTTTATGCCCTAATACATGGTCAGTTTTTGTGAATGTACCATGTGCTGCAGAAAAGAAGGTATATTCCTTTTTGTCCCTATTTATTTTTCTCCACATGTCTACTAACTCTAATTTTTCTAAGATTTCATTCACTTCTCTTACCTCTTTCTTATTTAGTTTTTGGTTTGATTTATCTAGTTCAGATAGGTTCAGGTCTCCCACTAGTATAGTTTTTCTTTCTATTTCGTCCTTGAGTTCCTCTAATTTCTCCTTTAGAAATTTGGATGCTATGCCATTTGGTGCATACATGTTGAGTACAGATATTTCCTCACTGTCTATACTGCCTTTTATCAGGATGTAATTACCTTCCCTATCTCTTTTAACTAGATTTATTTTTACTTTGGCTTTGTCAGATATCATGATTGTGACTCCTGCCTTCTTTTTGTCAGTTGATGCCCAATAGATTTGGCTCCACCCTCTTACTTTCACCCTATGTGTATCTACCTTTTTCATATGTGTTTCTTGTAGACAGCATATTGTAGGGTTTTGGACTCTAATCCACTCTGCTATTCGCTTGCGTTTTATGGGTGAGTTCATTCCATTCACATTCAGAGTTATGATTACTAGCTGTGTATTTCCCAACATTTTGATTTCTGCTCCTTTTCCTGCCTTTTCTTCTTTCACTATTTCCTTCTACACCAATGTTTGCTTTTAAACAGTCCCCCTTGTTTCCCACCCTTATTTTACTTCCCTTTCTACCCCCCTCCCTTCTTATCCCCCCCTTATTTTCCCTGTAGTCTTTCTAAAATTAACCCCCCACTTCTTCCCTCTCTTGTACTGCTTCCCTCCCCACCAGACCATTTGTTACCCTTCTACTCCCCTATAGGGTGCAAATCTGTTCTCTGCCCCCAATGGATTGGATTGTTTTCCCCTCTTTGAGTCACTTTCAAAGCACGTAAAAGTTGAGTATTTCCTGTCTCCGACCTCTTTACCCTTCCAGTGTATTGATGTTCTCCCCCCTCCCACCATGAGCTTCTTTATGACATATAAATTTACCCCCATTTGTTTCTTTTCCAATTTCTTTTAATATTAACCTATTTTTAATCTCTAGTTATATATATGTGTATATATATATGCATACTCATGCGTATGTATTTTTGTATGCATATATCTATATACCTATTTATGTCTTGTCCTTTCATCTTATACAGTTTGTCGCTGTTCCCTCTAAGTATACTTCTTTTTGCTGCCCAGGTAATAACAACAGGTTTTTTTTCTATATTATTGATTTTTTAAAAATATATTTTATTTGATCATTTCCAAGCATTATTTGTTAAAGACATAGATCATTTTCTTTTCCTCCCCCCCACCCCCCATTGCCGACGCGTAAATCCACTGGGCATTAGATGTTTTCTTGATTTGAACCCATTGCTTTGTTGATAATATTTGCATTAGAGTGTTCATTTAGAGTCTCTCCTCTGTCATGTCCCCTCAACCGCTGTATTCAGGCAGTTGCTTTTCCTCGGTGTTTCCACTCCCATAGTTTATCCTTTGCTTATGAATAGTGAATAACAACAGTTTTTAAGAGTTACCAATGACCTCTTTTCTTATAGGGATACATATTTTAACTTATTGAGTCTCTTAAAAAATTTTTTTTTGTTTTTCTTTTTTCCCCTCTTTTTAAATTATCTTTTGATGATTCTCTTGAGTTCTGTGCTTGGACATCAAATGTTCTGTTCAGGTCTGGTCTTTTCTTTACGAATTCTTGAAATTCTTCTATTTTGTTGAATGACCATACTTTCCCCTGTAAGAATATAGTCAATTTTGCTGGGTGGTTGATTCTTGGTTGTAGACCTAGTTCCCTTGCTTTCCAGAATATTGTATTCCATGCCTTTCTTTTTTTCAGTGTGGATGCAGCCAGATCCTGAGTTATCCTCACTTGGTTCCTTGGTATCTGAATGACTTCTTTTGAGCAGCTTGTAATATCTTTTCTTTGGTCTGATAGTTCTTGAATTTGGCTATAACATTCCTGGGTGTTGTCAGTTGGGGATTAAGTACAGGAGGTGATCTGTGGATTCTATCAATCTCCACTTTTCCCTCTTGTTCAAGGATTTCGGGGCAGTTTTCTTTAATAATTTCCTGTAATATAACATCCAGGCTTTTTCTTTTGTCATGGTCTTCTGGTAGGCCAATGATTCTTAAATTGTCTCTCCTTGAACGACTTTCTAAATCCTCTGTTTTGTGAATTAGATGCTTCATATTTTCCTCAATTTTTTCATTCTTTTGGTTTTGTTTTATAGTGTCCTGCTGCCTTGTGAGGTCACTTGATTCTAGTTGTTGTATTCTGGTTCTTAAAGACTGGATTTCATCCTTAGTTTTTTGGTCGTCCTTTTCCTTTTGGTCGGATTTTCTTTGGAGGTCATCTTTCATCTTCTTCACCTCATCTTTCATCTGCTTTGCCTCATCTTTCATCTCCTTGCCTCATTTTCCAGCTGGTTGATTTTGGCTTTCAAGACACTATTTTCTGTTTCCAGATGACTTATCTTAGTTTTTAAGTTCTTTTCCCAATTGTCTTCAGCCTCTCTTAATTGTGTTTTGAATTGCATTTTGAGTTCTTCCAAAGCCTGTATCCAATTCGCTGGGATTTCTGATTTTTCCTTTGATGATCCTTCCCCCTCTGTTTCATTTGCTCTTTGCTCAATACCTGTGCAGAAGCTGTCTATTGTAATTTCTTTCTTCTTTTTCTGTTGTTTGCTCGAGTTTACCCCTTCTTTGCTCCCCGTATTTGGCTGTGCTCTTGCTCCTCTCATTTTGTTTTGGTTTTGGGGCTGTCAGTCTCCCCTCTTGGAGCTTTGTCAGATCTCTTGGTACAGTCTCTAGGTGAGGAATGTTAGCTTCCCTGTCCTCTGGAGGCTTTTGATTGGATTAAGTACAACTGGGTTGGGCTGTATGTGCTCTGCAGCCGAAGACTCCTGGAAGGCTGGGCCGCCCAGGCTCTCTCCAGTTCTCTCCAGCTGCTTCTCTGCTGTCCGCAAGGGCCTTTGCCCGCCTCCCTGAGCTCTGAGGAGTCCTGATAGAATTAGGTTCAGCTGGATTGGTCTGGATGTGCCCTGAGGCGACGGTGAGACTGGAACCTGATGGAGGGACCCAGCCACTTCCTGGTCTCTCCCTGGCTTCCTACCCACTGTCCACACTAGGTGCTCCGAGTCTGGCGCCCCGCTGCTCACAAGGTAGACCCTCCAAACCAGCACGTTTGCCCACTCAGAGGTTCCCGCTGCTGCTGGGGGCTCAGCCCTCTGGGTTGTGGGGGAGAGGTCCTGGGACCTTCCCTATGCCTTCCCCTTAGACCCGAGTATTCTCAGATTCTGGCTTTTGAGGGGCATACCTTTTGATTTGAGTCCAGAAGGAGGGTTCCCCGCTTCTGTCCTGTTGTTCAGTTTGAATTTCGTTGCCCTAGGAGCATTCAGTCTGTATTGGTTAAGGAAGGGTCTTCCACGAAGTCTGAACTTTTGCTGCTTGCTAAGCCGCCATCTTGACTCCGCCCCGTGGATATATTTCTCATAGACTATTCCTGAACCTGAAATGGTCTTTCTCTATTCTCTTCCAACTCTTGGAATGCTTACCATCTTTCTCAGTGCCACTTTCTTCTCCAAGGATCTGAGTTCAGATCTAGTTCTACCACTTACTATTTAAGTAACCTTTTGGCAAGTCATATAAAACCTGTGAGGTTTCTTTATCTGAAAAATCAGTGTTGGCCTAGATGACATCTAAGGAACCTTCCAGTTCTAAATCCATGATCTGCTTTCAGATATTCATTTTGTCTTAGATTTATTTACTTACTAATATACATGATTTATTCCCCATTCTCACCTTCCTCCTTTGGCAGAATGATGAAAGCTTCTTGAGAGCAGGGGTTTTGATTTTGTTTTTTGTAATCCCAGCACCTAGTACAGAACTTTTCTCTTGGAAGGTTGCTCAATATGTTATTGGATTGAATGCCATTCTATATCCTGGAAGCAGCAAAAGGTCAGAGAGGCAAAAGGGTCTGTGTCTATGTACTACTGTAACTACTTGATTAACAGTGTCTCCTAATCCACTTAAAGGGCTGCCTGAAGCCTTTATTCAAAATGTGTTCTCGTGGGTTTAATTAATGCCAGAGATGACCTGGCTGCTACTGTTTCCCCAGCATTTCTCTGATCTTATTCCTTGACTTTATGTTGCTGAAGCATCTCTCATGTCTCTTCCCTTCTGGGCACCCCTCTTCACAAATCCATGGACATCTCAATTCCTTCTTATTGGTTTGGGGAGATGCTCCACTTGATGCACTACAGACTTTCCTATATTTAATATTGTGGCTACCAAAGTAGCCTATCAGCTCCGTCTCTCCCTCTGCTCTGTGACTTGTTGTCCATCATAATCAGGAGCATGCTGCCATTGCCTTCTGACACTCACCATGCAGTTTCTCCTTTCCCTTGGGTCTCCTGCAGTTTTTCCCAAAAAAATGTTCCATGTTCCAGAGCCACCTAGTTGCATCAGTGGAAGAATATCTTTTCTTTCTTTCTCTTTTAAATGACCTTTATGGCATTTGGCATGTTAAGATCTTTAAAAGTGTTCTACAGTGACTAGAGCACTGTGAATCCAGCATCTGACACTTGCTAGCTGTGACCCTGGGTAAGTCACTTCACAAAGATTAGGTCCATCTTGCTGCTTGGACCTCAGTCCTGTGTCGGGCAATGATTATAGCAGGATCCAAACTACAGAAAAGTTCCAAAAAGAAGCCCATTACAATGTCCTAGCCCATAGCATGTGTGCAAGAATAGGCAATATGGTCTAAGAATGGATAATAATGACCGACATTTATACAGTGCTTGCTATGGTGCTGGGTACTTTTACCATTATTATCTCATTTCAGCCTCACAAAAACCTGGGAGGTAAGTGATACTATGATCTCCATCTTATCGTACAGAATTTTGCTGTTCCTTGAAATGATCCTGAAAAGCTTGATGTTTCAGAGATGAAAAGAAATTATATGTCTCATAAATGGATTTAAAGTGCATTAGTGAAAAGTGAGATAAAAGAAAATGTATGTACTTAGATGATTAAGAGTCACCCAAATTCAATTAAATTAAGATTTTTTTTAAAAAGGATGAATGGAATTGGAGCTGAGGAATGTCAGAATAGAATTAGTGAAAGAATAGATCTAAGAGCAGGCCTCTGAGTCAGGAAGGCCTGAGTTCAAGTCTTGCCTCTGTCACATTCGCTCTGTGACCTTGGGTACTCAGTGTTCCACAGACTCTTAAGATTAGAAGTTTCAGAATGGCTTCTAGTCTCCATGGGTAAAAGAAATGGCCTTCCTACCACAAATGTTTACCATCTCCTTCTCCGGTTCATTTTACAGATGAGGAAACTGAGGCAAACAGAGTTAGTCAACTTACCGGGGGTCACTGAGCCAGTGTCTGAGGTCAGATTTGAAATCAAGAAGAGGAGTCTTCAACAAAACAAAAGAAAACTTAACTGTTTCCATAGCATTTACTTTACTCTAAGCCTGAGGTAAATGGTACAAGCTATTATCCCCATTTTTCAAATGAGGAAACCTAAGGTCAGAGAAGTTAAATAAACTTGCCTGTGGACATGCCTGGGACATGTGCAAGGCGTCATCCCACCTGGGTCCAGAATGCTCTCCATTCTGGCATGTTGCCTACTGTGTCTTTAACTGGAGAAGAGGCCAGGACGCAGAGGGAGCAGCTGGGCTGGGGTCTGCCCTCATCCTTGTAGGACTTAAATTAATATCCAGCAACTCCAAGTATTAATTTTATAAAGTTTATTAATAATCACTTGAAGTAGAAGGAATAAAAAGGAAATCGAAGTAAAAAAAACACCTAATTATTTAACAAAATTAAGACCATATGACTTAAGTTCTCCTTGCCTATTTAAAAAGCCCACTCCACTAAAGCCTTGACAGGAAGACAGGAGAGTGAGAGACGGGGCTACACCAAATTTATATCCTCCATCAGCAGTAAGGTGAGGAGAGTGGAGTGCTAGGAATTGTAGTTTTTAGGGTAACAGGTTCTAATTACACATTCTGGAGCGTCCATGTCCTCTTCTGACCATGTGAGGGAAGTGTGGGCTGCTGTCATTAGTTAGCTCTTCTTTCACCTGGGATTTCACGGGATCAGATTTAGATCTGTGAGGGGCCTCAGAACCCCTGGCGTTTTGCTGCTTCTGAGGATGCAGGGGGGCAGTCTGGCTCACCGAGGCAGGATCAAAATCAAAGTTCTTGACTGAAGATGGACTGTGCCTCCTCTCGATAGTCCATGGGCAGCTGGGTGGCTCAGAGACTAGAGTGCCAGGCCTGGTGTCAGGGAGAACCTTGGGGAAGGGATCATGCAGAGACCTCCCAGATAAGGAGCCTCAAGAGAGTTTCCTCATTTGTAAAAGGAGCTGAAGAAGGACAGACTAAATACTCCCCAGTGGGATCACGGAGAGCCAGACACAACTGAAATGACTGAACACACACACAACTAGTGTTTTTATCCTTTGTTTAAGCAACTTTTTCAAATAGGACTCCTTTTATTTTATTTTTTTAAACGTTTACCTTCTGTCTTTAGAAAAAGTACTATGTATTGGCTCTAAGGCAGAGGAGCAGTAAGGGCTAGGCTATAGGGGTTAAGTGACTTGCCCAAGGTTACACAATTTGGAAGTATCTGGGGTCAAATTTGAACCCAGGACCTCCAGTCTCCGGGCTTGGCTTTCTATCTACTGAGTCACCTTGCTGCCCAAATGGCAACCCCTTTTTAACATAAAACTTTTACACACTATCCCATGATAATAGTAATTGTACTAATAATATCTAAGAAAATATATGGTAAGAGAAAGCTACCATGGTTTTAAATGAATTGTGTTTTATTAATTACAAGAGCCATACATATATAATGTAGCAAGTGTAGGATTTAAACTAATGTCCAATACTCCAAGTATTATATTTATAAAGTTTATTAATAATCACTAGAAGTAAAGGAATACCAGAGTAATTATCTAACAGAATAAAACCACGTGACTAGTTTTTCTGCCTGCTCAAAAACCCCACATCCACAGCTGCCACAGGAAGAGAAGAGAGTAAGAAACTACACAGAATGTATATCCTGCCTACATCAGCATGTAACAACAAGAGGAGAGGGGTTCTGGGAATCATTGTTCTAGAGCACAGATGTTAATTTCACACAAGTATATACACATGAGACATGAATTCAGCCTAGAGAAGAAGGACTCTCAGCACATTTGTTGGATTTAAATGAGGTACAAAATGGCAACACTATGTACTGTTGAGTTTATGGATCCCCTGCAGTTAGCCCACAGCCATCCAGGAAGGTTGGGAATCTCTCTGGACCATGCTAAGCCAACAGACAATTACACCATTCCCTTGTGCAGGCTTTTGTACCTTCTTTGGCAGTCAGTCCAGTTTTGTTGTTGTTTGTGTTGGGTTTTTTAACCTTTACCTCCTGTCTCAGAATCGGTACTAGTATTGGTTCCAAGGTAGAGGTTGAGGTGGGGGGGGGGGGGGGGGCGCGTTAAATGACTTGCCCAGGGTCACACAGCTAGAAAGTGTCTGAGGCCAGATTTCAACCCAGATCCTCCCAACATCAAGCCTGGTCCTCTATCTGCCCATCTTAATTTCTGTTTGACTTGGAGCAATTTTCACTCACTGATAATATCTAATTAATAGAATCTATACTTTTCACAGATTAGTGATTTTCACCAAGAAAAATTACAATATGTCTGTCACGTTATTTACTTCTTTGACAGTGACTGACCAAATGGGTGCCAGAATGAGTAGAGAGCAAATTTGGAGCCAGGAAGATCTGGGTTTGAGTATGATGTTGGCTTGTTACTGGCTGTGTCACTCTGGGCCCCTTTCTGTACCCAGGCAGTTCCCTAAGGTGCAGAAGAGATGCCATTGCCCATGCGTAGTGGGAGTGTCACCCTTGAGCCCTTCCCAAATCAGGAGAATTTCAGCTCCAGGCCAACCCCCAAACAGTTCCTAAACTTGTTATTATGTTTCCCTTCAAAAATTATTTTTTAAAATTTTCTTGAGCTGGAGGGGAGTGTTTAGTTTTGCTTTTGTTTTTGAAAACATTTCTGGCCACCAGTTGGGGAATAGGTGAACAAGTTGTGGTATATAATTGTTATGGAATACTGTTGCACCCTAAGAATGGATGAACAAGACGAGTTCATGAAAACCTGGAAAGACTTCTATGAACTGATGTAAAGTGAAATGAGCAGAATCAGGAGAACGTTGTTTATAGTAACTGAAATATTAGACGATGATCATCTGGGGAGGACTAAGCAGTTATGAGCAAGCAGTGCAGGGACCCCAGACAGACCAAGAAATGCTAACCAGCACCTTAGAAGGAATGTCAAGGTGTGAATGCAGATCGAACCATTTCTTGCCTCCCTTCTTGAGTTTTTTCTTACATGTGCTGTACATGTCTTCTTTCACAGCATGAGGCATAAGGAAATTTGTATTATATGACAACACTGGAATAACCTTTTTTCAGATCATGTGCCACTTGGGGAGGGAGGGAATGAATCTGGATTGTAAAAGATCAGAACACAATTGTTTAGAAATTATTTCTATGTATAATTGAAAAAAATGAAATAGAAAGGGGAGAAAAAAGGAAACACCACTTCTTCAACTCTAAAAAGTGCCCCATAAACCTATTTTTTTTAAATGTCCAGGAGGGCCAGATATGCCCTTTGATGAATGTTGTTTTTTCATTCTAAACAGACTTATAGTGAACATTGTTCACACTGCTGCGGAATACCAGCCGAAGGCTCTGAGGTTTTTGAATGTGGCTTTTGATTCTACAGGAGATTCCTTCCTTGCTGGAGATCACCAGGGCAATATTTATGTTTTTGACCTCAGTGGAAACAGGTAAGCGTATTTTCCAGTTGGCTGCATCCAATTTAAACAGGCTGGGCCTGGCTACACACACCTGTGCTCCTTGCTGCAGGGTGGATCCTTGAGCTCAGGAGCTCTGAGCTGCCCTGAGTTAGTGGGGAGGTTCTGCCTGAAGTCATTCCAGTGAGGTAAGCCCCTAGAACAAGAACCTCTAGGCTGACTGAGGAGGGGCTGAACCAGGGCAGATCGAGGCTTTTTTGTGGTCTCTGGTGGAATCAGGACTGGTCTCTGTACATCCAAACTGAGTGAGCTAGGGAGACCTAGGCTAAAAAAATTCCAGGTGATCAGCTATATGCCCTGGGGCAGAGATAGCCAACACAGCCTGTGGGCCCAAACCAGATTAAACTATTGTTGGGGAATATTTAATAGAGTAAATGAAAATAGGAACAGGTAGGTGGCTTCAGTGGATGGAGAACCAGAACCTGGAGTTGGAAGGTCCTGGATTTAAATCTAGCCTCTGTCACTTCCTAACTGTGTGATCCCAGGCAAGACATTTAACTCTCATTGCCTGGCCCTTACGCTTTCCTGCTTTGGAACTGATGCTTGGTATTGATTCAAGACAGAAGGTAAAGGGTTTCTTCTTTTTAATGCAGTAGAACATAAATGACTCTTTGGTGTGGTTTTCTAAGGCAGTGGTGGCCTACAGGGGACCCTTATGTACAGTTTGTGGCCTCGTTTTTATTTGAGTTTGATACTCTGAAACTATGAGTAGGACATGGCACCTGCCTTACTAAAGAAATGATTGATTAATTTGGAGGGTTTCTATCCTGTTGGATGGTATAGAGGACATAACACTGGGCTTGGAATCAGGAAGAATTACCTTCCTGAATTCAAAGCCAGCCTCAGACATTTACTAGCCATATGACCCTGAGCAAGCCACTTACCCCTGTTTGCTTCAGTGACCTCATCTGTAAAATGGACCAGAGATGGAAATGGCAAACCCTTCCAGTATCTTTGCCAAGAAAACCCCAAATGGGATCATGAAGAGTCAGACAGGACTGAAAATGACTAAACCACTATCCATCACTTATTTTCTTTTTAATATGTGAGCCCCATTTCTTCTTTACCAGTACTTCATCTTCATTTACTGCCTGCTGGACCCCCTGGCATGATCAGGGTACTATTTCATGGATTATTGTTGCAGTGTACCAGATCAGGAATGTGGGAGAATGAAGGTTACTGCACATATGGCTGGTTTACCTGGTACTTGATCCCCTGAAAAATCTTGCCAGCCCTTCAGCCCTTGCCAGTGCAATGAGCAGTGTTGTGCAGAATGAGGATTCGGAGGTGCGGGTGCTAGGCACCTCTGGCTTGAGAGATTAAATGGTACATGCACTCGTAGTTTATAAACACTCAGTCAATTTCGTTGTATTCTAAAACCTTGAAAGTTTGTCATCTAGCATCATGTTCATGGATGATAACTCATATAACAATATAATCTGTCCTGCTGGCAAGCAGGAGTATTTCCTTATCTCTTTGCTGGGACCTTTATTGATCTTTCCAGAATTCCATAGTTGCCTCTCTCTGAAGATAATCCTGTTGGTTCTGAATATCTGTGACTACAGAGTAGGGAGCCAGCATCCTTTCTGTCCTGTGCAAATAAAATGGGAGGCCTTTTGGTTCTGCACCCCTTTGACACCTGCTTGATCAGCCCCATCTGAGTGAGGCTGGTTGTACACCGATTACCTTTGACAGTCAGGATGGACAGTGCTTTCTGGACAGGCTCCCCAGAGCCCCAGAGTGCTGCTCAGCAATGGCTCTGCCTCTCAGGGGTCCAAGTGACCAATATCCCACGTCAGCTTTTGGGGACAGGTTTTGAAGGTTTGGGCTTTTTTCCAGGAAATAACTTAGAGCTTAGAAAGATATTTGGGGGCGGGTAGGTACCAGGCCTGGAGCCAGGAGGACCGGAGTTCAAGTCTGCCCTCAAACAATTCCTAGCTGTGTGACCCTGGGCAAGTTTCATAATCCTGAATGCTTAGTTCTTGCCACACTTCTGCCTTAGAATTGATATTAAGTCAGAAAGTAAGGGTTAAAAAACCCCAAACCCCAACAATATTTCATTTGCTTCTGGGCTGATTAATTTAGGATCATTTCACCCCAGACATTTAGTGAGTTCCTGCTATGTACCAGGTCCCACAGTAGATAGAAAGGCAACAATGAAATAGTGCTGACCTTCACAGGCCTCCCATTCTAGAAGTGGTGACGACATCCACATAAGGCAATACCCAGAATGGATACAGTCACCCGGGAGGTGGCAGGCGAGGATAGCCCTGACTGTCCGAGGTGTTTCATAAGCTGAGTCTTGAAGGAAAGGAAGAATTCTGAGAGGCAGCAGTGAGGTGGGAGAGCCTTTCCCCCAGGAGGGCACCTGCAAAGGCCAGAGAGATGATCCTTTGTGAGGTACAGAGAGGGGAGGAAAGGGAGGGAGTAACAATAGCCTGGGAAGTTATCACGGCATAATTAGCTTAGCACCACCCATACTAACTAATCCATTTTTTTAAATAGGTTTACCCTTGTTCAGCGAACATTGCAAGCTTCCACAGCTCTCGCCTTTAATCTTCACAGGAAGACTGAATTCCTGGTGGCTTTGGCAGATTATTCCATTAAGTGTTTTGATACAGGTAAAAAGCCTTCCTGCTCATCTGTCTGTAATATGGTAAGATGTCATTGATGGTCCAAAAGCAAGACATGCCTATGATTGCCTTTTGGTCTACTCAGTAGATTTTGAATTGTGCCATACTTTGGGTATCATTTGAGCCTTACTATGCCTCAGGGAGACAGGTGCTATTAGTGTCCTCATTTTTAAATGACTTACCTAGAGTCATAGAGCGGGTGAGGATCTCTGGACAGATTTGAACTGGTATTCCAGCCTCTAGATCCCGGACTCTGTCCACTGGCCACCTAGCTGCCGCTAAGATTTTATGGACCACCATTTAAAGACCTCGTGGCTGTCAGTTGGTTTCAAGATGCAGCTATTGACTCATGTTTTGTGAATCTAACTTCCAAAAGGACCCCAAGATGTATCTTGATTTTCTTTTTTAGTAATGATTCGTTCCTGGTAAAACTCAATTAACCCTTTCCAAAGCTGTAGAAATAAGCAAACTGGTCATGGCCAGTTCAAACTGATGTTCCTCTGGAGTAAAAAAATTATTATTCTCTTCAGACTCAAGGAACAAGTTTTTCTGTTTGTCTTTACCTTTTTTAAAACTAGCTATAGTTCTACAATAAGTATTTTAGTTACAAGTAAAGCCAGATACTTGAAGAATGAATATTAGTGTTCTGAATATTACTATATACACATTTTAAATAGTGTTCCTAACAGTAGATTTGGAGATTGATTCATCTTATCCTCAAGACATTTATTTGAACTTTGAACATTGGTCATCAAAAGCAAGAAGAGAACCAAATTCTACAAGATGCCCATTTATGCAGAACTTAGAAGTGACAGGAAACATTTTCTCAGACTCAAAAGTCATTTCCATCGTTGTGGTTTTTACCTTTTTTAAAGATATGTCAGCTTTAGATAGGCTCTGCTTACCTTTGTAACTATAACAAAAGTAGTTATCCTAGTTCTACTAAAGGAATGAGTTGTTCCAGAATATGTCTTTTTATCCTGAGTGTACCTAGCATGCATTACAATTCTGAATCTGTTGTAAAGATATTTCTTTGTTTAAAACCTAGCCCAGTACACTGAATATTCAGCAGATTTCAAATAAAACCCTATTTGCCATCCACTTTGTAAGATTTAAAGTTTGTATTACAGTCACTAAAGAGCTGGTTAGCTGGATGAGCGGGCATGAATCTTCAGTATTTTCCATCTCTGTCCATGCATCGGGGAGGTATGCCATCACCACATCACTTGACACAGCCCAGCTTTGGGACCTGGATACTTTTCAGAGAAAACGAAAGCTTAATATCAGCCAATCTGTGGCCATACAAAAGGTCAGTAAAGAGGGAATTTATGGTAAGAAATGATTCACCTCAGTTTTAGATTCTGATTGAATGTGTTTATATTAATTGTATTTTTCAAAGATTTTCTGGTCAATATTTGGCCGTATCTTTGTTTATAAAAGTGATCATAGAGGGCAACCAGGTGACTTAGTGGATTGAGAGCCAGTCCAGATAGGAGGTCTTGGATTCAAATCTGGCCTCAGATGCTTCTGTTATGGGTAATATTTGATCTTGTTTGGGGATTGGATATAGTTTTTTTTTCTATATCTTGATTATCCAAAAATAACACTGAAAACATATTCACTGATTCTTCAGGCAGCTCTTATGAAATGCCACCATCAGAGGTACACACTTTAACTTGCATAATAAATCTCTCTGACAGATACATAGTTTGGCATTAATAAAAATGAATGCTCAATAGATAAAGATCCCACTGAAACTATTCTAGGTGACAGCTTTTTAACTTCAAAAGGAGTCCCTGAAATTCCTTCAACTTTCATTGATCCTATGGAATTACACTGTGAATCTGGTGAATTAATTAAAACTGATCTAGATGCCTCAGTATTCAACAGTTATATATAGTATTGCCAATTTTCAATGTAACATGAGGTTCTGTCCTATTGGGGGGAGAATGAACAGATATTATTGGTATTGATATTTTTAGGTTAGGAAATTTAAATTCTTCAGTTTGTACTTCATTAATTCCTTCTCCCCTAGTAAACCTTCATAATGATATACCATGCACCCCTTTCTGGGATTCTTCTCTTTGAGTGTTTGCATTCTGAATTTGGTTAGCATTGCATGTTTTTGCACCAGCGCTTATATAATTTAGTAACTGATTTGCTTCATTTTGGCTATTGCTCCTATCATGGTATCCACTATTGTACCCATTTCTATAATTGCCTCGGTTATTTTAATTGTTGATCCTGAAATAGTTATTGTTGCCATTATATCTAAAATTATCTCTAAAGTGGCCCCCATTTTGTCTAAATACTTGATTCCAACATCTGCAGTTAAGCATCAAATGCCCCTTTTTACTGCAAAGTTAGCATGTTGGTCCTTGATTATTAAATTGTCTTCATTGCCTATATTCCCTTGCAGTATCCAACCCAACTGTTGTTTTTTTTCCCCACCTTATTTAATTTAATTTTTAGTTCTTTTATTTCCCTTTTCAAGTCTTCTACTCTTTCAGTGTTTCCCTCATTTCTTTTTCTCTCTATCTGTATTGAAAATATACATTGCCACACACCTGAGCTCATCAATCTCCAAATTGTGCCAGTCTGGACAATTAAGTTTAAAGTAATTTTTATTACTGTGCAGCAATTTTTGACAAATTGTCTGTGCAGGTGACACACATTCCTTTCCTTTGTAATGTCCAGGTCTATATAACATTCTCCCAGTTCAATTAACCTATCTATGTAAGTAGATGGAGTTTCTCTAATTTCTTGCCTTCGTTTCTCGAATTTCATATAGGTCCCTGGCTTGTCAGAACTTCCCTTCATCATTTTGATAATTGCTTGCCTTGCTTTTACTAATTTTTGGTAGTCTGATTCCATGTTCATATTCCATTGTGTGTCTGAATCTGGCCAATCTGCAGTTGCCCAATTCTGATTGGTTTCCCTAATTATCTTCTCCTCTCTTTTGCTTAGCAACTCATCCATCAAAAATTCAAAATCCAAATATGTGGAATTAAATTGCTTACAAATTTTCTCAAAAAAAATTTTTTTATCATGGCAATAGGTTCCTCCTCAAAAGAAGGAGTACTTCTTTTGAACCCATTCATATCTGCCTGAGTAAATGCCTTCTGATGTCTAATATTAATTAACTCATGTTCTGGAGTAAGTTTTGGCTCCTCACGGAGTGGAAAAAAAAGTACTATCCTTATTATTGGTTTGGTTTTGCCTTGCAGTGGTGTTATTATTTGAGTTATAAGCAGTGGTCTTAGTTTTTTCCTTTGTGGGCTTAACATTAAGCAAGTCTTGGCCTGGATTTACTGGTAGTATCTCACAAAGAGGGACAAAACTATTATCATTGTCCGTATTCTTGCCATTTAGAAGTTGCTCTATTATTTTTTGCCTCATAATAATGTTCTCTTGATATCTTAATTTTGTTTCTGTTTGATAATCCCTTAGTTGGTATTTCTTTCTGACCAGTATGAGTCAGAAGAGAACATATTTGGTCCTTTATTATCAATCCCTATAGTATCACTAAACCTGCTATTGGTATCCATTTTAATATATCCAGTATAGTAAGATACACAATATCCATTACTATTTTAGGGATGGGAAGCTCTTTAAAATATGCTGGAATCTCTTCAGTTATTATTTGAGCCATAGTCTGTACAACCATGGTTCCTCTCAGTTTCTTTTAGTATTTTTGACAGATTGTAGATTCTGATCCATATTTGGCTCGCCAATTGTTATGGGTAACATTTGATCTTGTTTTGGGATTGGTAATAGATAGCTGATTGTTCCTTATCAATTGGTATAGATAGGGTTAAGCTATTAGGGTAACCTAGTTATAGATGGTGGATGAATTTGCTGGGCTCAGCTTAATCCAATACTTATTTATTAAATATGAGGATAGACAGGGACAGGATGAAGGAGGTAGAGATAAAGCAGGAAATATATTATTCTAATACTAATATTCTAGATAAATCCCCCCTTTCTAAATCCTCATGGATTTGCTTCTTGTTCACCAAGGATGAACCTCCTTAAAAATATTCTCAACTATCTATCTAAGACCCAATTCTACTTAAACTTATTCTAATATATGAACTTCAAATATTAACTTCATTAAATTATTTATCAAAATTCATAAGTTGCCTCAGTTAACTGTTTAGATGTGACAATTAGAAATCAATAACCTCTCTGACTTCCCCAGTAGGGAGCCTGATCCTCATGCTGTTCCAGTGAGAGCCAATAGAGCCCTCCACTGGCAGCTGTTTCTCCCTTCAGGAGAACAGTTCTCACACCAAACAAACTCTTTCCAGCTTCACAGATACTCTTCCAACTTCTCAAAATTAATTTTAACTGAAATTACTAACAGATAGTCTCAGAGAAAAGTCTCCAGCCACCTGCACAAGATGGCGAGTTCAAGAGAATAGCCAAGAGTTCTCTAAGTCTTCCCAACATGTAAATCTTCCTTAAAGTGACCACTATGATTTTTCCCTGGACGTGCCTTAAAGGGGACAAGAAAAAAATCCTTTCTCTGATATTTATCTCTGCTTCTAATTATGCTAGATAACTAATTAATAACTAATTAAAGTCAACACTTCCTATCTATGTGACCCTGAACAAATCACTTCACCCCCATTGCCTAGCACTTACTGTTCTCCTGCCTTGGAACCAATACATAGTATTGATTCTAAGATAAAAGGTAAGAGTTAAAAAAAAAAGTCATCATACCATCAGATTATTTTTCCTCTAACTTAGCCAACTAAAATACCCAGTAGAGTTTCAGTTGCCACCCATAACTATAGAGCATATTTTCAGTGTGCATTTTCTTAACACAGCCACTAGATAATAGTATTTTTGAAAAACAGCTTATATATTCTTTTTATATCTACCTAGCAAAGTTAAATTTATATGAGCACTCCATATATGCTAGTGTTAAATTATATTCATGATATTACTTTTAGTTTTTGTCATAAGTGGTTATTTCATGTTAATGCCAAAAATCCATTTCAACAGAAAACTCAGCGTCCTTTAAATAAAGAGATAAAAGTTGTAGCAAGTTTATTCATTAGAGATTTGAACCAAATACTTAGTAGTCTTTTCCTTCTAATTGCCTTAGTTTTTAAATTGAATTTTAAATCCAAGAGAAGAGACCATTCTCTGACTCCATTGGGACCTGATTGCCACAGAACCCACATGGCAAAACAAAGTCACGGAAACCATCTGTCTCTCCCTCCCCCCCTCCCCCCCCACGGGATCTCAGTCAGTCTCTGTGGGACAGACGCCAGGTTTATACACTTGCTGCCAAGGCTGGAGAGCTGCCAGCTCTAACCTTCGTGGACATTTAAATTACAAAGAGATGTCCCTGACATATAGGATTCCAGATGCTTATGAATTAGAATTACCTGCAGACATTGTAGCCACCTTGGATAGATTTGAATCAAAGTGTAATGTTTTAGAGGAGACAAGTAGCAGCATTTTATAAAAAGTAAATCTAGTGTGGAAAACAGGAAATTATCATAACCTCATCTTTTTTTCCCCAAACCCTTACCTTCCATCTTAGAATCAATCCCATGTATTGGTTCCAAGACAGAAGAGCAGTAAAGTCTAGGCAATGGGAGTTAAATGACTTGCCCAGGGTCACACATTGAGGAAGTGTCTTGAGGTCGTATTTGAACTCAGGACCTCCTGTCTCTAGGCCTGGCTCTCCATCCAGTTGCCCCCTATGGTAACCTAATGTTAAACGTTTCTTTCTTGTTCAATTTCAAGATGCTATCCCAACAAGTAAGTTGGCTCCTATTTCTTTTGAGTGAAGCATGCTTTGGTAAGTTTTTAGTGGACTTTATAGCCCAAAGATAAGGGAACCCACCTGCCAGCCACCCCAAAAAACACTAAAAAAAGTTAAATTTAAAGTAGGAAAAAATGAAAGCAGAAAAGCTCTTTGCCAGCACTTGCCAGGCAGTGGTGCTTGGTGGTTGACTGTCAGTAACTGGAACCCCAGGTAAGGGGGTCCTGCTGGATTGCCTTAAGGATTGCTGTGATTTGGAGCAGTGACACTACTTGTCAGGGTACCATTATTCTTGGATACCCTAGTCCTGGGACCACTGTTTAACAAGTTGTCTGGAGGGGCTCCCCCGGGGCTCATGGGATGGAGAGCCAGACCTGGAAGCAGAGAGACTTATCTTCAAATGAGGCCTCAGACACTTCCTAACTGGATGACTCCCTTCCCCCCCCCCCCAAGTCCCTTAATCCCAGCTGCCCAGCCCTCACCTCTCTTCTGATCTGGAGTCAATACTTAGTACTGATTCTAAGCCAGAAAGGAAAGGTTTTCAAACAAACAAAACCAAAGGCTTCTAGTGAATTCGTGTTGTTTTTTTAGTTTCCATTTCTTGTCTAGAAAATTCAGGAATTGTATTGGATGATTTTAGTTTTATTAGTTCAGATTTATTATGGAAAACATTTTAAATTCCTCCATAATTCTTAAGTTATCCTTGTTTCCAGATATCTCTCTCCAGAGAGTGGGCCCTTGTGGGAGAAAACTGTAGTTGAACAAAAGGAAGGTGTCCTGGTGTGATTTCGGATGTGTGCGCTGTCCCCCCCCCCCCCCAGCCCTCCCCTGAGGGCAGGCAGCCATTGTGTTCAGTCACTCACTACTGGCTCTCCTTTTATTGATGCCCTGTTTGCTGTCAGGCCTCCTGCCTGCCCTCCTGTATGCGGCTTACCTGGGTTTGCCGAGTTCCCTGTGCATGAGCTCCCCCAGCTTTCTGAGGGTCTGAGTCTCTGAGTTTAGCTTATAAACCGGAGCAGAGCCCCTCCGGCCCTCTCCACAGCCTGCCCTAGGGAGCTTCCTTCTGACCAACCGCCAATATACCGGAAGTAGCTCTACAGGACCAGTGGGAGGCACAGAGAGAGGGAAGCTCCAGCCTGAAGAGAGGCTGTGGGAACCTTAGGATCAAAGATGGACTTAGCTGGGACAAAGGAAGCTAGAGAACATTCCAGGAAATGCCACGAGCGGAGACAGAGCCCGTGTGCTGGCACTGTTGGACCCAAATGTATTGGGGAGAAGGAGGAGGAGGAGACAGAGCCCGTGTGCTGGCACTGTTGGACCCAAATGTATTGGGGAGAAGGAGGAGGAGGAGGAGGGTGCTGGTGATGAAGGCTCCGAATGCAGATGGGATTTTGTGTCTGCTCCTGCTGCTGAACTTGATGGAGGAGGGGAGTGAGGAGCCAGAGCCAGGCCTTAGAGGTGTTTGGATGCCTGTACTGAGCCTGATTGAATGGAGAGGCTGGAGGCCAAAGGCCAGGCTTCGGGAGATGAAGGCCTTGCTCTTAGAGGGCAGTGCAAAGGGTAGAGAAGGGAGAGTGTGAGAGGCATCATGGAAAGGAAATTCACAAAGTCAACAGTGTGGCAGTAGGAGGGGAGAGACCATGAAGATTCCAGGAGTGGGCAACCCACCCTCGTCACAGCCAGGTGCTGACTCACTTCCCCATTTCTGTCAGAGCCAAGAAGAGGTATCAATTTTAAGAGGAGTGGCAAAAGTGGGGAAATTGGGGCTGTCTTTTCAGGTCACCTAGGCGGGGAGTGCGTGAGGCCTCGATGCTGGGGCTCCTCTGGTATGCTCTGTGCCGGGCTATTGTCCTGAAAGATAGGGAGATATGGGCACCAGCTCTCCTCCCTGAGCCCTCTGGGCTGCCTCAAGCTTCAGAGAGTCCCAAGCCTCTTCATAGCACTACTGCTGCCTCCCTAAGGAGCACACAGCCTCCGCCTCTGGGACTTGCCTCGAGGACTGGGAAAGACTGAGTGAGATCTCCTGGCACAGGGCAAGAGGCTGCCCTCAGCAGCAGGGCATTTTAAATTGAACATTTTCCCTTGATTTGCCGACATTAGCAGTTAGGCGTCAGTGTGCTGCCCACCCAGCATCGCACCCTTTTCTGCTGCAGGTGCGGCTCAGAAGCGACCTTGGCGGAGGCTTTCAGCTTCTGAAGCAAGAAATTATGGTGTTTTCAGAGGGTGGTCATCTCCATTCAAACCCTCCTCCTGCTCCTGGACCATCGTCTACTCCCTAATGCATCAGCCCACTAACCCTGTAGAACCCTGTAATTCTGCTCATTTACTTGCTTTGGCTGCCATCACAAGGAATAACCTTTATTACTTTTCTAGCAAAATCACTTTTTAACAAGAACGTTCTTAGATTTCTTTCTTATGCCATGAGAGCCTGGAGGAGATGTAGATCAACATTTACTGTCAGGTGGACCCTGTTTTTGTTTTTAAGGGATGCCTTTACCTTCTTTCTTAGAATCAAAATGCTAGGCATCAGTTCCAACGCAGAAGAGCTTTAAGGGCTAAGTATTTGGGGTTAAGTGACTTGGCCAGGGTCACACAGCTAGGTAGTATTGGAGATCAGATTGGAATTTAGGGCCTCTTGCTTACAGGCCTGGCTCTATCCACAGAGCCACCCAGGTGCCTCTTAAAGAGCCAGGGCATTAGAATTTTTTTTTTTAAACCCTTACCTTCCATCTTGGAGTCAATACTGTGTATTGGCTCCAAGGCAGAAGAGTGGTAAGGGCTAGGCAATGGGGGTTAAGTGACTTGCCCAGGGTCACACAGCTGGGAAGTGTCTGAGGCCAGATTTGAACCTAGGACCTCCCATCTCTAGGCCTGACTCAATCCACTGGGCTACCCAGCTACCTGCATTAGAATTTTTAAAATTAATTTTAATTTAAAAAATTTTTCCATGTTTACATGATTAATTTTCCTTCCTTCCCCACATCCACCCTCCCAGAGCTGACAAGCAGTTCCACTGGGTTGTACAAATGTTATCACTTGATACTTAGCCCCATATTAGCATTAGAATTTTTTTTAAGCCATTACATTCTGACTTAGAATCAGTTTTAAGACAGAAAAGGGCTAGGCAGTCAGCATTAAGTGGCTTGCTTGGGATCACATAGCCAGGTAGTGGCTGAGGTCAGATTTGTATTTCTTATACAGTGAACCAGTTAAGACATAGCCTTACTAGAGCCATGCTTCTTGAAGAATAAGCCTGAGGGAAAGGACCAAAGGCAGGAAAGACCCCATTCTACCCTAAGGCAGCTCCATCTGCCTGCCATTGAATTAGCATTTCTGCACATAAGCACCACTATCTGCCATGTTTTTTGTGCATGTGTTTATTATATAGAGAGTTAGCTAATGACCATCAATTTACAGTCAAAAAGAACTTTCATCATCCTGTTCAGTGCCTTCATTTTGCAAGTAGAACCTGAGCCACAGAAGGAACAGCTCACTGCCTAGACCTTCATGGAGCCTCCTCTGACTTCCTGTCTGTGCTCTTTGCAGGCCCTCCATGGCACCTAGCGCAGGACCTGATCCCTAGAATAATGTAGTTAATAGTTCATGTTAATAATGTAATAAATGATGGTAAGAATTAATAAATGCTTTGTCAAAAAATTATCTCAAACCATTACTAGTGTTTTCCAATGAAAGTATCAATTAGTATTTATATAGTAGAATAATGGAGATTAAGTGAAGAGACTGTTATGTTTAATGTTGCTGCTGGTTCACTTAGTCTTTGACCTAGCACTAAAAGGGAAGAAGCAATTTGATGTTCTTTCAATAAGGCCACTGTAAGTGTATTGATATAATATTATTAAAATTATCTTACATTCTCATTCATTCACATGGATAAGAAACAATTGCAGAAAACTAACATTTTATAAGTATATTCAAATAGTGCAATTTTTAACTTGAAAAATACTGATTAAGGGGGCAGCTGGGTGGCTTAATGGATTGAGAAACAGGTCTAAAGAGGAAATGACCTGGCCTCAGACACTTCTTAGCTGTGTTACCCCTGGACAAATCACTTAACCCCCATGGCCTAGTCTTACTGCTCGTCTGCCTTCAAACTAATGTATAGTATTGATTCTAAAACAGAAGGTAAGGATTTTTTTAAAAAATAGAAATACTAGAACCAGACCTAGAGACGGGAGGTCCTAGGTTAAAATCTGGCCTCAGCCACTTCCTAGCTGTGTGACCCTGGGCAAGTCACTTAACCCCCATTGCCTAGCCCTTACCACTCTTCTGCCTTGGAACCAATACATAGTATTGATTCCAAGATGGAAGGTAAGGGTTTAAAAAATATATACTTATTAAATTGACATTTAAAATTTTTTTTCTCCTGAGAACTAATTAGAACTATTTCCATTTTGCTTAAACTTTGGCTAACTTCAGAATTATGGAAACTTTTAGAGTAGGTCTGATAATTGAACATTACTGTTGAAAATAGTTTGCTTGTTTCTTTTTAATGACTGAATTGGGAAATATTGGCCCTGTTGCTAAATGTTGTAATTAAAGAATTTTTTATTTTTCTTTCTGGATATTTTTTCCCTTCAGGTATTCTTTCTTCCATTCAGTAACACCATCCTTAGCTGTTTTAGAGACAATTCCATCTTTGCCTGGGAATGTGACACACTTATTTGTAAATATCAATTGCCGCCAACCCCTGCTGAATCTGATCTGAAGTACAAAGTTTTTGCTGTTACCAGGTATGTTTTGATTTTTTTTAAATATATTTTATTGATAACTTTTGTTTTTGTACCACCTATATTTCCCAGTGAACCTTCACTTAAATATGATTGGGGCAGCTAGCTAACACAGAGAATAGAGAGCCAGTCCTGTAGTTGGGAGGACCTGGGTTCAAATTTGACTTCAGATACTTCCTAGCCCTGTGACCCCAAGCAAGTCATTTAACCCTGATTATATAACCCTTGCTACTCTTCTGTCTTTGAATTGATATTAAGGTGGAAGGTAAGGGTTAAAAAAAAATGTGGCTAGAGGACAGAGAGTGCTTCTTGGCTGTCTCTGCCTTTAGAATATCAAGTCTTTTCCTGTTCTGCATAGCATAACAACTACTTTCAAATCACACATATTTTTCTTTATGTGTATGTCTCTATAGGGATATCATATATGTATAAATATTAAAGGCTATATATAATTATATATTTTTAAATTTATAAACATGATTGTTTTCTCTGAATAGATATAAATTTTTCAAGGAACAAGGCAATAGTAATTAATGATGGTCTTTGCAGATGAAATTTTTACCCAGATTTAGTTAATAGGGAAAATTTTCTAACTTCTGTCTTAATGTAGAGACGGTCGAATCTTGGCTGTTGGAGGCAAATCAAACCATCTTCACTTGTGGTGCTTGGAGACCCAACAACTATTTAGAATAATCCAGTTGCCAACAAAAATCCGATCCATTCGCCACATAGAATTTATTCCTGATAGTTTTGATGCTGGTTCTAATCAGGTCAGTTTTGTACCTTTAAAACTTATGTCTTTTGGGGGTCAACTGGGTAGCTCAGTAGATTGGGAGCCAGGCCTAAAGAAGGGACTAGGTTTAAATCTGGCTTCAGACACTTCCTGGCTGTGTGACCCTGGGCAAGCCACTTAACCACCATTGCCTAGCATTTACTACTCTTCTGCCTTAGAACCAATACATTGTATTGATTCTAAGGTAGGAAGTAAAGGTTTTTTTAAAAGCCTTATGTCTTTTTCTTTTTTAAGTGCATTTTCTGAGCTATTGCATATTTCTTGCAGAGATTGAAAGCTATAAAATTTATGTCAAATTATATACTTAAATTGAGAGATGGTTTAGTCTTTCACTATTGAGAGAGAAAAAGAGTGGAGACCCCCCCCCCTTCTCAAAGCAGGGTTCAGGGAAGACAGCACATGTAAAGGGTTGTCTCAGAGAGAGGAGAGGAGGTTTGAAGATTTTCCTCCTTCTGCCTTCCCTCCTTAACTATGTCTGCTCTCCCAGATTTGCTCTTGTCCCTCTTGTACCCCCTCCACTACTCGAGACCAAAGGGTCTCCCTTTGATCTGTTCACTCACACTTGATTCACAGCTTGGGGAAAAGATAACTATTTTAAATGTCAACTCAATCAGAGTAATACAAAGGAATAACTGGAGGAGAAAAGAGGGGAAAAGAATGGGAAAGGAAAGTGGGGGAAAGGGGATCTCTGTCTCTATCTAAACCCTTTTCCCTCCCTCCTTGAGTTTGGGGGCTTTGGCAGCCTGAGCTCCCTGAGAGAAAATCAGGTTGACTCACCCAGGGTTTGTCTCCTTGGCCACAGTTCAGACCCAAGGTAACAGGAGCTGAGGTAAAGTCTGACAGAGATTCAAAATGCCTTTCTCAGGTTTTTCCTTCAGTAGTTTTTTTTTTTCAATTGGGAAATGTTGGGGGAAGGATTTCCAGTCTCAAGCAGGAAAAGGTTGGTAACCCTCAGGAGAAAGTCTTATTCAACCTTTTCTCTTTGGCTTCTTCCAACTGAGAGACCAACTCCTCCCCCAGCCGGAATCTTCTGCTCCTCCAGATTCCAATCTCCTGGGGCCCTTTCCCCCATCTCGGTGATCAGTTCCACACATTCTTCAGCCTGGCACTTTTTCTTTAGTGCCAGCCTCTGTCACAATACTATGTGGTTTGATATTTATATTTGGTCTTACTTAAAGGCAGCATGGAGAAAAAGAATGGAGAGCTGGTCTCAAAGCCAGGAATACTTGGGTGTCCCAGGAATCTCATTGATACTAGCTATATGACTCTGGGCAAGTCACTTTGATGTCTCAGGGCTCTAAGCAACTCTCCAAGACTAAAAGGTGTAGACCTGCTTTGATAGAGAAAATTTCCTCCTTTGAGAGAGCCACATGCCAGTGAAATCACAGGATCTATCCTTATCCCTGTCCCTGTCTTGGCCTTGTTTAAGAACCTAGTTTTTTGTTTTTTGTAGTAGTAATTCACGCATTCTTTATTTTTATTTACTGTTGTAAGGGAGAAAAAGGGGTTTAATTTTGAAAGGGTTGAACTTATATTTTATGAGTGTAGTTGCCAGGAATTTAATTCCAAAGAGATTTTAATTACAATTTATTTTAAAAATATAGAAAGAGTAAAGCAAGAAATCAGAGAGAGGATAAGGTAAGATGTCTAGCCTAAATACTAATTAATTTGCTCCTGGCTGTAAATCTTGAAATTTCTCAGACTTGTGAATGTTAAAAATTTCCCCATCAGGAAATTCTCAATTGGAACAATTCCCTACTGGGAACATTCCCCATTTTGACTGTGAGAACTCATCAGGATCAGAAATGGGAGGACCTCTACTCCACCCATACTTAAGACTGCTTTAGGGGAGAAAACTCCTTGCTAAACAATGAAAGTACTTGGACCCATGCTTATGATGAGGCAGGGAGTTCTTTGAGCCATGCCTGTTTTTAGAATTGATACAATGGGATGCTAGGTACCTATAAAGGTCGGGCAACTTGTAAACTTGCCAGGAGCAAAGAGGTGAAAACTAATTCAGAGGTTTTCTCTTGAGGGGATTAGTCGACTCAGCTGTGTTTTCTCTGGTTCAGACTTACTGAGGGGATTAGTCCACCCAACAGTGTTTTTTCTGATTCAAACTTACTAAAGGGATTAAGTCGACCCAGCAGTGTTTTTGGAATGGGTTGTCCTTTGGAAAACTTCTACAGTGATTGGTAAATGTAAGGACTTAGGGGAGGTGACATAGGAGAAAAACCCCTATATAAGAAAAAGCAAAATCTCTTGAGAAGAGAATCCTTTTGGAGGATCTCTGATGAGGATTGTTTGGGAATAATCTCTGGGGAGAGGCTCTGAAGAAGGGAAGCTCTTGGAGGACAATCTCTAAGGAGGTCTCGCTGGAGCTCCTCTGAGGAGACTGTCACTAGAATCCTTGCTTAGACAGAACCTTGTGGTGAGTGATAAAAGACTGACTGAATGATCTCTCTCTCTTAAGACTCAGGCCTAGGCCATGTTGGCTTAAGGCCCTTCATACTTATTTCCTTTTTCTCTCTTTCTCTCTTTTCTTTAATTCCTCATTGTATTATTAATTAAATTCTCTATAAAACCCAGTTGACTTGGGTATATTCATAATTGGGAATATTTCCCTGGCGACCACCTTATATTTGATTTAAAACAAGACGCTGTAGTGAAAACATATTTTCTGCGCTCACAAATTTACTCACCCACTCTTATATCTATCACAATTTATATCTTCCACTGTTTTACTCACTACAGTTTATGTCTCCAACTCTTTTAACTGCCACAGTTTACAACCACAACAATTTTAAATCTTACATGGCCCCTGGTCAGGGAGAGTTAGTTCTTAACCAGAGGGGTCTCAGAGCTTGTAGTTGAGGCCCTGGGGACACAGGGAGCCTTCTCAAGAAGATAAATCTTTCCTGAGGCTGGTCTCTTCAGAGAAAAACCAGCAGTTAAGAGTCAGCTTTTCACTTACCACATGTCAGTCCAGTTAGGAACAGTGTCTTAGGTCCAGTCAGCAGATCAAAGAATGAAGAATTGTTTCTCACAGGAAGTAATAGCTCCTTTTAAAGATGTTTTTTCTTGCGTCACTTCCTGTGCCTTCCCCTAATTCCACGTCTACCAGTCACAGTTGAAGTCCTGCTCTAGGACTACCCAGGAGGCAGTCAGTCAATTATGATTCATCACCCATTATCACACACGTGGTTCACAGACCTCCCACTTCATGATTAAGTGGGATGTTTGCACTTTTGGTGATTAGATCTAAAAATGGGCAGCTCTCCATATTCAACTTTAAGTACTGTGTTTACTATTATGGGGATTAAATCTAAAAATAGTAAGGGGTTACAATTTAATCTTCACAATCAGGGGAGAGTTAAGTATTTTCATTGTTATAATCAGGGGAGAGTTAAATTTAATCTTCACACTGTTCCAAATTCCTTCCCTTCTATACCTTCTTCCACTAGTGAGAAGGCAAGAAATATGATACCTGTTATACATATGAAGTCATAAAAAATATTTCCACATTAACCATATCATACAGTCTTAAATGATATTTTTATTTTCAGAATAATTTACAGAAATTGACTATTTTAATATAGGTGGAACAAATAAACTTAAATGGTCAAAACTTATAGCTCTCAAACATCCATCAATTTTTTCCCTTTTATTAATTATGAAGGACTTTATTTTTTATTTTTATTTTTTCCTTTTTTATTTAGAATATATTTCCATGGTTACATGATTCATGTGTCCCCTCCTCCCCCTTTTCCTTCCCACTCCCAGCCAACAAGCCATTTCATTGGGTTATACATGTATCATTGTTCAAAACCTATTTCCATGTTATTCATATTTGCAATAGAGTGATATTTTAAAGCCAAAACCCTAATCATATCCCTATTGAACCACATGATCAATCATATGTTTTTCTTCTGCATTTCTGCTCCCACAGTTCTTTCTCTGGATATGGATAGTGTTCTTTCTCACAAGTTCCTCTGGATTGTCCTGGGTCATTGCATTGTTGCTGGTAGAGATATGTTCGATTATGCCACAGTATATCTGTCTCTGTGTATAATGTTCTCCTGGTTCTGCTCCTTTGGCTCTGCATCATTTCTTTCAACACAATAATATTCTATCACCATCACAATTTGTTCAGCCATTCCCCAATCGATAGACATCCCTTTAAGAACCTAGATTGGTGATTTTATTTATAGGATTTTCCTAATAAAATGTTTTCAGGTATAATAGGTTTTACTATGCTGGTAAATGTTTAAAATAATATTTCTATATTTAGATATTATATCTTTATTTTTAGATTCTTGGAGTGTTAGGTCAAGATGGCATTATGAGGTTCATCAATATACGGAACTGTAAACTTCTTTTTGATATTGGGACCCTTGATGAAGGAATCTGCACTTCAGTAATTAGTCCAAATGGACGGTACATTACAGCAATAATGGAAAATGGAAGCCTAAATGTATATTCTGTTCAGGTTTTAACCCAAGAAATAAATAAGGTAAGACGTGAAACACTAAATCATCAAAGACTTGTTAAAATATGTCATTTGAAGTAAACTTTATGCATTTCTCTGTGTATTTGTGTGCCTTCTGTCCTCTTTTCCATAGGCCCATCCCTGGTTCAGTGTTTTGTCCCAGTAGAGTTTGAGACCCAAACCCATAGAAGTGGACTCAGACCTTCCTTTCCTTTCGTTAGCTCCCTGATTATCTGTGCTCATGAGTCTCCTGTTTTTGCTCTCATTAAAGTTCTTCCTTCCCCAGCTCTTCTCCTCCTTTTATGAAAGGAAGGAAACAAGCATTCATCAAGCCCTACTTTTTTCCAAGCACTGGGCTAAGTACTTTAGAAATAGAATCTCATTTGAGCTTCTAATAACTCTGGGAGGTAAATGTTCTCTGCTTTATAGTGGAGGCTACAGGCAGGCAGAAGTAAGAGTCCTGCCCAAGGTCACACCATAAGTGTTTGAGGCTGTCTTGAGCTCCATCTCCAGTCTTTAGACCTAGTGCTCTGTCTGCTGGGCTACTGCTATGGAAAGGGAATGCTCTCTTCCCCAGCTCTGGGAAGGGGTCTTTAAACCTTGCTCCTGCTCTTCAGCTACCTCTAGGACAATCCCCACGTCAGCATCTTTTCCCCAGCTTCCTTTACTCCATGCAGCCACCCTTACCCACTACGGGGTCTCCATGCGACCTTACCTCTCCCACTGGTGTAAAGATAATTTTAGGGGTGTGACTTAAAATCTAGGTTTAATTGTCCTCCAGGGGAAATCCCAAATAAAATATCCAAGTCAGTCTGGAAATTTATGGCAATTTAATTAATATAGAGGGAAGGAATTTAAGGAGAAGGAGGGAAGAGGATATAGAATTTCTCCTGCCTGGCCTGTGCCAGGGGGAGTTTTTAAATCACCGACTCTAGGTCTCTAAAGAAGATTAGAGGCTTCTAAGAGGATAAAGTTGGAAAGTAAAGGAGGGAAACTCAGCCATAAACTCATCACCAAACAGACAATAGCTTGTAGCCACGCTAAGATGCTGAAAGGCCCAGCATGCTGTTATCAGCCAACTTTCTGCCACAAAAGATACCGGAGAGAGGAAGTGAGCCAATATATAGACATTTCACCCTTGTGTCCCATTCTTTAGTTCTCATCTTCTTTGATTAGATTATATCTTTAGAGTTACTTAACACTTTTTTGTTAAGTTCACCTTTTGTTAGTTACTTGACCTTTTTGTGATTAATTTAACCTTTATAGTTACTTATCACCTTTTTGTATTAAGATCTAAAAATAGACTTAGCTTAAAGTTCTAGCTTCACTATAAGGTAAGAGCTAAGTATCTTCATTGTTCAATCAGGAATTTACAACTTTATCTTCCCATAAAGTAAGATCTAAGTGGGGTGGAGTAATTTAAAGTTCACACTGGGTACTATATTGCCGCTCCCCAGGCCACCTGCCTGCACTCATCCCACCTCTAAGAAGCCTCTTCTCCACTACACTCTCCATTCCTTGATGTCTGAGCTCTTGCTTCCATTGATCAAGGCTACCCTTGATTTCCATCTTAATCTGATTCCACCTCTTTCTAACAATGTTGAGGATGAAAGGGGCCCATACAGTGATTTTTCCCTTTGTGCCAATATGTCTTTAGGGATTGCTATGACCCCGTTAATAATTTAAATATCTTAGCCCAGTAGCTTCCCAACCCTGGGAGGTTAAAGAGAAGGGATACTAGATTTTCTCAATGTATGAGCTATCTCTTCCTTTTATTAGAATATTGAACACACTGTTTAGTCCTTAATTGTTCTATAATGATTTCATATATGTTTGACTTCTTTCTCCAGATACATTGTTATGACGGACCATGTATTTTATATCACTTATATATATATATATATATATATATCCTACATTACCTAATAACTGATGCAAAGCCTATAGCAGGCACTCACACATAGTTGTGTCAATTTAGTAGATTTTATTCTATTTACTATAGCAGGGAAAGTGCTGGACTACATCTCAGGAAGACCCAAGTTTGACTCAAGCTATTGTGACCCAGGGCCAGTCACTTAACCTCTGATGGCCTCAGTTTCCTTATCTGTAAAATGAGAGGATTGTAATTTTTGTTCTTTGTGATCTTTTCTAGTACTAAATCAAATGATCCTATGGAGCCTTTTATTACCTTACCATTTGAACATTTATCATTTAAATAGTTCATTTGATATCTTTCTCATGTCAAGAGACAGACCGATTTATTTCCCATTTTAGGAATAAAGAATTTGTGTCATAGAGTACTATAGTAGCCTAGAACTCAAAATCTTGACTTTTATTTATTTGCTCTGGTCAGAGGTATAAGTATGGAATATTAGATAGTTATAGCTTACTCTACAAAGAGGACATGAGATCACTTTATCTTTAGTAAATTGAACTTTGTTTTGATGTTCAATAGGTCCCTTATACATGTGTATTTAAACTTTATAATTTGAAATCCGTCTTAAGCTGCATATGATAGGGGTATAGCATAGTTCCCATATAAGGCCAAAGACATAACCAGAACTAGAGAGGGAGGGCCGCTGTGATTCCAAGTGTTGATGCTGTGTGGACAGCCCTTTTCCTAACGAGATTTTAATAGAGTTGGAAAAAACAGAATTTTTCCAATATCCAGAGGGCCTCAAAGCTAAAATCAGGACATTTCGATTTTGAAATAGCTCTGTGCTATTTCATCATATAAGTGACAGAAATGGTTCATTATAATTTTTTTAAACCCATATCTTCTATCTTATGATCAATTCTAAGACAAAGGAGAAGCAAGGGCTAGGCTATCGGGGTTTAATGACTTGCCAGGGGTCTCACAGCAAGTAAGGTTCTGAGGCCAGATTTAAATTCAGGTTCTCTCTGATTCCAAGTCTGGCTCTTTCTCCACTAAGCTACTTTGAAGCCCCTGTTCAATATAATTTAATTTGGGGGAGGATGGGGACACAAACCTTTTTATTACAAAAGCAGACAAAGACATAAATAAGACTTGAACCCAAGTCCAGTGGCAAGGAACCAATATAACATCCCTAGGGAAATTGCTACGACAGGTGAACTTAGGGCCCATTTGATGAAAGGGAGCTTTGGCATCCCTTCTCAGCCTTCTACTCCTTCCCTTCATCTGCCGTAGCTCACATAATGCTGTGTGTAAGCACTGTCCAGCCAGGTAACCGTGACTCCTTACATGTCCTCAAAGCTCTGGCCTACCTCCAACCTGGCTAATGCCTCGTTGTTAGTGATTTAGGCCCATCTAATTCACACACTTCATATATTGTAGTAGTTGTTATCAAAAGGACATTTTGTAATGTTAGTCAAAAAGAAGAGGCTAATCATGCTGGGACCCACCTAAAAGCTGCTCCCTGGGTGGCTGAGGCCAGCGGGTCTCTCATAGTGATTAGGGGTCTTGAGCCCCTGGGCTGGGACAGTCAAGTGTCCATATTATCTGACCTCAAAATATGAGCCTCCTGAAGCAAGAGATCACCAGCCTACCTAGAGAGGCAGGAACCAATCCCAGGATAGAAACAGAACAGGCAGAAGTTCTTGGGCCAATTAGCCTAGGAAAGGTGGGGAGACTCAGGCTAAAAAAAAGGGAGAAAAGGAGGAAAGGGGAGAAAGAAGAGAGAAAGGTGGGGGAAGGAAGGAAGGAAAATCGGGTCATCCTGTAGAGTTTATTCAGAAATTTCCTGTGGACTCTTACCTAAATAATGACCATAGACTATGACCATCAGTCTCATTTTCTCCAAAGTAACCACTAGTTTACTTCTCTGTTAGCCTCCTCCTCCTCTTGTGAAAGTAGTTGAAGATTTGCCCAAGAAGACAGGACCAAGTCAAATGAAAGTAAGAGTGATAGGAGGAAAGGTACAGCGACCCCGGAAAGCAAAGGACTGCAAAACCACCACCAAAATGTTGAAAAGCATAAGGGACACCGACCTTGAAAATAAAGAGGTAAGGCTTGAGCTTTAGCTTATTTACTGGAGCTTTGCCAAAGACATTCCTAAGAGATGATCCTGAAATCTGACTTTCACAAATAATTGCCCTGCCCAGTGTAATCAGAACACGAATGTTCATAGGGCACTGATAAAAGGCTTAAGGGAAACATTTTAACCTCAGCAATTTAAGAAATACTCTTAGAAATAGGTTGGAAGGTCAGTGAAATGAATGTTACTTAAAAGATTTTTTAAAAAAGAGTCACATTAAAAAGAAAAGAAAGTCAAATTTTAAGGAAACAAGTAACATCATGTAGATAACTAATCTGAGTTTCCATCTTCCTTTTTGTAGAATGACCTACCAGATGGTTTATGCAAAAAAAGCCTACAAACCTTATTAAGAAGCTATGGAGAATATCCAACAAAATACAGGTAAGAAGGAAAAAATTCCATGATGCCATTCTCAGTTTATAGGGAGAAACTTTTTTTGTAAAATTATGTCTTAATTTCAGGATGTTCATTTGGCGCTCCCTTCTACAACTGCCAGAGAATTATTCAGCATTTAATAGTCTGCTTGATAAGGGTACTCACTCTGCATTTATCAACATCCATGAAAAATACCCCATCAAGAGTAGGAAATTACTGAGGATTTTACAGAGGTATGTACAATATTTAGTATTTTAAAAAGACTGTAATGAACAGATACTATATTTTTAAAAATCCATTCTATTAACAAACATTGATTGATTAACTGATAGTATGCCCTTAATCAGTTAGTTCTCCATTATCCACACCAGTGGGATGATTTGTAAAACCAAAGAATAATCTACATCTGACTTTGGAAAGTTTTCATAATCATTGTATCTAATGTTCTAGGAGCCCAGGATACTTCCAAGTAAGATAATAAGACCATACTTAAAATGTAATTCAGGAAGACTTAGAACCTTTTTCACACTCTCATGATGTTTTTACTCCCATGCTGTACTTGAAAGAGCATCCCAATTCAGCCATGTGGCAAAAACACCAGTCTGTATTGTTTTGTGTGCTATCTCTGAATTTGTTGTTTATAATTTGAATTGAACTGTTTTGCTTTGGAAAAAGCCCTAATTGTTTGACAGGTCACACACACTGGAAGTAAAAGACAAAAGAGGGAATGGTTTCTCCACATATTTTTTAACCTATTTAAAGTTTCCTTACATTTTGTTAATACCTTAATTTTTTTTTTTAATCTATAAATATGGGGGGCAGCTGGGTGGCTCAGTGGATTGAGAACCAGGCCTAGAGTTAGGAGATCCTGGGTTCACATCTAGCCTCAGACACTTCTCAGCTGTGTGACCCTGGGCAAGTCACTTAACCCCCATTTCCTAGCCCTTACCATTCTTCTGCCTTAGAACCAAGACACAGTATTGAAAACGGAAGGTAAGGGTTTAAAAATATAGATATAAATATGTATTGAATCCCTCCTAAAAGCTAGGGCCTATTCATAAAAGTGTGTTAACTTTTTTTAAATAATATTTTATTTTTATTTATTCTCTCATTTACATGTAAAAACAATCTTTTAATCTTTGGGGATTTGGGGTTTTTTGTTGTTGGTTTTTTTGTCATTTTAAGCCAAATTTTACCCCTCTCTGAGATGACATAGCTTAAAGTTTGTTTTTTTAAATCTTTACCTTCTGTCTTAGAATCAGTGCTCTGTACTGGTTCTAAGGTAGAAGAGCAATAGGGCAACAATGACCAATATGGAAATACATTTTGCATGATAATACATGTATAATTCAGATCAATTTTTTTTTACCATCTCCAAGTGGAAGGAAAGAAGAGAAGGAAGGAGACAATGTGGATCTTTTAATGTCAAAAAATATGTGTTGAAAATTGTTATTACATGTAATTGGGAAAATTGTATGTAATTGGGGGGGAAAACCTTTGAATGAAAAAAAAGAGCTGTATAGGTTAGGCAATAGGGGTTAAGTGACTTGTCTAAGGTCACATGCTAGAAATGTCTATGGCTGGATTTGAACCCAGGACCTTCTGTCTCCAGGTCTGGTGCTATCTACTGAAGCTGCCCCAACTTACAGTTATTTTAAGTGGAGTGACATTGTGATACTGTCAGAGAGTTGTTCTTGGAGCCAGGAAGACTTGAGATCAAGTTTCACCACTGACACATTTTGGCTATCTGATCCTAGGCAGTCACATTGGCGTTCTGGGCAGCTCTCTAAGACTAAATTCAGAGAAGATGCCAACCTACATTGGTAGAGGGAGTTTCCTCATCTAGGAGTTTCCTGTCCCAGTGAAATTTCAGGTCCAGGCCCTAGCCCTATTTTCTTTTTTTTCCTGAAACCTTACTTTCCATCTTAGAATCAATACTAAGGATTGGTTCTGAGGCAGAAAAGCAGAAATGACTAGGCAATGGGGGTTAAGGGTCTCTGAGACCAGATTGAAATCCAGGACCTCCTGACTGATTTTCTATCCACACAGCCACCCAGCTGCCCCTTCACTTTCAGGAACCACATTAGTAGAGGGGAGAGAAATTAGCAATGTTATAAAACAGTCCATAATCCTACAGCCTTTAAATTGGGTTTTGGAGTCTGCCTCCTGCCTCCTTCTGAATCAGCACCCAAGGTCCACTTAGTCAGTGAGGGGGGCCTTGGGCAGAGTCACCAAGCCAGCTATTGTCATCAGGAAATCTTAGATAAAAATGGCCGTTCAAAACATTTGTAGCAAAAGACCTCCTTTTACTGCTCTTTCAGTTTGTGCTTCGTGGAACTTACTTTAAACATTTCCAGTTATAAGCTCTTCAGCGAGCAGCGCAGCTGCCTTTTCATGAACAGAAGCACCATCCCAAATAGGAACAGAGTCTCTAGAGCTGGGAGGGAACCTGCAGCATCTCTTAGGCTCATTTTCATTCGTCTGTGTGAAGATTAAAAACTGAATGTCTGTGCTCAGACACAGTGAGTGATGGAAAATGTAGACTCCTGGGCCAAAGCTGTTCTTGACATTCAGATACTACTGGTGATTCTTAACACTTGTTTATCGTGACATTTGCCTTACGTGCCAGGACAGTCTTTCTCATTTGTAGCAGTTCTGTACTGCAGTCATCTTCATATGGGACCCAGTAGCCTCTTGGAAAACTAGCAAAGCCCTAGCTTCTCCTGTAGAAGTGCTGGCTCAGACGAGAATATGCCCGGATTATAATCATCACCTATGAGAATGCTTCCATTCCAGACTAGATTTTTTCCGTAGTAAAAAAACAACAACAACAATCTCTTCAACCAATGTCAAGCATGTTTTTGTTTTGTTTTGTTTATCTCCTGTAAATATTTTCTAGCTTCTTGGGCATTATTTCATTCACAGGACCATGTCTGCATTAGCTCACTGGTCTGCTATCTTTGGTGACACTCCATATCTCCCTCTGTTAGCATTTCCATTCGTAAAATTATTCCAGAACAACCAACTCGTCTGTTTTGAAGTTATTGCCACTCTCATAAGTAAGTAAACATTTATCAAGTAATTACAATTAAAGGGTAAATTCATGTGCACTTTTTGCAATGCCTTTTCTCACAGCAGTGAAAATATTATCAATGAAGGTAGAGGGAAGAGACTGCTCCATTTGTTAGACTGTCTGTTTGGAGACATAGGATTTTGAGAGTGTAGTCATAGAAACCTGAAGCCTGTTTGCAGAGAAGGATGGAAGCACTGGGCTGAATATAAAGTGAAGACTTAGATTGCTTACCTCATGAAGCTGCATTAGTTCTTTGCTTTCCCCCTCCCTTCCTTCCTTTTTTCCTTCCTTTCTCCCTCCCTATTCCCTCCCGTCTTAGAATTAATACTAAGTATCAGTTCAAGGCAGAAGAGTAGTAAGGACTAGGCAGTTGGGATTAAGAGACTTTCCCATGATTACACAGGTTGAAATGTCTGAGGATAGATTTGAACCCAGGACCTCCTGTCTACAGGCCTGACTCTGTATCCATTGAACCACCTAACTGCCCACTTTGTTTTTTCAAATGTTAAATTAAATTGACATTGGTGGCATGAAATCTCTTGTCACCTAGAGTAATATATTTCTAGAAAGGAAGCATTTTCTCTCCCACCAGATCTGATTTATATCATTGATCCATTCCCTAAAATATTAGATTTAACTTAATGGAAAAATTGAGATTTTGATTCATGTTTTTTTGGTGGGAATGAAAAATTTTTACCTGTAGTAGACCTGTTAAATGAGTGTGACTCTATGATAATGAGGCAGGAGGTTTTTTCGTTTATTTTAAAGAAATGGAATAGAACTTGCATTCTAACATGATTGTTGTTCTTTTGGGATATTAGACCTGTAGCTCAGTGGTGTTGCCAATTGCTCAGAATATTTTGGGAATCTCTGTTTTGTAATTGCCTTTAGAGCTAGTTTCATTCTCTTGACTATGTTGTTGATGATGTTTTATTTGTGTGTGTGTGTGTGTGTGTGTGTGTGTGTGCATGTCTTGTGAGAGTATGCATCTATGCCTGAGTGAGTATGTATCTGTGAGAATGTGTCTGTGAGTGTGTCTGCATGTGTGTGTGTGCCTGTGAGTGTGTGTATGTGAGTATCTGTGAGAGCGTATATGAATGTGTGTCTGAGTGTGAGTAAGTGTGTGTCTGTGTGAGAATGTGGCTCCCCTTGGCACTCCTTGTACTTTTTTGGTCTTAAGGGAGTTACTGGCTTTACTGATGAAAACCTTGAAATGATTTTTCATCATTTCCAAAGACAAGTTTGACGAATAAGTTATGTCATGGTCCTTTGGGACCAGAGGAGGGGTGACTATCACATAGTAAGATGGATTGTTTCATGTGTAGCTTGTAAACTGACACCAAAAGAAGTTCCTAAAGAGTTGCCACCATCTTTTGAATGGTTCGTATCCCCAGGATAGATAGTCTCAGGAATGACAGCTTTGAAGGACAATACTCATTTGAATGTCCAAATCTATCCCCCCTTCCCCAGGCTGATCTTGGTTTACTCTCATTACTTTGTAGTCACACTCAAAGGCAGGGGAGCCACCATGGAATAGGTGGTTGGCTTAATGACATCCTCTTAATTCTCCTCCCAGTCCATATCACTTCCAGGAAGAAAAATCCATTTGTCTCTGAGATGATGGGTGGTGGTGCTGTGCCTTACATAGTCTTCCATTTGTTGGTCCTCCTGTCAACCCTACTACCTAGACATCTTCCCTCTGTTGAGCTCTGATTACTGCTACATTAACAATCAGAGCAGAATAAAAATGTTCCAGTAAAGACAGAGAAGGGACTCCTGACCCAGACTTTCTGAGTCACATCACAAGATGTAGCTTACCTGAAACCATAGGAAATGGGTGAAATTAGGTTCTACTTTAATTAAACCACATCTGTTTAGTTAAGGGTGCTTCATTTGGGGCTGTGAACTTGTTTTTTGATATTTAGATAACTATTTCAATCTAATTGGTTTTCTTTGTAATCCTTTGTGTTTTATGCATTTAAAAACAAGTTTCTGAGAAAGTTTACAGAGATTTCACCAAACTGACTGCCAAGATATACACAAAAAGGGTTAAGAGCTCTAATTTAGGTAGATTTTTCTTTCAAAGTTAACGTGGAGGGTAGAGGAGCAGAGGTTAAGTCTTTATCTTCTATCTTAGAATATTGGTTCTAAGGCAGAAGAGTGGTAAGGGCTAGGCAATGGGGATTAAGTGACTTGTCCAGGATCACACAACTTGAAAGTGTCTGAGGCCAGATTTGATCTTAAGACTTCCTGTCTCTAGGCCTTCAGTATCTCTTTGTCTTAGCAAACTTATTTATCTACTACTGACATAAAAATCCAAAGCACCACCAAAACCCTTTTTTCTCATTAAAAAATGGGAACTAATAAGGCCATAAAATACATGCCTACATATGTAGACATTGTAAAAATAAATGGTAAGTTATAAAAATAAAATGTTTATTGAAATATATATAAGAATTAAAAAAAAAGGATTTCTGATTCTAAGGGATTCTAAATCCACCCAAATAAACTCCCTAGTTCTGTAAGGAACTGCTTCTCAGGTGTTTCACAGGCTACACTAATCCTCCCTAATCTGACTAACCCAAATTTATACTATCTAAATAAAAACTACCGCTATTATCCTTATAAATCTTAACTTCGCCTTCAAATTATAAAATAGCAAAGGCTAGCTGGTTGAGTCTCAACAAGAATCAAGTTAGTCCAAACCAAAGACCAGGTTTTTCTTTGGTCTTCTCAGATATAAACCAATTTATTAAAACCGCAATAGATATTCAATAGTGTTTCCCAAGTTGGGAAAGGAAAATACTGAGTTCCTTCAGATCTTTCCCTCAGACAGAGAGGGAGACAAAGATGTTACCTCCTCCAGCCCTGAGAGAGAGTCTCTGAGAGGGTGTCTCTGCTAACTGCCAGAGAGCAACTTCCAACTGCCAGAGAGTAATTGACGCAGAAAAATGGTTATAACTGTCAGCAGTTGAAATTAACATGCTCTCTCAGCTCTGCTTCAAACTCCAGTTCTTTTCTCAAGCAGCCACTTTACTTCTTATCTCTAAGCTAATAAAACAATAGTTATTTTCTTTTTTTTTTTAAACCCTTACCTTCCATCTTGGAGTCAATACTATGTATTGGCTCCAAGGCAGAAGAGTGGTAAGGGCTAGGCAATGGGGGTCAAGTGACTTGCCCAGGGTCACACAGCTGGGAAGTGGCTGAAGCCAGATTTGAACCTAGGACCTCCCATCTCTAGGACTGGTTCTCAATTCACTGTGCTACCCAGCTGCCCCCAGTTATTTTCTAATATCATCCTTACAACATGTAGTTATGAGATCTTGCCCAAAGTGTGTCCTTTTATTTTCTTTTCCCTTCTTTCCTAGACCGTCCATAGAATTCAGTAGGCTTGTTGACAGATTGACCTACTTATACCAGGCCCATTTAGTACAACTTTAAATCAGAACTATTTTAAATGAACCACCCTGTATATTAATAGGAAAAAAAAGTCTAATTGAAGACAAGATTGGTGCTTTGCATTAATCATTAGTAATAGAACAGTTCTAAAGGTTGTAAATAAATAGGCAGCTTTCTGAGTTTGCTATTTTCATTTAAAATCTTAAACTGCCATCTTGAATTATTGTACTCAATTCTGAACACCAGCTATTAGGACACTGACAATGGGGTAAAGGTCAGGGGGAGGCAGGATGGTGCAGACATTCAAGGCTGGCCCATGTGACAATTATTTGACACATTGGAGATATTTAGGCCATAGAAGAAGATGCTTAAGTTGAGTTCAGGGAAGGAGGTGTGGTAGTTAATGTACAACATTTTTTATCCTTCTCCCTTTCCCTATACTGTATTATCCCTAAACCTGTTTTCTGACTTTACTGTGACTCCATTGACTGGTCAGCTCTGTACTCTCTTCTCCTCTTGAATGGTGAGCTATGAATTGTTCTCACCCGCTGCCTAGAGCTGGAGGAAGTCATGGAGACATGCTGGCAGAGTCCATCGCTGTGTGTTACCAAATCTCACCACAGTAAGCCTGACCTTCCTTTTGTTAAGGGCAAAATTTTGGGGTTAAGACTGAATATATTTTTTTAGTGGTCACCAGGGATCTAAATTCTAAACTCCAATGAGATACTTAAGTCAAAATGGAATTTTATAGTGGTTTATTTACAATAGAAGGAAGAAATTAAGAATGAGGGAGAGGGGGAAGGGAAGATCTGCTCCAGCAGGATCTGAGCCAGGGGCAATTCAGAGGCCTCAGTCATGGGGCCTTCCTAGAAGATTAAATCTAGTTTGGCTTCCAGCCACGAGGCCTCCTCCAAGATCAGGGGTCTCCTTGGTGGCTGGTGCCTTTAGAAAGCCAGGGAAAAGGGGATTAAGCCTTGTACTCACCATATGACAGTCCAAGGGAAGCAAAGGTCTCACACCGCAGCTCCTCCAAGCCAAGTTCCACCACCAAGCTCGCAAAAGGTCCCTCTCACAGGAAGTGATGCAAAATATAAAGGCAGTTCTTTACATCACTCCCTGTGTCTCACATGTACCAATGGTGGCTTAAATTTGGCTTTGGACAGCTCAGGGGATCAGTCAGTTGTTTCTGATTTGTCACTTGTTAACACATGGGGGTCATAGACCTTCCTCCCCCACACTTAATCCTTAAGTGGGGGTGTATACATTCCTGGTTGCTAGAATTCTAAAGACTAAGCAGGGTGGAATAAATCTAAAAATTCACATTTTCCTGTCTCTCTGTCTGTTTCTTCCTCTGTGTGTCTCTTCAGTCTTTCCCTCTTCCTTAAAACCACTCACCAGATCCAGTTCTCTCAGCTGGCTTCCCGGCTCAATTTCTTGATAAATCTGTCTACCCTATCACTTCTCCTCCATTCTCTTCTAAACCCTCTATAATTGGCCTTTATTTTTCATTATCCAATGTAAACTACCGTCTCAAAAGTTTGTGAGGCTCTCTTCATTGTCAGATTGAATGACATTTTCTGAATCACCATCATGGCCTCCGAAGGGGTCAATGACCATCTCACCAGCTTCAGAGGTTCAGAGCTCTAGATCCACACCACCACCAGATGCCCAGGAGTATCTATGTGCTAGACTCGCCCATGTGCCCTCCCTTCTTCCCAGCTTCCCAGCCTCCTGTCTCTCACCTCCCACTCTAACTTCTCCCCAACATCTGTCTCTTTCTCCCCAATCCTGCGTTTCTGTCTCCTCCTTCTCACTTGTATAGCCTCTGCCATAGTCTCCAGGACTGTTGGCACCTCCTGCCTATTGTGATAAAGGATGGAAAGGTTTGCAATTTGCAAAACTGTGCAAGAACTGAAAAGTGCAAACCTAGGTATGATTGACAGTGACCAAGGGTCACATGGGAGCCTGAGCGGGAGGATCTGGGAAGACTCCATCTTGCCCCAAAGGACTTTTCTTCTGGTCTCCTGAGGAAGTCAAGAGGAAGGTCTGAAGAGGGATCTGAAGAGAATTTTCCCTGTGTTGAACTGAGGAAGGGTTCCTGTATCTAGCTGCTGGCAGCATTCAGTCTCACTTGGACATGAGGACTTGCTTGGACATCTAACAACAACAGATGCTGGCTCTATCTTTTTTTGGATCCCTGCTGAATAAGATTTGGGAACTTAGTTAAGTTTTAGTTTAGTAACCCAGTTAGCATAGTTAGTTGGTTTTTTAAATAAGAATAAACATAAGTAAGTTCCTAAGACCTTATTCCTTTCCCTTCCAAAACAATAAAGTAGATTTTTATGTTTTTTCCTCTTGTGTTTCCCTTATCCAAAATCCTATCCTAACACTGCTCTCTGGTTTTTCTCCTCCAGTATAGCCTCCCTGAGGGCCTCCTTCCCTCCCTCCTCAGCAACTGCCTTATTACCTCTAAGATCAGCTCCTGTGTTGGGCACCTGCAGGTCTTCCCCACATGTTCTTTTCTCTTGTCTTCTTAATACATTCATCATCTCCGCATTCACCCCTCTTGCCATGTGGACACTCTGTCTCCTGTGCCCGTGCCTTCAGTGAACTCTCTTCTCGCCTCTGCCTCTTGGAATTCCTGGCTGCCCTGAGTCCCATTCAGTGCCACTTGCAGTCAGATTCCTTTTTGGGACTCCCCAGTTGCTGGTATTTTCTCCTCTAGGATTATTTTGGATTTCTTCTGTGTCTTATACAGATGACTATTTATGGACATGCTATACCTCCATTAGAATGTAAGCCCCCTGAGGGCAGGAAATATCTTTTTTCTTTTTTGTCTTTGAATCCTGTTATTTAGCACAGTGCCTTACATTTTTTTTTAACCCTTACCTTCCATCTTGGAGTCAATACTATGTATTGGCTCCAAGGCAGAAGAGCGGTAAGGGCTAGGCAATGGGGATTAAGTGACTTGCCCAGGGTTGCACAGCTGGGAAGTGTCTGAGGCCAGATTTGAACCTAGGACCTCCCATCTCTAGGCCTGGCTCTCAATCCATTGAGCTACCCAGCTGCCCCCTGCCTTACATCTTAATAAATGTTTGTTGAATGACTATTGCTTTGATAGACTTTGGAGAAGGAATTTGATTGACCATATTTGATTTCAGAGACCAGTAGTAGGACTAGTCGGTGGAAATTACAGAGAGCCAGATTTAAGCTTGATATTTGGAAAACTCTCCATACACTTAGATTTCATCTTCTTTACCTGGTAAAGTTCCTCATCACACAAAGTCTTGAATTAGGGGCTAAATAACCACTTACTAGGAATTTTATAAATGGGGGGATTTGTGCTTGAGGTGTAAGTTGGACTAGACAAATTCTTAGGTACCTTCCAGCTTTGAGATTCTATGATTATTGCCTGCTTCTTAATTCAGTACCTCAGAACCCTTTTATTTTTCATTTTCATTTTATTATTATATTTTCTTAGTGTGGGTTTTCTTTCCACTGGTACTGTTTTACCAGTCATTCCATCCCATGGTCCTTAGCAGTGGCCATGTCCAAAAAATGCATCTCCCTCCAGCCAAGAAGCTTCTGGGAACTTTGTTAAACTGGTCTTTTGAAAGTCATTTATGTCCATACCCAGAGCCTTTCCATCAAGATGGGATCTGATCTATTGACTTGGGTTTTCAGGAGCCAAGCCCACCTCCCTATCATGGGGAAGCTTTACAGTGGGACCTCAGTGGGAGCAGCAGTGGCAGCAGAGGGCATGGTAGCTATAACTTCTAGCTAAATTTTATAATAATTTCTCCTTCATTTTCTTAAAAAAGCCTTCCCTTCCATCTTAGAATCAATCCTTTGTATTGGTTCCAAGGCAGAAAAGCAATAAGAGCTAGGCAGTGGGGGTGAAGTGACTTGCCCAGGGTCACACAGCTAGGAAGTGTCTGAAGTCACATTTGAACCCAGGATCTCAGTCTGCCTCTCAATCCACTGAGCCAGTGGCTGCTCCCCTCCATTTTTAATTAGCAAAGAAAGAATTTTGGAGATTTGTGTTTTTTGCCTAGGGTTATGAGTGCTGTTGTGTCATACTTTTTGCTCCTTTTTATTCATTGCCCTTTAGGGGCTCAATGAATTTGCAAAATTTCTGAAGAATGAAAAGCTTTTTAATCTGTTGTTCTAAATGTGGGAAGACTGTCTTCTGTTCTCTTTACACATGATTGATAACCCTGTAAATGGATGCACCTGAGTCAACTAGATGCAGCTAGTCAACTAGCCTACTCTGTGAAAGCTCTGAGGTTTCACTGGGACATAGGGAGGGTTGGGCCCAGACTTTCCTGCCTCTGGGCCCAGCTCTCCTAATCCCAGTGACTGCAGGTTGTGACAGGAGAGTAATTAGTGTCTGTTTCTTCCTTCCTAGTTAATTGGTGTCAACATTGGTTTGAATATTTTCCTAATCCACCTATCAACATCCTCAGTGTAATCGAAAATCTTCTGGGCCATCACGACAAGCAGCTGTTGCAACATTACATGAACTGTGGAGTGACCGCCCAGGTAAGAGGCACTGCCTCGTGTGGCAGTCAGACACTCTGTGCCGTACACCGGGGGCGCAGAATACCTACCTTGTTTTCCATCCCAGTCGCCTCAAATGTAAAAAACCTCATGTTTCCAAGACCTGTAAAGCAATAAAGAGTAAAAATGGCAGACTTCTTTGGATAACAGTGTGTGCGGTATAATTCCGTGAAGAGCACTGCCAGTATGGTCGTGGTTTGGGAGGGTTCCTATCAAACTATTGAGCATATTCTTGTTTCTTTTAGTTATATGCATGGCCCCTTCTAGAAACGGTGTTCTCAGAGGTTCTCACACGAGAAGAATGGCTTCGAGTATTTGACAATGTCTTTTCCAACCACCCTTCGTTCCTCCTCATGATTGTGGTGGCCTACAACCTCTGCTGCAAGGCACCTCTACTCAACTGTAGTCTTAAAGATGACTTTGAGGTACAAATCTGAACTTTGTAAATGGAAGCTCTCTCTGTACGTCATTGTTTCCAAAAATGGTCACAATAGAATTGCATTTGTAGTTTTCACTTTTTTACAACTGAATATTGCTTGTACTATTTATCTTCATAGAAACTCACCCTATCACTTTGACAGATATAGCATATAACATTTAATTTTTTAACCCAACTGAGCAAAATAATCATTATATAATGCCTTGTTTTAAGGCATATCAAAGAAATAGTCTCAAGTAATGTCTGTTTTTTAGTTTTTAGTCTTTTTTTCATTTTTTAATGCAATAAGCATTTATTTTCTTTCCTACTTCCCCTCAACACACACACACACACTCATGTGTAATAAATATAGTCAAAGAGAACAGATTCCACATTGGCCACTTCCAAAAAAAAGTGTATCTCATTCACATTTATCACCTCTCTGACAGGAGGTGGAAAATATGAGTAGAATTATGGGTGATCATTGCATTGATCAGGGTTTTTCAGTGTTTCAGAATTGTTCATTTTTCTTCTCTTGTATTTATTGTTCTCCTGGTTCTGCGTATTTCACTTTGCATGAAGAAATGTCTTATCTAAAGTTGAAGAAACTTTTGGTTAGACTGAGTTTCCTTGACAAAATATGATCATCTATTCTGGGCACATATGTCAGTCACACTTATGACATTAAAGCAGACAGTTGTCTGCTGACAAAAAGACTAGCAAAGCATGGAAAGAATGCCAAGACCTTTAAGGAACTAAGTAAATATGTCTGAAAGGTAACAGGTGCTCTTATGTCAGCAGAAAAGGTTATCATTGCTATTGAATCATTTATTCTTTATAAATACAAGAAATCTCTTCATTTTAACTATTAAACTATTTTCCTCGAGCTCATGTTTTTGATTATGAATGGCCTTGCTGTCAGTCCTGACTAATGGGGGTCCGGGGAGAGACTAATGAGGCGTGAATTTGGTGGTATGGGAGAGTGAGGTGGGGGAATGGAGGGAAGAGGCAAACAGCCCCGGTGCCAGTCAAGGTGGCTGCAGAGTTCCCTGGAGTGGAGGAGAGTGGTGGGGCTGGGTGATGGGGAGATCAGCACCAGTAAAGATGACTGCAGAGTCTCTACCTGAATGGAGATGGCTCTAACCACTTATAGGCCTATTGTCAGGATGAGGTAACCTGGATTGCCTCTATTGGTTCAGGTGAGCTACCTTGACCAACCTCATTGGATGGTCCTAAGAGGGTGTGGAACCTTGGTTTCTGGGGGTGGGGCCTGTTCGTTTTGATAGGGATTGGGGGCAGGGTGTTTTGGTCCCACAATCTATTGCTTGCCTTTTAGAAATAAGAGGTAAAATCTTATTTGGGGATCCATATGTAGTAAGAAAAGCATTGTGTTTCCTAGAAAAATACCCTGTTGAAAATAAACTTAATTTTTTTAAAACAATAATGTATATTGTACTCTATAACTACATACCAGAGAATTTAAAAGGAAATTTTCCTTACAGTATTTTTTCCATCATCGTAATAACCTGGATATAGCTATTGTAATTCGAGAAGCCTATCGCCTCATGCTTTGCACCCCAGCTGATATTCATCCGAAGAGTATGCTTGATGACTTTGTCCCACTGACAAAAAGCCAATACCCAGTCTTTAATAAGTATCCCAAATTCATCGTGGACTATCAGACACATGAACTAGAAAAAATAAGGAATGATGAACTGGAGTACTTAAAAGAGAGGTAATCATGAAATATTGACAAGAACAACAACAACAATAATAGAAAATATTTTGATAGTCCTTTTAAGATTTGTAAAACTTTTTTTACACATTATCGTGTTTATTGTGATAAGGAAAATCATGCCCACTTGCCTTTTGTAAATTTAATGTTATAACTGTTAACAAGGGTTACTCGTGAAGACATATTTAGAAATGGATTTTTAAAAACTCTTAAATCCTTTATTAGAAACCTGATGGTCATCTGTTGTTATACAAATCTTAGTATTTTTTCCGTGTATATCTTATATCAGAAAAGGTTTTACTTGTTCTTGTTGCACTTTGAATTTAAAAAGATCTGAAATATTTTTTTTAAACACCACTCCTTAATGCTTTGAGAAAGTTTTTTTCTGAAATGTTTTTAAATTTTTATTTTGTTCTGAGTGGAACCGTAGTGCTCAATCAAATCAAGTTTCTCATGGTAAAATACTAAATTTTTACATTCATTATAAAATTTTTTCAAAGCAGAGGGACTTTTGATTGATCTTGATCTTTTTATTTCACTTTTCAAAATAGCATATGGAATTGTTTTAACTCAGGCAGGCAATCCATGAAATGGAAGCTGAAATACAGCGACAGAAAGATGAAGATGAAGTTTGGTACCAGAAACAGGAGCTGCTGCGTGAGGCTGAGGAAAAGAGGAGGGATATTCTTCTGGAAGAAGAGAAGAAGCTTCTGGAACAAAGAGATAGGTACATAATAGGTCACTGCTTCTTCTCGTTTAAAGAAAAGTTTGGTTATTTACTTTTTTACTCTTGAACTTTAGAAATTCAACATCATAGACTCTAAACAATCACCCTGGTACAATTATCAATAATATGGAAATAGGTCTTGATCAGTGATACATGTAAAACCCAGTGGAATTACAGGTTGGCTATGGGAGGGGGATGGAAGGAGGGGAGGGAAAGACCATGAATCATGTAACAACCATGGAAAAATATTCTAAATTAATTAAATAAAAATTTTCAATTAAAAAAAGAAATTCAACATCATCTAGTTGAGGAGAATTCTGGTTATATATTTAATTTCCATATACAGTTACATCATTCAGAGTTTGATCAAGTGTCAAATAAGTAGGAGGTAATAAAGCCCACTTTATACTAGAACTACTCTGTATATAAATTAATTTTTCTTTGATTATTTGAAAGGCATTGCATTTCTGTGTGGCCACAGAGCCATCCATCATCATGAACATCTGTGGCTTTATTGACAAATTACAAAAGTTTTGCTTAATAGAATTCTGGGTAAGCCAGCTTTTGCTGGTTTATTTCATTCAAATTCTGTGTAAAACCATCTTGTTAGCTTTGTTTTATAATAGCCCATATGTGTCTTAAAATTTTTTTCTTGACTATGTAATCCCTTCCATTATGCTATTCAGAACTTGTCTTTTGAAAAAGGCCTTATTCTAGTAAACTGCCTCTTTGTACACACAAATTTGTAATTCAAAATATCTGTTAATTAAAATCATCAAGAGTGGGCCAATTGGAGTTGTGAAGTATGCTTTGATTCCCATTCTGTGGTGGCTTAAGAAATTTATTTCCAATATGAATTTTAAAAATAATAGACATTGAGTTGAGCTATTGGCTTCTTTTTAAATACTAAAAACAAAATCCAATGCTGTTGAAGCTAGCCTGGCACAAAATGTCACATTCTTCTTTGGAACAAAAGTTAGAAATAGGTTCTTATTTGTTTAAAGCAATTAGGGTAATAGATTTAACAGAGTATGAAAGAGGTGGCCAATGGCACATGGGCAATTTTTCTAGACATGGTGAATTCAGGCTTGTTTTTTTTGCATTGTGAAGCTTTCATTTCTATATTGTAAACACAGCTGTGGGACAAAGGAACCCATTAAAAAGAAAGTAGATGAGAATAGGTAAAGGCCAGCTGTTGTTGCAAAACTTAATATTTTTCAATTTACAGCTATATCAGGAAAGGTTTTATTTGTTCTTGTTGCATTTTGGGTTTAAAGACTAGTTGCAGTGAAAAGAGATCTGAAATTAAAAGAAATACAGCTCCTTAGTGCTTCGAGAAAGCGTTTTCTGCAGAATCAACAAAACCAACGTGAAATGGAACTGAGAAGACTTGATGATGAAATTGAAAGAAAGGTTCGTTATTTTTATTTAAGTATTTTTTCCTGCGAAATTGTTATGTGAATCAGATGACTGACACATTCTGTCAAGATAGTTGTAGCAAGACAATAATTCCTTTTTTAAATTATACATGGAACGTGTGCTTGTCTGCTATGGTATGATACATTATATAGCCATACAGTAAGTTTTATTTTCTCACTCATTTCATCAGGGTCTCCTTTGAATTTTTTCCTTTTGGCATTTCTAAGGGAAAATAAATTCTATTTCAATATTCAGTTCACTTGGATATAATTTATTTTAATATACACAGTAAAATTTTAGATTGATTATTTTATTCAAATTCAAATTCTCTTATAAGGAGTTTTGTAACTATTTTTATTTCCCATTTCTTTGAAGTATGGAATATTATGTATCCTCTCTAGTGTTAATAACCTGAAGACTGAAAATTTAGGTGATTTTTCTCATTCACAGATGAGTTGTTCCTAGAGATTGGTTTGTTTCTTTTCATTTCTAAAAATATTATCATTTCCTATTTTGGGGGAAATGTGTTATGTACAAGCTAACAAATATCCAAGTAGCCTTCTAACTAGAATATATACTGCCATCCTGCATAAGCCATATAGAAAAGTTGTATCTTGTACTGTGTCCTCAAGGCCAAGCCATTAGGACTTTGAGAGATATTAAGGGCATAAGGCAATTCTAAAGGTACTGCGTGGAATGTCCTTTCCTTCCTCTCCAATGTGCTAATATGAGAAACAATTCCTTATAGGAACTTAATTCTTGATCTAATTTCAGGAAGCTAGTATGTGACCTAATTCACTCCACCTCCTATCTCCCATTTCAGTTCTCTCGGATATCTCAAACTGCATGTCTTATAGACATCTTTTTTTTAACCCGTACCTTCTTAGTATCATTTCTAAGACAGAAGAATGGCAAGGGCAAGGCAATTGGGCTTTGACTTGCCCAGATGCACACAGTTAGGATGTGTTTGAGGCCAGATTTGAGCCCAGGAGCTCCTGTCTCCAGGCCTGGCTTTCTATCCACTGCCTCACTGCCCCCTGTCTTATGGACATCTTAACAGAACTTGTTATCCTTCCCAAGTCCTTCCTATTTCCTAACTTTCCTATTACTGTTGAGGAACCACTGAGTTCCCAGTCACTCGGCCTCACCACCTGGTTGTCATCCCCAGCTGCATCCCAGGATGGTGGATTTCCCCTTTATGGCATCTCTTGCACTCCCCCTCTTTCTCTTGCCCCATTCCTGCCCCCTAGAGAGACCCTCATCTCCTTCCTTACCCCATGACTGAGGAACCCGGCTCCCGGGGGTTCCCCTGCCTCAGGCCTCCCCCTTCGGCCCATCTTCCAGCATTTGTGGCACTGAACTCCATGCGTTTCCCCTTCAGGGACCTCAGCCGGCTCTCCCGGCCTCTCCAGTCTTTCTCAGCCCATCCTCCCCGGTGCTTTGCTTTCTGTGGCTGCCCTGGGCCCTGCTCTGCCCTCACACCCTTCTCGTCTCAGCGGAAACTGTGCTTTCTACAACTTCCTCATTTCCCCAAACCTCCTAGGCAACAGCGTGTTGTCCCCTTGTTCCACTGTGAATCCCTGACGGCAAGGAGCATCCTTTGTCTCTGGTACCATCTCTGCTCAGCACAGTGCCTGGCATGCAGTAGGCGCTTACTCTGCTTGTAGCCTGACCAACCGATGGACCGATAGAGAGTGTCCCAAAAGTCTTAGTGCAGTTTTTTAGCTTCAATCAAACCTACCACAAAAGTCTGAAAGAATAATTATTAAAAAGTTTAAAACATTAATATGTTTCTTATTAAAATTCAACATAAGCACCATCTTTTGCTACACATCCTTCTACTCTGTTTTCAGACTTTGTAAAAACTTATTAGCTGCAGCTCAGTGACTGAAAAAAATAACGTGGGTTATCTTAGCCTTGAGATCATTCCAAGAACAAGGTTCTGGTAGGTGTGCTACAGTTTTGACATGACCCCACAAGGTAAAGGAGGTGTGGCCAAAGGGACCCAGAAGGGTGCTCCTCTGTTGACCTCTTGGTCTCACAGAATGTCATCCAGAAGCTGCTCTACACACACTGCATAACGACAGGGTGCCCTGTCCTGTTAAAATTAGACGTTTATTATTCAGAATTCACAAAACAAAAAGTGTAAAAGAAAATGAAATAATTATGCTTTCAAATGTTGTTGATCAATTTGTAACATTTCTACTTCTGGTGTTAAGCTTAAAACTATAATAAGACTTCTGGGACACTCTGTGTGGGAGATAAATGACATATATAGTAACACAAACAGTGCTGATACCCTTACGTTAATTTGATAGACGTAAAAACTGGCGAAATGATCATGAATGGGTAGAAGAAATTCAAACTTGGGGTTCTTTGTTGCCAAACATTAGGAAAGGTTAGTTTTTAAAGTTTTTATAAACACTAAAACACTGTTGGTGGAGCTGTAAACTTGGGCAGGAGAGCAATTTGGAACTGTGCTCAAAGGGCCATAAAATTATGCAGATGCTTTGACCCAGCTATACCACTTCTAGGTCTGTGTCCCAAAGGGATCAAATAAAGAGGGAAAGAACCTACTTGGACACAATATTTCTAGAAGCTCTTTTTGTAGTGGCAAGGAATTGGAAACTGAGGGGATGTCCATCAGTTGGGGAATGATTGAATAAGCTGTGATATATGGTTGTAATGAAATCCCATTGTACCCTAAGAAATGAGGAACAAGATGATTTCAGAAAAACGTATATGGGCTGATATAAAGTAATGCAAGCAGAACCAGGAGAATGTTGTACACAGTAAAAATAATCATGTGTGATGATCAACTGTGAATAACTCAACTGTTATCAGCATTGCAAAAATCCTGTGCAACTCCAAGAGACTTACAACAAAAAATGCTGTCCTCCTTCATAAAAGGAACTGATGGAGTCTAAGTGCATATTGAAACAAACCATTTGTCACTTTATTTCCTTGATGAGTTTTTTCTTGTATAGGGGATGTCTTTCACAACATAATAAATATGGAAATGTGTATTGCATGGTACCACATGTATAACCTATATCATATTTGCTTGCTCTCTCTAGAAAAGGGGAGGGGAAGAAGGGAGGGAAAGTATTTGGATTACAAAATGTCAGAAAACAAATGTTTGAAACTGTCTCCACATGTAACTGGGGAAAAAATACCATAAAATATTACTGGAGAAAAAAAGTTTCTATAGATAAGACCATTAACTAAATATTGCATTTAATCAGTAAGATTAGACAATTTAGGTTATAGCAACTGGGAATTTAGATTGTTCCACTTGCTCAACTCCTGATGATAGTTACAAAATGCTAAGAATTACCATCTGTTCTCATGAGCTTAAGAAATGAACATATGGTAATAGTGTTTTCTCCTTTCATTTAAGGGACAACTTTAAATGAAAGATTAGTATTCACAATGAAATCTAGGAGTAACATTTTTAATGTTTCATTCCAGCACCTATTTACTATCATTGCACCCACTTTCATCATCTGTTTATCAAATTATTCAAAAATACTTAGCCCTAAGATGAAAGGATTTTGCAAATTTGTTATTTAACATTGTGTGTTGTTCTGCTGTAGATATCTTTGAGAGATGAAGAAATTGTGACTACAGCCAGAGAAGTAGGGTTACAAAGGTTGGAAATCGAAACCCAAAGAAGACTCTTAGAACAGGTATAAATTAATTTCCAAACATAATAAAAATCTGCTTTGAAAAATATTATATTAGTCTAGATCAGTTCATCATTGGTTGTATAATTTTTTTGCAGCATTTTAATTCCACACTGAATATGAATTAGATTTTTTAATTCATGTTGAGGCTTAAGAGTGAATTGTGTAGCTGCTCATATTTTTAGTCCATTGATTTGGAATTCGTGGTAATGGAAGCCAGATTAAAATTTACTTTTTTGTTATCTATGCTAGACAAGTATGTTATAAGAAAATTTAATAGTATGATTATTGAGAGGACCCATTTTTTTAGAGTTTAACACATGAATATTATGCAAATAAAGCAGACAAACTAACCTATTTATTAACTGTTAATACAATAAAACCACTCTCATTACTGAAAAGAAAGCAGAGTTAATCTGACTAATACGATTGGATTTATTTTTGTTCTTGTTATATTTTCATTTAAATTGTTTTATCATAAATTTAATAAACACTAGAAAAAGGGAACATTTTCACATATAGAGTAGAATAAGAAAGGAGTATTGTATGCGAAACCATGAATTCCCAACAGGTATAGCTTGTTTTATCCTTTTTAAGTATAATATTAATTTATCATGTTACTTGTGTATAGCTGTCCCAACTTGTATATGTTCCCCTTTGAATTCTCCTTTGTTCTCTTCCATCAATTTTTTTTTAAACCCTTACCTTCTGTCTTAGAATCGATACTAAGTATCTGTTCCAAGACAGACAAAAGAGTGGTATGGGGTAGAGAATCGGGATTAAGTGTCTTGCCCAGGGTTACACAGCTAGGAAGTATCTGAGGTCATATTTGAACCCAGGACCTTCCATCTCCAGATTTGGCTCTACATCTGCTGAGTAACTTAGCTGACTCTCTGTCCATTTTTAAAGTTTCAGTGACCTTCTTATTTATGTTCTTCTTTTCTTTCTGACATTATCATCATCAATACTAATTAATCCTGCCCTCCTTCCCCAAATAGTAAAGAATTAACACAATCCATGCAACAAATAAGTTTAATCAAGCAAATATTTTCCATGTCCAAAAATTTATATCTCCATCTGTAGCTTGGGTCCATCTCCCCTCTGACAAGAGTTAAGTTGCAGGCTTTTATAAAGTCTGTTGTATTCTTTATTTTCATAGATCTAAACCCTTACCTGAATTTTTCCTTTAAAAAAGAAAACAACTTTTACTTTAAAAAGCACATTTCTGACAGACTGTCATCTTCTTTCTGAGGACCAATCTAGCTAAGTACACAATCTTATTGCCAGTATATTGACAATGAGTTAATGATTTTTTTTTTTTTAATAAAACCCTTGCCTTCCATCTTGAAGTCAATACTGTGTATTGGCTCCAAGGCAGAAGAGTGGTAAGGGCTAGGAAATGGGGGTTAAGTGACTTGCCCAGGATCACACAGCTAGGAAGTGTTTGAGACCAGATTTCAACCCAGGACCTCTTGTCTCTAGGCCTGGCTCTCAATCCACTGAACTACCCAGCTACCCCCTTAATGAATTTTTTGCTGATAGAGACCCAGGAAAGGAAGAAAAATAAAAACTAGCCTTTGGTTCTGTGTGACCCCTTCCTACTTCCACAATTGATAAAGTAATGGAAAAGGGATAAAGGGCCAAAAAGCTATCACAAAATTTTTATTCTTCTGTAGATGCTCATTTAAACATGGGTATGCCAAGTGTAAAAGCTTTGTCCCATGGCTTACAAGGGCATAATTGTTAGAAGAACTGAATAAAGATAGATGAGTTATTCTTTTTTTTTTTTAACTCTTACCTTACATCTTAGTATTACTACAATGTGTTGGTTCTAAGGCAGAAATGCAGCAAGGGCTAAGCAGTGGGGCTTAGCTTACTTGCCCAGGGTCACACAGCTAGAACATGTCTGAGGCCAGGTTTGAATCCAGGACCTCCTGTCTCCAGGCTCTCTAGCCACTGTGTCACCCAGCTGCCCCTAATGGTATTATTCTTGAGATAAGACCAGAAGATGCTAAGTTCTTGAAGAGCCTGAGGAGGTGCCGGATGTGTCAGGCACCAGAGAGAACCACGTGCAGCCCTGGATGCCTCCAGAGGCTCACTGGGTCCAGGCAGAGCCACAGGCAAGAAAGACAAAGGGAGAGGACATCCCTGCATCCATCAGAGCATTGTAGTTGGGGAAATTGTGTGGAGTTTTCCACAATCCTGGTCAATTAGCGAGCATCATTGAGTGCCTGGAATATAGAAAAAATTTAATAAATACTTGTTGACAGATTGACTGCTATATTCCAGCCTTCCTATATTCCTAGGCACTACTCCCTGGCACATAAAATTCATCTTCTTAACACAAATATTCTCCCAGTAATGCATTATAATTGCAAAGCTTGGAATACCACAGACTCCAAAGTGATTGAAGTTGTGGGTGACCCAATGGGCAATGGAAAGGTACATAGGAGCATTTTTCTAGCAATGACATGCTCTCAAGAAGTGACAAAACTCCTCAGGGCAGAGGACCATCTGAACCAGATTAAAATGTAATTGAGATGTTTAATAAAAAAAAAAATTTAAATACATAATACAACATAGATTACATTATTTTGAGATTCTGTAAATCAATATGAATTTTATTTTAGTACAAATAGACACAATCTATTTGAATTTGGCACCACTGAGTTGATAGCAACCACATGTTTTTTCTCTGATTTGATAACTTGAGATAGTTAGGTAGCTATTTCACGGGGCAACCTTTGGGGTGCTCCAGTGCTTCAAAATGTAAAAAGTCCTGTAAGAAGGCATGTTGGGTAGAACCTCTGTAGGAAATCCCTGGGAGCATGCAAGCAAGAATTACATGAGATGAGAAAGCGAGGGTGGAATGTGACAGCACAGATGGGAAGGACTGCCCACATCACCCAGCCCAAAGATCTGCTGAAGGAGAAGCGCTTCCTCATAGCTTGGGTCCCATTTTTATCCTACGGGGTATACTGATGACATATCAGAACAATAAAAGTCATGAGTATGGACTTATTTCCAAATGTTATATTAAAAAAAAGACTGACTGTCCAAACTTTTTGCAGCGACTTGCTAAAAATAAGGAACTCACTTCCCAAGAAATCAAAGAAGATCTTGATAACTACAGAAGAAAGAGTGAAATCGAAGAGCGCAGGTTCCAGAAAGCCGTAGAGATGGATGAGTGTCAGAGCCTGAGGACTCACAAGGTAAGAGCAGTTCATTACACCTCATTAGGGGTTGGGGCCTGGGATACAGACATAAAAAGGAAGCAGAAATAGCCTGTGGCCCCACATGCAGCATGGAGAGTGACAGTGTGATTTGGGGTTAGGAAGGCCTCATGCTGAAGGAGGGGCTTGAGCAACGTTTTCAAGGAAACAAGGGACCCTACATGGCGGAGGTGAGAAAGGAGGGCCTGGGGAATGGTCTGGGCAAAGTCACAGGGCGGAAGGCAAGATGGCTTCTTATCATTTTCCCCAAAGTTTTAAGACTGAATAAGTTGATGGTTAATCATTTATTAGGTGCTTGCCATGTGCCTAGGCATACCAGCACACAGGTAAGACAGTCCTGGCCTGAAGGGGCTGCATGCTGGGATAGCAGGAGGTAGCACATGGAGAGATCTTGGTGGCCCAGGAAGGACTTTTCTTCTGCTCAGGCACCGGCTGATTTGTGGCTGTGCCTTTTCCAGGAAACGGTAGCACAGAGGTGATTTGTCTAAGCTAAGAGGTGCAAAGTGGCACAAGGGGGAGTATATGCAGGGAAATGCTGATAGCGAGATGATGGGCCCCAGCCCTTACAGAAGAACTTGTAATTCTCCATCACAGTATCTCATGACTCCTCGGTGTGCCTGTCCCTGTCCCTGTCCCCTCCTAGGAGCTCCCTCCTGCTCTGCTCAGGATTATTTGTCATTAATTAAAGTACAATAAACATATATTACTACTCCATGCCAGGTGTGGTGCTCAGTGCTAGGGATTGTCTGAGACAAGAAAGGAGGACAGTCTCTTCCCTCAAGGAGCTTCCAGTTCCGTGGGGTAGGACCAAACAGAAGCTGAGGTAGTGTGGGGAGTGCCCAAGGGACTCCTGAGCAAAAGCATGGCAGTGATAGCAAAGCCCAAACCAGGCAGAGCAGCTGGTGCCAAATAAGACAGCTGGGCTTCAGAGCCCTTGAGAAGAGAGAATTCAGAATGTTTTGCGTCGTCCTCATTGATGATCACCCTCAGATGATGAACCTTTTCCTATTGCAAGATAGCAAGGAATCACAGCCATAGAATTTCAAAGTAGAAGGAACTTTGTTGATCATCTTGACCAGCCAGTACTCAAACAAAGTCCCTGTTACAACATATTCCCCAAATGGTCATCCAACCTTTGCTTAAAGACATCAAGTGCCAGAGAACTCCCTGCTGCTGAAGGTAGCTCCTTCCACTTTAGCCAGCTTTGGTTATAAAGGAGTTTTCCCTTACATTAACCTAGATTTGTTTATTTGCAACCTCCCACTGCCCTTGTTTTGCTCTTGTTTTGAACTGAACAGAACACATATAATACCTTTATTCTTCAGACACTTGAAGACATTGTCATGTGCCTACTTTCCAAAATAGTCTCTTCTGGCTAAAAACCCCCATTTCAGGTAAATGACTTAAATATAAAGAAAAAAATTATGAATAAATTAGGAGAACGTAGAAGAGTAAACTTGTCAGATCTATGGGAGAGATCTATGGGAAAGAACGATCTTGAAACCAAGCAAGAGATAGAGAAAATTACAAAATGCAAAATGAATCATTTTGATTAATTGAATTTAAAATTTTTTTACAAACAAAACCAATGCAACCAAGATTAGAAGGGAAGCAACAAACTGGGGGGAAATTTTTCTACCAAAATTCTCTGACAAAGGTCTAATTTCTCAAATTTATAAGGAACTAAGTCAAATGTACAAGAAATCAAGCCATTCCCCAGTTGACAAATGGTCAAGAGATATGAATAGGCACTTTTCAAATGAAGAACAAATTTATCAATAATCACATGAAAAAGTGTTCTAAATCCCTCCTGATTAGAGAAAATGCAAATAAAAACAACTCTGAGGTACTGCCTCACACCAAGCAGATTGGTCGATATGACAGCAAAGGAAAATAATAAATGGTGATGTGGGAAAATTGGGAACTGTGAATAGATCCATTCTGGAAGGCAATTTGGAACTGTGCCCAACAGGCTTTAAAAGATTTCATGCCCTTTGATCCAACCATACTGCTACTAAGTTTGTACCCCAAAGAGATACAAAAAAAGCTTGTACAGAAATATTTATAGCTCTGCTTTCTGTGGTGGCAAAAAAATTGGAAAATGAGGGGAAGCTCTTTGATTGGGGAATGGCTGAACAAATTGTGGTATATGTTGGTGATGGAATACCATTGTATTGTAAGGAGTGATGAAATGCTTAATTTCTATAAAAACCAGAAAGACCTCCATGAACTGATGCAGACTGAAATGAGAAGAACATTGTACACAGTAACTGAAACATTATGGGATGATCAAATGTAATCAGCTCTGCACTAGCAGTGATCCAGTACAATCGTGAGGGACTTATAAGAATGCTATCCACCTCCAGAGAAAGAACTGTGGAAACAAATGCAGGAGAAAATCATAAGATCGATCACTTGTTTATATGGGTGTAGGATTTGGGGGTTTGGTTTTAAAAGATCACTCTGTTACAAATATGGATAATATGGAAATACGTATCAAGTGATAATATACACGTATAACCCAGTGGAATTGCTTGTCAGCTCTGGGAGGGGAGAGGGAAGAAGGGAGGGAGAGAACATGAATCATGTAACCATGGAGAAATATTTAAAAATAAATAAATATAAAAACAAATCATGTAAATAAATAAATAAATAAATAAATGCCCCCGTGTCCTTCAACTGATCTTCATATGACATGAACTCCAGGCCTCCCCCTACCCAGGTCACCCTTCTTTGGACACGATAGTTTATTATTTTGCTTCCTAAAATATAGTCCGCAGAACTGCACAATATCCTAACAGCTGTTCTGAGCAGGGAAGAGTTTGGTCTAACCATCTCCTCCCTAGAAGTAAGTGTCTTTCTAAATTAGCCTAAAATCATCTTCACATTCTTGGCTTCTTTCAGAGCACTAGGTGGTGAAATGGGTCAAGTTCAGGGCCTGGAGTGAGAAAGACATGAGTTCAAACATAACCTCAGAGCCTTACCAGCTGTGTGACCCTGAGCAAGTCACTTAACCTACAGTTTCCTCAATTAGAAAATGAGAGTGATAATAATAACAAACACCTACCTTGCAGGGTTTGTGAGGGCCAAATGAAATAGTAGTAAAGTGCTGTATAAATGCTGGCTGTCATTGGTGGCCATATCACACACTGATGTATGCACTCACAGTTAACTAAAACTTTCAGATCTTTTTTAGACAGTCTGCCCACTAGTCATGTCTCTCTTTTCTTACACTTGTGATTTTATTGCTTGTTTTTTCTAACCCAAATATAAAACTGCATTGGGGATTTTTCCACGTGGGATTTGTAAACTGTTTTTTAGATGGTTTTCTTTTGTCAACGTATGTATTTCATCATATTCATTTAAGAACATGATTGGGAGAAAGGGCCCATAAAGTTTATCAGGCCGCCCAAAGGGTCCAGGATACAAAAGTCAGTCAAGAACCCCAGCTGCACATTTATTCCTGTAAAGTTTTTATCTTGTTTGGCTCCATGTTCTGGCCCATCAAGATTATTTGAATGCAGACTCCCCTTTTCTCTTCTAGCTTTGTTTACCTACGGATCAGCTCTGTGTCCTTTATACTTTTATAAAAAAAAATATAAATATATTTAACAGCACGGTCCTGGAGCAGCCATTTTTTTTTCTTTAAACCCTTTCCTTTCATCTTAGATTCAATACTATGTACTGATTCCAAGGCCAAAGAGTAGTAAGGGCTAGGCAGTGGGGGTTAAGTGACTTTCCTGGGGTCACACAGCTGGGAAGTGTCTGAGGCCAGATTTGAACTCAGAATTTCCAGTCACCAGACTTAGCTCTCAATCCACTGAGTCACCTACTTCCTCCCCTCCCACCCAGCTGCTCTTCACTATTCTTTGAGTGCAACCATTCAGCCAGTTTAGAACCCCTCTCTGTATACTGTCATCTAGCCCATCTATCTTTCCTCATGATTAATAGGAAAGCCTTGATTAGAGTCTTTGCTGAGATCTAGGTAAACTGTATCTTCAACATTCCTCTGATCTCTCTATCAATTAGGTAACCCTATTTTAAAGGGAAATGGTGTGATAAAAAAAATGTTCCCTTACTAGTAATAATATGCTTCTATGTCTCTGTGCTGTACCTGGTATATTCAGAACTAAGCTTAGAAATACCCTTTGGAAAGACTGATTATGTCACTTCATTACCTAATATAAAAGCCAACTAACTCTTCTCAGTATTTTAGTTAACAAAAAACATTTATGTTTTAAATGAATTTAATTTTTTTTAACTTTTCATTTGGAAACTCATTTTTATTTGATTTTTAACTATATCAAAATGAAATTTTGAGGCCTTTCAGATGGCTCTATGTTATATAATCTAAACCATATCTATAATTAAAATAGACTCTTTCAAATTAAGTTTTCTTTTTTCAAAAAATTACACATAGAAACAATTTTTGACAATTGTCTTCTGACATTTTACCACAGTCTCTCCTCCCTTGCCCCCTGCCCATAGTAAAAAGTCCGATGTAGGTTATAGCAGTGCTTTTGTGCAATGTTAGTATAGACTTTCATTTTCATGAAGTAGGATTAATTTTTATTTTTCATAGATGTCTTTCTGATAGATGCATGACTACATATTCAGACATCATAAATATTATTTATATGTGTGTATTTTCCAAAATTATAATATTGATGACAACTTCATAATGTTTCTGACATAGCTTTGTGACTAATTACAAATAATTTAATCTTTCTGAGCCTGAGTTTCTGATCTGTAAAATAGCTAATTGCTTTTATTTGCCATCTAGGGTTGTTATAAGGAATATTAAACTTTGTAAGCCTCAAACCACTACATAATAACTTGTCTATAATGCTTTAAGTTCTGCAAAGCACTTCTCATATATTCTCTTTGTATACTGAAGTAAGTTATCCATAAATATTTTGAAAACATGGTTAACTTGGCTGTGGCCTTCCTCATATATTAAAGAATTTTGCTTAGTTCTAAATATTTAGACTGTGTTTCTGTAATTCCTACTTCTAGGTGATTGAAGAATCTTTGGCAGATGCTGAACAAGCATGCATTGATACCGACTGGCAAATCCAGGTTTTACTTAAACGAAAATTTGATGAGGCAGAACGCAAAGCACAGTATGAGGAGATAGCCAGGCTTCTTCAGAGGAACAGAGCTAAAGAAATGGAGGCATTGAATGCATTGAAGGGGTTGGAAATAGGAAAGGTAAGAACTACTTGATTTGTTTAACATTATCATGTGTCTTCCTAAAATTATTTAAATTTTGAAATGGCACTTCACGTGAGACGGCCGATGTGCCTTGTTTATTTCACAAACCTTTTCCCATTAGCTTGACTGTGTCCAGACCACCTGCTGACTTTGTGGTCATAGAAAGGGTCGGCTCCAGTTCCCATCCCTCCTGGCAGTGCCTCCCTGGGAGATGTTGGGGGAGAGCCTAGAGGTGTGATCTGTGAGGCGCAAAGATGTCATAGTGAAGTCAGAGAATCTCAGGATGATCTTAACAAGAGTCTGTGCCCCACACAGGTCTCCAGGACAACAGCCTTTGCTTAAAGAATGTCCCAAAGGAAAATGGGCCCCTTTGTAGCTTCTCCCCATTGCTCTTCCCTCTGACCCTCTCCCAGGTGGCGGCCCTTTGAGTCTTTCCTATGGGTTCCCCATCCCAGATTCCTGTGGCCTTTCCTCACAGCCTTCACCCTTCTGACCGCCTCCTCCAGATCTCTCAACTTATAACTGTCTTCTGTTAAGAGTAAATTTTAGGGTTGAGACTGAATATATTATTTAGTGGTCGCCAGGGATTTAAATTCTAAATCCCGAAATACTCAAATCAGAATAGAATTTTATGGTGGTTTATTTATACTAGAAGGAAGAAATTAAGAATGAAGGAGAGAAAGAGAAAGGGAAGATATGCTCTGGCCTGGTCTGAGCCAGAGGGAGTTTAGAGGCCTCAGCTAAGGGGCCTCCTTGGAGTCTGGTGCCTTCAGAAAGGTCAAGGGAAAGGGGAGTCAGCCTTATCACTCACCACATGGTCGTTCAGGGAAGCAGGCTGAGGACCCACACTCCACCAAGTCAAGTCCCACTGCCAAAGTCTGTAAAACCCTTCTCACAGGAAGTGACGTGAAATATAAAGGCAGTTCTTTACATCACTTCCTGTGTCTCACATGTACCAATGGTGGCTTAAACTTGGCTTAGAACAGCCCAGGGGGTCAGTCAGTCGTTTTGGATTTGTCACTTGCTAGCACATGTGGGTCACAGACCACCCTCTTCAACACTTAATCCTTAAGTGGGGGTGTATACATTCCTGGTTGCTAGAATTCAAAAGACTAGACAGGGTGGAGTAAATCTAAAATTCACAATCCCCCCTGATGATGATTGGGAGACTAGTCTCCCCAATTGATCACTAAACATAATCATCTTGTACCTCTAAATCTTCTAACTACAGGTGCATACAAAATTTCACCTTCTAAGAGGAAACTACAATAGTTAGTTAGAGAAATAGAAGAGAGAGACAGCAAAACTAATGTTTTTGTTGGGCGCATTGACAAAAGCCAATTAGGGGGAAGTCCCCTTTTGGCATAAGAGTATATATTCAAAATAAATGTTCAATCAACCTTCAGTTCAACCAACAACACCCAAAGTTCATTCTGAATCTTCTTGATGTAGTGTAGGTTTTTCAGGCATCTTTCTGTAAACAGTTCATTTTCTGGATTTTAGGAATTAGCAAGCTTCTTTCCTTGAAGATCTTTCTCAAACAAAAAATTTTAAATCTTGGATTTCATGAAAATACACTTCTAAACTGTTGCACCCAGTCAGTCAGCATTTATTGCAGACCTATTCATTTCCCAGCTGGCTACACTCCTTTTGTGTTTCTTTCCCATGCCCCCATGCCAGGTAGGTTCCCTCATAACCCTTGCTTTTCAGCTCTTTTGTGGATATAGTTTTCCCCCATTAGACCATAAGCTTCTTGAGGGCAGGGACTATCCTTTTCATATTTGTATCCCTAGCACTTAACCTAGTGCCTGGCACAGAGTAAATGCTTAATGAATTTTTGACTCTTGACTGGGTATCAGGCACCACGCTAACCATGAAGATGCAGAGAAAGACAAAAGATGGCCTTGAGGACTCATCACCCACCTAATGGAAGAAACAACAAACAAATGTGTATAAATAATCCATGTGTGGGATAAATAGAGAATAATTATAGAGCAAGGCACCAGAATTAAGAGGGATGTAGAAGGTGGAATTACAGCTGGAAGCTAGAAGGTATAGGTAAGGAGAGAATACTCCAGGCATGGGGAGAAGCCACTGGAAATGCCCAGTAATGCCACTGTCACTGGTAGTGTGTGGCAGGGAGCAAAGTGGAATAGAGGGAAGAGACATGTTGTGTAGGACTTTGAACGCTAAACAAAAGATTTTTTTTATTTGATCCTCGAGGTGATCCTGGAGTCAAGTAAGGTGGATGACTATAGGCAGAGATTTGAGGCAGGCAGACCCACTGCAGGAATCCAGGTGTAGGGTGAGGAGGGCATACAGCAAAGGAGGGAAGGGGATATCCTGAGGGAGGTTACAGAGGTAAACCCTGTAAAGCACCAGATTGGATGTGAGCTGGTGAGAAAGGGGAGCATTGAGAAGGACCCCTGAGCCAGGAGCCTGGAAAGGATAGTATTGCCTTCCACGGTAATAAGGAGGTCTGGGTGGGTCTTAGGGGGAAAAGTGTTCCTAAGTTCAGTCTGGATGTGTTGGGGAGATATCCATTTTGAGGTACCTGATATAGGGGGAGATGTGAGACTGGATGTCCACAGATGAGGTAAGGCAGGAGAGGTAGATTGGAGAACTGTCAGCATTCAGATGATAATTAAATCTATGGGAGCTGACAAGATCACCAAATGAAGAACACTGAGGAAGAAGAGAAGGAAGGTCCAGGAAAGAGCCTGTATCAGGTCCAGCAAAGGAGATTTGAGAAGGAGCAGCCTGAGAAATAGGAGGAGAGCCAGGAGAGGAAACTAATCTCAGAAAACTAGGGAGAAGAAATAGCAAGGAGAAGAGGGTGATCAGCAGCGTCAGAGGCTACAGAGAGGTCAAGAAGAATGAGGCCTGAAAAAAAGCCATTGGATTTGGCACTAAGAGAACATCGACAGCTGTGTAGAGAACAGCACCATCAAATGAGACAAACAATCTTTGGAAGAATTGCAACTTAGAAATGACTCATGTAAAAACATGCTATACATCATGACTAAACGATCAAACAACTCTGGGCTTCACTTTCTGTCACATAGGGCAGCAGAGGTGACAGAAAATAGGAAGAGCCAGTGATGGAGAAGCTGTAGGCAGCACCTTGATGCCCTATGGGCAGAGTTGTGAAGTGGCCTGACTCTTGTGGTTTTCTCTTTGGAATGGCACAAGAAAGTAACTCAAGCAGCTGTACCCCTTGTCCTTGCAATCCCACTCCTGGACATGCAGCCCAGGAAAGTCAGAAACTATACAGGGCCCAGATGCCCACCGATGCAAGAATGGGGGCCTTAAAATACTATTGCGCAATAAAGAAGGATGGACATAATGAATGAAGAGAAACATTGGAATTTGTAGGGACAGATTTTGGTTTGCCGCAAATTAAGATTTACTGACAATTAAAACTGTTTTTATCTAAAAATGGAATGAGCTGCTGGGTAAGGAATTGAGTGCCCTACTACTGGATAATCTCCAGGTGGTGGCAGGAGGATCTTTTTAAGGCCTGTGATAGAGGGCATTTCCATTCAATTTTAGATTAGATTAGATGGCATCTGAGATCCCTGCCAACTCAGAAATCCTGTAATACAGATAATTTTACTTTTTAAGGTAAAACTTTGGTTTTTGTGGTTTTCCTGAGGGATCTGTGTGCTCCTGAGGAATCAAGGAAGGTCTATTTTAACAGTCATCTTCTCCTATTAAAAAACAAATACTTTCCTCACTACAGTTCCCCAAGATAGCATTAGGTATCCATATCCCCATTTTGTAGATGAGGAAACAAAAATAGAGAGAGCAGATCCGAGACCACTGGGATTCAGATTTAAGTTTTATAACTTCAAATTCAAAGCTTTTCTAAAAATGATATAATACTTAATCAGAATATTAGGATATCACACTTTTTTTGAAATGAGATATTTAGCACTCATTGGTGTTTTGGGGGCTACTCACATTGCTTTTTCCATCCAACTTCCTCTTAGAGAATTCTTTTTTTTTTTATTAAGACCCTTACCTTCTGCCTTAGGCAAAAGAGCAGCATTAAGGGCTAGGCAATGGGGGTTAAGTGACTTGCCCAGGGTCACACAGCTAGGAAGCTTCTGAGTTCACATTTAAATCCAGAACTTCCCGCCTCTAGGCCTGGCTCTCAATCCACTGAGCTACCCAGCAGCCCTCAAACCCCAAGTATAAATTTTTAAAAATAGTTTGGCTTTCTCTGCACGTCAGTCAAGTCTCTGGTGTTGTATATGCCAGAATACTCACTTTGATATGATAACGGTGGTAGTACTGTTGCCAACTCTCAAAAAATGATGTTGCCATCCAACTATTCATGACCTCATTTGGAGTTTTCTTTCATTTGGGGCAAAGATAACTGGAGTGGTTTGCTATTTCCTTCTCCAGCTCATTTTACAGATGACGAAACTGAGGCCAATAGAGTTAAGTAACTCACCCAGGGTTGCATAAATGTCTACGGCTAGATTTGAACTCTGGTCTTCCTGACTCCCAGCCCAGGGCCCTACCCCACTGTGCCACAGGATTTATTTTTTTAATGGTCAGAATTTTTAATCAGAAGACCCAAGTTTGAAATATCAGGGTGTGATCTTCCCATGACTTCAGTGCTCAGGGTTTCAGAGACCTCATCTAGAAAATGCACTTTCCAGCTCTAAAATCTTACTCACCTTTTCCAAAATGTTCCTAGGTAACAGAGCATAAACTTCTTCTGAGGTGTATTTTAAGACCCCAGGAATAGAGGACTCAAGGCTCTAGGAGCAAATATTTCTTAGTTTGTTTTAAGCTCAGTTGGACCCTGGCCCCGGCTTCTGCTCCCTCATCTTCTCCTTGTCCCTTTATTATCTTTAGAGGAAAGAAGATGAAGAATATCCTTCGTGGTCATCATCTTCGCATACTCTTCTGTGTGATCATGTCAAAAGGAAATATTTTAATGTGACTCCCTACGACTGCCAGCAGAGACAGGACGAACGCTGTGGTAGGTCCCTCGTGTTCCTTCCAGCTCTCCACTCCCTGGTCAGAGGAAGGCAGCCCCTGCAGCTTCCTGGCACTATCCAAGCAGCCTCGCTGGCTTACAGCGCCATTTTATTAGTGAGGGAAACAAAAACAGCAAAGGCCCCGGGACAGATTGTACAGTTGAGTAGTAGAAGCATTTTCCTCATATAAAGAAGCTGTTTTGTCCAGGTCCAACTAGACTTGGAGATGGCCAGTATTTAGGAGCAGGTCCCCGTGCCGTGCTCAGCCTTAGTCCCTCCTCCTATAAGGGCCCCTTTTGATGCTTCCATTGGAGAGCAAAGAGAAGCTCGGGCTTGTAGAGACTCGGCCACTCAGCAGGGAGAAGCCCTAACGGTCAGAAACACTCAGGGGAGTCAGCGGGGTTGGGGGAGCAACACCTCTGGCCAGGCTATTCATTTCTGTTTTGTGGGAAGAAAGAAGCTGCTCACACTTCAAGTTCTAATTTACTAGTATGAAAACAGCCTGGAATGGGGCTTGTTTCAGACCCAGGCATTGCTTCTCGGGTGCGGGAAGAGAAGTCTGTGTGCCACAGCCCCTGCGAGGTCCAGTCTGGAGCTGGTTGGTTCTGTCAAGACTGCAGATGGACCACGAATGACCCCTAAACTTTGGGACTTGTGCTGGTTTGACAGTCAGATGACAAGGAGCTGGTGCTCTAGGGTCAGAAACTCCCCCCACACTAGCTAGCCAGGAGTTAGGCTCCCGAGGCTGCGTGTATATGGCTTGCTGGGTTTCCCTGAGGGTTCTGGATTTACCGGTCACTGGCTCTCGCGGTCAAGATGTCCTCTTCTTTCCTCTGGGGAAATGGGCTGGCTGTGGCGCATTCCCTGCTTCCCATCTCTCTCCCTTCTTGCTCAGCGGCCTCTTGCTCCACTCCATAGGGAGTTGGGGGTGAATGGGAAACAATTTAATTCATGGAGCCCTTGGAGGCACTAGACAGGCTTACACTTCTTTTTTCCCCTCAATTCTGTCTTATTCTGAACTCAACCATAATGAGCATCATCATATGCAAAGTAGAACAAAGAGTCTTGAGGGATCAGCAAATCTCTGTTGCATATGGTTTGCTTTTAAAAAATAGAATAAATTCAACAGGTTATTTTCCATCCTGTCTAACTTTTCAGAGTAGGGCTGCTTCAGCGGGCCCTGAAGTCCTGGAGGGAGAGGGGTCAGGCTGCGAGAAGCGGAGGAAGGGAGGGGGGACGCTTCCCGAGACCAAAAACCTCTTTTGGAATTTTCCGAGCCGAGCTGCCCTGGCTCTCCTTCCCCCGGCAATGAGGACTCCGTGTCGGACCAGGACACGGGGCCTCGGAGGCCAGGCCGGGACACCTGCTCCAACGCGCGGCATGCGAGGTCAGACCTCCTTTTTATACGGAAGCCAATGGGCAGCCTCTAGTCGAGCTGCTAACGGTGGCGGTCTGCTCTGTCCCGGCTCTCGTGGCTGAGCGGCGGGCTGCCGGGCCAGCTTCTAAGAGGACAACCCTTTTTGCCTCCACAGAGGTGTGAGCCTTCTCTTTAACATCCAAAAGGACAGGGTTCGTGTCCCCACAAACGTAAGCCTTCTTTCCTTCCCTTTTGGCAGGCGAGAGGCCTCAGGAGTTAAAGACCAGGAGCCCAATGAAGCACGTTTCCTCGGCGTCGCTGCCCGAAAGCCATCTCCGCTTCATTCCTGGGATCGATCCCGAAACACACTGTAAGTAGCTGTGGGCAGGGGCCTCGGCACTCCCTTTGCCGTGCTCGGGTCGGGCCATGAGGAGCATTTGTACCATGTCGTGGGTCTGAGGGCTGTGAATCTTCCATGGAAGCCGGCCCGGCCTTCCCAGCTGGAGGAGACGCCGCCCGGGGCTGGCTCCATAGCCCCCCTCCCAACCCGTCCCTCCGGCTGGCCATTATTGGTTTCCAAGCCTGCTGCTCGTCTCCTTTCCTGGCTTTATTTTCTCACTTGTCCCTCTGCCCTGGGCCTTTCCTGGCCCTCCCCAGCCTGCCTGTGTTTGCTCTGAGCTCTGGTGGGATGACAAAGACCAGCCAGAGGATGGACAGCCGCTTCCCACCTTGGGGGGCAGCGTTTCTGGCTGTCTCTGCCACTGGGTGGAGGCAGGGGAAGAGGCGGCCTCAGGCGGTCATGGAGGAGGAAAGTGGGAACCCAGAAAGGGGTGGCCGTGCCCCTCCCCCGGCTGTCTTCTCCCCAAAGTGCCTCAACGTGCGTCCTCTTCCCCCTGAGTGACCTCCCGCAGCCTGGCACCCGGCGGGTGTTTCTTCAGGGCCCCTGTGCCATGCCGGCGCTCACCTGCTTGCTCTTGGGGGAAATGTAGCTCTGTACAAAACAGAGGAAATATGGGGTGGCCTGGGGATCCCTGTGTGGGTGGAGGAGGCTGGGGAGCGGCTGGTCCATCACCCACGCAGACGCCTGTGAGGCAGGCGATGACCACCCTCGGGTACTTGTAACAGGGATAATAACGAAGGACGTCATCGCTGTAACAGCGGGACTTTCTACGTGCCAGCATGCGCTGTGGGAGCCATTCACCATCATTAGTCAGCCAAGTGGCCTTCACCTTGCTGACGGGCCAGCACTTCAGCTGAAAATAATGGCGCCCACGCGGCTTATCTGCGTAAATTAGCCTGATTGCTTATTTTCAACTTTTTTTTTTTTTTGCAAGTTTCTTTGGATCGAAAACGAGAAGAGCTGGAAAAGAGAGAACAGGAACTCATGTCCGAAATAAGGAACCTTCGATACAAGCACACCCAGCAAGCCCGTCAGAAACGCAGCATCCCTCTTTCCCGCTTACATCGTGATACAAATCTGCTAATTACCTGAAACAGATTCAGGTACACGCTTCTTTTGCAATCAAAGGAACTGATTTTAGATCATTTTAAAGTCTACCTAAATTAACCTTTTTGTATATAGAAATATGGTGTCAGTGAAAAATAATGTATGCTTTGTATAAGCTCTGACAGTTTATTTATCTTGTGCTTTTTGAAATAAAATCATCTTTTTTATTTTGAAATCATTTAAGTGGTAGCGGGTTTAAATTATTTTACTCCTCTCTCTTAAAAACTTTAACAAAATAAAATTTCATCTTTATAGAAGTGCAACTTAAAATAACAGATCTGGACCTAGAAGGACCCTCTTCAGGTATCCAATCTAACTCCTCTTTCAGAGGAGGAAATGAAGTCCAGTGAGTTTATTGGACTTGCTCAAGGTCTCACTGGTCACACATATCTAATAGCACCTGTCAGGGCCAGGAAAGAAACCCAGCTTCTCAACTCCAGAGCTGGTATTATTTCTATTACACCGTATATCTCCCCCCACCACTCTCCAGCCCTCGTTTTAGATGAGCTAAAATTTGACTTTATTAATAGGTTCTTCTGTTTCTTTACTTTTTTACCCAGCCTCAGGCCTGGGCTGATGGTGAGTCAGGGAGGTCAAATTCATTTCAAAAAGTAAAATGATCTCTACCATATTTCATTTTCCTGCTTCGTTTTTTTGTGCAGGTTTTCTTCCACAAAATGACTAAATGGAAAAATATTTTATAGGTGCACATGTAAAATCTGTCAGATTGCTTACCAGCTCAGTGAGGGAGGAGGAACGGGAAAGATGGAGAGAATTTGAAACTCAAAAAAAATTTTTTAATGTTAAAAATGGTTTTTATATGTAATTAGGAAAAAAAAGTTATTTTTTAAAAAAGTAAGATGTTCTCCCTTATGGAGCCAGTTTTATAAGTTACAGGTTGGCAATATAAAGGAATAACCTTATTGTTACTCTTTCTCCATCACAAGAGTGAATTTCATAATGATCAAGCTATTTAACCTACTTGTCGAGAGTGTTATGGTTCATTGTGGGCTAAGGGACCAAATTTCCAGAATTGCTATTTTCTACTCAATAGGCTTTGTAATCTGCTTAGCCCTAGAAAGCCAACTCAGATTGCAGGGCCTTCTTGGAGAGGATCTGAATAACATCTTTACTGTAAGAAAGACAACTCCTTTTTGGTTGTTAATAATCTCTTGAGTCGTATGGATGTTTGCCCATCTGGGCAAAAAAAAAAAATCTAAAATCCAAAAACCTAAGGTTAAAAGGAATCTCAGGAGATCTCATCCAGGACCCTCCCTCCAAGCAGGACTATAATTAAACATTTCAAATGAGATACATGAACTCTAGAGAAGAGGAATCTATTTCAGTATCAGCACCCTGAGAGTGAAAGACACTTTTCTTCCCATCTAATTCGATTCTATAGGGGAACAGAGCCAGGATTGGCAGAATAGAGGGCCAGAGTCCACAATTCCACCAAACAGCTATAAAAATGCACCAGACCAAATCCTGATGGAAGAATCCAGAAAAATTCACAATGAGTCTTTGTCCAGCCAGGTCTGCACACACACTGGGACAAGGTCAGGGCAGGAGAGCATGGTGTATGGAACCCTCCTGTAATGCCCCCCAAAAAAGAACCTATCCTAGGAGGGCACCCAGATCCACAGCAGGGCACTGAGACTGGGGCAAGTGCCACTTGGAAGCTTTGTTACCCACTGCCCAGGCCTAGATCCCAGGGGGAGTGAGTAGGGAATATGGGCATGGCAGCAGTGTTTCTGGGTAAGGAAGCCCTGGGCTGTGCACCAAGAAAAAAGGTAAATCACAAGCTAGTAGCAGCAGCAGTGGTGTGACCCAAAGGAAGGGCTACTTTCTAGCATCTAGCCCATCCTACAGAGGAGTAATCAAGGCAGGAACCTACAAAATGGCACCTACAATTCTGCCACTTAGAACCAACAGAACTTTTAAGTCGGCTAACAGGGGAGTCTAGTAGCAATCAACTCTAGCTCAGACCCAAGCCCAAGTCAGGAACTTGTAAAGGTCAGACCAAGCAGGCAGCAACTACATTTTACCTTTGATCCAACCACTTTGGGAGTCCTGAAAGCATGTGGATCCCCAGCCTGTTCCTGAGATTCTGGAATAACAAAACTTAATACCCAAGAAGGCACCAATAGGACTAGCCCAAACCTTCCCTCCAGAAGGTGATAAAACCCAGTCCTAACCTCAAGCCTGGAATTGAGATGGAGGCTGGAAGAATGGGTAAACCAAAAAAGACTCCAAAATCTCGGCAAACAAAACTTTAGAGGAAAACAGCCTGGGCATAAACCCAACTAGAAGTCCTGGAAGAGAAAAAAGCAAGATTTTTATAAGAGTTATGAAAATTCTTAATAAGTAGAATGAGAGTACTTGAAGAAAAAAACTGGAAAAGAAATGAAAGTTATAGGGAAGAATTGGAAAGTGAATAAACAAGTAAAAACAAGTAAACACAGAGGTACAAATCCTTGCCCAATACCCTGAAAACTAGAAACCAATGACTCCGTGAAGGACTCTTGTCTTCCACTCGGCTCCAATTTCTGCAAATTCCATCCACTGTTCCCAGTTGCATCCCCTGGGGCTGTAAAGGTTAAAATTATGGTTGAGACTGAATGTAATAATGATTTTGGTCACCAAGGATTTTATTTATAAAATCCTAATGAAACACCCAAGTCAGCTGGAAATTTTATGGTGATTTAATTGATAGTGGAGGAGATTAAGGAGAAGGAAGATGGAAAGGAGTAGATTTTCTCCGGCCCTCACCCCTGCCTGGTTAGTACTGAGCGGGGAGATTAGGAGATAATATTTTGGAGTATGAAGGAGGAAGGAGTCAGTTTGAACTCCAAAAAGGAAAAGGCTAAGCCAAGATGCCTGAACCTGAAATCAGGTCCAGGGAAAACTCGCCGCCAAACCCAGACAAAATAACTGCCACCACTCCAAGATTGTCAGAATGCCTAGCAAGCTGCCAGCCAGAGTCGCCTCTCCAGGAAAAGAGGAAGAGAGAGGAAGTGATATGCCTCATATAGATGGTTTTACATCACTTTCCCTCCTCTCATCTGTACAATGATAGCTTAGCTTGACTTAGGACAGCCCAGGGGTCTGTCCACTTTTTCTGCACATGTCCATTGAAGGCCATTTCCTCAGATAACTAAATCTTGAGTTTGGTGCAGACCTTCCTAATCTTGTTAAACTAAGGAGGGTGGAGAAATTCGGGGTTCCCAAGACCTGATTCTGTTAGTCCAAGTATCTCTATTGTTATTGATTAGGAAATAGCTAAATCAGATCTTCTAAAGTACAGACTGATTAGGGTGGACTAGTTTTAAAATTCACAGGGCCCAGGAGAATGAATATAATCCCTCTTCCACTTGACAGTCCTTCAAATACTTGAAGAAGGCTATTTTGTATATTTTTTATTTTCCTTCTTTTTGCTTTGTCAAGGAGAATGGCCTTTGGACTAGAAAGGAGAGGACAAAAATGACTTCGTTGTAAGGAGACAGAGTAAGAAATAGGCACTCTCTCCATCTTTTAGCAGCAGCTCTGCTTGGTCTCCCCTCCAGAGAACATCATGCCTTCCCAAGGAGAAGCTGGTTACCTGAAATCTCCTCATCACATGTTTTTGCTACTTAACACCTCAATTCACTTTGAGGGGCCTTTCCCCTCCAGAGAGAAGGCTGGAGGGCAGAGGACTAGACTCCTCTCCAGGCTTTTCAGGTCGCTCTCCATTTATCATCAGCATCCACCCCAATGAGCACCATATCCCTTGCACCAAGGATCCCCTGGCCATCCCTCCTCTCCCTCCCCATTCCTCTTCCTTTCAGGAATTGCCTTCCTCCTGAAGGGACTGTCTTATTTCTATCCCGTCCCTTAGTACAGTATCTGGCACATAGTAACCATGTAATAAAATGTTTATCAAATTAAATCTTGATTAATTTATGTCACCAGACCCAAATAAAAAAGTACATTGGTGGGATCTGAAAGAATGAGCTGCTGCTGCTGATGTTGGTAGAGAGCCGGGATCAGAGAAAGACAAACTTTTCCCAAGACCTGTGTTCATTTTGTTTTCTTAAGAAGTAGGAGGCTGTAAGATTGAACACTTCCAGCAAAAAAAAAAAATGAACCCCAAACCCCAAGGTTGACTATCTTGACTACAGGGAAACATATTACTTTTATATCTCAAACTTCTGTGGCTATAACTTTCAGGTGCTTTTTGTTTTTTTAAATACTCTCCTTCCATCTTGGAATTAATGCTGTGTATTGGTTCCAAGGCAAAAGAGTGGTAAAGGCTAGGCAATGGGGGTTAAGTGACTTGCCCAGGGTCACACAGCTGGGAAGTGTCAGAGGTCAAATTTGAACTCAGGACTGCCCATCTCTAGACCTGACTCTCAATCCACTGAGCTACCCAGCTGCCCCTCCCTTTGTTTTTAAAGACAACTAATGGCATTACAGAGTGATGTCTTTCTTGACTTGCCCACGAATTGTATTTGAAGTGTGACAGAGCTGCCCAGAGTCATCAGCCTCCTCCTTTCCAGAGTCATCAAAGCAGGGGAAGATGGAATAGCACACCTGGCGGTGGCCTGGGACACCATGAGTGACCCTGCCCTGGCCAGGCTCTGAGCATGCTCTGGCACTGCTGCAGCCACCTTCACAGCCCTGGAACAAATCGTGCCGGGGGAGTCTTCCCCTAATGCCGCCTGCTTCTTGGCTCCTCAGAGCCACAGGGGGACCCCAAAGGCAGAGGGGCCCCCCGAAAGGGCTCTTCCTTGGGTACCCTGACTGACTATACCCACATGGGACTTCCTAACATTTGAGCCCCCCAAATGTAGAACGGGAAAATAGAAACATCATTTCCAAAGCATTTTGTGACTGGCAAAAGCAGGCACTGCTGTCACCCATGTTTTATAGCCCTGTGGCCCATGGCAAGGACTTTCTTGTAACCACCCAGAAAGGGAGGCATTATAAGGATTAGTCATGGGGTTTTTTCCTAACCTTTACCTTCTGTCTTGGCAGAAGAGCAGCAAGCACTAGGCAAATGGGGTTAAGTGACTTCCCAGGCTCACACAGCAAGGAAGTGTTAGAGGTCAGATTTGAACTCAGAACCTCCCATCTCCAAGCCTGGCTCTCCATCCCAAGTTTTTAAGGCTACTACGTGACACAGGGGATGGAGTGCTCAATCTAGAGTTCAGAAAGAGCAGCGTTCAAATTCTACAAGATACATTTTTGTTGTTTTTCAGTCACATCTGACTCCCTGTGACACCATTTGGGGCTTTCTTGGCCAAAGTACTGGAGTGGTTTCCCATTTCCTTCTCAGACTCATTTTACAGATGAGGAAACTGAGGCAAAGATACTGGAGTTGAATCGACATTTCCTTCCCCACAATATAAATGCTGGCTCTTATTACTGCTACCCGTGAAGAGATCTTCTGTCTGTTTATTGTATTGGTGGTCCTGGATACACAACGGAGAAGAACCTCCCCAAGCTCGGGGGAGCTGATGTCTGCTCCCACATCAGGTGATCCATGCAGGCACAAGTGATGCTCCCAGAAGAAATCTAGAAAACTTGTCTACGGACAACGAAGTCATCCAAAGAAGAAACTAAAAAGCTCAGGGGAACAGGCGATGTTTTGATTACTTCAGCCAAAGAAAGGAACTTTAGGAAAGAAAGCCAGTTTGGGGAAAGAACTAGTACTTGGAGCATGGCACACAGAAGGTACTCAATAAATGCTGCTAATAAAGTGGTGTTGAGAATGGGCTCACTTTTGTAGTTATGATTTGTTTGTGTCCAAGTACTGATGACCCCATTTGGGTTGTCTTGGCAAAGATTCTAGGGTGGTTTGCCATTTTCTTCCCTGGCTTATTTTATAAATGAGGAAACGGAGGCAAACAATATTAAGTGACATTGCCCAGGGTCACATGAACTGTCAGTGTCTGAGGCCAGATCTGAACTCACGGCGATGAGCCCTTTGACTCCAGTGGGGACGGTGGGATGTTGGCCAGGGACGACGTGACCCTAAAAAGAGCTGTTTTTTTGGAAAATGTTATCAGCCTGGAGTCTTTCAAAGCTAATGAAAAGGTTTTCAAATTGAAAAGGAGGATGAACAGAGAAAACGGACTGTTTACCAAATTTGGTGTCACCATGAATAGCTCAAAAGTAGGCAAAATCGCTGTAGAGGCCTCTGGGAAATCACAGAGAGAAAATCCAAGGAAGCCGGAGGCTTCTGATCTCCATATACAAAGACATCCAGCAGGGGTCGCCAGCATGGTGAATTGAATTTCCTTATGGAATGAGGGGAAATTGTCTTGTTAGTGTGAAGATCGGATTTGGCTCTCCCCTGATTGTAGCTATGAAGGTACTTAGCCCTTCCTTGATTGTGAAGATTAAATTGTAATCTCCTGTCTATTTTTAGATTTTAATCCCCCAAAATGTAAGCAGGGTACTTAAAGTTGAGTATGGAGATCTACCCATTTTGGATTTTAACCACAAAAAGGTATGAACACCCATTTCATACATTGAGTGGGAGGTCTGTGACCCAAGTGTGAAAGAGTGGGCAGTCCTGTAGAGGAGCATCAGCTGTGATTGGTAGACGTAAAAATTTAGGGGAAGAAGCACAAGAGAAAAAGATCTTTAAAAGTGGAAACAGAGACACACACAAACACTTGGAGTGAAGAGACACACTTGGAGTGAAGAGATATACTTGAAGTGGAGACTCACACTTAGAGTGGAACCTCCTGTAAGAAGCAGTTCTACTGGAGTTGAGACTGATAAAGAATCTGCTGATTGAACTGACACATGATGAGTGTAAAGGCTCACTTCCTTCCTTGGCATTTCTGGAGGCTCGAGACTCTGGGAAAGGCCCATCATCTTGAGACTCCTTTCCCCTGGCTGGGGCCTTTGAATTTCTACCTGGCTCAGAGGAAGCCAGAGCTCGCTCTCTCTCTCTTTCACTCTCTCCTTTTCTTCTCTTTTTCTCTTCCTTAATATCTTCCCTCTATTGTAAAATAAACCACCACAAATTCCATTCTGACTTTAGTAATTCATTTTTGGGATTTAGTAATTAAATCCCTGGTGACCGATTAAATATATTCAGTCCAACAATAAATTTAACATTAGGTATCCAATGAGATTTGGTGGTCTAGAACCCAATATGGTTCTGGAAGAGGTGCCTCCATAAAAAAAGGGTGGCAGAAAGAGGCAGGGGAAAAAACAGCCTTGTATAGTAAGGTCTACTCTTGTTTGTTTGTTTGTCTTTAACCATTTATTATGTTTTTTTTAAATTTCAGGTAAAAATAATTTTTAACATTTCTTTTTAAATTTTGACTTCCAAATTCTCTCCCACCACCTTGAGAAGACAAGCAATTTGGTAGAGAAGATACAAGCACAGTCAGGCAAAGCACATTTCTATCTTAGTCATGCGGCAAAAGAAAGCACAGACCCCCCCAAATGAAATAAATGTATGCTTCAATCTTCATTCAGACTCCATTTGTTCTTTCTCCGAAGGTAGGGCGCCATTTCCATTCCAAATGCTTGGGAATGGTCTTGGATCCCTGCTGAGAACAGCCACATCACTCATGGTCAGTCATTGGACAATAATGCCATTACAGTATTTGATGGCTTCCTGCTTCTGTTCGCTTCACTTTGGGTCTGTCAGTTCATAGAAGTCTTCCCAAGTTTTTTGGAAACCACAGGCTCGCCATTTCCTATCGCACAAGAGTATTCCGTCATAATCATTCACCCTTCCTCAACCGAAGGACGTCTCCCTGCTTTCCATTCCCTGCCACCACAAAAAGAGCTGCTAGACATATTTGTACAAACGGGTCCTTTTCCTCTTTTAATGCTGATCTCATCTCTGGGATACAGACCGAGTCCTGACACTGCCTGATTCAAGGATATAATACCTGTAAACCTCAAAATTTCTTAGACTTATAAATGTTGGAAATTTCACCATTGGGAAATTTCATACTTGAAAAATTTCCTATTGATAGTGGATCTTGACTATTGGAATGTGAATCCCATTGGCATGGGAGGTTCCTTCTCCTTCCCTTCTTAAGATTACTTTAGGACAGAAACCCTTTGCTGAACAATGGAAAGGACTTTGACCTATGCTTAAGCATAGAACAGGAATTTCTTTGAGTCATGATTGATTTTAGAATTGATACAATGGAGATACTTGGAATCAATCTCCACCCTATTCAGTCCTAACAGGATTGAGGAAGGGCTGCAGCCTAGATCAAAATTTAATTATTCCAATCTCTACCCTACTCAGGTTAACAGGATTTAGAAAGGGCTGTAGCAAAGGATCAAAGATTTAATTATTTGAAAATATGACCTTCAACAGACATGTGCAAAGCCTCTGGGCGGTCCTGGGTTAAGCTAGAGCCTCCATTGGCACAGGGAAATTGATGGACAGTGATTGGTAGATGTGAGAACTGAGGGGAGGCAACTTGGATGGTTTCCTTAAAGATCAGGGGGGTCTGGAGAGTCGAGGTGGTGGTTGAGGAGTTGGTCAGAGTGGTGGCAGTGTACTCTGAGAAGCTTGCTCTGAAGGAAGCTGAAGGTGGGGGCCTCTGAGACTGTTTCTCCATTTTGGTCACATGAGTAATAGGGACTGATCTCTTTTCTTTGCCCCAGATATCTAAGGGCTTGGGCCTTTTGGCCCAGCCTAAACAGAAGGGGTATTTAAGCCCTATTCCCTTCTCTCCCTTTTTCTCTCTATCTCTAATTCCTTTCTTCCTCCTATTGAAATTAAACTCCATAAAAGGTTGACAGCTGACTTGAGTTTTCATTTAGGAATTACATAGCTGAATTCCTTGGCGACCTTAAATTAATATATATCAGTCTTTTAAAGTGATTTCCTTGTCACATACCCCGTGTGGGAGGCCTCAGGGCAGAGTTCTCAATGGCTCTCCAGAATGATTGGATGGATCACAGTTCCACCAACAGGGCATGAGTGCCAAAGGCTTCCAGCACCCCCTCCAACGCTTATCGGATTCCTTTCCTGTCATGTTGGACAATCACAATATATGTGTGTATATTTTTAAAATTCTGGATGCATTTTGTTTTCATAGTACAACCATTGAGAGAGGACTCTCCTGACAAAGGGAAGCAATTAAGCAAAATAATAGAGAACTCTCATTGGAAAGTGCAGGGGACATTCCGCATTAGTCTCCCCCTCTATTTTTCTTAATTAACAGGAATCTTTTTCTTCTCCTCCTACCAGCCCCACTGAAAAAAGAAAAGAAATTTCTTTGTAACAACCTCTGCAGTCAAGCCTAACATGCAAAAATGTCCCTGTGAATACGCATACACAGACATCTATAACTCTACATTTTTACAATGTTGTATCATTTGCTCTCCTACTTTGCTTATTTCATTCTTTTTTTTAAAACCCTCACCTTCCGTCTTACAATCATTACTGTGTATTGGTTCCAAGGCAGAAGAGTGGTAAGGGCTAGGCAGTGGGGGTTAAGTGATTTGCCCAGGGTCATATAGCTGGGAAGTGTCTGAGGCCAAATTTCAAGTCACTAAGCCACCTACCTTTCCTCATTTTTAATATATTTATAAAAACCTTCCTTTTTCTTTCTCTCACCCTTCCTTCCTTCCTTCCCTTCCTCCCTTCCTTTTTCTTTCTTCCTTCATGTTTTTCCTTCTTTCTTGCTATTCCTTCCTTCCTTCCTTCCTTCCTTCCTTCCTTCCTTCCTTCCTTCCTTCCTTCCTTCCTTCCTTCCTTCCTTCCTTCCTTCCTTCCTTCCTTCCTTCCTTCCTTCTTTCCTTTATTTTTAACATTGTTTATTGTTTCAAATTCTCTCCTCCCTCCAGCCCCTCCGAATCCACTGAGCAAACAAGCAATTTGATGAGAATCATTGTCCGTATGAAGTCATGCGAAACATATTTCTCTATTAGCCAAGTATGCAATCAGCTTGATAAATCTGTGCCTCTGAGCCTTTGCCTGGAATGCTCTGCTTCCTCACCTCCACCTCTGGGATGAACCTTGCGGAGATTTTCCCGTTTCTATCTGTTGCTCCTTCCCCGGGTCACAGTTTATTTCGCATATATTTCAAGTCGACACCCGTCGAAATCCCCCTAGAATGTATGCCTCTCGAAGGCTGAAACTGATGCTTTTCTGGGTCCCCAGCACCCCATTACAGAGCCTTTCACACTTTGCGAATGGGGCGGTGGGGGACCTCAGTTTCCTCTGGAAAATCGGCGGGAAGGATTTGATAGCTTCTGAGGTCCTTTCCAGCTGAAGATCCAGGGGCCTCAGCTGCGAGGAAAGAAATCACGTAGAGTCATGAGGAGCTGGACTCATTCCGGCCAGGACAGTTGTATTTAGCGATTGCAAAGAACATTTTGCCTACGTTTGCAGGATCTGCAAAGGGGAGAGAAGCGTAAAAGCTCAGTACTGGAGGGTCAATGACAAAAGTATTGTGCCCCGTGTGAGGATCGAACTCACGACCTTCAGATTATGAGACTGACGCGCTACCTACTGCGCTAACGAGGCACCTGACGGCCACTTCCGGCTTGAGGATATTGAATTGAAACCACGGAACGTTGGCGCATGCTCACTAAAGACAGGATACTCGGCTTTTGCTTTGAATCCTCTCTCTGTCACGGGGACATGAAAGTGGCGAACTCTACCTTTGTGCAGCTTAGGTTCTGGGAGCTGGGCGCATGCGCGCGGAGTATGCGCGCGCCAATTTTAACCTAGAAGTTTACCATCCAGTTCGGAGAGTAGAGATCCTCCCTCCCTCCGCTCCTCTTGCTATCTTCCCCCACCACCCCCAGATATAGAGAGAGCTTGGACCGAATAAGGGCGGGGAGGGCAATCACAGCAAGCTGCCTGGAGAAGATGTTTGAATTGGGCTTTGAAGGCTGGGGAGGTGTACCGAAAAAAGGCAGGGCAAGGAACCAGAACGTCCCGGTTGGTCGGAGAGAGCTTTGTAGAGGAGAAAATAATTTGTTAGGGAGATTTTTTTTTAAGGCTACAGTTCCCTAACCAGATAGAATGATATGACGATGATGTCTATAGCACTTCAAGGTCTGCTAAGAGCTTTATAAGTATTATCTCATTGGATCCTCACAACCGCCCTGGGCTGTAAATGCTATTATTATATCCATTTTAAAAAAAAACCAAAAACCTTCCCTTTTGTGTATCATTTCCTACGCAGAACAATTAGGGCTGGGTAATGACGATTAACCGATTTGTCCAAGGTCACACAGCTAGGAAGTGTCTGAGGTCAAATTTGAACCTAAGATCTTCTGTCGCCAAGCTGCCCCCTCTTGTACCCATTTTACGGATAAGGAGCCTGAGGCAGATACATCTCCACAGAGCTTTCTATGTACTGGGCACCTTACAATGGTCGTCTCAATGGATCTTCACCACACCCCCCACTGCCCAAACAACCTAAATATTTCCCTCTCCAGCCCAGTCCCACCTTCTCTACTGTCCTTCAAACAGCCACAAATACGTGCGGTACAATTCGAGTAACACCTGGATTCTTTGCAGTGGATTGCAGAGAAGAGGAATGAGAACGGGGTGCGGCGGGAAAAGCCCCAGGGTTAGATCCGGGGCGGGGTTTAAGCACCTTGGACAGGGCATTGGCTCCACGGCCAGGCCTCCAAGTCAAAGCAAGACGGCTCAACTCAACGAAGAGCTCCTGTTGTCTGCAAAGCCCCAGGCATTGGGGGGAGGGGGAGGAGAAGGAACATTAAGTGGGTACAAGGTGTCAAGCTGCCTGCTGAGGGGCAGCCGGGTGGCTCAGAGAATGTCCTGGGGTCAAATATAACTTCAGACCCTTCCTAAACAAGTTACTTCACCCCCACGCCTAGCTCTTACCCCTCTTCTGCCTTGGAACTAATACACAGTTTTGATTCTAAGGTTGAAGATAAGGATTCAAATATGTACATATATATAAATTATATACATATATAGTGACAGACAGAAAGAGAAGAGAGCAGGAGAGACGGAGACAGAGACAGAAAGAGAAAGAGGGAGAGACAAAGAGCCAGAAAGAGAAAGATCGAGATTATCTCATTTGATCTTGGAGATGTACAAAATTAAAACAGCCTTTGAGGGACTTCCATCCTCCTAAGCCTGGGGTACCATATATAAACCAAGAAGAAGAATAGAGGCAGCCTGGAAGAGCAAGCCAAGGAGCTAATATATCCCTTTAAGGTTTAGAAAGAACCCCAGGCTCTTTTCTCTTTGCCAGCTCTGCCTTCTCCTTTTTCTCCTCTGACCTCTGCCTGTTCTCCATCCCACCCATGGCTCACTTGCCTCTGTACATATTTGTACATATTAAAACCAGATTTTTGACGTTCTAAACTAGGACAGTGTGAGTTGGTCCCATCTGATCTGGCCACAGTATACAACCCCAACTGTTTCTAACAACAATTCTCTCCAATCACCTCTCCAACCGGAGAAGAGATGGGAAGGGATTGGGCCTGTTAACATTCCTTTCAAGGACAATTTGAGAATTTACTTCAATATGGAAGGAAATTAAATTGGGTGATTTATTTCGACTTCCTTCTAAGGAAATTACAAATGAGGATCATCCTGAATCAAGAACAAGAAGAGCTCTCAGAGACTTTAAAATCCAACCCTTTTATTTTCTAGTGAAGAAAATGAGACAGACAGAATAAACAACTTCCCTAAGGCTGTGAAATTAATAAATTTCAGATGTAGGATCTGAACTCAGATCTTCCAGTACCAGTCACTGCTTTTTTTTTTTCCAGGTTTGGACCATGAGTTTGGGGAGGTGACATTTCAAAATAAGGCAAGAATCCTTCATTTTTTTTTTTATATCATGGACCCCTTTGGCAATCTGGTGACATCTATAGACTACTCAGAATAATTTTTTTTAATTCTTTGGAGGAAATTCTAAAATTCATTAAGAAGTTAATGAAATGAAATATGTATTTTTTTCTTATCCAAATTCAAGTACTCCTTGAAATCGATGGGTTCCAGGTTAAGAACTTCTAAAATAAGGAAGAAAACTGGAGACAGTGCCAAGCACACCGAGATGGAAGCCTGGAGAGGTTGCCTCTTATCCAAGCTCTACGGTTAAACTGCTGGGTGACATTGGGAAGTCACTTGGCTAGTCTGGGGATAGGGGTGTCTTCTGGAAAATAAGGAATGAGGGTACAGCTCAATGACCTGTTTCCTTTTCCATCAAATGAGGGGTATTAAACTAGCTGGTCTTTGGGGTCTCTTCTCAACCCCAGTTTCTTGGAAAATGAGAAAGATAACTCAGAAAACTTATGCCCCCAAATAATCCCTCAGAGTCCAAACTGCTTTATTTTGCCTAGCGAGGAGAGGGCTTTTGTGACAAGATTTAGAGGTAGAAGAAGTCTTTGGGAGGAGCTAGTCAGACCTCCCAGTTTTTTATAAGGTCCTGAGGAGGACATGACTCGCCCAAGGTCACCCAGTATTACTAGGTGGCACAGCTGGAAATGGAGCCTTTATCACCTGATTCCTCCTTCCAGAATTCTTTCCATTTCATCACTCTGTCTGTCAAGTAGGATTCCCATTTCATGAATAAATATGTAAAAACTTCAGCGTTTTCCCCAGCCCTTGGTCTCCGAGGGAGTGGGAGGGGCTGAGGCGTCTAACGTCATTCTTTCTGCTGTGAGGAGCTAGAGGAGGGATCCCCCAGACATTCGCAAAGGAGCCATGTTTATGCCATTAGTAACTGAGCTGGCACCAGCGATTTGGGGATACGGTTCCTGTCCAAATCCCAGATCCTTGGGGGGTGAGGTGCTGGCTTCAGGGGAGCTCCGAGGCCACACAGACTTGTTTGCTGGGATGTCACCCTGCCACCTGCCAAGCGCCTGGGGCGAAGGACACCCACAGGACCCCCAAAGCCAGGCTACCCTGGCTATTTTCTGACTCAGCTGGGTTTATGTGGCCATGAGTCAGCTTGTTGTTCTTGGACTTGACAAAGAATCCTTTGTGAGCAGTTGGCAAAAAGTGAGAAGACAAAGACGGAGAACATTTAACTCTTCCTGGACCTGACCCTTCTTCTGCGCTTGTATAAAAATGAATTGAATCAAGGGGCAGGGAGGTGGTTCAGAGGATAGGGAGCCAAGCTTGGAAACAGGATGTCCTGGGTTCAAATATGACTTCAGATACACCCTAGCTGTGTGACCCTGGGCAAGTCACTTAACCCCCATTGCCTAGCCCTTACTATTCTTTAGCTTTGGAAACAATACACAGGAGGGGCAATTAGTGACAATTCAAATTTCAGACACTCTCTAGCTGTGTGACCCTGGGCAAGTCACTTCACATTGCCTAGCCCTTAGTGTTCTCCTGCCTTAAAACCAATACACGGTATTGATTCTAAAATGGAAGGTAAGGGTTTTAAAAAAATGAATTGAAATCTTGGACCTTTCCAACTCAAAAATCTTAAAGAATGACACTCTCAATCTACAAAGGAGGAACCTGTAGTTCCTGTCCAAAGATATGCAGCGAATTAGCCACCAAATCACAACCAGTGGTACAGGAAGGACCCAAGGTTCGAATTTGGCTCTTCTGTGTGCCCAGGTGTCATTGAGGCATATCATCGGTTCCCTCGTTGAACCTTTATTTTCTCCATTGTAAAAGGGTCCGGGCGCGTGGCTTCTGCGGTCCTTTCTGCCTCCAACGTCCTGCCATCCTGAAGAGCTAGAAGGAGCAAGTCAGTCATCCCGAAGGCTGAGGGACCTCGCCAGCGCTTCCCAGGGGCGTTCCTTCCGTCTTTCCAGGTGTTTGGGAGACAAGGGGCCCTGCTCCCTCTGGTCAGCTAAGCGGCCAAACCCAGAGTCGGTGCGAGTGCGTGTTCCAGGGCGAGCCCGAGCCTGTGCAGCCGCCCAGTCATCCCCCGCCCCCACCTGCTCAGCAGCCATGTCCACCCCCGCCTCCACCCCAACCTGTGCAGTGGCCCCGGTCGCCCACGCCCCTCCTCCAGTCAGTACCGAGGTATCCAGGGAATGAGGCCTCCCCCACCCCCGGGCGCTCCTTGGAGTGAGGCTGCCGGAATGTGACCCAACCAGGCTCGGATGGAGACAGCGACGGGCCTTGGGACACCTTTGGGTCCTCGTTTTTCACCCAGGGAAATTTGCCTCCAACCCCAGTTGAATCCAGGTGAAGAACCCTCTAGAATTCCTCGACGGTTCTCTGGGTTTCACAAACGAGAATGGCGCCTCCAATGTAAGAGAAACTGAAGGGAGGAAGGCTGCCTAGCTTAATCTCCCATCCTTGGAAGTCATCCTCTATCGCCTCCTGGACGGAAGGCAGCCAGCCCCAGATTGGACAGGACGAGGAACTCACTCCCCCTGAAGGTGTCTCTTCCTGTGTGTGGAGAGATCTGGTCGGAAGCTTTTCCTTCCCTTAAATCCCACCCCGGGGTCTTCGCTTTGCAATCTGGAATCACATAGAATTAATTCCTCTACTCTCTCTTCTCTTCTCCGGCTTGGCTCCGGTGCCTTCCCTCTCTCGGTCATCTCCCGTTCATCCTATCGGGGCCTAGGGACCTATGTTGGTCCCTCTGCTGCCCGGGGAGTTCCCCGTTAGAGTGGGAGCTCCTTGAAGGCAGGGACGTTCTGGGGCCCCCGGCACGGCCTGCCACACAGCAGGGAGGCCATCAATGTGTATCCACTGGCCCCGCTGCCTCCTTGGGCCCCATCCCTCTAGCTGGGACGGTGGGACGGTAGGGATAGCCGCTTCCTAGACTTCCCTCCTTCTGGGCTCTCCTTTCTCCTGAGCACTTCTGTGATGAGGTGACTTCCTCCAGCCCCAGATTCCAGCCAGCCCGAGTCCTGTTCTGTAAATTCTCCAAGAGTTCTGTCCCAAGTGTCCTGAGGGCCTCCCTCTAGAGCTTGGACCTTGTATGGATGCCAGTGGGGCACCCTCACATCCTTGTTCTCTATCTCCGGGATGAACCCCTCTCCTTTTCTTTTTTCCTTTTTTAAAATTCCTTTATCTTCCATCTTAGAATCAATCCTGTGCATTGGTTCCAAGGCAGAAGGGCTAGGCAGTGGGGAGAGTGACTTGCCCAAGGTCATCCCTCTCCTTTCCAAGAACCTTTTTTTCTAATATCCTTTATGTCCTTTCTATGCCCCAGTCCTTCACCAGAGACTTGCTGCAGCCCCTTTGAGCCTATCATATGTCTCTCCATCTAAGTGACCTCAGAATTGCTGCTTCAGAGACCAATATTTTGTAGTTATACTGCATCCCTGTAAGAATAATAATGATGGAAAGAAGGACCTTTGTTTCAGGGAATAAACTAAGGTCATTAAAAGCTTTGTTCAACTAACCTGATACATTCCAGCCCATTCTACTCTATATAGCAAAGAATAATAATAATCTTCCTAAGGTACATATCTAACCCTATTACTCTCTTGCTGAAAAACCTTCAGTGGCTCCTTATGGTCTCTTGAATAAAATATAACCGCTTTAACATGGCATTAAGAAATTCTCCAATCTAACTCTTATCTAATTTTTCAATTTCATTTCTTTGCAGGTACTCAATATTCTACTAAAACTGGGTGATGGGTCATTCACTAGGTTTAATGAGTCATCTTTCACCTCTCCATTCACACAATCCACAGACCACTCCTGGAATTCACTTCTTCCTGGGGTCATGTGCTTGGGATTAGAAAAAAAAAAATAAGAAAATTAATTGGGACCTCCTCTTAGCCCCTTCACCCCAACCTCCATTCATTTCTCTCACATCAAGCTCTCTAGGTTCTGTAAGTAGGGAACCCTGCAGAAACTGGGAGTTCATTTCAGAGATTCTCTATAGCTTTTAAAAGGTGTCCTGCTGAGGTGCCGCACCCCACCTTCTTCCTCTCACTACCCCATCAAGAGGGAACTGGAGGAAGCAGTCTCTTCCTGTCTGAGCTGAGATGATTTTTGGTAGAATGGATTTATTGAGGTTGACAGGGAGCTATTTACCTGTCTAATTAATTATGCCAATGAATTTTCAACTTAATTGCTCTTAGCAGGTTGCTGGATAATTAATTTGTGCTTCTTTTGAGTCTTCTACTGAAGGAAAAATTCATCTCTAAAGGTCAAACAGGTCCCTGGTTTAAGTCATTGAACTCAGAGCTCAGGAAGGTCCTTGGAGATCATTGAGACCAGAGGTTCTGAACTTTTTTGGGGGGGGTATGGATCCCTTTGACACTCTGATTGATGCCTATGGACTCCTTCTCAAAAGACTGTTTCTAAATACATAAAATTAAATACTCAGGATTAGAAAAGAAATGAATTCTACAAATTGATGGATCTAGATTAAGATCTAAGCTAATGTCCTCAGTTCACAGAAAGGGATACAGAAGTCCTTGGAGAGGAAGTGACTTACCCAGAGTCATACAGGTTGTCATATAGGTACTGGAAGAAAAGGTAGGCACAGGCATGAGGCCCCTAATGCTTGGATTTTCCACTTTGTTGGAATAAACCCAAATGGGATGCCATTAGAACCATCATCTAACCTGAGCAATATGGAAATATGTATTACATGAAAGTGTGGGTATGATCTACTTATCAAACTATTCATAGTCTGGGGAGGGGAAGGAAAGGAGAAAATCTGAATTTTAAAATGTCAATAAACAACTGTCAAAAATTGTTTCCACGTGTAATTGAAAAAATAAAAGAAAAGTCATACAATTTGGAACTATGCCCAAGGGACTTTAAATTGCTGCCTGCCCTTTGATCCAGCCATACCACTGCTGGGTTTGTACCCCAAAGAGATCATAAGGAAAAAGACTTGTACAAAAATATTTATAGCCATGCTCTTTGTGTTGGCAAAAATTTAGAAAAGGAGGGGATACCCTTCGACTGGGGAATGGCTGAACAAGTTGTGGTATCTGTTGGTGATGGAATATTATTGTGCTAAAAGGAATAATAAACTGGAGGAATTCCATGTGAACTGGAATGACCTCCAGGAACTGATGCAGAGTGAAAGAAACAGAACCAGGAGAACTTTATACACAGAGATGGATACATTGTGGCACAATAAAATGTAATGGGCTTCTCTACTAGCAGCAATGCAATGATCCAGGACAATTCTGAGGGACTTATGAGAAAGAACACTATCCACATTCAGAGGAAGAACTGTGGGAGTAGAAACACAGAAGAAAAACATTTCCTTGATCACATGGTTTGATGGAGATATGATTAGGAATGTAGACTTTAAATGACCACTCTTGCAAAAATGAATAATATGGAAATCGGTCTTGATCAATGATACATGTAAAACCCAGTTGAACTGCTTTGGGAAAGAGGAGGGAAGAGGAGAGGAAAATAATACGAATCATGTAACCATGGAATTCTAAATTAATTAAATAGATAAATAAATAAAGAGCCATAGTCTGAGAGCATCTCAGAGCAAAAAGAGACTTTTAAGCTCATTGGATCATCCCTGAACAGGAATCCTCTCACCAATACCCTGATGAGATAGATGGCAGAATTCTTTTTATTTTTAATATTTTGGTTTTTTCCCAATTACATGTAAAAACAATTTTGGGGGCAACTGGGTAGCTCATTGTATTGAGAGCCAGGCCTTGAGACGGGAAGTCCTAAGTTCAAATCTGGCCTCAGACACTTCCCAGCTGTGTGACTCTGGGCAAGTCACTTGATCCCCATTGCCTAGCCCTTACCACTCTTCTGCCTTGGAGCCAATACACAGTATTGACTCCAAGATGGAAGGTAAGGGTTTAAAAAAATTTTTTTTTTGAACATTTGTGTTTTTTTTAATTTTTGAGTTCCCAAATTCTCTTCTTCCCTCCTCCCTCATTGAAAAGGCAAGTTATTTGCTCTAGATTATACATGTACAGTCATGCACAACACATTTTCATTTTAGTCATATTGTAAAAGAAAATAAATACACACACAAAGAAAAATAAAATTTTTTAAAGTACACTTCAATCTGCATTCAGATTCCATTTGTTCTTTCTCTGAAGATGGAGAACATTTTTCATCATAAGTTCTATGGAACTGTCTTAGAGCAAGGTATTGCTGTGAATTGCTGAAACATTCACAATTGGTTATCATACAATATTGCTGTTATTGTAATCAGTGTTCTTCTGGTTCTGCTCATGTCACTTTATTTATGTTCACAGAAGTCTTTCCAGTCATTCCAGAACCATCCTGCTCATCGTTTCTTATAGCCCAGTAGCATTCCATCTCAATCACATACCACAACTTCTTCAGCCATTCCCCAATTGATGGGCATTCCCTCAACTTCCAATTCTTTAAATGGCAACATTCTTGCCTAGATTATAATATTAGCCTCTTAAATGGTGCCCAAGCTTCTAGACTCCCACTAACACAGATCTGATCACATCACTGGTCCCAGCCCAGGAATTTTTAGTGGGTCCTTATGTGCTAGAAAAAAAAATGTATTCTTAGGTTGGTCCATAAAATCCTTCACAATTTGGCTTCATTATACCTTTCAAGAGTTATTTCACACTAAACTGGTCAACTGTTGATCTCCAGGCTTGACTTTTCCACCTACATCCTTTGTGTGTTTGCCAAGACCATGGCCCATACCTGGAAAAATTATCTTTCCACCCCTTCATCTTTTAGCATCCTTAGCTTCCTCTACAGCCCAGTTTAGGTACCACCTAGGAGATTCCAGGTTCAAATATGGCCTCAGACACTTCCTGGCTGTGTGACCCTGAACAAGTCACTTAATCATCATTGCCTAGCCCTTTCCACTCTTCTGTCTTGGAAGCCATACACAATATTGATTCTAAGATGGAAGGTAATATTTAAAAACAAAACCCAATTGTATGACAGTGAAGGTATCATCTACTGGATAAAATAATGTCTTTTTTCCCATTTGAATAAGTTTATTTAGTCAATTTAGGACATTATTCCTTGGTTAAAATAATCACATTATGGGGGCAGCTGGGTAGCTCAGTGGATTGAGAGCTAGGCCTAGAGATGAGACATCCTAGGTTCAAATCTGACCTCAAATACTTCCCAGCTGTGTGACCCTGGGCAAGTCACTTGACCCCCATTGCCTAGCCCTTATCACTCTTCTGCCTTGGAGCCAATACACAGTATTGACTCCAAGATGGAAGGTAAGGGTTCTAAAAAAACAAACAAACAAACAAACCAATAATCACATTATTTCCCTCCCTCCCCTCCACCTACTCTTCTCCCACCCCCAGCCAATGAGCAGTTTCATTGGATATTACTTGTGTCCTTGATCAGAATCTATTTCCATGTTGTTGTTTATACTAGGATATTCATTTAGAGTCTATATCCCCAACCATATCCCTTCAACCCATGTATTCAAGCAGTTGTTTTACTTTGGTGTTTTTACTCCCACAGTGTTTCCTCTGGATGTGGATAGTGGTTTTTCTCGAAGGTGTGAATCTTAAAACTGCTCAGACTCTACTTCAGAAGATTTGATTAAGCTATTTCCCATTTTTAACAATGGAGGTACTTGGTCAGGAATGTATTGAGAACTTTAAAATTACTCCACCCTGCTCAGACAATGCCTTAGGGGAAGATAAAGTTGCAAACTCCTGATTGAACAACAAAAGTTCCCAACTCATACTTATAGTGAAGCAAAAACCTTAAGCTAGGTGGTCTATTTTTAGATCTAATACAGAAGGCTGCTAAGTACCTATAAAGTTTAAATTAATCACTAAAAGGTCAAGCAACTTACAAAAGGCAAGCTTAACAAAAGAGGTCTGAAGTTTTAGTCTACCAAGAGAAGGTGAGAACTAAAGAGTGGTGAGAACTAAGAATGGGCAGTCCTGGGAAAAAAACATCTACTATGATTGGTAGATGTGAAAATTTAGGAGAGGTGACATAAGAGAAAATTCTCTTTAAAAGGAGCTCTCTGAACTCAGTTCAGGAGGTCAGGAGTTCAGAGGAGGATCTCTGAACTCAGTTCAGGAGTAAAGGATTTCAGTGAAGGACTGGACAATCTTGTGGTGAGTGATAATGACTGACTCTTTCTCCCTTAGACTCAGGCCTAGGCCCTTTCTACTATTCTCTCTCTCTCTCTCTCTCTCTCTCTCTCTCTCTCTCTCTCTCTCTCTATCTATCTATCTATCTATCTATCTCTCTCTCTCTCTCTCTCCCTTAATTCCTTCATTTGTATTAATTAAAATCTCCATAAAACCCAGATGACTTGGGTATTTTCATATTTGAGAATTTTCCCATGGCGACCACTTTTTTTTTTTAACCCTTACCTTCTGTCTTGGAGTCAATACTGTGTATTGGCTCCAAGGCAGAAGAGTGGTAAGGGCTAAACAATGGGGGTCAAGTGACTTGCCCAGAGTCACACAGCTGGCAAGTGTCTGAGGCCAGATTTGAACCTAGAACCTCCTGTCTCTAGGCCTGGCTCTCAATCCTCTGAGCTACCCAGCTGCCCCTGTGACCACTTATTTTTAATATAAATCAAGACACTAAAAATTATCTTGACAGTTTGGCTGAAACCTTTACAGTTTTGGCAATTCACAGTCTTGGCAAACCATATTTTCACAGTTACATAGATTGTTCAGGGTCATTGCATTGCCATTAATGGAGAAGTCCATTACATTCTATTGTACCACAGTATATCAGTCTCTGTGTACGATGTTCTCCTGGTTCTGCTCCTTTCACTCTGCATGAGTTCCTGGAGGTTGTTCCAGTTCTCCACGGAATTCCTCCACTTTATTATTCCTTTTAGCACAATAGTATTCCATCACCAACATATACCACAATTTGTTCAGCCATTCCCCAATTGAAGGGCATCCCCTCATTTTCCAGTTTTTTGCCACCACAAAGAGCGCAGCTATGAATATTCTTGCACAAGTCTTTTTCCTTATTATCTCTTTGGGGTACAAACCCAGCAGTGCTATGGCTGGGTCAAAAAGCAGACAGTCTTTTATCAGCCTTTGGGCATAGTTCCAAATTGCCCTCCAGAATGGTTGGATCAGTTCACAACTCCACCAGCAATGAATTAATGTCCCTACTTTGCCACATCCCCTCCAGCATTCATTACTTTCCTTTGCTGTCATGTTAGCCAATCTACTGAGTGTGAGGTGATACCTCAGAGTTGTTTTGATTTGCAATTCTGATTATAAGAGATTTAGAACACTTTTTCATGTTGGATAAAATAATTTCTGAAAGCTGTCTTTTCACATTTTCATAAAGGACATATGAATAAATTATTCTCCTAAATGTTTCATAAAGATGAGAAAGTAGGTATGGGGTCAGAGAGTTCAACCATCTCAAATCTAATGAGATGGAAGACAAAATGTCAGGCCTTTCACTTGGAAATAAATGGATCAGCTTCAGAAAAAACAAGATGAAGGAGTTATGGTTAGAGAACAATTTTAAAAAGATCTAGAGGGTTAGTGATCTGAACACTGTGATGTCATAGCTAAAAAAGCTAATATGAGGGGGGAAACTGGGTGATGCAGTGTATTAAGGACCAGGCCCAAAGACAGGAGGTCCTGGGTTCAAAATTCTGCCTCAGATATTTCCTAAGGGTGTGACCCTGGGCAAGTCACTTAACACCCCCCCATTGGCTAGCCTATGCTGCTCTTTTGCCTTAGAACCAATACATACTCTTGATCCTAAGACTGAAGGTAAGGTTTTCTTTTTTTAAGTTAGTTTTAGTAACCTTGGGATAAATGAAGACAGTTAAAGCTTCTAGAAATAAGGAGGTGATAGTAGATAAATAGATAAATAAATTTATTAAGCATTAACTATGCACCAGGAATTATGGGACCTACCAGCAATATAAAATAATTATAATAATAACTAACATTTATATGGTGCTTTAGAAGTATTATTTTATTTTATCCTCACAGCAATCCTGGAAGGGAGATGTTATTATTATCCCCATTCTACAGATGAGGAAACTGAGATAGATAGGTTTTGTGATTTGCCCAGGATTATATAGCTAGTAAGTGTCTGAGGTTGGATTTGAACTCAAATCCTTCTGACACTGAGTACAGTGTTCTATCTATTTTGCCAAATACTTAGGAGCAGGGTCCAACTGAGTAAATCAATTAAGTCACCTTACCTACAGTAAATAACAAAATGCCTCACCCTGGTATCTGAACCAGGTGGCTCGCATTTCATGGAATCCAATCAATAGAAGGCATTAGAACTAAGAGTGGTGACCCCTCAATGAAATTTAGATGTCCCAGATGAGCCACTGGACACATTGGAAGGATGCTGACAAGAAAAGTATTTGGACTGGCTGGAGCAATTTAGTCATGCCCTGTGGGGTAGACATAAAACAGAAGACCATTGCAAAACAGAGATTCACAGAAAGCATTCTAGCCAAGCCCTGTGAGGGGCAGTCATCTGGGGTGGGGGGTCCTTAGTCTTCCCCCTTCCCCACTCCTTGGCCCAGGGAGGACCATGCAAGCTTGAAAGGGTCCACAGGATTTGAGATATTCCATCAGAATCCTAGCATCATTCTCCCTTCTCCACGCTTCCACAGCTGTGGGTGGCAATAGCGTCTGCTCTGGCAACAAAGACAGAACGGTTATGGCTTTACATGCCTCAAGTGCACACACACCCCCTCCCAAGGGGAGAAAAGGCACCCAATAACTAGGATAGGACAATCTCCCGTTGCCACTTAAGCTTCCTAAGCTTGAGCCCACTTTCCCCTCTACTCTGTAAGTACTGGTGGGAAACCGTGTCAGAGACTTTTGAGGAGGGTGCTTTGTACCAATTCCATGATTTTACTAAAGATCCTGTTCTAAAAGTTAATTAATTCTAGATGACTACATAAATCAATAATCAATCAAGTGATAAACATTTATTAAGTGCCTACTATGTGCCGGGCACCATGTTAAGCACTTAATGATAACCAGCCCATGATCACTGCAAGAAGCACATTGACGAGGGCTCACGAACTTTTTAGGACCACAGAGGACACTCCTGAAACACCTCAGAGCTACAGCTTTGAGCCACGATGGGATAGAACTGCCATGCTTTTGGAATCTCAGAAGTAGGAAGAGATAAGAATGGCTAGCATTGAAATGGCACCTTGAGGTGGCAAAACACTAAATATTTTGTCTCATCAGATCTGTACCCCAACCTTGTGGGATAGATGCAGGAATGTGAGTAAGCCAGCTTGAAGGGAAGTGATTATTAAATTGTCAGTGAAAACATTTACACTTTTAAATCTTTGCTACAAACCAAGTGCAATGGGAAAAAGTGATAGAAAATGTTAACAATGAAGATTAACCTTAACAGTATGACCTGTTGCCCACCCATCCTCCTTAAGGTGCTATCATTATCTCCATTCAACAGGTGAGGAAACCGAGGTAGGCAGAGGTTAGGTGACTTGCCCAGGATCACAAAGCTAGTATGTATCTGAGGCCACAGATGCATGCAGGTCTCTCTGATTCCAAGACTGATACTCTATCCATCCTACCACTTGGCTGCCAAATGTTCTATGAAATAATGTTTCTTATTGTTTCAGGGCACAGGATAACATCAATCCTGACAATTTTGCCTCCACTAGATGAAATTGTTAGCCCCCTTTCATTTGCCTACGACTTCCTCATACCATTTAGATTCATTTGTAAAGAGGATGTCTGTGTTGATATGATTTGTCTCCTTAATCATTGGTCATTGGAGAAGGAGCTTACATTCAGAAAACCAATAATTGGGTTAATATCTACAAATGACATAAAAACCATGTGGTTCTTTTGATTACCTGCTACCCTGTCCACTTTGGATCTTCACTGAAGAAACAGAAAGAAGTCACACCATAACAAAAACCTATTTTCTATCCCTCCCAACTCATCCTAGGAAGAAAAAACAAGAAAAATACAAGCCTTGAAGCAAATCTATAGAATCAAGAAAAACAACTTTTCCCATTGGCCATGTCCAGAAAGCATCGGTCTTGTTCTGGGTGCATTGATTTTTAACTTGCTTTGGCTAATTTCCAATATTCTGATTAAAGTCTTTAGAAGAGAATCTCCTACTAAGAACCAGGGATTCTTTTTTTTTTAACTTTATTTAAATTTTTTAATTAACAAAAATCTATTTCCTCTCTCTCTCTCTCACTTCTCCCCTACCATTAAAAATGAATAAATAAATAAAATAAAATTAGACAGGTAGCTATCTTAGTGAATAGAGAGTTGGACCTGGAATCAGAAAGACCTGAGTTCAAATCTGCCCTTATTAGCTGTGTGACCCTGGGTAAATCACTTCACTTCAATTTCCTCATCTATAAAGTAGGGATAACAATAGCATGCCGCCACTGTAAGTGATGCAAAGTGAAGTGAGCAGGATCAGGAAACTGTTGTACATAGCAACATCAATAACGTATGATGAGCAACTCTGAATGACTTGACTCTTATTAACAAAGCAAGGATCTGCAGCAACTCCAAGAGGCTAATGGCCAAAAGAGCTATGCACTGTCATAGAAGAAACAGATGGAGTCTGAATGCAGGTTGAAGCATGCCATTCTTCACTGTAGTTCCTTCATGAGTTTTTTTCTTGTGTATATAATATAGGTCTTCTTTCACAACATGACAGACATGGAAATATGTATTTCATGATAGCACATGTATAACTTATTACTGCCCTCTCGGGGAAAGGGAGAGGGAGGGAAGTGTTATGATTAAAATTCTCTGGAGACTATTTATTATTTTATTAATTGTATTATTATATATTAACATTATATAATAATATTATATTATTAATTTATAATTATTTATTATTTATTAGTAAAAGTTAGAGAGAAAGAGAAAATCACATGATCTCCTGGCCTTGCCTGTTTAATCTCGGTTTGCCACACTTGTCCAGCCAACAGCAGCCGAGCTAGCGTCTCTAGTCCAAGCCAGCCAAGAGCCCATTGCCCCCCCAAAAGAGTTTCACTCCCTCAGTTCTCTTTCTTATAAAGCCATTGATGTCACTCCTTTTGGTTCTCTCTGGTTGGACAGCTGACCTCAGTCTGGGTCAGAATCTGGTCTGCTGAACACCAAGGAGTCACTGGAGACCAGGAGCCAGCCTTTTCCCAGAGGCCTCTGGTGTCCCCCCAGAAATGCCCAGTCAAAGAGTGGGACAGATGTAGTCCAACATGGGTTTTCAAACAGAATAAGGGATAGAATTTATACTAAAATTCACACAGAGGAAGGGAGAGAAGAAGGACTGCAAAATGACAGAAAAGGAATATTAAAAATTGTATCTACATGTAATCTGGAAATTAAAAACATAATTGAAAAAAATTTAAAAAACAACAGTACCCAGCTCAATGTTGTTGTGAGGATTAAACGAGATAATATTCACAAAGTGCTTTGCAAAACTTAAAAGTGTTATATAAAAGCTAGTTTGTTATTTTTTTTCCCTACAGAAAAACAAAGCCCTTGAAACAAATATGCATAGTCAAGCAAAACACATTCCTGCAGGGAACCTGTGGTTCTCCAGCTTGTTTTGCTCAGGACACAGAGAGAGTCCTTTGCTCTGAAGAATCACAACTGATGGCACGTTTTTTAAGTTGACAGCACTATGGGAGAACTGGCTGCTCTTACTGACAGTCAGGGGTTGCTGAACAAACACTAACTCTCAGAGCAACTCACAGTAGCCCCATAGACCATTATATTGCTTTTTAAGCTTTTTTTTAAACCCCTACCTTCCATCTTAGAATCAATACCACGCATTGGTTCTAAGGCAGAAGAGAGGAAAGGGCAAGACAATGGGGGTTAAGTGACTTTCCCAGGGTCACACAGCTAGGAAAGTATCTGAGGTCAAATTAGAACCCAGGACCTCATGTCTCAAGACCTGGCTCTCAATCCACTGAGCCACCCAGCTGCCCCTCCTTTTCAGCTTAAAATGAACTAATTATTATCAAAAGGTGTTACAAATGAAATAAAGTGGAATTTTAGCCATCTCAAGATTTAAATTATCTAAGCTATGGTACTTAGAATAAAGTTCTGGATTTTAAGTCAGAGACAGAATTGGATTCAAATCCAGATTCTGACCCAATGGCTAGGTGTATGACCTTTATAAACCTCACTTTCTTTATCTGCAAAATGGGGATTATAAAGTCTTTTTGCAGATGTTCTTTCCCTTAGTTAGATACCCACATTGGAATGCATCAAGGGGAGTGTGAAGAAGACCTTATTATTTCCATCACTATCCTCACAAGGAGCAGTATAGGTGACCAAGAAGAAGAAGCAAATGACAGTCTATGTTTGCCCATATGTCCAGAGACTCAAGTTCCCTAAAAGAGATGTTTCCACTCCAGAATGTTTTCTTCTTGGATTCTGAGTTTGAGACTTCCCAAATTCTAGAGCCTCTGCTTCTAAAGGTTCAGATTTCTAGAATGTGGGTTCTAGATGTTCTCATGAAAGACTTCTCAGGCTGCCTGCCCACAAGTGTGCAGTACTGGGTTTGGTTCACAGATTTTGGGGAAGAAGCTAAAAACAAATGGCTGGAGTTGGAATGTTCATCTTGAGAAGGGGACTTGTTTGTATCCTGGCTTCTGACAAGTGGTTTGAGCAACTGCCTCCAGAAGAACTCTAAGAACAAAGGCTGGCAGGGTGGATACTGTCTCTTAAAGGAGATACTATATCTAAGCAAGACAAGCCCTCCTAGACATGATCTTTTCTTCCCCCCAGACTGCTATATAGAAAGGAAGGATTGATCACCCCTCTTTTATCATGGCAGTAATCTCTCCTGTTCTGGAAATCAGAAAGCCTCTGGTTCATATATTTCAGGATCTGCATTTGTCAGATTTTTCTTCCTTTGATCTCTCTCTCTCTCTCTCTCTCTCTCTCTCTCTCTCTCTCTCTCTCTCTCTCTCTCTCTCTCTCTCTCTCTCTCTCTCTCTCTCTCTCTCTCTCTCTCTCCCCCCCCCCCATATCCATATCCATATATAAAATGGGTTTAGCTTGCAAATTATCTGGTAACTGGGCAGTTTCTGGGCAATTCTGGAAATAACAGTCTTCCCAAGCTGGGTTAAGAGGATGGGGGAGACTTAAGACAGCTGAAGCAGGCTTTATGGAGTGCCCTAGAGCTTGGTCAGACATCAAAGAGGCCACGGACATCATAGGCCATTGCTAGTTGTCCTGACTTTTATCTTGCCACTAGACTTGGATGATGCTGGAAGAGAGAGTAAGGCTGAAAATCTTGTGCAATTCTGCTTCACTAAAATCCAATTCACTCACAAGTCAAGACATCACCCAGTGATATCACTGTTAGTCTTCCAAAAGGAAGGATGAACAACAAGGAGATGGGGGAGATTTAGCCCTTGCAGCTAAAGTAGGACAATGAGCTGTCTCACAGAAAATGGGGCTGTGGCATCACCACCCACAATGCTTTAAGCAAGGCCAAGGAAGAAGGAGGAGAAATAAAAAGAACCTAGATGGTGACTTAGTACACAGGCTAGTCATTAACCCTTTGACATGAGTCCAACCTGATGAACACAAGAGGCCTAAGAGGGAAAGGATCACCATGAGGAGCCATGCTCATCAGTCACTCACTACTGGGATTTCTTGCTAACCCTTCTGAAATTATGATCCTTGCTCATTACCTTGCCCATGTTTCTGTTTCTTGGGAAGACACAATCTCTGCACATTAGGCCAGGCAGTCTCTCCTCCTCTTTATTTAAGACACTGTAAAAAAGGTCAACATGGGTTGTCTAAATGTGTAGAAATAGCTTTCAGATGCCACGGACAAGTATTTCTGGAATTCAGTCCACCCCTTTTCTATAAAAATAGTGATTTCTGCCTTCCCCTCCTTCCCTTCTCTTTCTTTCATTTTTCTTCTTTTACTTTTCTCCAAGAGGTAGTATCTGACTAGAATAACCTCCCCACCCCAGGATTTCTGGTTTAGGGATATGAAAGTTTCAAAACAAAAGCCACTTTCCTGGTCACTTTTTTTAACCCTTATTTTCTGTCTTAGAATTTATTCGAAGTATTGGTTCCAAAAGAGCAATAAGGGCTAGGCAATTTGAATTCAGTGACTTTCCCCAATCCCATAATTAAGAGTCTAGATTCACATTTGAACCCAGGACCTTCAATCTCTAGGTCAGGTTTTCTATCCAGCTGCCCCTCTGGTTACTCTTAAGGAAGATAGTAGCCCTTAGATTATACCTGCCATTTTACATCCTTTCTGCAAAACTATATTAGAATCTGGTCACATTTACACAAGATGGCCTTGGGCAATCCATAGAGACCAAATCTGATCTTCCACATCCCTCATTACAAATTGATCACAAAAGAAGCCTCCTTACAGCAACATTCAGGCACCAGGAGCCTCCAGACCACCAACCATATCTTCATCCCTCTCTGGACTCCACTTCTCACTCTCTGGACCTTCTCTACCACGCTTCTCTGCCAATTACCTTCTCCTTTGGTCCTCTTCCCTTTTTAGCTTCCTTTAGGCATTATTTTCCCCCATTAGAATATAAGCGCCTTCTTATGAGACAGAATGCTATCCACATTCAAAGGAAGAACTGTGGGAGTAGAAACACAGAAGAAAAACAACTGCTTGATCACATGGGTTGATGGGGACATGATTGGGGATATAGACGCTAAATGATCACCCTAATGCAAACAACAACAATAATATGGAAATAGGTTTTGATCAAGGATACATGTAAAACCCAGTGTAATTGTGCATCAGCTATGGGAGGTTGTTGGTGGGAAGGGAGGGAAAGAACATGAATCTTGTAGCCATGGAAAAATATTCTAAATTAACTAATTAAGTAAAATTCCCCCCAAAAAAGAATATAAGCTCCTTGAGGGTAGGAATTATCCAAAGGGAGACTAATAATGCTAATCGTAATAACTAACAAAACTTCAATAAGTAGATTGCAGAGAGAGTGCCAAATTGTATTAGTTTAAAAGCACTTCATCTTTAGAATTCCTTTTGTTGATGAAATCCCAGGTTTGGCAAAGCGTGTATGTGTATGTGTGTGTGTATAAATGTAATTTGCTGTGAATATTGTTGATGTGAATATTATTGATATCTTTTGTCTTGTACATAAATTGGATTTTAGTGGGGAAAAGTTACATAAAGTCATCAGCCTTCCTTTCTCTTTCAGAGTCACTGAAGTCCAGTGGCAAGACATGTCAGCATGACTGGTGATGGCCCAAGATGAGGGATGGCCTTGGTGTCTTTGATGTCTGACCATGTCTAAACACTCCATGGCACCTACTTCCACTACCTTCATAGTGTGGGTTTTTAAATTAATAATCAATAACTATTATATTTTATAAAATTTTATTAATAATAACTAAAACAAAAGAACTGCCTGACTTCATTCCGGTCTCAGGTCCAAAAAAGAGCGAGAGGGAGGTGTTACAGCCACTTAAATACAATCACGCAAAACATGGGGACGCAGGAAAATGGAATTTTGGGAAATTCTAAGGGACTTCTGGGGGATAAAGTCCAAAGGCTCAAAATCTCCATTTATACAATAGCCATTGCAGCAAAGCCTTCTCATCTGCCCATTCTGCCAGGAAAAGTTTGTCCATGCTTAGGGTAGGCACCCCTCAAGGCACTGACAGATGTAAGGCCTGTCAGTTACCCTCAACCTGTTTTAGCCTGTCTGCCAAGAAGGTTTAATGGGGTGTGACCACTGAGCATGCTATAGCATCTTGGAGTCATAGGTGAGAGCTGGGTGGGAGATGGACACCAAAGATGGATAAGCAGTCCTGAAAAAGGCTCAGGAGGTCCTCACACCAGAGGTGCTCATCTTCTCTGAACATCCCACACATCCCCAAAACAAGAATACACTTTAGATAGATAGAAAGGAATGGAAGAACAACCGGAGCCGAAAGGACATTCTAGACACAGAAAATGGCTTGAACAAAGACATTAAAACAAGATTAAGTAGGGCAGATGTGGGGGACAGTGAGGAGCTAAGGGTGGGGAGTGGTAGGACAGAGTATAGAGGTTACCTCCCACTGGCCTAGGGGGAACACTCCTCTCACGTATCAGCTTCTGACATTCTACCATCTCTCCTGACACTTTGCCCTGGAGACTTCCCCACCCTAAGACTCTCAAATCCGTGGGAACCTACAGGGAACACCAGGTTATGCCACTTTTTTTTTCTCAGACTTCTAGTGTTTTTGCAATACCTTCAGAAGGGTCTCTGAAGGGTTGGAAAGCCCTGAGGTTCAGGTAATTCATCTTATAGTTCAGGGAGATCAAAATATGAGATGAGAGGAAAGGCTTACTATAATTATATGGAAAGCACTTATAGGAGAGCCATGGACAACTAACTCCCCATACAACTTTTCATACTCCCTCGTAGATCTGAGTCTCAGATCTACTGGGGTTGATGACCTTCAGCCTGTTCTGCTTTTAGTTCCTTCCAGACCTCTGGAATAGTCAAAGTCCCCACAGTCAGGATGTCAGAACAGTTGATAGGTGGAACAAGAAGGCACTACTAATATTGCTATGAGGGCACCACCTTTTTATCCTCCCTCCACATCTCTGCTTCTCAGAGTCCCTGTTTTCCTTTCGTTTATGGCTTTCCTTTCTCTTCAGTTATTATTGGAATGTCTACTGGCAAGTACACACAGATATTCCCCACCTGATTTCAGTTCAGTCATTTATGTGGAAACTTAGGGAGGACCAATTTCCATCAATGATGAGTCAGGGGTAAGTTCTGTGATGATGAAAAGTCTTCTAATTGGCTGTAAAGCTGAAAAACCAATGACTCAGGTATTGCTGGTCAGAAACTATGGGCCTTGATTTACTCATCTCTCCTCTTTTCCTTTGAAGCAGTGAGAAAATGTGACTTAAGCTGTATGGAAGGTCAGACAGAGGTACCCTTCCTGACATCTTGCTACAAGACCTGAGGACATGGTAATTTCTTCCTCCTTCTCCTTTTTCATCTTACGTGAATCCAAAGTGGACATATATAGGTGCAAACTGGTAAGTTGAGGAAATAGAGGTCCCATAAGGAACTCTACTGGTGACCAGAGTTGGTAGTTGTAGCCACAGGTTGTAGGAGGTGACTGAGCGACATCTTAATTACGATGGACATGCCCAGGCAGTAAACTCTCAAACATGGTGAGGTCTAGAAAGATTGCAGTCTTCAGCTAAGTGGTCTAGTGTACTAGCCTAGAAGCCTGGTAAAGAGCCAGGGCAGCAGCCAAGTGACTAGTTTGACTTAGCCCAGCAGCAGATTGATTAATCCATCTAGCTGAGATATTAGACCCTACAAGAAGCAAGTTCAGTTGAGTCTCCCATGCAATGGAGATACATGGAAAGCCAGCCCAGCTGAGCAGCAGGACAGCGATCTATCAGCAGGGCAATGACATTCTGGAATTTTATAAAGGCTCCATGGAGAAAAAGACCTCCAGAGCCAGAAGTCAAGAAGCACCTCTTTACCACACATGTTCCCTAGATGCGTTCTCACTATTATATATTTGAGTTTGAACCCAATCTCTTCAGGGATCTTATGAGTGCATGATGGGTGATATTTTGTATCAATTATTCTTGCTATAACCTTTTCAGTAAATCTCTTTTTTTCATTGTATACTTAATAACCTCCACCACCAACAAAAACTGAACAAGTACATTAAAGAAGTATGTGCAAAGTCTCAAATTCTACATGGTTTACAATTTGTTTAAAAATATGTAAATTATATATGTGTGCTAATATAAACATCCTCTGCTTTTGAGTTCTCTTTGGATTTGTTTCCCTTGGATACTTTTTTCTCTTGGTTTTGTGGCTGTTATTTTTTTTAATGTAATCATAATGTATAGTATTCTGATTCTCTTTTCTTCTTTATATATTTCTCTTATTTTCTTTATATCTCTAATATTTGTCATTTCTAATAGCATAGTAGTAAATCTCTTTTCTACAAGTTAATATAGTCTGAGTAATTAGTAATGAGGAACACACCATATACTATTTACATACATGCTACACACACACACACACACACACACACACACACACACACATGTTCACCACCCATGGGGTTGCCTCCAGAACTCTGAGAGTCATAATAGTTGCCTTGTTTGGGGCTCTAACCAACTAGTGCCAGTGAGAGTTGGGGAAAATGATGAATTAAGCCCAGAGGGGGGTATTAAATTAGTGCTATTTCTTGAAATCACTGTGTACACATGGTTGGTTGGGTCGATGGAGGAATTCTGTGACTTTTTTGGTCTGGAGCACCTACCATGAAACTGGATGTATACTTTGGGCTCCTTACTGAAATGGACATGGGCATTCTTTATGGGTGATTTCTGGACCAATAGGTTGTGATGTATGTGATTTACCATTAGCTCTGTCTCTTCTGGGATATATCTGACACATTCTTTCCAAAGGCTTTTTTTTCTTTTTAAACCCTTACCTTCCATCTTGGAGTCAATACTGTGTATTGGTTCCAAGGCAGAAGAGTGGTAAGGGCTAGGCAATGGGAGTCAAGTGACTTGCCCAGGGTAACAGCTAGGAAGTGTCTGAATGTCTCCCATCTCTAGGTCTGGCTCTCACTCCACTGATCTACCCATCTGCCCCCCCAAAGACCTTTTAACCTCCCCATCTTTTCCCTGGGCCAATAACTGCTATACATAGATGGCAGCAGGAGGAGGGACTAGCTCAAGGCAATCCTGCATCCCTAGTCACCTTCTTCTACCTTTCCAGTTCTTCCTTCAGTACAGGTTGGTGACCAAAGACCATCAGTTCTAAAAACTATATTTTCCCATCCTTAGCAATTATCTCCATGGGTTGAACGTTTCAAGAGTTTTGGAGTTGAGTGCCAATTGGCCCTTGGGAGATGGTTCTGAAATACTGTGACTTCTTATGGGAAGGAAGACTCCAGAGTCACAGAATTGAAGAATTGGAAGAGATTTCATTTACCATCCAGTCTAGCCATCCAATTTTAATAAAAAAGAATCCCCACTATAACATGCCTCAAAAATAGACATTCAGTAATACATGTGTCACCCAGTGGAATTGCTTGTCAGTTCCTGGAGGAGGGAGAGAACATGAATCATGTAACTATGGGAAAATATTAAAACAAAAATAACACAAAAATTATATTAAAAAAATAGACATCCAGGGGGCAACTAGGTGGTTCAGTGGAAGGTTCTGGATTCAAATGTAACCTCAGACTCTTCCTGGCTGAGTGATCCTGGGCAAGTCACTTAACCCCCATTGCCTAGCCCTTACTGTTCTTCTGCCTTGGAACCAATACCTAGTATTGAATTTAAGATGGATGGTAAGAGTTTAAAAAAAAAGAAGTAGACATCCACCTCTTAGATGGGAGAACTCATCTCCTCTTCAAATATACCATTCCATTTTTGGATAGCTCTCATCAATAGAAAATGTTTTCCTGATATTGAGTCTCTATTTGGTTTTTGGTAACTTCCACCCACTTGTCTTTCTGTCCTGTGTGCACTTGTTCTCTCCTTCCTCCCTCCCCCTCCTCCTTCTCAGATGCCCCCCAAATAGAAGTTCCTTAAGAGGAAGGATTTCATTTTTTCCTTTGTTTCCCAGGCACCTTCCTCCGGATGGCTTGTCCGTTGTTCCTAATTTCTCTTCCTAGGATATAAGCTTCTTGGGGGCAAGGAGGAAGCTCTATTTGCCGCTCCCCTTCCCCAGGACCCTAGGATCAGAGAAGCGGAAGGGGATTGGAGATTAGCCGGGCCAAACCACCCAGATAAGAAAAGGGAGACTCAGGGAGGTGATCTCCTTTATCCAAGGCCAGGATTCGAACCCAGGTCTTCGGGCTCTAAGCCCTATATTCTTTCCGTTCGGAAGGAATGCCTCGCAGAGCTCCATCGCGGACACTCCACGGTCACCTGCTGCCTGTGCAATGCATCAGGACCCTCGGGCGGCCCGTGGCTGTCTGAAAGGAACGGCTCTGGCCGTGGAGAGTCTGGGGCGAATTGTGCAACAGGCTTGAGAGTGGGAAGTGCAGCGGCTTTGCTGCAGCTCCGGGGAGGAGAGGAAATGGTTGCATGAGTGACAGAGATGAAGCGGGATGGATTCAGCCCGGGGCCACTGGCGAGGGCGGGGCCCCCGGTGTGCAGATAAGGCCGTGGCACGGCCCTGCCTCAGCGCATTAGGCAATCCTCGGCTGAGCAGCGTGTAGGTGAGAAGCGCGCTTCCCCCCCCAACCCCCCCCCAACAGCCCGGGAGGCTGTCTGCCCTCCTGGGCTCCGCCCTCCAGAACTCTGCATGGGCCGCGACGGCCAAGCCTGGGAAGATGCACAGGTCGAGGGCCGTGGGCAAAATCAAAAAGCGCCTTCAAGAGGTCAAGAACCAATGGAGCCGCCTAGCCAAGGCCGACTTCAGTCACAACGAAAGCGCCCGGCTGGCCGTGGACGCTCTCCTGGACGGCGGTCCCGAGGCCTACCATGCGGCCCTGGGCAAGGAGGGGGAGGTGGACTTCCTGTCCTCGGTGGAGGCTCGGTACATCCAGGACAACACCAAAGAGCCCTACTACGCTCAGGAGCCCCTCGGGGACGCAGAGCCCGGCCCCAGGGCCAGTGACGCCAGTTCGGGCCAGTCTGGGACCTACTTCCCCGTGCAGTCCGAGGGCAGCGAGCCTGCCGTGCTGCACACTTGGAGCGAGGCCCACAAGCCCTACTTGAAGGACAAGGCCAGCGCCACCGTGTACTTTCAGACGGACAAGCACAACAACATCAGGGACCTCATCCGCCGCTGCATCAGCAGGACCAGCCAGGTAGGGAGGGGGCCTAGCCCGGGGCTTGGGGTACACTGCCAGCGAACCTGCCCTCCCAAAGAACCCGAGGGCTTGAGGCTGAGCTCAGCTTCTGCCTCCGACCCCCCCACCCCCATCACTTAAGAGGTAGGGTCTCTCCCAGTCCCTAATCCAACAGGAAGCCAAGGCCCTCACAGGGAGGACAGAGCAAACAGTTCCCCTCACTTGTTTGTTGTTGGGTCATTTTTAGTCCCGTTTGACCCTTGGGGACCCCGTTTGGGGTTTTCTTGACCCTAGAAGGGTTTGCCATTTCCCTGTCCAACTCATTTGACAGATGAGGAAACTGAGGCAGAGCGAAGTGACTTGCCCAGGTAAGTGTCCCAGGCTGAATTTGAGCTCATGAATATGAGTCTTCCTGATAGCAAGCCCTGTGCTCTATCCACTGTGCCACTTAGATCCTCTAGTTCCAGGCCTCTGCCTAGTAAATAGCAGAACCTGAACCTAAACCAGCCCTTTGATTCCTTTTCAGGATTCCACACTAGAGACTCATCTCTAAAACTGAATGTATCATTTCTGTTACCTCCAACTGAGCCAATCCAAAGCCTACATTTATCCTAAAATTGTTGCTAGGCTGTAGTGAATACTCTTAGGTCTAGGAAATCCTGGGTTTGAGTCTCTCCTCTGTCACATGCTGCCTATGGGACTCTGAGCAATTCACAACTTCTCTGGACCTCAGTTTCCCCTCTGTAGAAGGGGGATAGTAATAGCACCTGTTCCTCAGGGCTGTTGTGAGGTGAAGATAAGACAATATTTCTAAAGCACTTTGCAAACCCTAACATGCTTTATAAATGTTAGCTATTATTAAGCAACCAGTCTTGGGCAAGTTTGCTTAACTTTGTAGTTTCCATTTCCTTCAAAATAGGGGTAGTAATACTTGTGATACTCACCTCGAAGGGTCCTTGCACAGATGAAAAGAGCTGATTGAAAAGGGCTTTGACCACCTTGTGGAAACATCAGCTGTTATTTTTTCACTCTAGACCCTTTTAAGACCCAAAGAATAACTCATGGTGGAATTTCAGACACCAGTGACAGGCAGAGGGGGAAATCACTCTCAGATCACAGGACACAGGCAATTCCCTGCTGCTGGGGCCACTTGTGCTCCCTGCCAGTGCCCTGACCTCCTATCTAGGGAGAGAGGTGGATCAAGACTATAGCACCTTGAGGGCAGGGACTTTTTTTGCATCCCTAGCACTTGGGCACACAGTGGGTGCTTAATATTTATTGATGGTTGTCTTTCTACACAAATCGCTACTGAGTACCTTTCTGGAGAGTGCACAAGGGAGAATCATCTATGTGTGCCCATTTGTGAAATGCATTTGTTCTTTTTAGAAAGGACAGGTCATTCTATATCTCATTCTTTGCCTTTCCCTCTTTCCCTTTGTCTCCCTCTCTCCCTCTCTCTCTCCCCCACTTCTGCTATTTCTGTTTTTCTTTCCCTCCTCTTTTTCTCTCCCCCCTCCCGTTTTTCTCTCTCCTCTTTGTTTCTCTTTCCTGCCTCTCTTTTTCTCTCCTATCATTCTGCCTTTCCCTCCTGTTTCTCTTCTTTGTTTCTCAACCACCCCCCCTCTCTCTGCTAAAAATGTCAGATGAATTGGTTTCAAAGCTGGAAGGTGCCTTGGAAATCAGCTTGCCTGAGCCCCATCTTTTAAATGACTGAACATGGGAAGAGATTACACAGGAGCCTTCCTTACTCTGGGCAAATATTTAGAATCCTAAGGTCCTTCAGTTTCCTCATCTGTAAAATGGGGATGATACTGGTAATGAGGGTTGCTATGAGGCTCAAATTAGATCAAGTAAGGCTTTGGGTAGCTAGGTGTCATAATGGACAGCATGCCAAGCCTGGAGTCAGGAAGACTCACTTTGCTGAGTTTCAGATCTGGCCTCGGATAGTAGCTGTGTGACTCTGGGCAAGTCACTTAACCCCGTTGCCTCAGTTTCCTCATCTATAAAATGAGCTGGAGAAGGAAATGGCAAACCACTTCAGAAAATTTGCCAAGAAATCCTCAAATGAGGTCACAAAGAGTGGGACATAGCTAAAAATGACTCATTAATAACAAAGGCTTCGCAAATTGCTTTCTATGCTGCAGTCAGTCTCGGGACTGAGCTTTCTCTTGGGGCAAATATTAACGTACTATATAAAAGTCAGTTATTGTTTTGTTGTTGAAGAGGCTGGCTCAGGGGGGATCTGTAGGGAGAGATGGTAATGGAGGGTGGCTCTTTGACTTGTCAAGTCACCACAATTTATGTCAGCTGTGTTTTGTTTTTGTGACCACATTATTCAGTGCTGACATATCAGAATAAGTCTGTTGCACTTGGAAAAGTCCTGACCTCTGGGTCAAGAGCTCCATCTGAGGTTTGAGCCCTGGCTCTATCATTAATTTGCTTGCATGATCTTGGCCAAGTGCTTTAAGCTTTCAGTTTCCTCATCTGTAAAATGTGGATTAAAAAGACTGTGGTTGAGAAGAAATTCTTCATTTGGTTAGAGATTCTGTCAATCCCTCTTGTACTCACACTGCATCAAGCAAATATTTGTCAAAATTTTTTAAAAAAAGGCTTTGTGACACAGTAGGCAGTCAGTGCCTCAGGGAGACTTCAGCTCCCTATAAGGAGGATTTGGAGTCTGAGGACCTGCCTTTGAATACTGGCACTGCTAATTAATAATCACACTTTAAAGCTGACGAATCATCTTACCCAGAGGATGCCAAGATTCAAGGCAAGTTTTTCCTGGTTTCCCTCCCCCAAAGCCCTCAAGCCGTATCTACCAGTCCCTTTCCCTTTGGGGTGGACAGGCATTCAGGGAGGACAAACAACTCTGGTGTGAGACCTTTCAGGGCTGCTCCTCTACTTTGGGGTCCACCTGTCACCCAACTCTCATCTTTGGCTCTGAGAGGCTTCAGCATGTCCAGAGGCCCCATACTGGTAAAACTGTCTGGGCAGATAGTCAAACCCAGGTGGGGGTGGACCTCAGACCCAATCAATGAGTTGGGGGAGTGTCCACTCCAACCAAGGAGCAGATGAGAACAATTCATTCCAGTGGCCATGAAGGTGGCTGAAACAGTGCTGTGGAGCCCTCAAGGCTTGGTCAGACATCCAAGGAGTCAAGGTCATCCCCCTGCATCTCAGATCATCACAGGTCAACCCGATTTTTGTCTTGTCCCTGGACTTTGATGACTCTGGAAGAGTGAGACTGATGACTTTAGGCAGCTCTGCCTCACTTCAATACAATTCAAGACATCACCAGGGGATGTCATTGTTCCTCTTTGATAATGAAGGACAAGCGACCACCTTTCCCTTTAAAATTTACTTGATATTTATCTTGCATGTGCCTATTTGTATAAATGTGTTAAGTTCCTTGATGGCAGGGATTGTCTTTCTTTTTTCTTTCTATCTCCAGCTCTTATCTCTTGATAAATGCTTATAGATCTACTAATAAGGTACCATTACCATCCCCATTTTACAGATGAGGAAACAGTCAGCTTGCCTTCTTCAGAGTATACAACTAGGATCTGAGGTAGAATTTGAACCCATGCCTTCCTGACTCCAAGTGCAGTAGGTCTCTGTCTACCATACTCTTCACCCACCTGGGTCTCTGCTTCCTGCTCTGTAGGATGGGATTAGATTGGATGACTTTCCAGCCTTAAATCTCTGTGGTGTCCTACTTATCACCAGAGGTATTCAAATGGAGACCTTTTGGATACTTTTTTTAAAACCTTTACCTTCTTAGAATCCATATTGGTTCCAAGACAGAAAAGTGGTAAGGGCTAGGTAATGGGGATTAAACGACTTGTCCAGGGTCCCCCTATCTCTAGGCCTGGCTTTCCACCCAACTGGGCCACTTAGCTGCCCTCCACTCCCTTATTTAGACTCAGTGGCCTCTGAGGTTCTCCCATCTTGGCTTCTGTGGAACAGGCCAGGGATAGGGCCAGGATCTGTGATTTCATCAGTACAGAGAACTCTCAGATGAGGAAGCTCCCTCTATCAATGTACCTTCTCTGCCGCTTACAGCCTTGGAGCACTGCCCAGGTCCCTGGGAGGTCAGTCCATACCCCCTTGTCAAGCCCCTGTTGGGTGCCAGGGCCCGTGTGAAGCCCTGGGGATACCAAAAGGGGCAGAAGTTTCTAGGCCTGCCCTCAAGGAGCTCACAGTCAAACTGAGGCCACAAGCACCAGGCAACAACTGTACCCACAAGATCCATGCAGGATAAATCAGGGGTGGTCTCAGAGGGAAGGCACTAGCATTAAAGGACATCCGAAAAGCTGGGCTGTGAAGGAAGTCGGGGAAAGCAAGAGGAAGAGATGAGGGAGAATGTTCCAACAAGGGGACGGCTGTGTAAAATGCCTGGAGTCAGGAGATGAAATGTGATTTACCCAAGGTCACAAAGCCAGAAAGAGCCTGGTCTTCCTAATTCCCAGGCACTCTCTCTTTTTACTCTATCATAAGCTAGAATCTTAATGTGCTCTAAAAATGTTGTCATCCTTATAGTCACTGTTGTACTCCAAGCAACAGCCTCTTGATTATCAACACCAATCGCCATAAAGCCCTTACTCCAGTCCCTTCCCTCTTCCAGCAAAGGGGGAACCTTCTGCCATGTAGGAAGATCTCTGAGCAGGCACCCCGAGCTCTCCCTGTGTCCCTGTCCATGATCATGTCAGCCCTAACACGGGTCCTTTATCTCTTCCCATCTTCTTGTATATCCATGATGGTGAACTTATGACATATGTGTCAGCACTGACATACATAGCTATTTTCGATGACGTGGCGAGACATATAGGGCCGCATGCCAAGGACAACTTTTTTCTTAGTGACGCACCACCCGAGTTATGATCGGTTTTTTGGCGAATTTTGACACACCAAGCTCAAAAGGTTGCCCATCACCGTTACACATCCTCCCCCTCAGATACCCTGTACTGCCCTCCTTGCTATCTCTCCATTTCTCCAGCCTAGGAGTTTTCACCTGCTGGCTGCCTGAGCCTGGAATGCTCTCCCTCATTTCTACCTCTTAGCTTCCTCTGGCTTTATTCAAGTCTCGGCTCAAGCCGCACCTTCTCCAATAATCCCTTCCTTGGGTGCCTTCCCCTAGAGCAGGGTTCCTCAAACTATGGCCTTCGGGCCACATGGGGCCCACTGAGGCCATTTATCCGGCCCTCCCCACACTTCCGGAAGGGGCACCTCTTTCATTGGTCAGTGAGAGGAGCACTGTGTGTAGTGGTGCTGCAAAGCTTGGTGTTGCTCACGTACAGTACTACTTCCGGTGACAATCCTTTGTGTGGCGCTTTGTTCTGAGAGTAACTGAACAAGAACGAGGTGCTGCACAAAGGATTATGTATAGTAGTGGCAGTGATGGGCCTGTGCAAGGCGTGACAGGCCCATCACAGCCAGCGCTGCAGCCTCTGCTATCCCAGACAGCGGGTTACAGATGTTTATAGTTTTTTTTATAGTCCAGCCCTCCAATGGTCTGAGGGACAATGTGTAAAAGTTTGGAGACCCCTGCACTAGATATTACCCCAGCTCATTCCTCTGTATCTGGTCTGTCCAGGGTTGTGTGCTTAGAAGGGGAGCTCCCAGAGGGCAGGGGCTGTCTCTTGCCCTTCTTTGTATTCCTGGACTTTAGCAGAGGCTGGCTCTCAGTAGGCACTACTTAATGCTTGTTGACTTGATGATGGGGAAGCAGGGCTTCTGGTGATGGGGCATATCCTAGCCACTGAGCATCCATGAACTGGCATGGGGCCCTGTGCCCACAGCCCAAGGGCAGCTCAGCCAGGAGGGTTACAGAATGCTTTGGAGTGAACTACTGGGATCTTAGGAATAATCTGTTAAGCCCCAAAGGCATTTTTGCCATCCACACTGGCGACCAGAAGACTAAGCCAGCAAGCGCCCATGAATCGCCCAGGGACAAGTTTCCATAAGGAAATTCTCAGGAAGTAGAAAGAACACGCACATCCCAAGCCCCTGCCCTGGATGGAACCAGCCTTTCCCATGGGCGATCTGGGGCCTCCACAGGTACATCCTTTTTTTAAGAGAGATGTCTTGACTAGCTCAGGAACCAGATGTTGGCAAAGCAAAACTGCACCAAGTCATCTGCCTTGCTCTCTCTTCCTGAATCAAGTCAACTAGCAAGACAGAATCAGAAGGACCAGCAATGGCCTGGAATGCGCTGGGTGGCCTTGGCATCTGGCTAAGCTCCAAGGAGGTCTACAGTGCCTGCTTTAGCCACCTTTGTGGCCATTGGAACAAACTGTTCTCATCTGCCCATTCCACTGGGGAAGTCTTTAGAGACCTCTTGGTGACCCTCCCCCTGGTCTAGCTCCTCTGCCAACATGGTTTCAGTGCCCAGGCTACGGGTAAAAGCCTCCCGGAGGCCTCACAGGGAGGAGGAATGAGTCACCTGCCACCTGTGCTGCAGAGGAGGAGGCTGAGACCAGGGGAACCCAAGTGATTCCTGGCACTGCTAATTAAATACACAGGATCTAGCCTCAGCCTTTATCGTCTTATCCTCTTGGTCCCCCTCTAATCCATCCTTCATAGGCCTGTAAGTTACTAAAGTGAAGCTCTGTGCTTTTTTGATCATGCCCCTCCTTTGCTTAGTAAACCAGTGGTTTTCTATTATCTCTAAGCTCAAAGAGAAGCTCCTTTGGGTAGATTTTTTCTTTCTTTTTTAAAAAATCCTTACCTTGTCTTAGAACCAATACTTAAGGGCTAGGAAATGGAGGTCAAGTGACTTGCCCAGGGTCACACAGTTAGGAAGTGTCTGAGGCCAGATTTGAACCTAGGATGTCTCATCTCTAGGCCTGACTCCACTGCCTCTGAATTTTTTCCTGAAATTTTTTTTAATTTGTTAAATATTTCTAAATCACATGTGAAAATTTCTTAATCATTTTAAAAATCCGAGTTTCAAATTCTCTCTCTTCCTACTCCCTTATCTCTTGAGAAGGCAAATAATGTATCAGTTATACATGTGAGCCCATGTAAAACATATTTCCATATTAGCCATGTTGCAAAAAGCACTATTTAGCTTTAAATGATTCATAATCTAGCTCCAGCCTACCTTTTCAATCTTAAAGTTCCAAAACTTTTAAACCTTAATAGGTTAAAGAATTTTAGGACACTCTAGCTTCACTCTCCTCTTCCTCTAAAGTCCAAGCAAACGGGCCTTCTTGCTGTTCCTTTCACCTAAGGCTCCATCTCTGCCTCTTAAGAATTGCCCTCAAAACTTTGCTTAACATCATTTTCACAAGACCTTTCCCAAACCCTCTGGCTGTTGTCCTTTTGTCTTTCCTCACCCCAATTATCCTCTTCTCTGGGGTCCCCCTGTCACCCAATTCCCACCTAGGGCTCTGGCCACACCCCAGCAAAACCTGCTGGGGCAGATGGGCTAAACCAGATTGAGGGTAAATGATGGGTCACAAACCATCCAAGTTTGGGGAGTGTCTACCCCGGGCCTAGGAAGGCTTCCCCCGCAAATGGTCAGATGAGAAGAATTTGCCCCAGTGGCCATGAAGCCTGTGCTATGGAGCATCTACACACTGTTTAGACATCCAGGACCCCAAGGTCAGCCCCTGCATCCCAGGCTATGTCCTGCCACTGGACTTTGATGACTCTGGGAGAGAGTGGGAGGTTGATGGCTTTATGCAGCTCTGCCTCATGTAAATCCGTTTCATACGAGTCAGGACATCTCCCAGGATGCCATTTGGCCTCCTAGAAAACAAGGAATGAACAACAATTTCCCATTTTTCCTGTGTATAACTTGTGCTTTCTTTCTCTCTCCCTCTGTCTCTCTGTGTCTCTCTCCAAATTAAGGGTATAAGTTCCTTAGAAAAGAGTTGGGCCCAGGAAGGGAAGAGCCCAAGGAGTCATGGATAGCCAAGGATTCTAAATGTCCAGTATCCCAATTCAGCTTTTCCGCTTCTATGCCATCTCTCTGACCACAAGCCAAAGGCAAAGAGGACGCCGATCCTAATAACTTACGTTCCCCAGCTCTCTATGAGTTAATGGGACTTGGGGTCAGGGAATATTTTTGTATAGACCAAAACAGATCCTGCCTGGTTCCAGCTGAATATTCTGGGATTTAGGCCCATCTAGGGCTTGAGCTCCTTGAAAAATACCATAACCTAGGTCTGTAGTGTAAAGGATAATTTTAAATACAATCTTTACAGTAGGGAACATCTAGGCCAACTCCTTGTTTTATAGCTGAGAAAAACTGACTTGCCAACACAATGGAAAAGCCAGGAAATGAGCAGCCCATGTCCTGGACAGGAATGTGGGGGTGGGAAAGAGATGGTCAGGAGAGAAGCTACCTCTTATTACCTTTAAACCTGCCTTGTGTTATATTTGTCTGGCAACAATGGTAGGAAATCTCAATAACCTGGAAGCACATCTGGTTGGGCCCCAGGGCAGGTGGTTGGTTCCATGGCCCTACTTTCCTGGACACTCCGTCTGTTTGTCATGATTCTAATCAGTCCTACAGTTCCTGATTGAATTGATTCAGACACTTGTGCTTACTGTTGCTCCTATGGCTATCATTCCAACCTGGTCTCTGATGAAACTCCAACTTGGTTTAGACAGTCCTACCATTTTTCCAAAAGAAAATCATTTTCTTTTTCCATTATTTTCTGGGAAGTCTCTTACTTCCTCCCTCTCTCCTTTCACCCTTCTTCCCTCTCTCCTCCCTTCCCTCTTTTCTTTCCTCCCTCTCTTCATCTCTTCTACCTTCCTTCCCTTCTTTCCTTCCTTCCCCCTCCTTCCTCTTTTCCTTTCTTCTTTCCTCCATTTACTTCCTCCTTCCCTCATTTCTTTCCTTCCCTTTCTTTGACTTATATTTTAATCTATAAAATATGAGAGTTGGACTAAATGACCTCCAAGGTCCCTTCGAGTTCTAAATTTATGATCCTATAACTCTATCCCCCAGGTAGTTTCATTTTGGGTGCAGTTGTCATTTTTCATTCTGCAGTCCCAGCCCCTAGTGCAGTGGTTTGCCCAGTAAGATCACTTGCCTCTCCTCCTAGAGTGTTTATCAATTTTAACAGGAGCCAAGGGCTGTTCTCAGGAGATTCACTCCAATTTATTCTCCATTTGTCCTTTAGGGAAGGAGGAGAAATTGTTTCAGGTTTTAATCATGGAAAGGTAGAAGAGTTTTTCACTTTTGGCTGAGCTGTCTTACCTCTAACTATAAAAAAAGAAAAAATGCACAATGGGGGCAGCTAAGTAGCACAATGGATAGAATGCCAGGCCTGGGGAAGACCTGGATTCCCATCTTGCTTCAGACCTTTCCTAACTGTGTGATCCTGGGAAAGTCATTTAATCCCAATTGCCTAGTCCTTGCTACTCTTCTTAGAATTGATACTAAGACTTGTAAGGCTTTAAAAATGATTAAAAATTTTAAAGTGCACAATGAAGATTTGATCCCCTTGGTGCTGAGCTAGCTGCCTTAAGAAGCAAAAAAGGTCTCACGCTAATCTTCAGTGACCAAGAATTAGCTGTGGATCACATCCTAAGTCTAAACAATTGACATGCTCGGTTTGATATTGGAATCATTTTGAGGGTGTTATGACCAGTTCTTGACCTGTTCTTGCTATTTCAGTTTTGTTCCCATTTCACTTTAGTTTGGTTACAAATGTTTTGCAGGGAAAAAAGGGAAGTATTATCAATTCTAAGACAGAAGATCAACCAGGACTAGACAATAGCAATGCGATGATTCAGGTCAATCCAGAGGGATTTATGAGAAAGAGTGCTATCCACATCCAGAGAAAGAACTGTGGGAGCAGAAATGCAGAAGGAAAATATATGATTGTCACATGGTTCAATGGGGTTATGATTGGGAATTTGAACTTTAAATGATCACTCTATTGCAAATATTAACAAGGAAATCGGTTTTGAACAATGATACATGTAAAGCCCAGTAGAATCGCTCATCGGCTCTGGCTCTGGGAGGGGTGGGGAAAATCCTGAATCATGTAACCATGGAAAAATATTCTAAATTAAAAATAAATAAATAAATAAATAAAATACAACTTGCTTAGGGTCACACAGGTAAGAATGAGGCCTTAAATGGTTGAAATAAACTGACTTGAATGCTTCTAGTCCAAACCTCACTAAAGCTGCTGCCAGGAAGAGCCTCTTCTGTCCCACCTTGTCTTCGGATGCCAGCTAGACCAGGCTTATCCAAACCCAAAAAGTGTGGCTAAAACTTGAAGCAGATCAGAAATGTAATAAGGCAAGGCAATTAGATGGCTCAGTGGACAGAGAACCAGGCCTGGAGGCAGAAAGTCCTGGGTTTAGATGTGGACTCAGATACTTCCTTGCTGTGTGACCCTGAGCAAATCACTTTGATCCCATTGCCCAGGCCTTACCATTCTCTTGCCTTGGAACCAATACATGGTATTGATTCTAAGATGGAAGGTGAGGGTTAAAAAAAAATTAAGTGTAAGAAGGCAAACTTCCTGCCCTGAGTGAGTGGTGTTGTCTGTCCTGGCCCAGGTCCTGCTCATCCTAATGGACGTATTCACGGATACAGAGATCTTCTGTGATGTGTTGGAGGCAGCCAACAAGCGGGGTGTATTTGTCTGTGTGCTCCTCAACCAGTGTGGTGTGAAGCTCTTTCGAGAGATGTGTGAGAAAGCTGAAATCCTGGACAGTCACCTGAAGGTAGGAATGGCCTCGAGAGGGGCTCATTGGCTCTGAGCCTTTGATCCTCCATCCCCATGAAAGAGAAGATTCTGGGGGTCAGACATGGGTTCTGAAAAAAGCTAAGAAAGGAACAGGAGGCATAGAAATCCCTTCCCTGAATCAAACAAGCCTCTTTCTCCATTAAAGATTTATTTTTGTAGCCAACAGTCAAAAGAGGGGACCCTCCTACATTTTTAGGGGTCCCAAATTTAAGTTTACGTTCTTGTTTGAAATTGTTCAGAGCAGACATTTAACAAATATTTCTTGAATGAATGGCCAAATGCATCAAATGAATGTTACAGAAATATTTGTTGGCTATTTAAAGGATTCCCCAGAGAGAGGGGAAACTGCAGAAGTATGTATTTCCCTCTTCTAACACAGGGAATCTGCTTGGCAAACTGTTTTGGTGATTTCACAGGCCAAGTGAACTCCTCCATATTCAACTATCTTGATTCAGTAAATGCTTATTCAACAAAATAGTCGTTCCTTCACAGAGCAGTTATAAAATGACTCCTTTGCACAAGGAATCAGGATCTCCATACCCAATGTTCTTGAAGCTATTTGCCCAAACTCAAATAGGCAGTAAGTAAAAGGAGACCCCTACCATCTGATTTCAGATTTGATGTTCTACTACATCATTTGGCTGGTTGAAGATTGAGATTTCTGGGGCAGGGAGGTGGTTTAGTGGATTGAGAGCCAAGCTGGGAGATGGGAGGTCCTGGTTTCAAATCTGGCCTCAAACACTTCCTATTGGGGGGACCCTGAGTAACCCCCATTGCCTAGCACTTGATTCTCTTCTGCCTAAGAACCAATACTTAGTATCCATTCTAAGGAGGAAGGTGAGGGTTTAAAAGTAAAAACGGAGATTTCTGGGAGGACTCAGAAATCCTTCAATTTTATCCTGAACTTCCCTCTAACAGAACATTTCAATCCGGAGCGTGGAAGGGGAAACATACTGTGCCAAGTCTGGCAAGAAGTTCTCAGGCCAGATCCAGGAAAAGTTCATCATCTCTGATTGGAGATATGTCCTGTCTGGATCTTACAGGTGAGACAACCTGTAGTCCAGAGGGGGTGAGCCAGCTCTCATTCCATCCCCACACTGAGCTAGGGGAGCATCAGGCAGAAGGGGAAGCGCATGCCTGGCATGAATGGAATAGGGTGCATATGTAAAATCAATGCAGGTCCTCTAATTTCACCTAGAACGGGGACTGTGGGGGGGCAATCTATTAGAGCCAGGATTGGATTTTAAATGCCAAAAAAACCCAAACAAATTTGTATTTGATCTTAGAGGTAAGAGGGAACCAATGCAGCTTCTAAAGACTGGAAATGGCACAGCTAGACCTGTGCTTTAGAAATATCCATTTGGCAGCTGTTTGGATAAAGGGTTAAAGAGGCAACAGGCTGAACAAAAGCTGACCAGTTAGGGGGCTATTGTAGTAGTCCAGCTGATGGAAGATGAGGGCCTGAATTTGGGTGGGATCAAGCCCTTTAATCACCTCCTCTCTCCCCTGCAAACCTCCTTATTTATTGTCTCCTTCCGTGCTCTCCACAAAGATGCCCAAATTCTCCCCTTTACTTGCCTTTCTTCACTGTTGTTCTAATTCTCTTCATAGCCAAACTCCTAGAAAAAACAAAACAAAACAACTATCTACAATCTTTGGGACAATTGCCTCACTTTATACTTCTTTCAAACCCTTGCAAGATGGAGCTTCCAACTCCCCCATTTAACTGAAACAGCTCTATTTAAGGTCTTCTGTTTTCCTTGAAACCCTTACCTTCCATCTTAGAATCAATATTGTGTATCTGTTCCAAGGCAGAGCAGCTGTAAGGGCTAGGCAGTGAGGGTAAAGTGACTTCCCTAGGATCACCCATATAAAAAGTGTCTCAGATCAGATTTGAACACAGGACCTCCCATTTCTGGGGCCTGGCTCTCTGTCCACTGAGCCACCTCGATGCCCATCAAAATCATTTTTGCTCTGTCCATTGACCTTTTCTTAATCCTTTTCTCACCTCTCTGCAGGGCTTGATTCTTATTTCTTTCCTGAGTTTTTGTGACATTCCTCTGTTTAAATTCTCTTACCTGTCTGGCTCCTTCACAGACTTCAGCTACCATCTCCAAGCAAATGAAAGCCAAAATCACATATGTTGAGCTCCTGTCCAACTGGATGTCTCTATGTTGATGTTCCATGGGTGCCTCAAACTCCATGCATCCAAAACAAAACTTGTCTTTCCCTTTCTCATAATCTTTCCTTCTAAATCCATCGTTCTTCCTAACTTCCCAATTTTCATCAGGGCACCACTTTCCATGTTGTTCAGTCATTTTTCAGTCATGTCTGACTCTTCATGGCCTCATTTGGGGTTTTCTTGGTGTAGATACTGGAGAGCTTTGCCATTTTCTTCTCCAACTCATTTTATAGGTGAGGAAACTGAGCCAAACAGGGTTAAATTAAAGCTCAGGGTCACCCAGCTAGTAAGCATCTAAGGCATCCACGGCATGGGGCAGTGGATTTAAAATTAGAGGACCTAGATTTGAGTCCTGCTCGAATCTGCTACTTCATGTTTATGTGACCTTGAGCAAGTCATTAACTTCTTTGGCCTCAATTTCCTTATTTCTAAAAATGAGGGGGCTGGGCTAGATAACTTTTAAGGTCTCTGTCTGTCCCTATTAGCTTTTGGTAAACCTCCCCATTTTGTTGTTCAGTCATTTCAGACTAGCTACTTAGTGCCTGAGGACAGATTGGAATTCGGGAATATGGGTCTTTCTGACTCCAAGTGTGATGTTCTATCCACTGCCACACCCAGTTGTCTCACTTTCCATAGCAGGTGCTTAAAAACACATTGAAATGTCTCAGACTCAAGAATTTAACAAGCATCTTCTCCCTCACTGCCCACATCCTATCAGACACCAAATCCTGTAGTTTTTACCTTTCTAACAATTTGGGGGGGGGGGTCAATTTCTCTTCACTCCCTATGGGGCCACCCTCACAGGTTAGGCCTTTATCACTTCTCACCTGAGTGATGGTTTTCCTGCTTCGACTTATATCTCCAGTCCAATTCCCCTAAAGCTGCCAATCTGACATTCCTAAAGCAGAGGTAAGAGCATGGGACTCCCATATCAGTCCTACTGTGCTTCTAGCTCCCTGTTTAAGGCTCAACTCAGGTTATAACTTCCTATACAAAGCCATTCCTGATCTCCCCAGTTATTAGTGCTTCCTTCCCTCAAAAAAAAAAATCATTCTGTATGAGAGTAGCTGTGTTGAAGTTGAGCTGACCTCTAAGCCAAATAGATGTGGGTTCAAGTCATACCTCTGATACATCCTGGGCAAGCCACTTAACTTCTGTCTGCCTTTTTTCTTCAATTGTAAAATGGAGATAGTTGCAGCATCACCAGAGTTGGTATGGTAATCAAATGAACAATATTTTTAAAGTCTTTAGCACAGTGCTCGGCACATAGTAGGTACCTTAAAAATGCTTATTTCCTTCCTTCTTTCCCTCTCTTTCTCCTTCCTTTTTCTTCTTTCATCCCTTCTCTCTTTCCCCCTCTCCCTCTCTTTCTCTCTTTCCTTTCTCTCTTGCTCTCTTTCTCTCTCCCTCTGTCTCTCCCTCTCCTTTATCTCTGTCTCTCTGTCTGTCTCTCTCCTCTCCACCTCCTTTCCTTTATCTCCTCAACAATGGAAAGAAGGAGAACTAGGCATATAAAGTAAAATTGAGAGAAGAGAAATGCTTCTTGGGAGCCATACTTGAGAAAAAGAGAGAAAATAATTCTCTGTCTTGGCCTCTTCTTAGAGTCAGCTCAACCCCTTAGTTAATTGACCATAATTATGACCAACTTCACCAAAGTCAAACCTACATTAAGCACTCTTTGAATGCCTACCAACCATACCTAGTCCTTGCCCTCAAGGAGCTTATAATCTAGTGACCCATAAGGGCATACAGGGCATAACTAGAGAGGAAAAGGGTATAAAGAAATAAATTGTCAAGCATCAGATCATGTGACATAGAATAGAATTTTGGTGAATTGAAACAATCACTTAGATCAGGGTAGGAAAAGACAAGGATGCTGAAAAGGAGAAGGAGGTCCCAACTCTGGGGCCTCTAAAACCTATACTGGCTTGGCTGGGATCACTTAGAGTTGTTCCAGCTTCTCCTGTAAGCCCTTTTATTTGCCTTACCTATAAATCACTTGTTGAGATGGATTTGTTGGTAAGACAGTCCTGGGAGAGACCCATCAGGCCATTATGGCAGATGCCAGTGCTCAGTTTCTCTGAGCTGGACCCATGCAGAAGACTTTTCAAAAAGGCAGGAGGAGGAGCCCTAAGTAAGGGCATACCCTGAGAGTAGCACAGTTTAGCCAGAAAGGCTGCCAAGAAATATCAGGAAGAAGACAAACTATGAGAGGGATGAAGAAACAAGCAGGGCCAGCCTCTACAAGTAGTGGCTGTCATTACAAATCAAATGACAATCTTATTCTTTGTTTTGCATAGAGAAGACTGGAATTGAGCCATATTCTATGTTGAAAAAAGCACAAACCCAGTCAACAAGTATTTCCTGGGCACCTTCCGTAGGTCCAGGTCTGTGCAGGGCTTAGTAGGGGGTAGAAGGTTCTTCAAAACACACTTCTCACTCATCAAGTCTATAATCTGGCTGGAGAAATAAATCTTTCACAAATGAAACAGATGCAAAACGATACAAGACACAGTACTTAAAAGTACTAAACTGGGTGGTGAGACTTCCAAGTGTGGAAAGAGTCCAATATGGTGCTTGTGTTACATCGTTCAGTCATTCTCAGTCATGTCCAATTCTATGACTCCATTGGGGTTTTCTTGGCAATGATACTAGAGTGCTTTGCCATTTCCTTCTCCAGTTCATTTTACAGATAAAGACATCAAGGCAAACAAGGTTAAGTACCTTGCCCAGAATCACACAGGAAGTGTCTGAGACCAGATTTGAACTCAAGGAGATGAATCTTCCTGACTTCAGGCCTGGCATTCTATCTACTATGCCACCTAACTAACTGTTCTACACATCCCTGGGAGGAAAATGCTATTATTATCCCCATTTTGCAGACTAGGAAACTGTGAGAGACAGAAGTTAAATGATTTGCCTGAGGTCACACTGCTAGAAAAATCTAAGGTCACATCTGAAACTCAGGTCCCCCTGACTTCAGGCCCAGCCCTTTAGCTACCTATTTAAGATCACCATTTTGCTCAGGACCAGACCTGGGTTAAAGAAATAACACTGTAGAAAATGTGGATAGAGTGAAGGGAAGGCACAGTGGAAGACCAAGGAATGAAGGAATGAACAACCTTTGCTTAGCAGCAACCTTCTGCTCCCCCACAAAGATTCTATTCCAACTGCCATTTGCAGCTCAGACTTACAGTTGGAATTGGAATTTGAAATTCTGTTGACTGGCCCAACAGCCCTGGAACTCTAGCCCAAAGCTATTACTTGTGAATCTGGGACAAAGTCCTTCCTGCTGGAGGAGCTCAGTGACCAGAGGGAGCCCATTTGGCCATTTCAAGCATTTTGGGTTCATTGAGATCTAAAATGTGTTTTGCCCTGGGTTTTTTTCCCCTTTATTCTCATCATCCCTGGTGGATGTTAAGGGGAAATGAAAGCCACATGTTTCTTTTACAGACACTCACTCATCTGCATTTTTTACCAAAGGGCCTTCTCTGTCTTTTGTTTCTTTAGAGGAGATCAGGAAGTGGTAGCAAGCAAATGAAATATCACCTTAAAAGGTGGCAGCTCCAGACCATACCAGTTCAGTACTCAATCCAAACCTGATCCCAAAGTTTCCTGGGCCCGTATTTCTAAGCAAGATGGAAGGTAATGGGCCCTGTCCTTGAGGTTGTGAGACTGAACCCAAGCAAGCCCAAATAATGAATCTTGAAGTGAGCTTAAAGCGGAAAGAAAACATGGAACAAAGAAAACTTTTCTCTCGGCAAATTCCCTTTCCAAATTCTTATTCCTATGCAAGTGTTTTCCTCTTGGGACTCCAAGCTTCCTTCTTGGCTGGAGAGGAGAGAGGGAGTCTGGGTCCAGCTGGAAAAATTTGACATTTATTGTGACTCAGGAAAGAAATAAACAATCAAGTGATCCTTCCCTCTGTCCTCCTCCCCTCCTCAGGAATTCTTACATCCCAAAAACATGACATGGGGAATCAAATTTAAAATGCTTTACCCTTCACTAAAGTTGTTGAATTCTCTTTAGAAATTATTCTTTCCCTGCCCAATGTTTCTTAATACTAAAGTTTTGCCTCAAAGTTAGCAATCAGGCAGATGTTTTCAAGCAATTTTTGCAAGTTGCTGAGACAATCTAAGATCTGTTGCATGAAAGTCTAGGATGAAGTGATTTTAATAGAAAGAGAAAACCCCAAACCCAGCCCACTAAGATGGGGGGTGTGAGGGTAGAAGGGTTCCCCTGAGGCCTGGGAACACTATGATTTGGAAATGCACTAATGAACTGATGTGGAGATAAAAGCCTAAATAACAAGTTCCCACTATCATGAAGCATAATGAAGGGCAGTGATCCGAGGTGATTTCAGCATGAGGGAGCCAAGCTGAGCCCAGCTGCAGCCCCAGTTTCATATGGATTTATGATTCTCCTTCTCATTGCCTGTGGGCTCCCTCTCTCCTTTCTCTAGGCTTGTATTGTTTGCTTGGTTGCACAGATCTTAAAAGCTGCCACTGCCTTTATTTCCTTTATTTCGCTGTCTCTTGCTTTATTTTTTGCATCCTTCAATTTCTTTTTTAAATCCTCTATTACAGTGTCCCTTTCTTCATATTTATCATCATTGTCAATATACAAATATGTTGCCTTTCTCCTTAATTCTTCTAGTCCCATTTCTTCCCAATCAGGGCAATTATTTCTAAAGAATAATTTAATTTTAGGGATTGCATTTCTTACAAATATCCTCTTAATGTGAGCTATTGTGCCTTCTCCTAACACATTCATGCCTAAGAAAATTTCAGCTGGGTCTGTGATTCCCTCAAGGAAATTTGTAGGTGTCTCATTTACTTTCTGTTTAATATTTTCAAATTTAGACCAAGCATTAGGTCTTTAATATGTCTCTTCATCACATCCATAATTGACTTTCTGGCCTCTTTCATCATTGCATAATCATTAGATGAATTCATATCTACACCTTGAAAATCTTCTGGTCATGGGGTCAATAATGGATCATTCCTCATTTCCTAAGACTTGGGGCCAAGGGATTGTTTCATGGAAATTCAAGTTGGGTCCACTCTGGGATGAACCTGGGTCTGCCAGATCTGCTTCTCACAGAGCTGAGACTTCAAAAGGCTCTCCTCTGGGTGGGCTTCACTCAAGTGGAAACATATTTCAGGCTGATTTCTGCTCCCTCTGTCATCCTCCCTACTCAGGCATGAGGTGTTTCTTTGGGGAAGGTGAATCTTGATGGATTCTCTTTACATTAAACTCATCAAAAATGCTTATTTCCCTCCCTCCCCACAAGGACAATGGGTCAGTCTTTTCCTATGAGCCCTCAAATTACCTTGTTTCCAAGAAAGCATTTGTGGGAATCTCTGTCTTTGTTGATTGGTTTTGAAATTCACACTGGAAGATCCAGGGGCCCTATCTTTGGGAAAATAAGTCCTCAGTCCCCTGCTTGAAAAGGAGGAGAATGCTGGATTTCTTTAGGCTCCTATGATTATCGTCAGGGTAATAGTTGCTATAGTTATAATCCTTTATAGCAATAATAACCATAGTTATTTGGAAAAAGGCAATGAATTTAACTGACAAACATGATTAGCCACACAATAGGCTGCTGCATTACCCATTAAAGGGAACCAGAGCTGTCTGAATATTATTATTTTAGATTCATAATACACTACTATTTTAAGAGATTTGTTTCCAGACTGGCCATGGTCAAATAATACTTCACCAACATAAGCCTTCCTGGCTTTAGCTTCTGGGTGATCTTCAGAAAATCTGTTGCCAGGATCATCTTTGAAGCATGGGAGCAGGGTTAGCAACTGATAGAAAGTATGCTGGATTTGGAGTTGGGAAGACCTGAGTTCAAATGACACCTCCATTATTTATGAGCAGGAAGAGTGGCCCCACTGGCCAAGGCATTCAGTCTCTACCTGTTTTCTTATCTGTAAAATAGAGATAATAACAGCACCTACAGATTTGTGGTGAGGATCAAATGAGGTTATAAGTGTAAAGTTCCTTTTAAGTACTCTATAAATTCTACCTATCATTATGATTAGGCAGCTAAAGGGTGAAGGGGCTAGAGAATTTAGAGCTAGGAAGACCTAAATTCAAGTATTACCCCCGGAGAAGTCACTTAACCTGTTGCCTCAGTTTCTTCATCTGTAAAATGGGGATAATAATAGCACTTCCTTTTTTCGAGGTTAACATGAAATATTTGCAAAGTCCTTTGCAAACCTTAAAGCAACATATAAATGCCAGTGATTGTTATTAGAAAATCCCTAAAATGAAGCACTTAAAAAAAGTGCTGTGGATCTGATCATTTAGCAAGTCATGTCCATCTCAATGTCTATTCTCTGGACCCCCCCCCCCAATTAAAATGCCTAGGTTCTGACTTAGTATGCCCACCCTACAGATAAGAACCTATAAAAGCAAAGAGATAAAGTTTAGGGCTTTTTTGTAGACTAAACAATAGCAACAATGCCTTTTTCAGCTAGACCCTGGGAAATGGGGATGGGGGCACCTTGGCCTAAAGAGGGGTGGAGAGATAGAGGTGTGGAAGTGGGATGAAAGCCACTTGAAATCTTCTTTTTACTATTATGATTAAGGACTCTTCCAATAAACCCAGGCAGAATCAAAGAACATATATCACAGATGGACCACCCAGAAGCCTTTCTCTGACGGTGGCAGCAAAAGAGGGTCCCTCTCTAAAGCAGGTGGGAGTTGTTGGCCTCCAAAATTGGGGAGGACCTCTCCACACACACATATATAACAAGGTCTCTTAAGAGGTCTCAGAGCTAACTCCAGATGAACTGTGGAGGTCTCCCCTGTAGAATACACTTGAAGTCATTTTGTGTCTTTGTATCCCTAGTACCCAGTGTTGTACCTGCACAGAGTAGACATTAAATGTTTCCTGAGACATCTTTTGGCAAGATACTAGCTTCTGGGCTATGGTGTTTCCTTGGTTTTTTAATAGGGAGAATATTTAGGATAGTCTGTCTCCTAAGCCTTGAGGGCCTGGGGAACCCCCTTTATTATGCAACATTATATACATATATATGAGAAGGTTTGGTGGATAAGTTTATCAGAGGCATCTGTCTTGACTTGTAATATGGAATAAAGCCATGGAATACAGCCTAATCTACTCTGACAGACTTCAGACCCACCCAGTTCAGTAATGGAATATGGTTCAAGAATTAGATATTCCAAATGGCCTGTGAAGATTAAATTTAAAATGCAGGAAAGAATATTAGAATTCAAGTGGGCTTAAAAAAAAAAGTACACATTTCTCTCTTTTTTAAAAAACCCTTAACTTCTGTCTTCGTATCAATTCTAAGGAAGAAGAGAGGTAAGGGCTAGGCAATGGTGGGATTAAGTGACTTGCCCAGGGTCACAAAACTAGGAAGAGTCTTGAGGTCAAATCTGAACCCAGGACCTCCTGTATCTAGGCCCAGCTCTCAATCCCCACTGAGTCACCTAGTTGCCTCCTGGGTATTTTTCTTAAAGTTTTATCCATGCTCTTTATTTTCTTCTTTTTTTAGAGGTAAGGACCCTTTTCTATCCACAAACATCTGCCACCCAGATAGAAGACTGTGACAAATACAGCTAAACAAAACAAACCTTTACACATTGGATCTGTCTGAAAATGTGTCTCACTCTCTAGTCCATCACCTTTCAACATCATCAACCTTTAGAAGTCCTAACTGGTCACTGCATTGATCAGAGTTCTGAAGTCTTTCAGTTTTCAGCTTCTATATATATTTTAAGAGTCATAAACGGTTCTGGTTCTGCTTTCTTTGCTCTGTATCAATTCTTGGGAGTGGGCTCCTCTGAAACTGGCCATTTTTTATGGTGTCATACTATTCAGTTACATTCTTAGATCCTAACTGGTTCGGCCATATTCCGACCACCTTGATTTACACAGGAGGAAACTGAGGCTCAAAGGATTTGCCCGTGAAAATCAGGCAGGAATCAAGTCTAGGTAGTCTGACTCCAAATCCTGTGAACTCCACACTAGACCCCACCTCCACCCCCACCCCGGTGCTGTCAGGACATCTTGAATTCGCCAGTCATCCTCTGGAGCATGTTTTGTTGATTTCTAGGGAGATGCTAGAGGGTACTAGTGAACATTCGTATAGTGTTTTAAGGTTTGCAAAGTTCTTTACATATCTTATTTTGATATTTTGATTTCCACAACAGCTCTAGGAGCTAGGCAATACCACTTACCTCCATTTTATAATGAAGAAATTGAGCCGGTGAGATCGGAGTAATTTGCCCAGGGAATGAGGCAGGATCTGAACTCGGGTCTAACTCCCTCTCCAAACCCTAGGCCTTCCCTGCAACATCATTACAGTAATGTGCTTTTGCCAGCTAGGAGCTCCCCCTTTCTCTTAATCTTGCCTGACAGGACAGGAGAACAAAGTGTGATGAGCGATAATGAAAGTTTAGTTCACTTGATTCTTGAAAGATTTCTTAAAGGCTTCTAGCCATCTTCCCCTAGCAAGTGGGTTATGGGAAGGGAAAGAAAGAAAGGGGAAATGAGGATGGAAGGAGAAGAGAAGGGGATGATAGGAGGGGAAGAAAGGGAGAGAGGGAAGAAGGGAAGGAGAAAGGGAGAGAGAAGGGAAGATGGGAAGGGAGGAAGGAAGGAAAGACTATAATTGGTCACCTTGAATCCAGCCTCTATAGGTTGGGTTCAAGAACTTCTGATAATAGAAAGTCATAAAAAAGTATTCTTGGCTGGGCAACCTAGCAGCCTGCCTATCTAGATTTAAGTATAACCTTTTAAAAATGCAGCTCAATGGCTCCAGTGGATTTGATAGCCAGGCCCAGAGATGGGAGATCCTGGGTTCAAATCTGCCCTCATACATTTTCTAGCTGGGTGACCCTGGGCAAGTCCCTTAACCCCTCCCCTTGCCCAAGCCCTTATCCACTCTTCTGCCTTGAAATCAATACTCAGTATCAATTCTAGGATAGAAGGTAAGGGTTTAAAAAAAAATACTGGTGTAGAAACCTATAACATTTAAATGGGAAGATGTTCCCTTTTTAAACATGAGCCCGAATAAGCTAACTTCTGATCGAGATTCTTCCTTTTCTTTCCAACAAGTCTAAGGATGCTATCACCCTCCTCACTTTGGGGGCCAACAAACTTTCTTCCATGGACATTTTACAACCTCCCAAAGAGAATGAATGTCTTTGCATTCTGGACCCACTTTCTTCCCCTCCCCCTGCATTCCCATGCTTTAAAAGCACTTTTTTATTCATTGTTTCTTTTGTTTCTTTTGTTACGGGGTACTGCCCTGCTGGGTGACAAGGGGAGCAGACAGGACTAGTATTTTACTGGGCAAAGAAGTTGTAGGTCATCCAGAATGTGACAGAGGTGGGCTTCTATTCCCACTTGACTTGTATGGCCCAAGACTGAATTCAAGGTGCATCATGTGTGGTTACAGTCTTGAGCTAAGGACCAGGAACACAGAGAAGACACAGCCCATGTTTTTCTCTAATACTGTAACTGCTACAGCTGAAAATTCCCAGGGGGCCATGGGCCTTGGGGGTAGGGGGCCTGAGCCGCCAGAGAGGAGAGGGGAGGGCCGCTTCCTAGCTGAGGCCTCAGAGCCCCCCCAAGCTACCACTCTGGCCCTTGAGTTCTAAAACCCAGTGGTTTGCCAATTGGGCCTGCCTCTTCCTCCCGCTCCCACCTCGTCTCACTCATACTCTTTGGTCCCTGTCTCTCTCTCTTACCTTCTAGTTTCTCATGGCTATGTGGCCAAGTCCACAGGAACTTCCTGTCCAAGTTCACGGGCCAGCCGGTGGAGCTGTTTGAGGAGGAGTTCCGCCATCTGTACGCCTCCTCCAAACCTGTGATGGGCCAGCGATCTCCTGGGCTGGTCAGGCCCCTCCGGCCGAGGGGAGGGTCCACATTCCCTCAGGACAGCTTCACTGACAGCAGCTGTCCATCCAGTGACCACACACCCTCCGACCCCTTCAGCGACCCCTCTGCTAGCGGCGATGCCCACCACCGGTCTCACACTGTGTCTTCAGGGACCAGTAGCCCCTCGGCTCCGAACCCCCCACTTCCCAGGGCCCACTGCTTCCAGAGTTACGTCCCCTGGGCACCCCAGCCTCCTAAGGTCAGCTACCAGACAAGGCATTATGTCCCTGATGGCCCTGCAGGCCTCTATAGCAATCTCAATGTCTACAGGCCTGGGAGGCTGCGGCTAGAGGACTTGGGCCTCGGGCCCAGGCAGGCCCTTGGCTGGAGGCCCTTTTCCCAGCTTCACCTGGTGTCGGATTAATCCCTCAACGATACCGGGTAGGAGCCGAGTCCTCCCATACCCCCAGCTAGGATGTCCCGGTTGCAGTCCTACGTTCCCAGGCCTCGGGTCCTCCTTGGAAGGCCCAGGGGATTTGATAACGCCTTCAATTGGAGGTATTAACTCAGGAAAAAATTCCTGCGGAGATTTAAGGACTCTCAGACAAAGCAGCCTCCCTTTCCCTTCCTTGGGGAGGCCTCTGGGCCTTAGTGTTCCTAGGTAACCTCGACTTGGGCTCACTAACTAAGCATGTTCTGGGTCTCAATTCGATTCAACCTGTATTGAACATCTCCAGGCCTAAACTGACCACTGGGGATGCAAAGACAAAAAAGAGTGGAAAATTAATCTCCACTCTCCCAGGAAGATTTTGTGTTTTATGGATGGAGGTAATACGCCACTTGATAATGGTAGAATTGTTCTCCTGCCTCCACATCCGTAAGCTGTCTTCCCCTGCAATTCTCAGATAATTTCAGACATTAACCCTGACAACGGAGTGTGCGGTCTAGACAAAGGTCTACCTAGAGGTCAGGAGGGCGCAGTGCTGATTTGGGTTGGAAGATATATTGGCTTGGGCTGGAGGGGAGTTCCTGGGGAGCTTGGGGGCTCAGGGGTCCTAATAGGCTGCCAGAATTCCTGGAGAGCCTGTGCTATCATGAGGCCCATGGGCATCTGGGGGAACATCTCTACACATGAACTGCTGGGAGTGCATAAGAGTGAGTATCCATCCACGTCCACCAGCTACGACTGATGAACAGACTGCGTGGAAAGGACACTTGTGCCCCCCCCGGGACCCCTCCCAGGACAGGGCCACTTCACTAGCCAGCCCTCCCCTCAGCCCCCCAAACCCCAACCTCCCAACTTGTTCTGCTGTGGCTGGTTTGCTCTTGACCAGTGATCATTAGATCCTTCCACTCAAAGCCAGAAATCACTTTTATGCTGAGGCCAAAGAACTCTCCTTGGTGCCTTCCATTTGTGACACCAGCAAGATGCTTTGAAGTTGGAATGAATCAACTGTCCTTGGGGCCTGGTTCCCTTCAGTCACAAATTCCTGTCCACCTTTACAGAATGTTCCTGACTCCATTTCGGGGAGACTGACCAACAGCCCAACTCTCTTTTGTTCTGTGCTTTCTTCTTCTCTCTCCTAATACTAACAGTCATTAAACTGCTGGTACATCACCCAGATACCAATCTTTTCCCCATCGGAGCTGTAATATCTCTCGTCACAGCTGATGGGAATAAAAAAGTCAGATGTTGTATTCCACTAAGATGACAACACAGGCAGGAAATCAGTGAATCCTTCACTGGGCAAGAGGATTCGAAAGAGATCCTTGGAAGTTCTAAAGACCCTAAATTTAGGGGCAGCCAGGTAGCACAGTAGATAGAGTTGCCAAGCCTGGAGTTGGGAGGACCTGGGTCCAAATCTGACCTCAGACATTTCTAAGATATGTGAACCCTGGACAAGCCACTTTAACCTCATTTGTCTAGCCCTTGCCCTTTGTCTTAGAGTTGTTACTAAGACAGAAAGTAAGGATTTTTTTTTTAAGTCATTAAATTTGATCCATCAAACTTGATACTGGGCATTTTACCCTAAGGTGGTCAAAGACCAAAAGAAAAGTCTGATATACATGAAAATATTCTTAGCAACACTTTTTTTTTTTGGTAATAGCAAAGAACTAGAAACTAGGGGGTGGAGGGAATGCACATCACCTGGGATAATCATTATATAAACTGTGGTATTTGAAGAGAATAGAATATTATCATGATGAAAAAATGGACAAATAGAAGGATCTCTGAGAAACAATTGGAAAGACTTATATGAACTGATGTACAGTAAAGTAAGCAGAGCCAGAAAAACAATACACACAAAGACTATAATGCAAATGAAAACACACCAAAAGATAATGAAACCCAAGGTTAATTAAAATTAGTCATTGAGGTCTTAGAGAATGGGCTCCCCTCCCTATGCCTTTGGAAGTGGTCATTCTGTCAAGCAAGGTCTGGCTAATAATTGTTTTTCTTCATTTAAAGGGAGGATTCAGTGGTAGGGGTTGGAGGTATAGCAGGAAATTCCTGGGGTATAAAAACCAAAAAGCATCAATATGACTTTGAAAAAAATAGATGTTCAGTACAATCAACTTCACTGAGTTCTAGTCCCTCTGCCTGCCCTGTACTGTCTTTACACCCCAATCCCTGTCCCAGGCTGTTTTTCCTACACAAACCTATTAATTCCTCTGTTATTGACCCTGGCTTTGTCTCCAGGCACCCACAAATTCTAGGAATTGCATCATTATTGATGAACCCTTAGCAGGGATGAATTCTCAAGGGCCACACAAACAAACCTGTTTCCCTAACCCTGTGGCATGGTAGAAAGTGTTCTCTTACCTTGTGCCCCCCATGCAGAGTTTCCTTGTTCTCAATGTGCTTCTTCAGAGTGGCTGAGATGAATCCCAAGCAGAGGCTCTATTTTTTTTCCCTACTTGATCCTGGGAGCTGTTTGACATAGAGAAGCTGTCATTCACTTTCACAGCTTCCTTTTGAAGAGCATGTGTCAGAAAAAACTGCAAGGAGAAACTGTAAATATTTCAGACAAATCTAAGCATCAACACAAACTTTGGTGTCTCTCTCTATAAGACATGCTTTTAAGGGGACTTACTAATAATGCTTTATCTCAAGTGAGGATTTGTACAGCAATGGTAACCCATGGCAGAGGTCCTGAAGTGGGGAGAAAATATTCTTGTAGGTCCTTTAAAATCTGGAAGCGAAGGGATCTATGGGAGCCAATCTCCAGTTACTGAAGTTATCAGAATTGAAAGGTATCCCAACTTTTTTTCCATCACACTGACCAATGAATGAATGCTCAAAGCACTAAGACTTTATTATGGCATATTTTAACTCACACAAAGGAAGGTTTGGCTAATGGTGATATCCAAAGGCAGAAGCACAGGGGCCCGTGCTACAAAAGAAAAATATAATTAAGGCAGCCACAGGCAGCTCTGCATCAGAGCCATGACTAATACCCAGAAAGCATGCCAGCAGCTAATTCCTGCAAACCCAGGCATAGAAGGGATATGACCATGATGCTCAGGTTTTCTAGGGAGGGGAAGGGTCAATCTCCCTTGGGTGTATCTGATTTTCCATTTCTAATATAACAAGGATGCTGCTGCAGATTGAATACTATGGGGCATTGGACATTTACATTTCCAGAATGGAAGTTTCCAGATATAAAAGATTCTGGAGGAAGGAAGGAAAGTTTCCCTGGAAGAGACAGTCTGTCTTATGGAAAGGCTTCAAAGTCCAGGGAGGATTAGCAAACTCCCCTCATCAATAAGCTGATCCTACCTGGGGACAACTATACTCAATTGGGCATGCACACTGTCATTGCCAATGGGGTGTAATTAAATTTTAAAATTACAATAAAATAGGCAAGAGAGTGAGTTCCATGCTAGCGTGGGACCCACTACTCAAACATTGACTCTTGGGGAGAATGGGGGGAAAAGAAAGAATTAGAATTCTCAGCCACCTGTAAGGAAAGGTTCTTTGGCACCCTTCTTATCCACTCTTTGTATCCCTTTCCCATGAATCTGCACTATCAAAGACATGTTCATAAAGGGATCCCTGACTTAGTTTATAAAAAAGCCTTCTTAAGGAGGGTTCCCTATCCCTTCCACATACTTGGACCTCATCTTTGGTCAGTAATATCCTTCTGTAATGGCTGAGATTCTTGAGAGTTCTTAATTTTAAATTGATTAGCTGACTACTCAAGCAAACCAAACAGTAGACTCCCTCCACAACCCAAGCGGATACCAAAAAGAGTAAGGGGGACAAAAAAGTGGGGCCAAAGAGAGGGAGCACAAAGGCCAGTATGTACCTTAGGACCCTCCCCTACACATCCCAAGACATCTCCGATTGGTAAACAGTCATTAGTCACTGAGGAGGCAGACTGAATTCCTCCAACACCCATTTCATCACAGGAAGAGGTGGGTCTTGGGAGGACACCAATACACCCCTTGCTCCTAGCCAAGCAGCTGGGTCACTCCAACATGACTACCCATCACACTCTTAAATCAAGGATCACCATACTTCCCAACATGGTGGACTAGAGCTTCTTGATTGAATCTTTGAAGTGGGTCAAGTGGCTGCTTGACCCTGCCCCTAATCCAGTCATCCCTCCTAAGATCCAAACAAAAGGAGGAAGATCCCAACCCAGCTCTATAGTCTTGGAGGAGAAATTGTAGCCTCAACTTAGAATCAGATTTTCAGGGAGACTAAAGGAACCTATCACAATCCAATATTAATTTTCCTTACTTAAGCAGTCCTTGCACTTAAAAGTAACTTGTTACATTTGCCTCTGAAGCTGATGACAAACTGGATTTTTGGACCTTGCTTCCTTTAATCCCGCTTTGATATTGTAAATCCATCCAGTGTCTGTAGAGTATTCAAAAAAATACACTAGAGGATCTTGTAGTCAACCAGGTTGGGGAGTGGAGCTGGGGATGGTAAAGGGAAAATTTTAAATTTCTTGGAGACTCTTCCCCCCTGCCATCATCACCTCTCACCTTCTTGAGGCTATTCACACTCTAATTCTTCTCACTGCTCAAAAGCACCTGGGACCAATTCAGGGCTTGGTAGCACCACTCGCAACCTTGAAACCACAAATTCTTAATAAAGTCTTGATTGATGATTTATCGGCATGTCCAGATAGCAACAATAATATCAAGCACCAGTTTGGTCCTTTCCTTTTTAGCAGGTCTGCCAAAAAAAAATGTTCAATCTTATATATGGCACCAAACAGGAACACTATGCACAGATAAATCATACAGCTGGTTAACTCTTTCCTTTTTTCCATCAATATTAGTCCTACTAAAGTTGGCAGTGGTAGACAAGTTGTTCAAGCAAAGGAAAGAAAGAAAAACAGTATTTAACATCATCACAGTAACTAAAGGCCTACACAGTACTTTCCACGCATTTCTCTGACAAATTAGCTACAGGGATATCGTCAGATGTGAAATAAACTGTGATCCTTTCCATTTTCATTGTCTGCTTTGCCAAGGAAGTCGTCTTCCTCCTGTTTCAGGCTGGCCCTAACCTGCTCTGGACTTCATTCTGCTTTTTAGTTTTTTCCATTCTTGTTTAGCCTCACTTTGTTGTTCAGCTGCTCTTATTGCTTCAAACACTTAAAGAAACATTGAAAAATTCAACACCCATGATCTTCCCCATTCAAGCATTCAGATTTCTCTGCTTAGCAGAATCAGTGGGTTTTTTTGAAGGGGGAATCAGTCTTTGGTTTGCAAACTTTATAATTCCACTTGGAATTCATGATTATATAGCAATTACAGTTAAAGATATTCTTCCAAAGGTAACAGCTCAATTCAACAAGCTTGGAGGAGGGATGGGAAAGTATTTGACCATAAGACTTTAACAATCTTATCAAATAAAACATTTTGTTTTAGCTCTGAGACAGCACACATGCCATGGTCTTTGTTTTTTTCCACCAACATGAAAGCCATTTTTTAATGGTACCCACTAAGTCCTGTCTCCCTCCCTCCAAATGAAACCAAGCTCAATAGAGACTAATAAATAATGTCTGAGGAATTTAACAGCCCCTAACTCCTTAAGAAAGAGATGGAGAAGTAAAATCACCATAGATTCTCCTGCCTTTTGAGTAGTTTTGTGTAAATACCTGGAATTTCCTGGGACTGAAATCACCTTGGCGAGTAGATTTGGCAATCCACAGTTATGTGGTGAGTTTATTTGGTCACCACTGGACTCACAAGGAGGGAATATTTTAGTAATACTTAAGGAAGGTCAAAGGAATGATCCATGGAATTGGGTAATAAACTAGAGGACTTATCCTCCCAAATGCACACATTTTGTCTCTTGGGGCCCCAGAATTAAGGTCACATTTTGATTATGGAAAAGCCTCTCTGCTAACAACTGCTGTTGAAATTTAAAAGCAGAATGAGCTCCTAGGGTAGGTAGTTGGGCTCCCCTCAGTGGAAGTCTTCAAGCAAAGGCTAGATGTCTGCTTGTCGAGTATGTTGTAGAAAGGATTCTTTGGGGGCATGGATTGGGCCAGATGGCCTGTGAAGACCCTTCTAACTCTGAAATTCATGTAAATCAGAACTAGGTATAAGCCAGTTTGAGAAGTAGAAGAATAGAAGAGGAAAGCCAGAATCCCCATTCAACTTTGGTAGTCTTTGACATGGTCCTTCCTGGAAGCTTCACCTTTCCTCCCTGGACTTCCCAGTGAGCTACTTATCATCTGAAAGATATCAGATTATTCCAAAAAGAGAGCCACTAGTCTGATCCTTCTGACACAGTCTGTCCTGGTACACTGAAGGAATCTGGGAGTTTAAAGGATTCCCAAAAAGAAGTTGGTGCTTAAAGCACCAAACCTTCATTTTAGTACCTTTTTTTTTATGTAAGAGAAGGCTTGACTTAAAGAGATATTGTATTAGTCCCTCTTTGCTTGCTACATCCTGCAACACCTTTTTTCTATCTATTTGTATAAAACCCAATAACTTATGATCTTGGTTTCATAAATTTTTTCTCCCATGAGATGCTACATCTGAATACCTGGGTTTAGCTCCTGATTTAATAGCTAAATGCATGGCTTTAATGTCTGTCACTTCTTCATCTGTCCTTAATCGGCAATGTTTGCAGGATATGTTTTTCTTATATTTGTAATATGATTTTCCCTGTGTGCTTTTGTTATTTGCCTCATACTTCTTTTTCAAATAGCAGTCCTTCATTAAGTGACCGACCTTATGGCATAAGAAACACTGTCTGGTTTCTCTTTGTCTCCTACTCTGTTGGTATGAGGGTCTCTGGAGTATGTCTTGATTGTGTGTAAATTCTTAATTTCATCTATCTCTTTCAATGTTTTCTGTGTCTTGCAATTTCTGTTTCAATTCTGTCATTTGTTTCTGTTGGTCATTATGACTGTCAAATAAGTAGGATGCAGCTTCTCAAAGTTCAGGCAGAGTAACTGTGTCATATTTGGGAAAATAGTTCTTTAAAAAATTTCTTAGGTGTAATGTGCAACCCCTAAGGAATTGTCTCCTTACATGAGCCACAGACTCTTCTGAATTTTTTTCTAAGACCATAATGGAATCTGCTGTTTCGAACAGGCTATCTATAAAGCTTGCAGGATGCTCAGTCTTCTCTTGCACCAGTTTGCCAAATTTTCCCCATGCATTGGGTTTAGAGCAAAATGTTTTTATAGCTTGGAGCAGATCCTCTCTATACTTTCTAAGATAAGTCATGCAGGCAGGATTTGAAAAATCAAAATCCTCCCTCTGTTCCTCAGTAGGCCAGTTTGTAAGAGTGCTGACAATTCTAGTTTTCTCAATGAACTGCCTGTGTTCATGGGGGCTAAACAATTCAGAAAGAAGAAATTCTGTATCAAAACTTGGCTCAAATATTTTAAACACCCTTTTCAGCTCCTTATGGGCCCTTTGGGCTTCAGAGACAAACTTTAGAAACCTTAGGCCAGATGGAATCAAGTTCTTGTGTTGTAGATTGTTTATATACTTTAGAATGAAGCACTCTTGCATTATCTGAAATCTTAGCAATATCTTTTAATGGAAATATTTTCTCAGCTTCCTTGTTATCAGTGCCCATGTCTTTGCCATTGTCATGTGTTCCTATCTTATTTTTTTCCTTAGCTTTCTTGTTCTTGTCTTTAAGTCCATTATCTGCCTGCTTATTTCCCATCTTAGCCTGATCTAATCCCTGCTTCTTCAAAAACTCCTCACACATAGCTTTTACTAACTGTTCTAGGTTTGTATCAACCACCATAATCTGGGCTGTCTTTTTTGGTGTCGAAAATTTGAAAATATTTCTCAGGTGAAAGTATGTATGGCAGCCATGGTGAACACGTATATCTGTGTAAGGAGTTGCCATATCACAGAGTCATTGTTAAAAGACATACTCATAATGAAGGAAGTGGAATTGGATATAAGTCCAATAGTTTCCATCACAAAGTTGGTCACAGCACTATACATAATATTATAGACCCAATAACAGGCGATGACAGCAAGCACCATCATACCACATGCTACTTGCAGAAACATCCTTCTTATTTAGCTTTCACTTTGTTTGGGATAGGGTAAGACCTTTTCGGGGTGCCAAATTGTATTAGGTGGTTGTTTGTTTAGATGGATTATTGTAATGTAAGATTTCTGGGCAAGCTTACAGACCAATGAGATAAGGTGGAATCAGACTCTTGACTCCCTCTTCCCTCTCCCTACCACTTCAGTTAGTCTCTTCAGTTGGATTCAAACTGGGATTCAGACTGAGTAAGCTGCCTGAATATCTGATAGATAACTCACTCTCTTAAAGTTATTGGAACAAGGATTTATTTTAAGGAAGGGGAAGGAAAGGGAAATTGGATAGGAGAGAGGGGTTAAGACTTTCCCTGATCTTAAGCAAATCTAAAATTGAGTAATAAAGTTATAGAGTCTTGGATGAGGGATGTGGCTAACAGTTTTAGGACCTTTTGAGTCAATTCTTGATAATGTAGAGAGAAAGTCAGTAACCAACAAGGAAAGGATCTTCTCAGTTCTTCCTCTTTCAAGTGCCAGAAGAAAGAGAGATTTTTTTCCAACAGTTTGGGTGTTTCTTTTAACTGCCTTCTCCTGGTCACATTCTCCTCTGGAATGCTCCTTGATGGACAGCTCTTCAGACTTCCATCCATTGCCTCTGTTTGCAGGTTTTTCTTCAATATTACTCTCATAATACCCAAGGACAAAAACACAGGGGTAGGGGCAACAAGGGCAGCATGTAAAACCTCCAAACAAGGCAGGAAAAGGATACTAGGAAACTCCAAATGGGGGCAGCTTGATGATGCCAGGGGGAGGGCTATGGATTTTATAGGGAAGGGCAACATCTCCCTCTAGTAGGTGTGATTGATTTCCCATCTCTGATATAATAGGCAGAGAGCCAGTACATATTGTCAAGGAACACATGGTTCCAGAGTGGAATTTTCTAGGAATAGAGTACAGAAAAGGGTAATGTTTCTAGTAAACAGGCAGTAGGAGGGTGGGGGAAGTGCCTAGAGAAGTGGTCCTTTGCCACAAGGCGGGACAGACCCTCTCCCCAAAAGAGATTTGGGGTAGTACTATTGTCCCTAAAGGGTCTCTCCCCAAAAATTGACAACTCAGGCAGTCTCCATAGCCGGGGAACAAGCTTTATTATTAAGGGAGGAAGCTTGGTGAAGTAGCCCCGAGGGGTTTTCAAGAATGCTTTTTATCTTGCTTGGTTGTCAAGGAAGGAGTTGATTGTTTGGGTGGCTTCAGCCTCCAGACTGGACTTTATCAGTGATTCACAATGCAAATGGTATGCTAACAATATGTTAAACATCCTGGGGTGACTCTAGGTCACTTCTTGGTTAGTTCTGTGCAGGCTCCAAGGAGGGACTGTGCCCATGCTGATGGTTCTTTACAGAATTTGCCTCTCCAGGGTTGCCCACATCCTCATAGCAACCCACATCTGTTTTCCTGGAGCTGCCAAAGCAGAAATGCTGGAGAGCTTCACACATCAAGGAAACTGCTGATTCCATCCTGAATAAGTCCTCTGAAAGCCCTACTGAGGCCCTACCCTATACACATAAGTCTCTCTTGTATCTATTTCTGCTGAAAAACCTAATGAGTCTTCTTCTGGGTCAGCAGAATGAATTTCTCTTGCAACAGTACATTGTACTGATGGCTCTTTCTTAAGAATAGGATCTATAAAGTGGAAAAGGCTCAGAGGATTTATTCTTGACATTTTCCTACTAAATATCAACATGCTTCTTAAGAGGGCTTGGGGGAATATAGCGTGGTTGAACAGGAAAGCAGATACAGAAATACAGCGAAGGGATGTGTAATTGGCAACACAGCATGTAGGAATTTCCTTCATTTGATCTCTTCCTCCATCACAACAGATATAAACGGAAAGAGGTTTCAGTGGGTTGCGGAAAGGTCCTTTGGGATCTTAATTATTTGAGTGTCATGGAAAAGTGGAAAAGGGCATGTTGGGAGGGCACTGGGATAGCAACATCATTAAATAACCCTTAGAAGGGCACCTGGACCAAACTGAAAATGCCTCAGGGAGTCTACTTCCCTTCTATCCCTGCCAGCTCCCCTATTTATATTGGCTGCTGGGGCATCAGACCCCAGCCACTGAGCTTGGTAATAGGCATTGTCCTTTGATGCTTTCATTGAAAAGGGACTAACCAAAAGAGGGAAGATGAGGTCTTGAAACCGCACCACATAAGATTCAATTAAAAAAAGAGATTTAAGCAGACTTAAAAAAAGAAACTATCTGAGCTTTCCTTATGGAAAAAGACTAGATTTATTTTGCTCATTCCCAGGGAACAGTGGGTTGAAGTTGCAAGGAAGCAAATTTAGGTTAAAAATAAACTCTAACAACTGAGGCTTGATCAAACATTTTCAGGCATCTTGGGCAGACAGGAGGGAGATTGGTACTACTGGAGATCTTCAAGGATAATTACTTGTCAGGGAAACTGGAGAGGTGGAGTTGAAGTGGCTTCTAATCCCTTCTAATGCTAAATTCTAAAAGGTCTGGAAAAGACCTGTTACTGGAAGGCCATACCCCAGCTATTAAATGTCTGGGGAAGCCATCTTGAAGGAGAGTAAATAAGCACTGCCCAGATGCAGAGAGAATATCAAGCAGAATGAGAGACATCTCCAAGGGGTGTTTGCCCCAGAGCTTCTAGACCAATGGAGAGTGACTAATGGTCAAGAATAACAATAGTCTAGCACTAGGGAGAAAAGGCAATAACATGGAATTAGGGAGAGAGGGATCTGCTTTGAAGTGGGTACTTTCTCTAACTCTTATATATGTGAACCCCTGGGGCTAGAAGAATCATACCAAAGAATGCTTCAGAAAGAGAGGCATTTTGGCCTAGTGCTACAACTGAGCTGTAAACACACCGCCAAGACAAGAGATTCCAAAGTTTTCCAATGGATGATATTGGAAAAGTTTGTTCCTTTGTAAAAAGAGTAAGTGCCATCAACTCAGGAGAGCTTCAGAAAGAAAACAGGCTGGAAAAAGAACTGCAGGGAAAAGATTAGCAAAAAGGACCTTCCAGAAACCACCACCACCTTCTGGGAACTGAGTAGAGTTATACTAAGTTGAACTCCAAGGAACATCTCCCAAAGCAGACAGGGATGCTCTGACCAAGCAAGCTGAGCCAGATAAGAACTGTGAGACTATGTAGGTTTCTGGGGGAAGGGTTACTCATTGGTGAGTATTGGTATTTTCTATGGGCTCTCACGAGGACTATAGGTTTCTGTTAACCCTTTTAAGTTGGTTACTATTTGGAGCCTTATGCACCTGTGTACTTGTGAGGGAAGTCAGCAACTCTACTTCAGAAAGGAATCAGATAGTGAAGTTCCCCGATCATCTGGGTAAGGAGCTCTTGAGAAGTCCCCCAAAGTTTTTTCTCAGGCCTTTTAGGCTAGGAAGAGAGCCTCTGACACATTATTTACACCCATTTTAAAGAAAAAAATTGGGAACTATTTGCCTGAAATGGTGAAGGCTATAGAAAAGACCCAATAACAATCTCTCCATATTAAGGATTTTTTTAAGCAGAACAGGACCAACTCTCCTTCAACTTTGCAGAACAGAAAAATGTTTAAACTGCATGATCTTTAGTTTAGATATAAGGATTTTCAAATAGTGAGAACTACTGAACACTAAAATGGGTTACTGAAGTTAAAGAATCTCTCTTTTTGGAAGTCTTTTAAAAAGATAACCTTATTCTCTCTCTCAAGACAGCTTAATACAGCCCTTCTTGGAGTTAGGAAACAGGCTAGATGATTTAATATCGCTTTTAGGTTTAGGGTTCTCGCTTTAATCAAATAGAATTTCCCTGTGTAAAAGTTCACCTTGGGTTCATTTAAGTGTTCTGGAATAAAATAATAACATATTAAGCCTTTGAATAGAGTCTGAGCCTATTTCCTTATAAATGGTTTCTAGCTGCTCGCTGAGGAAATAAGACAGTGGTCTAACACTCCCAAGTTCTCTTTCATGAAGGCAATATAAATTTAGTGTGCAGCCTGAAATTCTTTAGCACCTTTTCAAGTTGGCTCAGCAGTATGCATCCTACTCAGAATCGCAGATGAGTCATCCTTTTGGAGAAAGAAACCTGGTTCATACATAGGTAGCATTCCTTCTCCCTCCCAGCCCATAAGACCTGGGCCAGTGGTTCTGAAGATTCCATTACTTTTCTGATCACAGGTAGAATATGGAAAGAGAAGGAAGCATTTTGTTCAACAGTAGGTGCCCAATATTTATTACTAACATCATATTTTCCTGATTGGCTGAAGGGCCAGAAATATAGCTGGGACCTGCAAAAAAGATCCCTGACCACCATAGACAGAAAGGCGCTCAACTTTAATCCTATTCCAAGAGGAATGGACTGAAACTAAAGGCAAACATTCTTGTCTGCTGGTGAATATGCCCACTACTTGCCAGACTTCTCAGGGCTATAAATAAGGTTGCAAATTCAAGCTGGCCCAGATTCAGACACTGTTAGAATACCTCCAATTGAACATGTCAATTTTTACCCCCAAATCTGCTTTTTTTACCCCCAAGCTTCAAACTTCATTCTCCTCTTTGACTCTTACATGATGTAAACAGAAAGATGACTTTATTTTGGATGACCTAGGTCTGAATCCTGGCTCAGCTACTTATTACCTGTGTGACCTCAACCAAGCCACCTACTTTTCTTGGCTGAAGTTTTCCTTGTTTGGAATATGAGGGGTAGTGTTAGACTTAATGTCCTCTAAGGTTCCTTCTAACTCTACATCTGTAGGTTCAATCAGTTGCCAGATCTTGTCAACACTATCTCCTTCACTGACTCCCTTTTTGCCATCTCCTGCTGTCAGCTACCTGTCATCTAGACTACTTTAGTATCCTAACTGGTCTCCTTGTCTGTCACCCTCATCAGTGTGGGTACTCCCTTCATCCCATCTCATCTGGATAAACAGTAACTCATTTGGCCTTCTCACCCTCTGCAATCCTTGACCATATCCTCCTGAAATTCTCCCATCAATGATTTAGCCAATGCACTGAAGTTCTGGGCCTTTAATTTAAATTTGTAGTTAACAGTGTAACACTTACTCTCTTCCCAACACTTAGGTTGATGTTCCTTGCTCTCACTACATGATTAAGCAGATTCTTTTTAGAATCATGGGTACTGAGGTTTTTTTTTACTCCTTTCTTTGTCCCTCTTGCACATTACTACCTGCTTCTTCCTAACATGCAGGTCTGATTATTATTCCCTTAATTCAAAAGCCAACAAATACTCTCTTCTTGTCAAATCTAAAAGACACTTTACAGTTTACTGGGTTGATATAAACACTTATGTATCCCCTATCCCTGCTACCTAGTATTCTGTATCTCTTCTCCCTTTTGTGGCCAAACTCCTCTAAAGGACCACCTGCAATTACTACCTCTATTTCCTTTCTTCCTATTCTCTTATAAACTCTCTATTGGCTTCAAATATCAATTTTCAACTGAAACTGCTCGTCAAGGTTACCAATAACTTCTTAATTGTCAAATTTAATTACCCTTTTCTCAATACTTATTCTTAACACTTCTTTTAACACCATGGTCATCTTCTTCTCTTCTATCTGGATTTTCATGACATTGCTCTTTCCTGGTTTTCCTCCAATCTATGTGACTGCTTCTTCATCTAGGCTGTGCCAACTAAGCCTGGGTATCCCCCAAGTTTCTGTCCTTGGCTCTTTTCTTCTTATACTATCTTTCTTGGTGATCTCATCATTTCCTAAGGATTCAATGATCTCTAAGCAGATAATTCTCAGATCTGTTTCTCTAGTCCTGACATCTAATCTCTCATCTCTAACTGCCTATTGAATATCTCAAAATGGATATCTTGTAGACACCCAAGACTCAACATGTCCAAAACTGAACTCATTGTTTTCCGCCTAAAACTCTCCCAAATGTCCCTACCCTTACTCCCAGTCACCCAAGCTCACAGCCTAAACACCATTCTCAATATTTCACTCCTATCGAGTTGGTTACCAAATCTTGTAATAATATCTCCTGTGAATGTTCCCTTATCTCCTCTGACCTGACTACTACCATGGTCCAGGCCCTTATTTCATGCCTAGGATATGGCAACAGGCTGCTTGTTGGTTTCTCTGCACAAGTCTCTCTCCACTACAGTCCTGTCCTCTTAGTTATCAAAATCTTAAAGCATAGGTCTATATCCTCTCTCTATTCAAAAATTCCTAATGGCTCCCTATTTATCTCCAAGATCAAAACCAAAATCACCTCTTTAGCTTTTGAAGCACTTCCTAACCTGACCCCTTATTCATCTTTCTAGTCTTCTTTCACCTTATTTCAATGACTCATCTCTTGATTGTGACTTCACTGGCTGCTTTCCATGCCTAGAATGCTCTCCTTACATTTCTGGCTTTTTTTAAGTCTCAACTAAAATCCCACCTTCTGCAAGAAGCTTTTTCTGGTCTTCTTTAACATTAGTGCCTTCTCCTCAAGACTTCTTCCAATTTAATCTGTAAAAGCTGCTTGTACAAGGTTGTTTGTATGTTGTCTCCCTCGTTGTGGAATTCTTGTGATTTTTCCCTTTCTTTGAATCCCGAGTGCTTAGTACAAAAACTGTCATATCCCTTGGCTTAACTCTAACTCTAAATTTTGTTTACATCAATCAGTCCAAATTCTTTTCATCTGACATCATTCAAGTTCCTCCATAAGGAAGGCCTCATCTACCTTTCTAGTCTTAAATCATGTCACTCTTTCCTAGTCAAACAAGACTACTTGATATTTCTAGAATACTAATCTGCCTCTCACTGTTCTCTCACTTGGAATAGCCTCTCTTCCTGAATAGAGCCCATTGTTGAAAAACCACTGATCCTTCCAGGCTAAATTCAAATATCACTTTCACTATGATTCCATCCCTCAAGTTATAGAAGAGATTATGAAAGATAGTTTGAGAACACTTTTGAAAAAGGGAAGTGGTAATTAAGTGCTAGAATTGGTTTACTATGTATTAACACATACCAGATTAACTATATCAGTTTTTCTTTTCTTTTTAAATTTTTACCTACCATCTTGGAGTCAATATTAAGTATTGGTTCCAAGGCAGAGAAGAGCTGTAAGGGTTGGCAATGGGGTTAAATAACTTGTCTGAGGCCAGGTTTGAATCCAGGACATCTCATCTCTAGGCCTGGCTCCCAATCCACTGAGCCACCCAAATGCCCCTTGTTTTTGCCAGTTACTAGACTGGCACGTGGAAAATGCCTGCATATTATACCAAGGCATATGACAACTTCTCACACTATACTGAAAAGATGGAGGTTTGACATGAATGATGTATGGAAAAGTTGAATAAATCTAGAAGCAACTGAACAAACAAATCCAAAGAGTTTCAGAAAAAGGATTGATTGACAGTTGCCTAGAGAGTGGCTTTTAGCAGAGGGTCTCAAGGGTTGGTTGGTTAGTCCTATTCTTTTCACCATTTTTATTGACTTGCATGAATCTGAAGGTAGAATCTCTCTTGAAGCACTTACAGCTTTGGTAGCATTTGGTTGGGATCCAGGTAATTTGTTTCTCTTCCCCCAACACTCATGCCATTTCTGGGATTTGCTCATTGCCTCCCAAAAATGGTACTTAAATTTAGCTCTTTACCCTTAAGTCTTGCCAATTTCCCCTAGTCCACCATGGCCTAATTCTACTCTTGTGTGCCTTATTTCCACACTTCTCCACCTTAGACAGCAACACATCTATTCCCTTCTATTATTTTCCTCCCAAGCCTCTGGATGCTGTTATCACAAAATTTAGAGGTGCATTCATATTTACTTGGCCAATTATCCAGCAATAATATCAAGAAGTAGGAGAGACAAAAGCATATACATGAATATTGTAACACTGGAAGATTTCAGTAATTATGGGTTAAGAAAGTAGAGCAATACTTTATCACAAAGTCTGTTTCTATGATATTTTGTCAGAACATCATTATCAGAAGTAAAAATAATAAAGACATTGGGACGTGGTTCAGGCTTTCAAGAAGGGGTATGAAAATACTATCAACAAAAATAGCATCAAATTGATATAAAAAATGGAAACTTCTGGTCTTTAGGCTCCCAGATGCTGGTGTACAGTAGAAGGAAGAGGAAGGCTTACGACCTCTAGTCATAATCATGTAGCTCCAGAATTGTCCAGGAATAAATTACTAGTAATTTCAACATTCCAGAATTCTTTCCCTGCCTCCATCCTCTGCATCTGCCCCTGAAGGGCACTTGCCCTTTATCCTAGCCCTATTCACCCCTCTAGTAACAAAATGATGATCCTTAGTCACTCTAAAATAGGAATTCCTGAACCATTTTTTATGTCATTAACCCTTTTGATAAGTCTGGTGAAGCCTATTGACCCCTTCTGAGAAAAGTTTCTAAATGCATAAAATAAAATATGGTGATTGTAAAGGAAATACATTTTATTGAAATAGTTATCAAAATGTTAAAAGTTTAAAATTATTATATCCCAGGTTAGGAATTTCTGCCCTAAAAATACTAAATCAGGTTTGTTTTCAGGACCAGCTTTAAGGAAAGGCCTAAAGGGATTGTAGAAAACTTTCCCTTACCCTACAAATATCTTTTTTAAAACCTGACTTTCTGTCTTAGTATCACCTCTAAGACAGAAGAGTGGCAAGGGCTAGGGCAATTAGGATTAAATGACTTGTCCAGGGTCACACAGCTAGGAGGTATCTGAGGCCAAATTTGAACCTGGGTACTTCCAACTCCAGGTCTGGTGCTGTATCCACTGTGCTACCCAGCTGCCCTACAAATCTCTGTTAAGTAGTCTGAAATTTAATACAGATAAATTAATTCTTAGGAAATAAGGCTTAAAACGTGAAAAAAAAAACACCTCATTCACAATTAATGAACAAGAATAAATTCCCTGCTTTGATAGGGGAATAGGGCAGTAGGTGCCTGAAATAAAGTAGAAATGTCCAAACCAGAAGGAAAAGGGATGAGAACAAACTTGGATTTCCCTCAGATCTGCCCTGTTTATCTCCAACTGCTTAGAAATAGAAGCAATGAAAACAGGCATTTTGTCTGCTTCTCATGATATTTATAAGGCTTTTCTAACACAATTCTGCCATAAAAAGTGCTCTAGTTCCATTTTGGCAGATAATAATCTCCTTACAAAGGTTTTCAATATCATGTTTCACATTTCCCCCACTTGATTTTTCCTGGTTTGCTGAATTGTAGGACCTTAAGCAATGTGTACCACCAAACCGCTGGCTAAGGCACAGTAATGGTTTTGAAACAGCATGCTATCTAGAAGTCTTTTTTTGAGAATAGTAATGAAGATTGTACACAAAATCAACAGGTGATATGGTGGATAGAGTGCGAACCTGGAATTGACAGGTTCAAATCTAGCCTCAGATATTTCCTAGCTGTGTGACCTAAGGCAAGTCACTTAACACTGTTTGCCCTTGTGTTATAGAGTTGCTACTAAGATAGGAAGGGAAGGAGGGTGGGAGAGAGGAAGACAAAAAGGAGGAAAGGGAGGAAGGAAGAAAAAAAGAGAAAAAAAAGGAACATAAAGTAATGCTTTGTCATGAATCTTCCAGACTTGGGTAATAATCATTACTATTAACTCGCTGGTGCTGAATGACATGAATTTTCTCACAGTTTTCAAGAAAGGGCTTAAAATTCAATATGCAGTAGAAATATGTTGAAAGTTCTAAAACGAAAAAGATATGAAATAAAGTGGAAATAATCTTAGAGGGTGGGAAGCAGGGTGAGTTACTTTCCAAAAACATTTTTAAAAAACGGAACTTGGTATTTTTCATTTTGTGGTATATCTCTTGATGAAACAAACATAAAAAGATAATCCAGAATGAGGTTGGGGTGTGTGTGTGTGTGTATGTGGTGTGTGTGTGTGTGTGTGTGTGTGTGTGTGTGGTGTGTGTGTGTTTTGTTTTAATGGAGCTGCTAAGGCGAGATGCATATCTCTGTGTGAAACAGATTTTCAAAGGGATATAAATGGTCTTTGATCTTTCTGAACCATTTGTCTTCAAATTCTTTGGAAGATGCAATTACCAGTGCAGTCAAGGCTTCAGAGCCTACACATTTCACCTCTGCATGAACTTCATCTTTTATTTTTTCTGGAATGAGATCTTCTTTCATAACCTGCAGCAGAAGAAAGGAAAAAAAATACCTCCAATAAAACAGACAACAGATACAGAAGGGAAGAGAATGCTACTATTAAAACTATTAGTTTTAAATGCATCCACTTGAGAGCAGGAACAGAGGCATTTCCAGCCTGGTTTCTCTAGTGCTGGTGAAAAAGCTCTTTTTTAGTTCCACAACGTCCTTGTTTACATACCAATCTTGCTTCCCCTGGAGAAAGTACCATTAAATGGATCTGACCAGTCATGGATTCAGTTCTCACAGAATAATGGTTTAACCTTTTTTGTATAAAGCACATTCTGCTGGTAGAAATACAACTCCTGGTTTTTCTCATACCTCATAAAACCATGAACAAGAGCTACTGGGGAAGAATCTTTTTGTTGCCTTTCAGGATTATATTTACTCTAAATGTTCTGTTAGAGGTCAAAATATGTAACCACTAGAGAGACAGAAGCCCCTCTAACTTCTGAGACCAGTACAAATGAGAAATGAAGGGCAAAGAGGGCAGATGATACACATAATTAGGGGAAGGGGAAATCGAATAAAGGTTATAATGAACATAAGGACACTCTACTGCTCCCTAGTGGAGAGAATTAAGTCCATGCAATAATTCTGGGATGTTATTTTGGACCAACTTCAATGTGGGGTCTTTGCAAAACAGTGGGGGGGGAGGGGGAGGAAATATATATATATATAAAGTGGTTATCAATCATAGCTGTTGACCAATATGTGTAGTTAAACTTGTTAAAATGTACAAGAAGAAATCTGGAACCATTTCTTATCCTATGAAATCAACCAAGCCAAATGGCATTAAGTAAAACTAAAAAAATTACCATAATATATTCCATTTCAGTTGTTTTTTTGTCAATTTCAGTCATCTCTGACTCATGACCCCATTTGGGGTTTTCTTGGTAAAGATAGTGGTGTGGTTTGGCATTTCTTTCCCCATCTCATTTTATAGATGAGACAGACAGTTTGGTAAAGTGATTTGCCCAGGGTCACACAGCTAGTAAGTATCTGAAGCCAGATTTGAACTCGGGAAGACGAGTTTTCCTGACTCCAGACCCAGCACTCTATCCACTATGCAACCTAGCTGCCTATCATATATTTAGTAAGTGGTTGTAAAATGAATGACAATTCTAAAATAACAGTTGCATAAGCAGCTCATTAAAAGAAAGGCTTGAAATGGACTTAAACCAGTGATGGTGAATCTTTTAGAGATGAATGCCCAAGCTGTGGCATGTGAGCCACCTCCTCTCTCCCACTCCACCCAGGGGAGGGAGGAAGTATTTCCATTGGGTTGCTGGGCAGATGGGCAGGGCATGGGAAAAATATCTCATGGAGAGGGGGAGAAGAGCATTCCCCTCCAGTACACATGCCCTAAGTTTGCCAACATGGCCTTAAATTATTGCTCAAAGCAAAAGCAGGTGAAACCCATATGGACTAAGAAACCCCAATGACTTTCTATTTTAGCGAGTGTCTAAATCCAGTATTAAATAATAACTCTGTCCTCTAAAGAACGGAGAGGAAGCATCCCTTTGAAGGGATCTTTTTAAGAAGTACAAGATAGAGACAGCCAGGTGGTACAGTAGACAGAGAGCCAGGCCTGGAGATAGGAAGATCTGGGTTCAGGATCTGACCTTAGTCACCTCCTAACTGTGTGACCCTGGGCAGATCACCTCCCTCCAATTCGGCCTAACCCTCATTGCTCTTGTTTCTGCCTTAAAACAGATACTTAGTATTGATCCTCAGACGGAAGGCAAGAGTTTGGAGCAATAACTACAAGATGTTTTCTGCCTTCAAGACTCAGAATCTAGTTTGGGAAACAGGCCTTCTCTTGTACACAGACTCTGAAGCCTTCAAGCTCATCCCTTACATACACTCCCCCATCAACCCTTTCTATCCCTTGCCACTGCCCCAACTCCCTAAACAGTCACCTGCTCTGGGCCTGAGGGCCAAGGGAGGAGATTTTCCCAGGGTGTGAGGAACTGGACAGGTCCAGTCTTGAGATCCTTGCCAGAGCATGATGCCCAGGGAGTAGGGGAACAGCTGGTGCTGGAGGGCACACAGGTGGCTTCGGGCACCAAAAAGGCGCTAAGCTACCCTGGAAGGCCCTTGCATCAGCAGGATATGGGCAACCTGTATAAAGTAGTGGGGAACCAGGGAGAGGTCACATGCATTGAACCCTGCTGGACTCCTGCTGAGGAGACAGGGCTTCTCCTGGGGGGGGATACAAAATTTTCAGGAGGAAAGTCACTTGGCTAAAGTGATACTTCAAAAAGACTCATTGAGGGGGCAGCTAGGGGATGGAGACCTGGCCTGGAGTCTGGAGGACCTGGGTTCATATTTGGCTTCAGACCCTGGGCAAGTTACTAACCCCAACTGCTTAGTCCTTATCACTCTTCTGCCTTAGAAATGAGACTAATGAGCAATGAGGTGGCTCAGTGGATAGAGAACCAGGCCTGAAAAGGGCAGATTCTGGGTTCAAATCTGCCCTTAGACACTTTCTAACTGTGTGACCCTGGGCACTAAGTCCCTTAACCCCAACTGCCTAACTCTTACCACCCTTCTGCCTTAGTATTAATTCTAAGACAGAAGGTAAGGGTTTAAAAAAAAAAAAGATTCATTTGGAAGTTTTCAGAATGGATAAAGTACACATTGTTTGGATGAAGTGAGACTGCACATTATATCATATAGATGCATAGTATAGGATGTTATATACATACATAATATCTAAGCAAGAGAGACGAGGACCCAAATTAGGGAAGGGGAGCAATGAAAATGGAAGGAAAAAGTTTGGGGAAGAAATATGGGAAAGAATTCATAGTAATCCTCATAAGAAGGCAAGCTTCCTAAAGACTGACAGGGTCCAGGGGATCCGAGGGCAGGAGAAAGGGCTTTGCTGGGGGAAAGACCCACTTGTCTTTCATTTCATACTTATTGATCAGCTACTGTGTGCAAGACACCATTGGGGATGATTAAATGATTAAAGGCACATCCTGGTGAAGTTGGGTTTTTAATTAGTACATGTAAGGTGATGGTGAGAGACCCAGAAGATAGAGCCAGAAACAGTCACTTCGGGATAGCAGCTGAAGATGCCAGAGGCCACATGGGAAAGGAAGAACCAAAGGCCAAATGCTGGGGACAGGAATCCCCTGAGACTGCAGGAAATGAAGGGAGAGGAGGCTACTTATTTCTGTGATAAAAATGCCAATATAACAATAAAGTAATTGACTTGTATAATGTGCTTTGAAGTTTGGAAGATGCTCCACATCTCTATTAGAGGTAAATACTGCAGCTATCACTCCCATTTTACAGAGGAGGAAACTGGGGCTCCAAGGGATTGAGTCATTTGCCCAAGGGAACAAAGCGGCACCACCTGAGTCCTTTTGCCTTTCTATTAACAAATGGGGGGGAGGGAAGACTTGAATTTGAACTTGGTCATGCTGACTCCAAGTCTACCATTCTATCCATTATGCCACAATCCATGTTGATGGAAACTGAAATAGCAGAAATAAAAGCTCCTGAAAGTCACTGTGATGGATTTAGGGTACAGAATATATATTTTTGCATACGGTAACTGAGGGAATTTGTTTTGCTTGACTACACATATTTGTCACAAAGGGGGCAGGGAAGCTACTTTGAGGTTATTTTACTCCTTAAAGTATATCACTAGTGTATTTTTTTTTACCCTTCTGCTTTAGAATCGATACTAAGTTGCATGGCAGAAGAACAATAAGGGCTAGGCAACTGGGGTTAAGTGACTTGCCCAGGGTCACACAGGAGTGGTCTGAGGCCATATTTGAACCCAGGACCTTCTGTCTCTAGTTCTGGCTCTCCATCCACTGAACCACCAAGCTGCTCCTGTGTCTTTACTTTAGAGGTGAATAATCATTCCATGAATAGGAAGTTCCAGGAACTCGGGTCAATGTAGTAAGAGAGAAATTTGGTTCGATCAGAACAAGCCATTCCAAATTATTTCCTTTTTCAATAGTATCAGGAAACTGGTAGATCAGGGAAATTGTGGATTATTGTCTGAATTCAAGGTACATGACAAAGTATGTCTCAAGACAACTGTGTATACAGATGAAGAAATATAAAAAAGACAATATTGTATCTTTAATTGGCTTAACTGGTAGAACAACCACATCCAAAGGTTACTGATTAATGAACTATGATCAGCTGGGAGGGAAGTGCTGCGATAAGTCAATTTTTATCAGTTCTTTGGATGAAGAACCTGATGGCATGGTATGTTAAATTTCTAGGTAACTGAGATCAGCTAACTAATAAAGTAAATTAAAGAATCAAGATCCCAAAAGATTTAAAGGAACTTGAATGATGGGCCAATTGAAAATATGATTCATTCAGAAACCTGTAAAGCCTAAAATACTTCAGCACTTAAAAAGTTTTTTTTTTAAATATCAGATAGGAAAGAGGCACTCATCTGAAAAAGGAATATTAGCTGACTGGGAGCTCAGCATAAATAAACTATCATGTGGCCACATCAAAAGCTGTGGTTGTAAGTCAAATAAAAGTATATAATGTACAGATGAAAGGAGGTAATACGGAGGAACAGTTGAAAGAATCACTTCAGGAGCTCTCCCACACCTCATCATTCTTCCTCAAGCCTCCCATGGCTCCTCACTCACACCCTCTGAGCTGAGAACTTGGCCTCACATTTCACTGAAAGGATGGAGGCCATTCACCACGTGTCATTTTCTCTACTCAACTCTCATCCATCAGATGCCTTCTGTGCTCTCTCCCCCCATTTCACACAAAGAGACCCTTTCCCATGAGAGAGATGCCCCTACATCCTTCTCCTGTATACTGATTCCCAGGCAGAGGGGCAGGGAAGGCTGGGTCCGCCTTACTTATCTTCAATCGCTCCCTGTCCACAGTTGGCTTCTCTCAAGGCTCAGATCTTCTCTGCTGTCCCCCTGCCATCCCCACCCCAATCCCCGACTTCAGCCTGGCTCCTCCTCCCTCAGCTCTAGCCTGACTTCATGGCTCAAACAGAACTGTTCTCTCCACAGTCATCAATGATCCCTGAGTTTCCAAATTCAACAGCCCTTTTTTCAGTACTCATCTTTGCTGTCCTCTCTGCAACCTTCAATGTTGCTGACCATCCTCTTCTCCTTGACCTTGTACTGCTGCTCTTCTTGATCTTCTCCTACCCATCTGACTGGCCCTCATCCACACTTGCTCTTATGGGGGACCTTTGAGGCTCTATTCTGAGTTCTCTCCTCTCAATTAATGGCTTCAATTATCTTTATGCCAATGATTTTCAAATAGAATTGCCCTCCAGAGTCACATTTCCAACTACCTGTTGGAGAATTGGAACTGGATGTCCCCATGACAACTTACGGAAATACACCCAAAATTAAATCAATATTAAACCCAGGTTTCACTCCCATTTTCGAACATTCCTGTCAAGGGCACCTTCCACTCCTCCACACAACCTACGAGTCCTCTTCATGGCCTCACTCCTTCTCAGCCCTGTCTGATCCATCCTCTTTAATTCTGTAGCCTCTTCCATGGACCCCCCATGCCAGGCCAGCCTCCACAAGGCCTCAAGTGACCCTGGGAAGCCTCGGGTCTGCTCACATCGTGCAATAAACTCCAGTAGCTCCCCTTGACCCCTTCTGTCTTTGCCTTCATCCTGTGTGCTATGCCATCCAGCAATACCAGCCTCACCAGGCCTGGAACACTCTCCCTTTGCATTGCTCCCACCTTCCACAAAGTCAGTCTCATTTTCTTATTGATCCTATTTACAAGGAATTAATTTTGTTCTGTAATTGCTTAAGTCATGGTTCTTTATTTCTGAACTTAGTTCAGAATTCAACTGGTGTATAATGGCTCCCCAGCTCATCAATGATCCATAATTGCTTCCAGGAATTTTGCTAATCTTGGGGAGTGTGTGAGGAAGAAAAGGAGTCAGGAGGTCCTGGGTCCAAATCTATCCTCAGACATGTCCTAGCTATGTGACCCTGGGCAAGACACTCCCAATTACCTAGCCCTTCCTACTCTTCTGCCTTAGAACCAATACTTGTATTGAATCTAAAATGGAAGAGAAAGGGAAAGGAAGGGGGAAGGGTAGGGAAAGGGAAAGAAGGGAAGAGGGGGAAAGGGAATGAGGGGGGAAAGGGCCTAATATCTTTATACAATCAAGCTACCATTCAAGGATGCCAGGTTTGCTGTCCAAGAGTCTGGACTGCTTGCTCTGTTGTACCCAGACTCTAATCATGAGCTCTTCTTGGTCTCATGAGAAGTGGGGGTCACTGCTAGCCCCCATTATGAAACTTCCAACCAATCATGTTGTTCCCTAAACTTTGGTTCAGCAACCAGTCAAGCTAATGCCTATGATGTTATCTGTGTTCTATATATTGCTCCAAAACCTATAAAAGGGGAACTGTCCTTTTGCTCAGGTTTTTGGCGGAACTGGAGGTAAGCCACTAATCCATTTAATGAATGGTAGTATGCCCATGGTAATGTTATCTTCCTTGGGAATCTGTCTAAGTTTTCCCTTTTATTCAAATTCAATTGAAATACCTTTAAGCCACAGAGACTGAGACACTGTGGTACAATTGAACGTAATGGACTTCTCCATTAGTGTCAATGCAATGTCCCTGAACAATCTGCAGGGATCTAAAAAACACTATCCACAAGCAGAGGACAAACTGTGGGAGTAAAAACACCGAGGAAAAGCAACTGCTTGACTGCAGGGGTTGAGGGGATATGGTTGGGGATACAGACTCTAAATGAACACCTTAATGAAAATACCAACCACATGGAAATGGGTTCGAATCAAGAACACATGTGATACCCAGTGGAATCAAGCGTCGGCTATGGGAGAGGTGGGAGGGCGGGGGGGGGGGGGGGGAGAGAAAATGATCTTTGTCTCCAATGAATGTTTGGAAATGACCAAATAAAATAATGTTTAAAAAAATAAAAAAAATACCTTTAAGCAACTTCTCATTCCAGTTCCAGTAAGAAGAGTGGACCGGTTATTATCATTAGGAAAAAAGAGAAGCCAGGTATTAGAGAGGAGGAATGTAGTGAAGACTCTCATTCTAAGCTGTCAGTGGAGAGAAAGGACCATCCTGAAGGCACTGTTGGAGAAGAGGGCAGTGGGGCAGGAAGATGACATGTTTAACAAGAACTGGGTAAAAGGCCACATGGCAAAGGCTTGTCGATATCTGCCTGTCCTAAGGGGAAGCACAATCCTGAACAGGGGCATGATCCCACCGGGATGACCCCTAAGGCTCTTGCAGTTTGGACAGTCAATGCCATTTACAGAGTCCCCAGACTGTACTTCAAGCAACGGTCTCTGACACCACTTTCCTAGACTTTTTCTGAAGCTACTAGAATGGCAAGCCTTCCAGGCTATTTGGATCAGGGCAGTAGAGGAAAACTAAGAAGAGAAGGTTGCTCTCTGGAGCTGAAATGATTGGGAGACCCTAAACAACAGCTGTGTTGAGGCTGCCCGAAGCCCTAAGGTGGACACTCACCTCGGAAATCAGCTGTAAAGTTCCTTCTTCAAAGCCAAATCCTTTTATTCTAGCTTCAATTTCCTCCTGAGCCTTGAAGTTCTTCTCCAGAGCAAAAGATGTCTGCTGAGACTGAGTGAGCTGAAGCAGAAGCCTGAAAACCATGATGGGCCAAAAGAGAGGTTACAGGTTATTTATGTGGAATGTCAGGAAAAGCTCATTTCTATTCATTTAATAAGTGATCCTGTGCTACTTCAGGAAGCATCATCACAAGATCTGATAGGTTAGCTCCAAATGATTTCCTAGAGCTGCTTATTCTGTTTGTTGGCTGGCCCTTTAGACATACGACGTTTATATCAAATACACTACTGTTTATCAGTGATACTATTTAAGGGAGCAAATACTCTCACAATAGCTCACTGCTATTTGAAAATATCATGAATTAATAACATCTATGAATGTTATTGTAAGTAGGCTCTTTATTTTCTAATATAGAAACCAGGATTGGAGAGAGAGCCCAACCCTATCAACTAAGAAATTCTGAATGTTTTAGGCTTGGTCCCATGGAGGTAATGTAGAATTTGCTAAGATATATATATGTATATATATATAACATATTCCCTATAAAGTTCTAAAGATTGCTTTTTTTTTAAATTTCTGAATTCTTTTAGGTTTGAAAAAAAAGTACATTCTTGGATAACTTACACCTAGGCACTTCTGTTTCTTTGCTCACAAAATGCTCAAGAACCTAATTTTTTTTTTCTAGCATTTTGTCTTAAGGAGACCCAGGAGTCATATTCTCAAGCCTCTGGCCCCTCTGTAGGATGAAATAAAGGTGATCTATTTCTTCACTGTGGATATAAACAATGAGAATGGAACATTTAATTTCTTAAGAGAAGCGCATAACTAAAAAGAATCATAAAAACAATCATGTGATTTTTTTCAAAGGCACTCTCAGTTGTATAGCAGGACAAATTTGACATTCAATTTTCTCTTCTCAATTTTCACAGGTTTATCTTGGGAGTAAGACAAGCTGTATTCCCTAGGCAGCACTGCCTTTCATTCTTATGGATCAAAACAATACTGATGGTGTGAGCTATATAACAGAGGGACATTTTACTGTCTCCCTTTCTCCCAACACCAAAGTCCTTTTGAAGCCTCATACTCTTTAGAGTAAGCTAAAGCTAAAGCTTGAAAATCACAATTGTGTCAATCGACAGGTCCCATACACAGCACAGAATGGAAAATCCCTTCTCCAGCAGCATGGTCCTGCATTTTTTTATTTGTCCTTAGCTTACCTGGCTCTGACAAAAGAAGCACAAGCTTTCATTTGAGTCCCTGCCCATACTGTGGGTGCCCAGGAATGAAATGCTGGATGGAAGGGGGTCTCTAGGGCTGCAGGCCCTACATCACTCAGACAATTTCCACTTTGCTGGATGCAGCTACTACTTGTTCCCATATAAAATCTGGAGTTTCCATTCAAGGGTTTTGAAAAATGTAGAGAAGGATCTCTTTTTGGTGGTGGGAAAGGGGCTTGGAATTGTTGGTCACTTGAGGTAAAACTGTTCTCTTTCTGAGATGAAGCCAATGAGGCTGAGAGAGCTAGTCCAAGACTCAGGTAAGCCTCTGCAAGCTTGGCCCAATTCCAAGGATTAAAATGATGCAAAGAAATCAGTTTTTGCAGACACAGTATTATTTTCTCTATATTCTTCAATCCTGAATAAATAGTGAGCTGTAGGTAGAGTACTGTAGTTAAATGGTCGCTGTTTGTGGCTCCATTTTCCTGAAAGCCAAGAATAAAAACATTAAACTGCAGAATAAGCTTGAAACTTTGATAAAGTGAGGCATATTTTTCCATATAATAACCTCAATGCATAAGTCTCTCCCTCCAGTAATAAGCAGGATCTGTCAAAATTTCAACAATTAATAGTCCAACATTTTTTAGACCTATAAGTTGAGGCAAACATATGCTATTCAGGATGTTTGCCCACTTCGCCACATATCCTAATATCAGGAAGAGCCATGCAATATCCAGTCTGAAGAAATTTAGTATTAGAAGTTTATTTAAATTATGGCTTATTAGTTTTAATTATTATTGTTATGGCCCAAAACCTGATTTCTTACAGGTCTAATTTCTGGCCCTGGGCCAGTAGTTATTTGCTTGGCTATATTAAAACAGAAATGGTTAATTCCTTGAGGATCTGTGCATATTCTAGTTCAAATTCTACTTGGCTTACACTTCTTAAGCAGGATGGCCCTGAAGTTCTCAGTGCTTATTGCACAATAATTGAATCCAAATGCCTTCCTCAGTAACTGTTATTGAGGTCAATTATTTTTGGCCAGAGATAGGGCTGCTTGCATACTCAAGAACACAAACTTCATCCTATGTTAAAAGACAAAGTCTTAAGTTGCAGTCACCCTTTCATATCATAGTTAGTCCTATCTCAAAATATAAACCCTCTTCCTCTATCACAGATAAAGAGAAATAAAGCACAAAGGCATAGCTATGGGACTACAGTTACCTTTACCTTGATCTTAGTTCTAAGAAATGGAGCTGGCCTTTCTGGGGCCAGCAGAAGACAGAAGAGAAGTACATCTTATCTGTAGTGAGATCTCATTTTAAACTAGAGTCCTAAAGTGAGGGGGAGAAGAGGCCCAGGCCCTGCTCAGGACGCTGTGGGGGTGTGGAGCACCAATATTCTGGCATTTCTCAGTGACCCAAAGAAGCTCTTCTGGGTCTGCTGACAAACTAAAAACCAATTCACAGACAGGAAACAAGCAGGAAGGAGGGAGAGGCTCGGGGATGAAGGCCAGCTGGGAGGAAGAACATAAAATGGTTACGGGGGTGGAATCGCATCACAAAGTGCAGGAAGGGGAGCAGTTGGATTGAGAGCTAGGCCTAGAGATGGGAGGGCCTGGATTCAAATCTGACCTCAGACGCTTCCTAGCTATATGATCCTGGGCAATTCACTTAATCCTCCATTCCCTAGCCGTTACCACTTTAATGTCTTGGAACCAATACATGGTATTGAGTCTAAGGCAGAAGGTAAGGGTTTAAAAAAAGTACAGGAGGGATACAAGCAAAAAGGGGGAGCACCAGGAAAGCTGGCAAGAATGGGGTGGCAGGGGGCAGCTGGGTAGCTCAATGGATTAAGAGCCAGGCCTAAAGATGGGAGATCCTAGGTTCAAATCTGGTCTCAGACTCTTCCCAGCTGTGTGACTCTGGGCAAGTCACTTGACCCCCATTGCCTAGCCCTTACCACTATTCTGCCTTGGAGCCAATACACAGTATTGACTCCAGGACAGAAGGTGAGGGTTTAAAAAAAAAATAGGATGGCATCTTTCAATCCACCTGTCACCCAGCAAAGCCTGGGGAAAAGCAACTCAAGGTGGGGCACAGTGGAGAGACAGCTAGGTCCAGAGATGAAGTCCTAGGTTCAAATCTGGCCTCAGATATTTCCTAGTTGTGTGACCCTGGGCAAGTCACTCCATTCCCCATTGCCTAGCCTTTCTTGCTCTTCTGACTTGGAACCGATACACAGGATTGATTCTAAAATGGAAGGTAAGGAGTTTAAAAAAAAAAGTTTTGCTGACAAGATAGTCTAGTCCATCCAGTTGAGGAGAGAAAAGAATGACATTGTTTAGACACACTACTGTTCTTGTATAGTCCTCGCCTGTCTCTAAGGCTCATACCAGACAGGAGAGGTCCTAGTTCAAATGTGGCCTCAGATACTTCCTAGCTGTGTGACCCTGGGCAAGTCACTTCACCCCCATTGCCTAGCCCTTACCACTCTTCTTGGAAAGGAAGGAGGGATAGCGAAGGGAAAGGGAAGGAGAAAAGAGACCCTGAAGACTCTGACACTTCTGACGCTGGGTCATCAGATACATAAGATGGCAGTCAGTCCCCTTACTACATTAATGCCACATTACAAAGGAGTAAGAGCCTCAGATTTGGAATCTGACCCCCTCAATTTGAATTCTCATCTGCAAAATGATAGGTTAAACTTGCCAGTCCCTAAGATGCTTTCCTCCTTAAAACCCCTGACAGTCCCTTGATCTCATTTTCTCAAATTCCAGAACTGCTGCAACTGCTAGCCATGGGCAGCATAAGCAGAAGAAAAACTGGCATGGGCCAGTGAGGGGATAATATGAGAAATGTGCAAAGGGCCTTGAAGAATAAGGAGGCTGATGGTAGCTAGGAAGAAGGAAAAGACAACAGAGTTGGCTTATCTGTTGGCTGATGAAGCTTAAAAGTATTACTGTCACTCAGCTGACAGAGTAGACTATGTTCCAACTTGGGAATTAGCCCATAATTAACGGAGTTAAGTTCAAGGTACAGATATTTTCCATATTTTGAAGGAAATCACTTAAACTGAGGTTAAGGACCTACGCAATAAAGAAAACCACTGCCAGAGAGGGTTAAAAATGAAAATGTCTTAATGAAAGAGGGTGGTTAAATCTGTAAGCAAACATCAGGCTAACCTCGGGTGGGTTAAAGTTGTCATAACTGTGATACCCCAAAAATCACTGCTGCTGGAGAAAAAAGCCATTGATAAAATATTAACTATTTAATCTCTAGATTCTCAATCATGCATCAGCATATAATTAACGTCTTAAACCTAAAACAAAACCAAAAGTGTATACCGAATTGTAAATTCAACAAGCATTCATTAAACAATACAAGGCATAAGTTGAGTTGCTTTTCTTGGCCCAGTCATGATTTCCTTAAGAATATAAGGAAAGGGGCTGGTAAACTGTGCTTAACGGGAGTGTTTACCTCTAACAAGAGAAATAGTTTGGCCAAAGTAAGATTTTCAGAAAATTGAGGATTTTCAACATCATTCTAGGAAAAAAAAAGCTACATGGTGATGATGGTACTTTGGGTTCAAGCGTCAACATGGATTTGGAAAGTCCCAGTCCCACACATTTCACAAGAGGTATTTTCTGGTAGCTCAGGGCCTCAGACACTTCCAAACTGGGTGATCCTGGGCATTTAACCCCAACTACCCAGTCTTTGGCGCTCTTCTGCCTTAGAACAGATACTTATGGAAATTCTAAAAGAGAAGGTATGGGTTTAAAAGAGGCATTGTCTGAAAACAAGCTCATCAAACACGAGAGAGGCCCTTGGAAAAACACAAAAAGGATACAACACTCACCAGTTTTTCAGCGATCTCCAGTGCCTCCGTATGCCTGCCCAAGCGAGTTAAACATCGAGCCTGCCCCTCTTGGACGTCTCTTCTCATGGCAAAGTTGGTAGGCGACAAGAGTTCAAAGCAACTGGAGTATTCCTGAAGTGCTTTCTGTTGGTGCAGGGATTTATTTTAGAAAGTTTTTAAAAAAGGCATTACAGAAAAGAGCCTAATAAAGAGTTGGTTGGTTTATATGTTGTTGGGGGTTTGGGGCACAGAGAACAAGGAAAGTATAATTTTCTTGTGATATCCCTCCCCCAACTCTTCTCTCCTGTTTCAATTTGAAAGATACTAGCTGGATGGCTCAATGTCAAGACTAGAGATGGGAGGTCCTGGGTTCAAATCTGGCCTCGGATACTTCATAGCTGGGTGACCCTGGGCAAGTCACTTAACCCCCATTGCTTAGCCCTTACCTCTCTTCTGTCTTAGAACCAATACACAGTATTAATTCTAAAATGGAAGGTAAGGGTTTAAAATATATATATAAGAAAGATATTAGAATCCAAGGTTTAAAACATACCAGCTTCAGGACCATTATGAAAAAATGCACTTTGTTGGCATAGAGAAAAGGTAGCTCCTATGTGTACCAGTTGTGCTGGAGGACTTTGTGCACTTGGGAGATACTACCAGGAGACAGTCATGCAGCAATGAAAGGCACCTATTATAGGTGGAGTTGGCTATAAGAGACCAACACCAACTACCCACACACAGTTAAGGACAGAATTTCAGGATTCCATGAACAGACCCAGAGAGGCAAATATATTTTATAAAAGGTAAAAATATAATACAAATAAATATAAAAGATAATATAAAATAATAAATAAAAATATAAAATACACCCACACTAATCTCACACATTTTATTTTATTCCATTTAAAAAAACAAAACTCTTACCTTCTGCCCTAGTAACAACTCTAAGAAGGGAAAGGGCTAGGCAAATGGAGTTAAGTGACTTGGCCAAGTGTAAACCTCAAAATTTCTTAGACTTATAAATGTTGGAAATTTCACCATTGGGAAATTTCCTATTGATAGTGGGTCTTGACTATTGGAATGTGAACCCCATTGGCATGGGAGGTTCCTTCTCCTTCCCTTCTTAAGATTACTTTAGGACAGAAACCTTTTGCTGAACAATGGAAAGGACTTTGACCTATGCTTAAGCATAGAACAGGAATTTCTTTGAGTTATGATTGATTTTAGAATTGATACAATGGAGATACTTGGAATCAATCTCCACCCTATTCAGTCCTAACAGGATTGAGTAAGGGCTGCAGCCTAGATCAAAATTTAATTATTCCAATCTCTACCCTACTCAGGTTAACAGGATTTAGAAAGGGCTGTAGCAAAGGAGCAAAGATTTAATTATTTGAAAATATGACCTTCAACAGACATGTGCAAAGCCTCTGGGCGGTCCTGGGTTAAGCTAGAACCTCCATTGGCACAGGGAAATTGATGGACAGTGATTGGTAGATGTGAGAACTGAGGGGAGGAACTTGGATGGTTTCCTTAAGGATAGGGGGGTCTGAAGACTCGGGGGTGGTTGAGAAGTTGGTTGGGGTGGTTGCGGTGTGCTCTGAGAAGCTTGTGCTGAAGGAAGCTGAAGGTGGGGGCCCCGGACACTGTTTCTCCATTTTTGGTCACGTGAGTAATAGGGACTGATCTCCTTTCATTGCCCCAGCTATCTAAGGGCTTGGGCCTTTTGGCCCAGCCTAAACAGAAGGGGTATTTAAGCCCTATTCCCTTCTCTCCCTTTTCTCTCTCTCTCTCTCTCTAATTCCTTTCTTCCTCCTATTGTAATTAAACTCCATAAAAGATTAACTGCTGACTTGAGTTTTCATTTAGGAATTACATAGCTGAATTCCTTGGCGACCTTAAATTAATATATATCAGTCTTTTAAAGTGATTTCCTTGTCACACAAGGTCACTTAGCTAGGAAGTGTCTGAGATCACATTTGAACCTGGGACACCCAACTCTAAATCTGGCCCTTTATCCACCTTTCGCCTTAGCTACCCCCAATCTCATATAATTTAAACATATAAATAAGCCCTATTTAATTTCCTAAAAGTGCTATTCACAGTAAAGTATTGTCATTCTCACAAAAGATAAATACCTGAAATTCTTGTTGCCGGTATGCCAAGTCCCCTCTAAATTTCTTGATGGTAAGTATTTCAACAATATCCTTGCCTTCTGTTTCCTCATAAAACCACTAGAAAACAAAAATTTCATATTACAGAGCAGTGGTAGCAACAATTTAAAGGAAAATATCCATAATATAACATAAAACTAAAAAAATACGGTTTTTCAGAAGGAGACAAGAAAACATTGGATAGGGTAATGACTTTACTGAAATGTTTTTATTTGGAGTCAAAGCCTACCAAGCACATAAATAAGGGTTGTCACTAAGCCTGGTACAAAGCCATATGCTCACCAGGTACCGAATCTCCAGGCCTGTGGCTTTCCGAAGTAGTGGGGCTGGCAGAATTAGAGGGCAGGAGGCAGAAGAGAACAATCCAAGGAGGAAGTCAGTGTTTGGTTTTGAATTGGATCTGAGACTGGCAAAGGGAACTTCCAGTGAGGGAACTTTCTCCTAGCCATTGCCCCAGGCATTGGGGCGAAATCTTGGAGAACTGCCTGGGGGACTAAGAAATCAAGCAACTTGGTCAAGGTCATATACCAAAGTGTGTCAGAGCTAATCCTCCAGGCTCCAAGACTAGCTTTCTATCCACTACTACCTGGCAAACTCTGATATAGAATCAAAAAATAGTTGTGCACAGAGGCCTGAGAAAGAAGATTTAAAATGGAAAGATCATATACCAAAAGATCACTAGCTGGAAAAATCTAATGAAATGCAGGTTTGAAACATTTGCTTCTGCAATTTGGAACTATGTCCAAAGGGCACTAAAAGACTGTCTGCCCTTTGATCCAGCCTTAGCACTGCTGGGCTTGTACCCCAAAGAGATAATAAGGAAAAAAACTTGTATAAGGATATTCATAGCTGCACAGTTTGTGATGGCAAAAAATTGGAAAACGAGGGGATGTCCTTCAATTGATGAATGGCTGAATAAATTGTGGTATCTGTTGGTGATGGAATACTATTGTGCTAAAAGGAATAATGAACTGGAGGAATTCCATGTGAACTGGAAAACCTCCAGGAATTGATGCAGAGTGAGAGGAGCAGAACCAAAACAACATTATACACAGAGACTGATACAGTATGGCACAATCGAATGTAACGGACTTCTCTAGTAGCAGCAATGCAATGACCCAGAACTATTCGGAGGGACATATGAGAAAGAACACTATCCACATCCAGAGGAAGAACTGTGGAAAAAGAAACACAGAAGAAAAACATATGATTGATCACATGGTTCGATGGGGCTATGGCTGGGAAAGTGGACTCTAAAAGATCACCCTAGTGCAAATATTAATAATGAAATGGGTCTTGATCGACGGCACATGTGAAACCCAGTGGAATTGTGCGTCAGATATGGGAGGGGGGTAGGAGGAGGGGAAGGAAGGAACATGAGTCTTGTAACCATGGAAAATTATTCTAAATCATCTAATTAAATAAAATTTTAAAAAAAGAAAAGAAACATTTGCTTCTACTGAGGCAAAATTCATTTAAACCCTTTAACTGAAAGACAATCTTGCTTTACTTTTGTCTCTCCTGGGTCCCATTAGCTATGTTGAGGTTCTTCTAACTGAAGGGGTAAAGAAAGGACTATTTCCTAATTGATATCCACAGACAGAAATGTTCAATTCAGCTGAGTCAAAACTGGAAATGAAGGGGGTATCCACCTACAGAAGAGGTTAACAAGTTATACTATATGAATGTAATGGAAAGAATTCCACTATACTCATATGTAATCAATTTTATATGTAACATAATGGAATTATGACAACAATGTTTTAAAGAAAAACAACTCTGAAAGACTTTGGAACTATAGTTTGTCATGCATCAATCAAGAGGACCAAAGATGAAGTCCCCTACCTACCTCCTGCGAAAGACTTACAATGCACCATAAGACACAAATTTTTGGACATGGCCAATGTGGGAATTCTGTCATGCTGGACTATTTGTCATAAAGGTTTTTTTTAAATCAATGTGGAGGAAAGAAAGAAAATTAATGTAAAAAACATAAAGTGTAAAATGAAAAGGAGTCAAAAGTAAAAGCAGAAAAGTATCATTACAAGAATTTCTGTTTAAATATATTTCTGCTTTTCCTAAATTGCCCATGGGAAAATAAAATCTGGTTTTGTTAACTGGATACTCATTGAATCCTACGGAACAATCTGAACAAATAATCTTTTGGAACAAGGGCTTTCTCTCCTGTTACTTTCATACTCTAGGGGAAAAAGAACTTGATTGTGCAGTTAGTTGCCTTACAGTCAAGAAAAAGTAGGGGGCAGCTGGGTAGCTCAGTGGATTGAGAACCAGCCCTAGAGATGGGAGGTCCTAGGTTCAAATCCAGCCTCAGCCACTTCCTATTTGTATGACCCTGGGCAAGTCACTTCACCCCCTTTGCCTAGCGCTTACCACTCTTCTGCCTTGGAGCCAATACACAGTATTGACTCCAAGATGGAAGGTAAGGGTTTAAAAAGAAAAAGAAAAAGTAAAATTAGCTTCATATGATCTCTTTACAGGTTTTGTATTTTTCCTCAAATAGTAATTACCCTTCAAGATTGAGTCCAATTTCTAATTTTGGAAAAAAAATCCAAACTTCTAAAACTGCTTGTCACACACACACACACACACACACACACACACACACACACACACACACTCACATTCACATACCACCACCACTATGGTTAGGAAGAAAAAAATAACTGTGGCAAGGACATCAATGAATAGAGGAAGATGAAATGATTTTTTAAGACTAGAGAACAATGAAAAAATATGGGTCCACACTAGCACTATGGAGAAAGAACACTGGATTTTGAGCTAGAAAACTTGGGTTAGAATCCTAGCTTTGTATACCTTAAGAAAACCCCTTTACTGGGCCTCAATTTCCTCATCTGTAAAATAAAAGAGTGTGGCAGCTGACCAACTGCTGGGCCTAGATTTAGGAAGACTTCTTTCTGAGTTCAAGTCCAGTCTTGGACACTCATTAGCTAGGTGACCCTGGGCAAGCCACTTAACTGTGTTGGCCTCAGTTTCTCATCTGCAAAGTGAACTGGAGAAGGAAATGGATAATGATTCCAGTATCTTTGCCAAGAGAATCCCAAAGGGGATAATTAAGAGTTTTAAATGACTGAATGACAAAATAAAAGGGGAATTTAGATCAGTGGTAGGAACCCTCCTAAAACTTTTTGTTTACATGGTTTACAACTACCAAAATTTACTGAGGTAGAAAATAAAATAGTATCTTAGTATCATTATGAAAATAATTATGAACTTGAGGACCCGCTAAAAAGGTCTTGGGGACTTGAGAGCCCCTAGATCACATTTAGAGAACCACTGCATGATGACTTTAAGATCACTTCCCAGCTCTAAATTCTATAATCTTATGATGTTTGTGGGGTAAGTAGAGAGTTTTGCTGAGGGAAGGATTTGAGCAGAGCTCTAGGGGGGATATGCTTCTTTTAGGACTTCTTACCTGGCTAATCTCCTCAATCTTTGAAATAAAAACTTCTCACTTGAACCTTCCTTTTTCTCAAGTTATCTGGACCACTGCCCTCCCTTTTACAATTAAACTCCTAGAAAAAGCAGTCTATACTTTTACTACTGCTACTTTCTCAACACTATCACTTAGACTGACACTGTGTCTCCAAGGTTATTACTCATCTCATTACTAAATCCAAACAATCTTTCTCCTATTCTCTTTCTGAACCTCAATGCTGCCTCTGATACTGCTGACCAGCCCTGCCTCCTGGAGAGTCTCTCCTCTGAGGATTTTTGGGTGGCACTGCCCTGACCTGGTTTCCTTTATGTCTGACCTCAGTCTCTGTTAGGAGAAAATCATCCATGTCCTTTACTTTACAAATGAGGATATCCCAGGTTGTGAGTCTTCTTGATCTCTCTCCCTCCTTTATCTCTTTTGGTGAACTCATCTGCTACTACAGATTCAAGGATCATCTTTTTTGCAGATGTGAGAATTTATTTTTCATATACTGTATTAATTCCTGTATATTAGGGAGAATGACTGTATATTCTCGTACCAGGATTTTCTATCTAGTTTGTTGCTTTTGGCATTTTCTTTTGTCCTTGGAAATCCAAAGAATATCTTTCTTTTTTAAGAGAATTTGGTTAACAAATGAAGAGAAGAGTTTTTCTGGCTTACATAATCTACCCATTTGTGGGGATGGGGCAGAGTGGATAGACTGATGGACAATCCCTTAATTAGCTATCAACAACTAAAGATGTCTTGGGACTTTCAAGGGAGGAGCTGAATAATGAGCTCCTAAAAATCTATTAAGCTACCTGACCTAGCTCGGGTCATCTCTGGTCCTGAAAAGGTCATGGAGACCTATATCACTTTATAAGTCATGATGCTGGCCTAATCAATAAACCTGATGTAATCAATAAAACTTATACTCTTATTCCAAAATCAATCTCTCAAGATAATTTTAACCATAATTATACAGATTAATCCCAAATCTACATATCCAGCCCCCATCTCTGGCCTGCTTTTCAGTTCATCATCCCCAAAAGCCTCTGTTGGACATCATAAGTCTCTGACACTCATTATAACATCCAAAATAAGACCACCATCTTCTTCTGTAAAACAGTCCTTTCCCTGATCCTTCCTCTTTCCCCATCATTCCACACTCAAGGCTCACCACCTCAGTGTCATCCTGGACTCTTCACCAGCCCCCCAATCGCAGAGCTGCCTTCCTTGTGACACCTCTCGACTGTGCCCCTTCTTTCTGCTGGCCTTGTCACCATTCTGTGCCTCATTTGTCCTTCCTGTTCAGAGGACCCATGAGACACTGGGTGGTGGCTTCACTTTTGTAGGTTTAAGCAAGGCACAGTTGCCTCACTATCTTCCACTCACAAAGGCTCAGAATGGGATGCAGTGGATACTTCAGCTTCCTCCATGTCTGAGAGAGTTCTAAGCATTCCCTTGCTCACTTCAGCTGCTTTTAAGCTGTCGGAACAATCTGTCTTCCTCTGATGCTCCAATGGGAAGTCCTTCCATATCTCTAGTCCCTGCCCCAACTCATAGCCAACATCCTCAGTGCCAGGACAGCCTTACCAGGGGGAGTTCAAGCTTCTTAGAGACAAAGTGGGGTGCTGGTCCCCCTACTGCCACCATGCCAACAGAGGCTCTCAGCACCTCATGCCTACACTATTTTAGTAAAGATATTTTATTTTAATAATTACATATAATAAAATTCCACATAAGTTTTCCAAAGTTATAGGATCCAAATTGTCTCCCTTCCTTCCTGGAGCTGGCAAGAAATTTGACCTGGGTTATACATGTATTACCATGCAAAATATATTTCCCTATTGGTCATTTTGGTAAGAGACTACTCACATAAAACAAAAAACCCAAATAAACAAGTGAAAAATCACATGCTTTGATCTGCATTCTGATACCAACAGTACTTTCTCTGGAGGTAGATAACATTCTTTGTCCTAAGTCCTTCAGAATTGTCTGGAATCACTGTATTGCTGATAATAGCGAAGTCTATTACATTTGATCGTCCCATAATGTTTCGGTTACTATGTCATAATAGTTTAAAAAAGGGTTGCCAAAGTGTAATAATTAAAAGGTCATCAAATTGTAATAATTAAAATTAAATTATGAGTCTGTTAGTAGCTTTAACAATCTAGTTTAATCAAAGTAGAAATAGTAAAGAGAGGGAAATGTAGGAAGAAGGTAAAGAGTTGTCTAAGTCCACCACCCTGAATGCCATTCCTATGAAACGAAGCTCAACCCAACAGGGTTCCAATCTCTAGCTAGAAGTCCGTGAGGGTCTCCTCAGAAAGAGTCTTCTTGCTTTTCCCTTCAGAAAGAGTCACCAGCACAGTAGTGTTTCTTCAGCTCAAGTCATCAAGACACCAACCTAGGAATGAATCCAAGTCTCCACCAGAATCTGAATGGGAATCCCGAATGTATTACTTTCTGCTGGGTCTCCCTTTATAAACAGTTTTCTCCACCCACTAGTTCTCCCACATCTCAGGAACCAATCATAGTTCCTTAATTTGGCTGGCACCACCCAGTGGGGCAGTGTGTGTGGGATCATTGTTTCCTTGGTTTCTACTTCCTTTCACTGTGGGCATGTGTATCCCTACACATCTCAGTGGTAAAGGACCTCCAGATCCCTGAGTAATTAAATTAAAACAAAGGGAGGGGAAGTCCAAGTCCCTGATGGATTAAATCAAAAAACAAAGGGAGATGAACTCCTTTCTCACAGTGTCCAATGTTCTCCTCATTCTGCTTATTTCTCTCTGCATCTTTTCACTATAGGTCTTTCCAATCTTTTCTGAAATCATCCTGTTCAACATTCCTTATAGCACATCATATATCACAACTTGTTCAGCCTTTCCCTAATGGATGGACATCGCTTTAGTTTCCAATTCTTTGCCACCACAAAAAGCACAGCTATATTTTTGTACAATTAAGTCCTTTCTCCTTTTTTTTTTTAATTTTTTTTGGGATACAGACCCAGTAGTAGTACTGCAGTTTTATAGTCCTTTGGGCACAGTTCCAAATTGCCCTCCTTCAATTCACAACTCCACCAGCAATGCATTAGTGTCCCAATTTTGCCACATCCCTTCTAAAGCTTCCTCAGAGGGGAGAGAAGCTTTAAGGTAGGAAGATAGAGACAGGATAGAAGTTTTAGAAACCACGAGGGGGATGACGGAGTCAAATTAGAGATATGAGGTGGCAGGAATGAGTCTTTATTAATTTTCCATGAGCCACAGCTAAGCTCTGATCAAAGGACCCTTCTGAAGGCTTTTACCAGTCCAGAGATCCACATTTAATACCACACAGGTCGGAGAGATGAAAGAGAGATAGAGACGGTTTAAAGATGGAGCTTGGCCAGAGGCCAAGCTCCTGCCAGGATAGCCATCAGCTAGCCTGAAAGAGAGAGAGAGAGAGGCAGAGCTTGCTGGGCTATATATAATCTTTGATATGCAAATATACACAGTACATAGGGATGATTCTCATTGGTTAATGACAAGGTATAGGTGTGGTTTCTCTTAACCAGGTGAGCACAAAGAAACCTGTGTTCCCACCTAACCTGGGGAAAGCTGGGGTCAAGGGTTAGAGGCTTTCCCAGCCACATGCAATACTGAGCATGCTCAAGACTGAGCATGCTCTCTTCTAAGGCAATCTGTACATACCAACTGTTTCCCTTGCCCATAGCTAGGGTTGGACTGCTACACCTTCCAACATTTATCACTTTCCTTTATTGTCATATTGGCTAATCTGATACGGGTGAGGTGTACCTCAGTTGTTTTAATTTTCATTTCTCTACTCCAGAGTGTTTTAGTATTTGTTTCTTTTTTAAAATTAAATTTATTTATTTTAAAGTATTTTTCCAAGGTTACATGATTCATGTTCTCTCCCTCCTCTCTTTCCTCCCCACTCCCAGAGCCAACATACAATTCCACTGGAGATACATGTATTGTCACCATATTAATCATTTTTGTAAGAGAGTAATGTTTTAAAAATTGAAACCCCACATCCACCGAAACAAGTGATAAATCATATGTTTTTCTTCTGCATTTCCACTCAACAGTTCTTTATCTCAATGTACATAGTATTTTCAGAGTGATTTAGAATATTTTAAATATTACTCATGGCTTTGATTTCTTCATCTGAAAATTGCTTGTTCACATCCCTTGACCATTTGTCAATTGGGGAATGTCATGTCTGGACTACTACAATAGTCTGCTGGTGGGTCAGCCTGCCTTAAGTCTCTCCCCATTCTACTTCATCCTCCATTCCGCCACCCAAGTGATTCCATTAATGTCTTCCCCCTCACCGCCAATAAACTCCAGTGCCTCCCTACTGTCTCCAGGGTCAAATACAAAATCTTCTGACATTCCAAGCCCTTCACAAGCCAGCCCCCTCCTATCTTTCCAGTCTTCTTATACCTTATTTCCTAACAGGTATTCTTTGATCAGTGACACTGGTCTCTCCAGGCTCTGAGAATTTTCTCTGGCTATCTTCTGTCCCTAGAAACTGCCCTTCCTCATTTCTGTCTCCTAGCTTCTCCAGTACCCTCCATGGACCAACTACAATCCTATCTTCTAAAGGAGCCTTTCTCAGGGCCTCTTAATTTTAGTGCTTTCCCTCTATTAATTATTTCCTATTTATCCTATTTTTGCATGTTTGTTTGCTTGTCTCCCTCATTAGATTGTGAGCTCCTTGAGAGCAGGAACTGTTTTGTGCCTCTTTTGGTATCCTTAATATAATGCTTGGCACTTAACAAATGCCAAACTATTCTTCTACTTGCCTAAGCTTACAACATAGGCATTACCCTTGATTTTTTTTAAGCCCTTCCCTTCTGTGTTAGAATCAATCCTGTGTATTGGTTCTAAGACAAAAGAGCAATAAGGGGGTTAAGTGACTTGCTCAGGGTCACACAGCTGAGAAGTGTCTGGGGGTCAAATTTGAACCTAGGACCTCCCATCACTAGTCCTGGCTCTCTACCAACTGAGTCACCTAACTGTCCCAAATGATTTTCTTTTTTAATCTTCACCTTCTGTCTTAGTATTGATACCAAATATCAGTCCCAAGTCAGAAGAGCAGCAAAGTCTAGGTAATGGGATTAAGTGTCACACAGCTATAAAGTTTCTGAGGCCACATTTGAATCCAGGACCCCATGGCTCTCAATCTACACTGAGCCCCCTGGCTGCCCCCAAATTGCTCATTGAAGTTTTAGTTACTCTGCCCAGGCCTCCACCCCTTTTCAGATTCCTGTTACATGTTACCCTTTCCCATTAAAAGGACAGCTTCTTCAAAGCAGTAAGTGGTCTGACCATCTGTTAGGGCACTTCTGCTCTAACACATGTTTCAAAAACACAAATCTGTGCCAACTTCATTGACATTGAGGGACCCATTTTGGACCTATGGAAGGGCTGCCAAGCTGGGCGTGTGTGGGGTGTCTTCCAGTGAGGCAGATCTGGGTAAAGGAGGGCTGGTCCAGAAGGGTGGCCTTCCTGGGGAATGGATGCACTCCCTCATCCTTTATCCTCATGAACCCAGGATTCTAGTTTTAAACATTGAGTTTTGATCTTTTCTCTTTGTCCCACTTTGTGTCCCAACCCCACTTTCCCATCAGCTCTGTACTTTTTACCGCTGGAGGTAGTGATTTGGGAATGCATAATAGATTCTGCTACAGCACAACTCTTGGAGCCGTTAGATCAGAGTCTGGTGCACAGTGAACACTGAAGTCATGTTGGGCTCCCTATTATCTTTAGGATAAAACACAAACTTCTCTGCTTATTTTAAAAGTCTTTTGTGACCAGGCTCTGGCACATCTTTCCAGGCTAATTACACTCTATTCTCTCTCACACATTTTTCCTAAGCAGTCAAACTGGCCTAGTTGCTCTTCTTTTCATGTGGCATGTCATCTCCCACCTCTGTGCCTTTGCACAGGATGTCCCTCACACACACATCTTAGGAACGTGTTCCCTTCCTACTTCCACCTTTTGGGGCCCATCAGAGTTAAAACTTGACTTTCACTGTTCACACATCCTGATCTGCATCTTCCAGAGTCCCTCCTCTCACCCTTTCACGCAGGGTATATTGTAGGAGCTCCATAATTGCTGAATGCTGGCCAGATTAGCGGCGGGGGACATCCCAGGATCCACAGCAGAGGCTAGGAGGTGCCAAGTGTCTCACCTGGGATTCGCAACGCTTCGGGCTGTAGGCTGGCGGGGGTTCGGGCTCACGCGGCCGCGCCCGCTCTTCAAACACTGAATCCTCGAACTCGCCACCAAGAACCGGAAAGAAGGAGTCAGACTCCATGGCCAGTGATCGGCTGGCTCCCGAAGGGAAGAGAAGGAAGAGAGGGCGGGGGTTGAGGGGTTGGGGGGGGGGGGGTTAGAGCTGGAGCGACGCACTTGCGCAGAGCGTCCTGAGTCCTGCCTGCTCCCTGCTTTCCCAGCAGAAGTCGCATGCTGGGCATGCTGGGAGTTGTAGTCAAATGAAGGCAAACAGCGCCCGGATCGTTTTCTTTCTGGGAATTGTAGTCGACCTAGGACTTGAAGTATAAATTGATGAAGGTTCTGGGTTCAGTGTCAAAATTCAGGTACCTCAAAGAGTTATAGATTCAGAACTGGAAGTAACATTAGAAGACATCAAGTCCAAACCTCTCCTTTCACAGATAAAGAAGCGGAAGTCACACAGCTTCCAAAAGGCTGAGGTGGATTGGTCTTTAACATCGAGCAGCAAAAAGCCCAGATCCATAGAAGCTACATCAGGAAGACCCGCGCTCAAATTCCACCTTGAACACTGCCTGGCAGAGCCATCTCCAACTTCCTTTCCTCTCGCTCTCTACTGAATTCTCCTCAATCTGGCGATCTACCTCCTGCTTTCACCAAAACGCCCTCTCCAAAGTCACGAGGGATCTTTTTATTGCCAACTCCACTGACTTCTTCATCCTTAGCCTTCTAGACCTTAGTTATTTAGCCGCCACTTAATTTGTTTATTATATATAGATATACAATTTTTTTAAATTAAGTGTGTGTGTGTGTGTGTGTGTGTGTGTGTATAATTTAAAACCCTTACCTTCTGTCTTGGAGTCAATACTGTGTAAGTATTGGTAGGCAATGGGGGTTAAGTGACTTGCCCAGGGTCACACAGCTGGGAAGTGCCTGAGGTCACATTTGAATTTAGGACCTCTTGTCTCTAGACCTGGCTCTAAATCCACTGAGCTTCCCAGCTGTCCCCTTTGTTGTATATTTTAACAATTACATGTAATAACAAAATTTCACGTAAGTTTTCTGAAGTTATATGATCCAAATTGTTTCTCCCCCTCCAATCCCACCCCTTTCCCAGGGCTTGCAAGCAATTCAATTTGGATTATGCGTGTATCATCATGCAAAACATTTTCCCATATTGGTCATTTTTGTAAGAGAATAATCCTATAAAACCAAAGCCCAAATAAACTAAATTGAAACGCTTCTTTCTCTGGAGGGGACTGCATTCTTTGTCCTAAATCCCTCAGAATTATCCTGGATCATTGTATGGGGGGGGGGAGGTAATAGCTAAGTCTTTCACAGTTGATCCTTTCCACAATATTGCAATTATTGTGTAGCATATTCTCCTGGTTCTGCTTATTTCACTCTGTATCAGTTCCCATAGGTCTCTCCAGCTTTTTCTGAAATAATCCTGTTCTTCATTCCTTACTGCACAATAGTATTCCATCAGGGTCATGTATCACAATTTGTTCAGGCATTCCCCAATCAATGGGCATCTCTTTAGTTTCCAATTCTTGCCACCACAAAATGAGCAGCCTATACATATTTTTGTACAAGCAGGTCCTTTCCTATTTCCTATTTTTTTTTACCATTCTGATACAGACCCAACAGTGGTATTACAGGATCAAAGCTGGTAAGTATTGTTTTATAGTCCATTAGGCATAATTCCAAAATGCCCTCCTTCACTCCACCTGCTAAATGCATTAGTGTCTAATTTTGTCACATCCCCTCCAACATTTATTACTTTTACTCTCATATTGGCCAATCTGATAGGGGTGAGGTGGTTTTACTTTACATTTCTTTAATCAAGAGGGATTTGTAACATTTTTATGTGATTTTTAATAGTTTTGATTTCATCTGAAAACTGCTTATTCATATTCTTCGAGGATTTGTCAGTTGGGGAATTCAGTTAGAGAATCTGTCAGTTAATTTTTAATCCTTGGTTCTATGAACCTTTAGTGAATAGGATTATTACACTATGGTCAACAAAAGATAAATTTTAATATTTCTATTTTTTGCTTTGTGAAGATTTTATGCCCAAATATATAGTTACTTTTTGTTAAGGTGCCATGGACAGTTGAGAATATATACCCCTTTCTATTCCCGTTCAATAATTACCAGAGACGTATAATATTTAGCTTTTCTAAAATTTTAATCAGTTTCTTCTTTCTTTGTTGTTTGTTTTTTTGTTAGATTTGTCTAATTCTGAGATAGGATACATTAAGGTGCCCCACTCTTTTAGTTTTATTATTTGTTTCTCTGTGTAACTTGTTTGCCTGTATTAATATGCCAGACTATTTAGTTAAGTATCAAAATAAATTCACTGTCTCTGGTACCTTTCAGTAAAATCTAGCTTCCCTGTTTATATCTTTTAATTGCCTGGTTTTCTTGGTTGCCTAGTCTGAGATCATGATTGCTATCTCTGCTTTTTTTTAGTGCAGCTGAGGCATTACAGATTTTGCTTTCACCTTTTATTTTAAGGACTTACTGAGTTTTTATGTCTCAGGTATTTCTTATAAAGCAAAATAAAACAAATATGTTTTGTTGAATTGTTTTCTAATACATTCTGTTTTCTGAGTGAGTTGATCACATTAACATTCACAATTATGATTATGTATTTCCCTCATCCTCTTCTCTTTCCTCTTTGCACTTTACCTCTTTTCTTTATTTCCTTTTTTTTTAAACTTTTACTTTCCATCTTAGAATCAATACTATGTATTGGTTCCAAGGCAGAGGAGCAGTAAGGGTTAGGCAATGGGGATTAAAGTGACTTGCCCAGGGCCACACAGCTAGGAAATGTCTGGGACCAGATTTAAACCCAGGACCTCCCATCTCTTGGCCTGGCTCTCAATCCACTCAGCCACCCAGCTCCCCTTCTTTATTTCTTTTTAATCTCTTCTTAGCATTAATCTCTTCTAAATCTATCTCTCTTATTTCCCCTTCCCCCTCTTCCTGTTCCCTCCTCTTTCCTGTTGAGGTGTGTATGTGTGCCTGTAGTGTGTGTGTGTGTGTGTGTGTGTGTGTGTGTGTGTGTGTGTGTGTTCTACCATCTTTGGACCAGTTTGGATTAAAATGAGATTCAAGTGACACCCACTCCTTTCACCCCTTCTTCACTTGCATACTCGACTTGCATACTCTGATTGAGAGAGATCATAAATTCCTCTAGTTTCTCCTCTTTTTTTATCCTATTGTATCTTTCCCTCCCTCCCTTCCTTCCTTCCTTCCTTCCTCCTTCCCTCCTTTTCTTTTATTCTTTTAACATCAGAATATAACAAAACTACTCCAAGGCCCTCTTTCTTATTTGATTCTTACTATTACCCCTTATGACATTAGGGTTCTCCTTCCTTTCCCATTAAAATGTAAATGGTTCATCTTTATAAAGTCTCTTTCAATTATTCTCTTGTATTTTTTTGTTGTTGTTGTTGTTGAGATAGGTGATTTTTTTGAGATAGCTAGGTGATTCAGAGGATAGAACACTGGGCCTTGAGTGGGGATAGGGGTAGCTGGGTGGCACAATGGATTGAGAGCCAAGCCTAGAGACAGAAGGTCCTAAATTCAAATCTGACCTCAAACACTTCCTATCTGGGTGACCCTGGGCAAGTCACTTAACCCCCATTGCCTAGCCCTTACTGCTCCTCAGCCTTGATTCTAAGATGGAAGGTTAAGAGATTGAAAAAAAAAAAAGAAGCCTGGAGTGAGGATAAACCTGGCTTCAAATTTAGCTTCAGATACTTACTAATTGTGTGACACTTGGCAAGTCAACTGTAAACACAACCTCGGTTTGTCTTAATCCACTGGAGAAGGAAATGTCAAGTCACTCCAGAATTTTTGCCAAAAAAAATCATGGACAATAATAGTGGTGTGCTATGGTTCATGGGATCATGAAGAGTCAGATATTATTCCACAAGGATTTATCTTTTTGTGTTTTTATTTCAAAGTTTTTACTCAACTCTGGTCTTTTGGTCAAGAATATTAGCAGTTCTCTATTTCATTAGAGATCTATTTCTTCCCTTTGGGGTATGCTCCATTTTGCTAGGTTATTTTTGGTAATAGGGCTATGTCTTTTGTTTTTGTCTTTTAATCTAAATATAGTGATCCTAACTGTAGTTCCTTTTTCTTTCTGGCTAAAATATTTTTCTTTGATTTTTAATCTCTTAGAGATTTGGGATATAACGTTCCTAGGTATTTTCATTTTGGAGTTTCTTTCAAGAGGTGCCCAGTGGATTCTTTCTATTTTTATTTTTCCTTCTGGTTCTAAGGGGTCTAGGAAGTTTTTGTTCCTTAAAATATGATATCCAGGCTCTTTTTTTTTTTTGGTCATGGCATTCTTGGTAGGCCAATGATTCTTAAATAATAACTAGCATTTATATAGTACTTTAATGTTTGCAAAGCACTTTACCTGTTTTATTTCATTGATCATCTCAACAACCCTCTGAAGTAGGTCCTTAATATTATCCCCATTTTAGGGATGAGGAAACTGAAGCTGTGATGTGACTTGCTCAGGGTTACATAGCTAGTATCTAAAATGAGATTTTAATCCGGATCTTCCTGACTCCCAACCTCAGCACCATGTAGCTTCCTGCTCATTCTCCTTGACCTACTTTCTAGGTCACTTTTTCTTAATATCTGATATCTTCTGTTTTCTCCTATTTAAAAAAAACAACAAAGTTACTCCTTTGACTTTGTTTTAATATTTCTTTTCTTATGGAGTCATTAATTTCTAGTTGCTCCATTCTAATTTTTAGGGTGTCTGTTACTTTGGTAATATTTTGTAGTTCTTATACAAAGTTATTAATTCTTTTTGCAAGTCTTTTTTCCTTAGATCTATTTGCTTTTCTAATTCTTTCTGGTATCACTCTCATTTCTCTTATATTTTTTAATTTTAAAAAATGGCCTCATTTCTTTTATGAATCCAACTGATTTTGTGTCCAAACTTTTATTTGAAGCTTTTTTATATGTGTTTTAGGAATTGCTTTCTCTTTAATTTGTCTCATCAGCATCCCTGGCATCATAATAGTGATCTTGTTTTGTTTTGTTTTGTTTACTCATCCTTCCAACATCTCTTCTCTAATTGTGATTTTGCATTAACACTGAACTGTGAACTTCTGATTAAAATGTTGTATCCCTTTATAGACCTGGCCTATCTTCCCTGGTACAAGATCTACAGAACTCCATCTCTGTTCTGCTCCCAATAACTGACTCCACTGGTCCCGGTTTAGGTATGGCTTCAAGATTTCCTTTCCTAGGTTAGAGAGACAGAACCTTTCTTCTCCTAGGGTTACAGAATTAGTCTTGTGGCCCACTTATGTTCCAAGGGGCTGGCTCTGATATTTCCTCTCAACAATCAAAGTGACAGACTCTGCACTGGGTAGCTAAGTCTTAGATTCCCCTCTCTAAGATCAGAGCATTGCTTTTATGGCCCTATTCTTTATTTGGGGGCTAAATCCAAGTTCCCTGCTCCAGGGTTGGTGCCTCAGTGCTGTAGGAGTTTGCTGCAGCCAGCCGAACTGTCAATTTTCATGGTAAGCAGTTATACTTTGGAAACTGGCAAATGCTACAAATCAAGGCTCAATTTATCATTTTGATGATTTTTAAATTTAAGAAAGTGAAGAAAGTTTTAATAAGGCAGATAAAAGTGTGTCATATATAAATTTTTTTCAGAGAACTGGTTGTTAGATGTTTACCAGCACAGCCTACCCCTGGCAGTGAGAGGAACCTCAGGAGGTTGAGTTCAATACCTTGGTTTCTCTGGCTGGAATCAGTTACAGCATCACTACATCCCTATTCTGCTCCTGGGTTCTGGCTCTGCAACCCAAACCCACCTCTGTCTCACAGTTCCTGCTCTGGTCACTTGCCTGTTGATCAAATTTGTAATCTTGTGTTAAAAAGATGATCAATTGTAGTTTCTCTTTAAATTTCCTATCTTCTCTTCTGAGATCTTTGTTGGAGTAGTTGGATGAGGGGAGGATGTGGGAGACCTGGCTATGTCATTTCCTTCCTTTCTACCTTATTGATTCATATGCCCCATGCAGTATTTTATCTGTGGCATTTACAATTTTTAAAAAATCTGCATGTCATGCCCTTTTCTGGTGCAAGTACAAAACTCCTGAAGGTGTGCACCTGATCTTCCCCTTTTCTCAACATTGTATCTCAGAATCTTCATAGTGCCTACCCATAATGAGCATTTGTGAACAACAAAGGTAAAAGTTATGTAAAGTCTCTTAACTTAACTATGTCAAATTATTAATTTTTAAAATGCCTTTTTACTTAAATGGCATTAAGTAACCTCAACATCAAATAGCCAAAACAAATAGTGGTTTTGCCCAGTTATGTGTAAACTGAAACAACTAAATTTGGTTAACATTTTGTGTTTTTTTAAAGTAATTCTTCTTTAAATAAAGTAATAACTAACACTAAGTACTCAAAAATCTACTTCCAAAGTGTTTTTAATAATAGTGGAGGCCATCAACTTTGATCTCTTCTGAAACTATGACATTTTTTCTTTTTCTTTTTTGTCTAGATATAAACAGAAGAAACATTAATATACCATAACAGACTTTTAAATGAGCAAACTAGAAAATAAGCTGGGACTTGAAAGAAGCCCAGAGAAATCAGGAGGCAGAGATGAGGAAAGAGAAAAAGTCAGTCATGTTGAGATAGCCAGAGAAAATGCCCAGTTGGAAGATGCAGTGTCTTGTTTGAGAAATAGCAAGGAAGCCACTGTCACTAAATTACAGAGTATGTGGAAGGGCTGGCAATGTGACAGGAATGGAAAAGTAGGAAGGGAAAAGGGTATGGAGGGATTTAGAAGCCAAACAGAGAATGTTATATTTGATACTGAACATGATAGGGAGACACTGGAATTTACTGGGTAGGAGAGTAACATGGTAAGACCTAGGTTTTTGGAAGATTATTTTGGCAACTGAGTAGAAGATGGGGCTAAAGTGGGAAGAGATTTGTGGAAGGAAGAGCAACCAGTAGGCTGTTACAATAGTCCAGGCATGAGAAAGATGCCACAAAGGCAAAATTGATTGAAAATCAGCAGCAGAGAAAATAATTGAATCCATGGGAAAAGGGATCACCTAAAGAAAGAGTATAGGAAAGAGGAACCAGGACAGAGTCCCATGGGACACCAAGTTAGTGGGGTATGACTTGGATGAAAGACCAGTGAAGGATTCTGAGGAGTGGTCAGAGAGGTAGGAGAACCAGGAGAGAGAATAGATGTCATGAAAACTGGAGAGAAGAAGATATTAAGAAGAGAATTATCAGCAGTGTCAAAGGCTGCAAAGAGGTCAAGGATGAGAACTGAGAAAGGTTTGGAAACTGGAAGATTATTAGTGATTTTGAAAGTGAGGTCAGATGCCAGATTGCAGAGTTAAGACAACAAAAAGAAAGTAGAAACCCGCTGCAGATGGCCTCCTCAAAGAATTTTGCTAGAATAGAGAGAAATGGGATAATAGCTAGTGAGGGGATAGATAGATCAAGCAAAGGTTTTTGAGGATGGCATTACCCCGTAAAATATATAAACCCTTTACCTTCCATCTTAGAATCAATACTGTGTATTGGTTCCAAGGCAGAAGAGTGGTAAGGGCTAGGCAATGGGGGTTAAGTGACTTGCCCAGGGTCACACAGCTAGGAAGTGGCTGAGGTCACATTTGAACCCAGGACCTTCTATCTCCAGACCTGGTTCTCAATCTACTGAGCCATACCCAGCATGGGCATATTTGTAGAAAGTAGGGGAGGCAGTAGATATGGAGAGATTGAAAATGAGAGAACAGGCATGATAGAGCATTCTGCTAGAGAAGATGGGGGGACAAATTGGGCTCATTTGTGCAGGTAAAAGGGTTTGACTTGGCAAGGCGTGTGTGTGTGTGTGTGTGTGTGTGTGTGTGTGTGTGTGTGTGTGTGTGTGTGTGACATTTAGGTGGATATAATCAGGGGACTTCTGGGAGATACAAGTTTAGGCGAAGGGGAGAAGAGGAAGCTCTTGCCAAATAGCTTTTTTTTTTCAGTGAATTATGAGAACAGGTCAACTGAAATGGTGGAGGAAGGGGTTGCTGTGAGAAGTTTAAGGAAAGAGAAGAGATGTTTGGAACAGACTTTATGGAGAATGGGCAAATCAATTAGTCTGTCTTACAGCAGTGAGGACCCAGTTGAGAGGACATAAATTTGTAGTGGGTTTTTGTGACCTCTTTCCAGCCCCATTCAGCAGAGCATGAATAGAAGTAGGCTGATGATGAGTTGGGGGTTGGCATGGCATGACTGGCAACAGGAAAAAGTAGCCTGTGACTCATGAGTAGAAAATACTATGGAGTAGATTCATCAAGAGATTGAGATGGAGAAGGAGAGGAGATAACGTAGTCGATGAAGTGATGAGATCCAGGAAAATAACAGAGGGATAGAGGGAATGGAGGTCAGGGTGACAATGAACAAGTTTAGGGATAGCAAGGCATAGGGGAAATGGAATGATAAAAGGTTATGATGAGATATATAGACAGTTTGAAATTTGTGAACAAGGAAATGGAATACTGGTAGACAATGATCATAGCAAGGGTATGGCCAACTCTTTTTTGCAGTTGAACTGGGAAGTTATGTTATTTGAATAAAAATCATTAAATACAGTTCAGCAAACTAACCAAACTCATTTAAAAAGTAGGCTATCTTTAGTGTTCAACTCCCATAGTTCCAATTCTGCAAGGAAGAAAGTTAGGTATCTCTTTTATCTTCTCTGTGAGGCTAAGTACATTATAATTTTACAGAATTGCTTCTATCATTCTTTCAAGTTTGTAGTCATTATGTATATTATTTTTCTGGTTATACTTTCTTTTGCCTCAGTTTACAAATCCCATGCTTGTCTGTATTTCATCATATTCAACATTTCTTACAATGCAATAATTTTCTATTACAGTAATGCACCACAACTTGTTTAGCTATCTCAAACTGACAAGCATTTACATTATTTCCAGTTCTTTGCTATTTTGAAAGGTGTTGCTGAGTCTTTTTGGCTTACAAAGTGCCTTTTTAAATTTAAATTTTCTTTTTCATTATCAACTAGATAAACATCAACAGACATGACATTTCCCTATACCAAAAAAAAAAAAACAAAAAAAAAAAACAACCAAAACCCAAAACACAGAAAAAGAGAACTGCATATGAAACTGAGTCTCCACTAAGTATATTGGTTTTTTTGGTCGCATATTTCCAATTTAACATAATAATTTCAATACTCCTCTTCTGCATCTTCCTCTTAATTTTGCCATTTTCTGCTTAATTTTAAATAGTCTATTGATATTCATTTCCTTACTTCCCTTTAGAATTACTATCACTATCCCTAACTCTTCTTTAATCTCCTAAAAAAAAAATATTCCTATGAAGGAAATAAGTATAGTTGTGTAAAAGAAGCCCTCACACTGGTCATGTTCGCGAATGTTTCATTTTACCTTTAGTCCACCATCTTACTTCCAAGAGATGGAAAGCATATCTTTTGGAATCATGACTAATCACTGCATGAATCAGTTCTGAAGTCTTTCACAGTTGTTTTCTTTACAATATTGTGGTTGTATAAATTGTCTCCTGGTTCTACTCACATCACTTTGCATCAGTTCATACAATTCCTCACAGGTTTCTATGAATCCATCCCTTTTTTCATTTTTATGGGACAACAGTTTTTAACTATATTCATATATTATAATTTGTTCACTTATTCTCCTTTTTTTCCATTTGCTATAAAAAGGGTTGATTTGAGTATGAGTAGTGCTGTCATTGGGTCAAAAGATATGCACAGTTTAATAATTTTAAATTTATACTTATAAAATTATTTCCAGCTCCATCAACAGTACATTAGTACAGAGACTCCTAGGTGGCAGAGTGGATAGAGCATTAGGCTTGGAATGGGGAAGACCTGAATTCAAATCTAGCCTCATACACCAATTAGCTATGTGATCCTGACAAGTCACTTAACCTGACTGCCTCAGTTTTCTTTAAATGTAAAATAAATTTAATAATAGTATCTACCTCAAAGGGTTGTTGTGATGATCAGATGAGGCAATATTTATAAAGTGCTTAGCATAGTAGATGCCTAATGCCCTTTCCTTCCTACATTAGTGAAACCTTGCTTTTTATCATTGGCCTCCTTGGCACATATGCTTAGCATATATTTGTCTAGTTCTTAATGATATCTTCCTCTTCAAATTGTCTTCTTATTTCTTCATCCACTCATGTTGCATCTCCAAATTAGAATGCAAGCTTTTTTAGCAGCAAGAATTTATTTCATTTTTCCCTACACTTTAAGGAGCATTTATTTAAGGGAAGCACAGTCTTTTCATAGAACAACGAAAACCTGATCTATTTTGAAAATTTGGACCATTTGCATATTAGATGTTAGATGACATAGCTCACTCTCTTTTACTTTACTATATTCGTAGCCAAAGTTTTCCACTTTTGTAGGACTTGACAAGCTTTGATTTATATTCTTTGGAATAGCCTTTGAGAAATGAGGATTATCTCTAAATCTATCAACAGAGTAGCATGTTAAAATTTTCTAAAAGGCTAGACCACTCTACCTACACACTTGGGCACAACTCAAACACTTGTATGATAGAAAGGAACAAACTGAACTCATCTCCCCCCTAAAATCTTCCCCTAGACACCAACTTCTCTGTCACTCTTGAGTCACATTTGAAACTTTTTTTTTCTCATTGCCCACATAAAATTCAGTTCAATAAACACTTATTGAAACATTTTGCACGAGGCACGAGAAATTCTGATACAAAAAAACTCCCACAGAGTTCCTGTATGCAACCTAATGGGGAACATGGTAAGTTATACACAAAGCATAGTATGGTACGAAGTAATACAAGGGCAAAAGAGGGGTATAGACAAAATGTTATAATATAAAGGTGAGAGACTATTTAAATTTTATTTTTTCTAAACCCTTATCATTCATCTTATAGTTAATACTGTGTATTGGTTCTAAGGCAGAAGAGTAGTAAAGCCTAGGCAATGGAATTAAATGACTTGCCCAGGCTCACATAGCCAGAAGGTGTCCCAGATCCAATTCAAAACCAGGACCTGCTATCTCTAGACCTGGCTCTTAATCCACTGAGCCTCTTAGATGCCCCCAAGAGACTACTTTAAGCTGGTACATATGAAATAAAAAAACAACCCCAATTCTGCCCTTAGGGACAGGCTGCTGGTGTTTTGCACATCCTTCAGTGAATCTGTGATCTCAGCAGCGGGGAAGGGGCCGCCTTTTAGTGCTGCAGGTCAGAACCCACCTGTGCTTTCTCATCCAACAAGATGCTTGTCTTGCATCTTGGCCATAGCCTTTGAGAGAGCAGCAGTTATGGAGGAAAGCAGATATGATAAGAATCACAGTTTTTATGTAAACATGGCTTTAACTGTTGGTACTTGAAATGTGAGTTCTTTGCTCATTAACTACTGAAAAGACATTCAACTAGATAAATTGACCCATATCTCCCACATGTCAATCTTAAATCAAACTTCTTAGATCTTGACATTCTGTGTGTCACATGGGATGTTCATTTTTTACCCCTCACTACATCAACATGGGCAACCCATATCATTTTCTGATCATAGGCCTCCTGGATAATATTTTGTGCTTCACAAAGTCATTCTTTGATGCCTCATCAAGTTGTGGAGCTGATTCTGGGTTCTAAATGATTATTTATGGTGAAATTCAAGTATTGGTAGGTTCTGTAATACCAGAAAAGTTTGATTAGGGACCCCCAAACAGACCTTTACAAGAGTCAGTCTAAATACAGAAAAGCTCATCACTAGTGGGATAGCCTAAGTAATCAATTCTTTGGTCCTTGGCAATTCATGAAATAGAAAAATACAAAAATGTCTTCCACCCAGTTTGGTTAGTCCTTTTTTTGATTCTTTAATGGCCATGGCAAAGAAGCAATAAAAAAAGAAAGATTAGGAATCAGTTTTTAGACTGCCTATAAACACTAATTGTGGGTAATTTAAATATAAGAGCTTTGTCTAAATTAAATGGACAAAACAACTGATGAGATATCCTAATAGAAAAATGTAACCACATCAATAGTGACAGTCTCATTATAAATGAAATGAGAAGACAAAAAGAAGCTGTGAACTAAACAGAAGAATAGCTCATAGGTTCTCCTTAGCAAGACAAATCAGGGAACTGTTTTTATCCTACATGGAGAGGCAATACAAAACAGGATTTCATGGAATATTTGGTCATTTTACATTGTAGTGCTTAAGATAAGGACTAGCCAAAAGACTGCCATGAAAATAATTGAAGCTTTTGCCCCATCATGTGTTGTAAAAGGATGAGGAGATAGAGAAATTCTATAAAGAACTTGATAAGACCTTCCAAAATAACTTTGTGATTTCAATGCAACAGGCAGAGTTGAAGGCAGAAAAAGTATGTTGGAAAACATGATCCAAAAGTAAGAAATACAAGAGCCTAAAGATATGTAGACTATACAGAAGACTTGTATCTATATATCATCAAAAATTTCTATAAGAATTAGAAGTGATTTAGAGCAAGAAAAACAAAACCAAAAGAATATATGCAAGACTACCACAATGTAACATGGCAAGGCAGAATAGTTCTGGTCAAATGTCAAGCAATATTAGTATTACACACTATATAAATTAAAAGACATATCTTTCCTTTCTATTACCAAGTTTTTCTCAGGGATGTAAGGGATATTTTGGGTTAATGTTTATGAAATAACTTTTTTGTCAAAACTCAATGCATAAATACTTCTAAAAAAGTGAGCCAGCAAACACCAAATAACATCATACAACAGTTAAACTGACTACATTATGACAGGAAATGGCTAGTAACCAATGTGGAAATCATTTCCTAATCAACTATGTACAGCCATACTATCATCTTACTAAAGAAAAGACAAAAATTGTTAGCAGATTAAAAAGCAGATAAAAATTGTTGACAATTTAGGCAATTCCAACCTTACCAACTAAACTCAATGCCCCAAATGACAAATAAATTAATAGACATTGATATAGATTATCATTAAGTTTAGTCAAAATAAACCAGTCATCACTAGAAGAACAAGAAAGTGTAGAAATGACCTCAGGCAGCAAACACTTGATCTCTTTGCTAAGCACATAGCAGAACAGGGGAATATCTATGAAAATACAAACTCATCTTTAAAATCTTATAAAATAGGCTAGTGGAAGATTATGGATGGTATTGTCACATGTAAGATTAAGATTAATATCCAATAACTCCAAGTATTATGTTTTATAAGATTTATTAGTGATTACTTGAAGTAAAAGAAATGAAAGGACAAAAGTAAAAACCTGAGCAAAATCCCCTTTCCCAGCTGCAATCAGGGGAAAAGAGTGTGTGAAGGCGGAGCTACATAAAACTTATATCTCCCCTATGTTAGTACATAATGTGAGAAGGAACACGGGAAGTTGAGATTTAGAGTCCTGGGGAGCAAATCCTAATTACACACACATAAAAAAAGAAGCTTTGAAAATGTTTACAGAAGTCATCAACAGACCAAATTAAGCCAGAGATGACTCTGGAAGGATAACGAATAGCTTAGAAATGGAAACAATTTATCAAGATTTCTGTGACAAATTGTTTCCTCCATTGATGAGGGTAAGGTCGCAACATTTAAATTCTAATATTATGTAGTTTCTGATTTTAGACTGGGAATAGTATAATTTTGAAGGTGTTTAGGAATTGATTCTCAAGATATCTGAAAACAAGCCTAAAAAATGCTTGGGAAAAACTAGATATTATTAGTACTGAAAAAAGGCAACCAACTCTTCCCACCTCTATAAAAAAATCCTTATGAGCAGAATTAATGTATCAAGAGTATCTTAGATGAAGGTATGAGAAGGGAAACTCTCACAAAGGATGTTTAGATCACGTTTTTAGTCAAGTAATTCAATGAAAGGCAAAGGAAAAAAAGATCTCATTGCATTTATTGTCATATGTATGTAAAAAAATCCAAACATATGCTTTTGTAAAAAAAAAATGCTGCTGTAAAGGCTTTTCTTAAATCAATCCAATTTGACAAACAGTTATTAAGGACCAATTCTGTTTTTGGAACATTGCTAGGCAAAGGGGATACAAAGATAAAAAGGAAGGTTCCTGCTTTCAAGGAGATTATGATCTAAGATAAGGAAAACAACACATATACAAATAGGCAAATACAAACATATACTAAATAAACCATTTTCAAGAGGACAGATATTAAAGAAAGGTCCATTAAGAAATAGTGCTTGAACTGAGCCTTAAAGAAGGTAGAGATTCCACGAAGCAAAGCTAAGAATAAGGGCATTCTAGATAAAGATGGGAAATGTTGCAAATAAAAAGCAGTTTGGCTGAAATATAGAGGCCACAAAGGGTAATAATATGAATTAAGTAAAAAAAAAGATAGGTTGGAGTGAGATTATGAAGACCTTTACATGCAAAAGAGAGGAAATAGAGATTTTATCTTGGAAGCAATAGAGAATTCTTGTAGCTTCTTAAGCAGGAGAATTACATGGTTAGAACTACACTTTTGAGAGCATCAATTTGGCACCTGTGTGAAAGATGGATTGGAGAGAAAGGAAGATTGAGACAAGATCAATTAGGTATCTTTTTTTCAAAAGGTGGTGGGGATGAACTAGGATTGTGCCTATATGAGGAGAGAGCTGAATATGAGATACTATGGAGGATGATAGGAGTTGGCAAGTAACTGAATATGGGAAATGCAGGAGAATTTTGGATAACTCCAAGATCTCAAACACAGATGACAGGATAGTGGTATCATTAACAGAAATAAGGGATTTAGGAAGAGGGGTGGGATTTTTTAAAGAGGGACAGAAATTGCAAAGATAATGACTTCTGTTTTGAACATGCTGGGTTTGAAGAGTCTATGAAATGTCCAGAAGGCAGCTGGTAATAGGACCAGAATTCAGGAAAAAGATGAGGTGTGGATAAGTAGAATGAGAAATTTTTTCTTAAAAAATTAAGATTTGAGAACCATCTTCATAGAGATAATTGAATCAATCAGTTCACCAGAATATAGTAAAATCATACAATAGTCCTTAAAGATCTAACAGATAATTGTGCTCAATGGTCATATTATTACTAATATCAATGAAGCATAAAACAAGGAAACTTGCTTACCAAAAATGTTTAACATTGTCTTGTAGGTTTCCAGCATGGTGGCCAAATGGAAAATACCCTGTAGAGGAGGGTCTTCAGACTTGTCAATGACATTGCATTGTTTTCATGAACCCCAATAATACTGTAAAGTTTCCTAAATGGATTATGATTTTTGAAAATTCAAACAAACTTTCCACACAGGAAAATCCAAGTAGATAAATACAAATTATTATATGTGATTGGATGGTGATCATAAAAAGCTGGTCCATTTATCTATGTTATATGCATAAACAATGTTACATATTATATATCACATATAATATACATACTATATCATCACATGTGTTTGATAGACATTGTAGATGAATAATGAACTGGGGATCTGAGTATGAATGGTTAAATTTCCTACTAAATTGGCTTTGGGAAACTAGTGTTTTAAATAATCCCAAGCTTCTTTCTAAATCTTCATCTTTTTTAACATCATTATTCCTCCAGTGACACTGTTTGTCATGCAAGTCTCTGAAAAATTGGTTGCAAGTCACCCAAAGAACAATGCAAAATGTATTACAGATGTAAACAGACTATAGCATATTCAACAATAAAGAACTGTGCTAATCAGAGAAATGTATGTCTCGAAAAAGAAGTGGGTTGGGCATGTAATAAAAGTGAAGGATATAGCAAGATAGCCTTCCTTGTTCCTTATTACCCATACAATGTCAAGCTATCTAGAGGATGGCTCCTAGTACAATGAGTGGACTCACTGGACAGGATTTATAAGGGAAGAGATGCTTAGGATTAAAATGGCTGAAAACATTCTGCACAGTTGGAATGTACACTGATGAAATCAAGAGGAATATGGAAATATTTTTTACACTGTATCTTGTATGTTTAATTATTGTTGCAAATATGTTACTCTCTATTCCCACCACTCTCCCTACCTTCTCCTTTCCTTTTGTTGTCCTTCAGTTCAACTGTAATGTCAGCTTTTCAGAAACCACTGTGTTGTTTGCCATTCACAACTGTAGGGTAAAACTGGAAGAATATCAATTTTTTTAAATGTTTTCTTCTAAGCAGTATTTTAAGATGATTGAAAATACTATGCAATTTCCCAAACTCAATCTAGTCTACTTTTCCCTCCTTATTCAATTCTGGTCCCAAATTTTGACTCATCTATAGTACCTATGTATTAATGGACACAAACAATGGGCTGCCATTCAACTGCGTGCCACTCTCTAGACAAATTTTCTATTTGTCTTTTCCTGTGTGAACTGTTAAATTTCTCTTTTTTGAATGGTCATGGATTTTTGTGAGGCAGCTCAAGAGCATCATGCATGGTATCAAACTCAAATAGAAAAGGAAACAAGTAAACCATACATAAGGTTCACTGAGGTCAACATGTGAATTAGAAAATCACATATTCATATTTTATCTATGTTTTATTGTATCATTTATTTTGTTAAATAATTACCAATTACATTTTAGTCTGGTTTAGTCAAGTTTTAGAACTTGAAACCAATCAGGAATATGAGCCATGTGGGGCTCAGAAGGGCTATGTATTTGACATTTCTGCTTGAGAATTGTGGGGCCTGATGTACTCAGCATAGTATCATCTGCAAGATATCTATCTTATCCAAAGCCTCTACATCATATTCTCCATATAAGTTTTGGCCAGAATATGTTTTCCTGCTTATGCTGTACTTGATATGCATAACTGTAGTAGGACTATTGATCAAAATCATCTTTGTGGCTACATTTATCAGGGAATTTTTATGATCTTAACATATGCATGATATATCTTGTTAGAGAAAAGGCTTTAGGATTGAATTTCATTTTATCTCAGGATTTTTATAATCAACAAATAAATATGGCAAGATCATTGCATTCTCTGCATCTTTCAGTCAGCTGTGACTAAAAATATGATCTGCAAAAAAACACTATCCATTTCTTTTTATATTTTTATCAAAGATTCCATAAAATACATTTAGACCATTCTCATAAAGACGTATGAAAATGGTCTAAATGTATGTTCTCTCTCAAATGCCTTTGGGGGGGGGGGCGGCTGTAGTGGAATAACAATACTATCCATAATTTTTTCCATTCACTGTCTTCTCTTCATTCATAGATCTTGAAAACTTGTTTCTTAAGCTTTAAAACTGAATTGTTTTTAGCAAAGATCTCTTCTATATGTACTTGGTCTGGTCCTATTGTTCTTCTTGTCTTCATCGTCTTTAGTACAATTTCACTTCCTAATACAGTATATCAGGAACTGAGATGCTGGGGTTCACATGTGGTGGTTCCACTGTCATCAATAATGAAAAAAAAATGAAAAGAAATGCTTATAAATCCATTCCATATTTCATCTATTGGCTGTTCTCTTTTCAGTTTAATCTATTGTTATTTGGATGAGTTAGCATAGATGAGTGTCAGGATAAACTTTTTTGAGAACCATTTTACACCTCAAGATAGAAACTGGACACCAGTGATCAATAAATGGGAATTCTTAAATGAAGACCTCCTTAGCTACCAGTGCAAGTCAGGGTGAGTTGCCTAGCGCTATAGGAAGGTTAAATGATTTAGCCCAGGGACATAGAGCCAGCATATGTTGGAACTTGAATCCAAATCTCCATGAGTTTGAGCCTGGGTTCTCTGTTCACTATGCCATTATAACTCTCACACATGGGTTTTTACAATTTGTTGAACTGAATAAATAGTCTTAGCTGACCAGAAGAGAATAAAATACATGCAACCACTGAAATTGAGTAGACTCATAGAATCTCAGAGTTGGAAGTAATATCAGTGGCTACTTACTTTAAATCTGTACCCCAAACCAAAATTCCCATCTGGGCATTTAATTTTCAATTGTAGACATTTTTAGTGAGAGGGAATTTGCTGTCCCTTGAAGCAAACTATTTCATTTTTGACAGTTTGAGTTATTAGAAAGTTTTATTTTCTTACATTTTGCCTAAATCTGCCTCCTAACTTCTCATTGCTTCTAGTACTGACCTCTGGGACCAATACTTTCCCCTTTCAGGAAAAAAAACCAAACAAAACTCTCCACTAAATTACCTTTGGACACTTAACTACAAAGTATCATTCAAATTTTAGGATAATAAAGGATTTTGCTTTCTTTTTAAATTTTTGGCTGGAGAAAATGGGAAAGAAAATCACTGAAAACTACTGACTGCTAACTTTTGTTATGTATGCAGACATATTTCAGCTAAGTGTCTTTTCTTTTGCTCTGTCAAATAATTGTTAAAAGGTAGCAAACAGAGCAATATCAAATGCTGAGGCTGCAAAGGACACGGGTCTGGAAAAATAACTAGTAATTATTTACAACTATGTAGAGTTAATATTACTGAAATGGAAACACAACAAATATGTTCAAAGGCTTAATTTTACAATAGTTGAAGCACAACTTATTGCAGCAACTGAAAACATTTTTTTAAAACCTACTGTCAAACAGAACTCAGACTACATTTAGCAAAGGTTAAAAAAGGAGCAATTTAATTATTACAGTGTACAGAGTGCTCTATGAAGTTATTAAAAAAGTGAAAAAAAATAGTGCATTAAATTGCTGCAGTCTTTACATTGTAAAAATAAAAGTTAACAGTAGTATGAAAAAAGCCATTCACAAAGCCAGCTGTCTGTAGTGAATAGACCAGCTAAATTGTAGTATTTGGGAAATACTTATAAAGCTGTATTTAAAAAATAAAAAATAACCATTTATAAAAATGAAAGCAGCATGCATATCCAAAGCTCTTCCATAACTTTCTCTTAGTTGACAAATGTTTAGGTAAAAATCAAAAGCTTAATATTCATCTTTCATTAAATTAGGTGAAACAAACTAGCAAAGCCCACTAGATCTGGTCACTCAAAAGCATTTTACTATCAAAAAACTCAACTGAATTTTTCTTCTATGAAGACAGCACATTTTTTAAAATATAATCACAAACAAAAGTCTTTCCCCTAAATAGAAATGAACAGCACCAGTCTTTACAAATAAGTTAATAAGAACTTTTAGTCTCTTGGTATAGCAAAATAGTTGTTAATACTACAATAATTTGTGAGCAAAATCTAGCTTTTAAATGGCTAATTATACTTATTACTTTAGGAATTTTTCCCTATAGCTATTAAATTTGTTATACAAGGTAGAATTTGGGATTCTAGAAAATTCTGGACTGATGCGTTTTCTGTACACTAGTTTACAATATTGTTAAGAACACTCATTAAGCATATATTTACTACATATTCTTTTTCACATTTTTGGTACAAAGTTTATTTCAGAGATTCTTTTTGTAAATGCGTATGCCAGCCTTTTTCCATATTCAGTACATCGTTTTCTTCAGTTTAATGAAAAGCAAAATCAGCCTTTAATTAAAATATAAACAGAAGTATTACAGATATTAATAGTAGCATCCAAGTGATGTCTTCAACTTGAAAAAGCCAATGACATAGGCCCTGTAGCTTAGGGTTCCAAAATGTATAAATATGATGCATTTTCGTTTACATATAAGTTGTACAAGCACATGCACAACTTTCAACATTAGTGCAGGGCCTGATAAATAAGACACAGAAATAAATCAGTCATTTTTTAAACTGTTTCTAAGAACTTTTACTCTGTAAAATGTTTGGTCACTCAAAGCTATAAGCTTAATCACATATCAGAGAACACAGGCAATAAAGCCCATCTTACCAGAACATACAGTATTAAGCTGGACAAAATTATAAGAGGACAAAATCTAGTGGTCACTTAATTCCCTCAAAAAAGCCTAAATAACAGAATGTTTCCATCCCATATCAGAATAAAAATGTACTGTATTAAAATCTGAATTTTTACAAGTTGTCTTTTAATCAGTGTTCTATTTACAGTGCAGAATTTCCACCAACTGCAGTAGTTTAACTTTGGCACAACACTAAGTTCCATTCCTTTCGAGTATTCAATCCTATGTTATGAGAATGTGTATATGTCCAAAAATATTCTCAGTTTCATTAAAGATTAAGCCCATTCACAGTAAATCAGATTTCTTGAATTCAAGAATTGAGTCCCCTTCACCACTGTAGGTAACTATAAAAGAAAAACATAAGACTGAAAAAGTCAAGAAAAAAAATGTTAGTCAAAACCATGTCTGAATTTTTCTTAAAGCACGTTAGACATAATAACTACAGGAAAAGTTAACTAATTGTGAATACATCCTTTATCCTTTCTGGTTATTCATAAAAGCATCTGCTGCCCACGGTTTATAAAATGCATTGAACTTCAGGTATAATTATCATAGATATAAATTGTATAAGCCTTGTATATAATAAATTTTACTTATGTGAGTAGGGTCTCTAATAATTTATCAAAGAGGATAGTTTTTAAAAAGTAGGCTTTATTTACATGCTTTATGACATATAAATGTGTGTATATATATAATTAGAGGGGGTGTTGTAGGGCATAGGGGCTTGTATTCTTTTATCTGCAAGGACAATATGTGTGTGTGTGTGTGTGTTTGTGTGTGTGTGTGTGTGTAGATATATACAAGTATACTTTCCTTTATGCCATCTGGTAAGATTAGCCCATATTTTTACTGAGTTGCTATTTGAAACAAAATTGTGATACATTCTTTTGTAAAGTGAAAAATTCTCTTATAATGTATGTTTTATAAATCCGGATTTATTTTAGAAGAAAGGTATCCCTATGTACATGGCACACAAATGCACATACAATATACATGAGTTTTCTTTTTAAAAAAACTATAGTGTTATCATGGGAATTTTCTGAACAGAAATAGTATTATTTTATTTAGCATAAATACTGCCCATGCAAACTTGTTAAAGTAATATTAAAATTTACAACAGTGCAAAGAGTTTCGTGTTTTTACTAGATTTCAACCACTTCCAAAAAAGCACATGAGGGTCTGAGATAAAGAAATCATCACAGCAGCAATTCTGTTGATTTATTTTGGCTGCATATGTATTTTCTCTCTCTCTCTTTTTTTTTTTTTTAGAAATAATTGGAGTGGGCTGTTAAAAGCATTTTGTGCATCTGGATCAGAAGAAGGATGGTTTAAATATTTCTGAGACTATAAAAGGGCAAAAGAAATTTTAGGATTAATCTATCTAAAATGTTTAAGCTATGACTTAGAATGGTTATGTTGGATGATCAAAGGTAATTGACTTTGCTACTACTAGCAATTCAATGATACAGGACAATTTTGTGGGACTTAAGAGAAAGAATGCTATCTGCATCTAGAGAAAGAAGTATGGGAGTAGAAATCCAGAAGAAAACATTTGATTAGTTTTAAAAGATTACTCTTTTACAAAAATGAATAATATGGATTGGGCAGCTGGGTAGCTCAGTAGATTGAGAGCCAGGCCTAGAGATGGGAAGACCTGGGTTCAAATCTGGTCTCTGACACTTCCTAGCTGTGTGACCCTGGGCAAGTCACTTAACTCCCAACTGCCTAGCCCTTACCGCTCTTCTGCCTTAGAACCAATACATAGTATTGATTCTAAGGTGGAAAGTAAGGATTTTTTTTTTAAAAGAATAATATGGAAATAGGTTCAAGTGATAATATGTATATGTATAACCCAGTGGAATTGCTTGTCAACTCCGGAAGGCAGGGGGGGCTGAGGGGAAGGTGAAATCATGAATCATGGAATCATGCAAAAATTTTAAAATTAAAAAAATTAATAGAAAAAAATAATGCTTATGTTATGCTTCATAAACAGAAATTAAGTTTATTCTGTTTAATAAAATAGTTGTATTTTTAGTTCCCATCTGTTTTCATGATTATATTAATTTTTAAAAGCTAGAAAAGGGACTAGACAGTAATTGTTGAGAAAATGCTTATGAATCTAGGAATAGAAATATGAAAAGCACAAATAAATAAAGAGAAGAAAGTTATAGGTTGAAGAATGGCAGAGAATAGATTAAGTCAAGAGAGAACTATGTATGTATGTATCATGTGCAAAATACTGAAAAAAGGCCCTTTTCCCCTCCCCTACTTCATTTTGAGAACATTACAATGTTTTCAGACAGCATAATGCTACTTTGTGTGAATACTCAACCGTATTTCTCAGTACTAACATACCAACATATTTTATGACTGTTGCATTATTTTTAATTGCATTTCTATCTTGGAAATAAGCAAAATGTTTCAAAACATTACAAGAAAAACAGAACATCTAATAACCTAATATAGCTATATGAATGAATATTGCCAACAACAACCTTTAAGAATCTACATTTCTAACATGAACTAAATTTTCAGAGGAATTACAACTAGACTTTAAAAAAATGAAAAGTTTTACCAGGCTAGGGATATTTCATTCTCTGAGGTCCTGGGACCTCACAGAATAGGCAAACCTTCATTTTTGGAGGTAAGATGGAAAAAGAAAAGCACTGGAGCCAAAAAGCTGATCCAAGTTTCCCCTCTGACAAGTATATAGACTCCCAAGTGATTCAACACTTGTAAGTTTTGATCTCATCTGCAATATGGGAATAACAATTAGCCCTTTACCTTCCAGGATCTTCATAAGAAAAGTATGATGAACTGCCACACACTACGTAAAGTGTGAGCTATTTTTATGATAAGATACTCTTAGCTTTGTATTCTTGAGTGTCGATTATAAGTACTTGATCTCCAAAACACCAAGGACAAGCTATAATCAACTCATCTTTAGCTTTCAAAAAGAGATATAAAAAACAAAACAATTGCCTGACCAGATACGAATCCTGAAATGAACTAAAATAAGGTCTCTTGGATTTAAATTGAATAATGACTACACTTATTAAATGAAGCATCTTATATTCCTAACTAAAAGGCTAATAAGTTTAGTGTGCAGGGGGAGCAACAGTTGGAATTCAGTAAAACTTGAAACACAATGAGAAAAAAAATAAGCAAATACCAATTTTCGCCTAGTTTCCTAAAACTGAGCAATCCTCACTCCTGCAGTTATTCTTTCCTTTGGCTATATTCATTTCCCCTTCTTTTTCATTTTAATTTTTGAATTCTTTCCTTAAATAGGCAAAAAATCAAGCTTTAGTAAAGGATGGGTTGAAAAAAAAAGAAACACATTTTAGTAATTCTAGTTTTTTTCAAGTCCCTTTCCCCAAAGAAGTGGTTAAAAATATAAAACAATTAAAATACATTTACATATAATACTCAGTGAGAAAAGAGAGATGTACTTTGAATCATATATGCAATTGAATGATACTGGGGACCATTAATTGTGGATAGAATATAAAATGCTTAGTCTCGGTATAACAGCAAAACGGGCTTTTTAGCTGATTTGGGAACAAACTATTTGTTGGCCATGCTAGTAGAATCTGGTCTTTTTATTTGATGAAGGAAAAGTAACCCTAGAAGCTATTATATCTGAAAGTCATTTAATGAAGTGACATTTTCAAATGTATATAGATGAAATGTGCGTACACATGTAAAAAAAACTTACATTTTTTAATCATCTGACTTAGAGAGTTTCCGCTTAACATGTCGTGGGGGTTCCCAGGTATCACTATCATCTGTTTCTTCATCATCCTCTTCCTGATCATCTATTATCTCATCATCATCTTCATTCTCCTCAAATAGCTCTATTCCTAACTCAGATCTTCTTTGTCTTTCTGCAAACCACTCTCTGACCTGCTCATAACCCATATGTGATTTGGCAACAAGTTCATCAAGGTCTTGCTCATTAAGAAATTTGTGCTTCATGTAATAATCCTTAAGTATTGCAGTTCCAGTTTTAAATTTTATGAGTGATGGTATACGGTCCCAGTTGTTTAGTCTTTTGCTTCCTCTAGGCCGCCCACGGGGTCTTCCCCTTCCCCTCCCCTTTGGTCTTCCTCTTCCTCTTCTCCTAAAGGAAGCCTGTCCATTCATACTATTTGAACTGGCACTCTGATAGTAATAGTACCATTTTAAATTACCATTTTTCCAAGCATATCGTGTATCTCCAAACCAACTAACAATATCTGTCCTAGCAAGCCCACTTTCCTCAGCCAGCTTGTCATATTCTTCTGGTGATGGCCATTGTGTCCGAACAAATGCACTTTTAAGTATGTGCAACTGCTCTGGTGACTTTTTACACACTTTATTTGTGGTGGTCACTAACTTAGATGCTCCAGATTCTTCTTGAGGAGAAGCTTCTCCAGGTTCTTCTTTGGAACTGCCTGCATTGCTTTCATCTATTTCTGTTTTCTCTTCCTTTGAAGTTTTGGATTTCTTTCTCTCTGTAAACCAGACATCAATTTCTCTTCTAGTAAGTTTGGTTTGTGCTCTTAACCTGTTTAACTCTTCATCAGTAAGTATAGGATTAGTGAGGAAACTTGCTTGGAGGACACGCAGCTGCTCTGAAGTTTTCTCTTTAAATTTTTGCGGAGTAAAATCAGGGAAAGAATTCCCTGGCTGCTTAGGCTGTGGAGTGACAATAGTTGGGGATTCTGCAGTCTCATCACTAGAGTCTATAACAATAGGGGTACAAGCTTCACTGTTGAGATGGATACACTGATTACTCTTAGAATTTCTCTGGTTATATCTTGTGTCACTAAACCATTTTTTGATCTCACCTTTAGTCAAGCCAGTTATTTTCATAAGCCGGATCACCTCAGAGTCATGAGGAAATTGATTTTTAAGGTAGCTAACTTTTAATTCTGCCAGCTGTTCTTTTGTCTTTTTTGCCCGGATACCAAATGAATCGGGATTCACTAATGCAGTTTCGTGCTTTATTAACTGAGAAGCTGGAGCTGGGGTTGGAGCTGGGGTTGGAGCTGGGGCTGGGGCTGGCGTTGGAGCTGGAGCTGGAGCTGGAGCTGGAGCTGGGGCTGGGGCTGGGGCTGGGGCTGGGGCTGGGGCTGGAGCTGGAGTTGCAGCTACTGGCTTTGTTTCTGCAGTAGGCTGAGCACTGTGCACCTGACTTTTCTGCATATGAGTCTGATTTGGAACCCCTGCAACTGTCAAAGCTATAGGTGTCGTTACTGGCAATTGATTAGTGCCAGCTACTTGTGTAAGGACTAGACCTGGCTGGCCAACTATTTGGCATGTCTGTAAAATGGAAGGTAAACCATTACTAGCTGCTGAAATATGTGTAGGAATCACTGTTATGGTTTGTGGTACAGTATGTACTGTGCCATTGAATTGTTTTCTCCTTGCTTCCTCTACTTCTTCTGGAGTCCAACTAACACCATGTTTTAGGCGTTGGGCTGAAAACCATATCTTGATCTGTTCCTCTGTATATTTTGCTTGAGCAGATAGAACTGTAATTTCAGACATTGTTGGATAAGGGAATTTATTATAGGTGTTGAGCAAAAGGGGATTGTTGTCCAAAGCAGCATTATAGGTAGGAATGCTGTTAAGAGGGATTAAAACTTTAGGAATCAAGTTAGAATTCTGTTGAGCCGATACAGCTGCTGTTATCACCTGTGCTAACCCAGGTTGAAGAACTGTTGCTGGGGTAACTACAGTGTTTGTAGTATTTGGATGTATACTATTTACAACAGAAGTACTTGTATTAGACTCAGATGCTGATGAAGTTGGATTTTTAACTACTTCTTCATGACCTGATTTAGTTTCATTCTCTTTTTCTTCTGGAATGTCTTCAGAGTTATGGAAAACTGCAATCCGTTTATTCTCTACTTTATTTTTCATCATTTTCATTATAGGAGTTTTGCTGATAGAAATCCCTGATGAGGGAGTTTCTATAGATTCTATCTGATCTGAATTCTCTTCTTTAACAAAACTACCATCAAAAGTCAGATCATTAATTGTTTGCTCAAAGATTGTCTGATTATTTCGTTTCACCATAGTCAGCTTAAAATTTTCTTCTCCAGGATGATATTTCAAATTATGTTCAGAAAGCGCATCATATCTTTTGGTAAGAAAATTGCATTCAACACAAACATAGGATGAATTTAACACTACATTGGGATGCTCTGAATCTACATGAAAGGTAAACATATTAAGATCTGGAGTTTGAAAAGTACAATATTTACATTCATAGCCACCTTCAACTTTTTTATTTTGTTGATTGTCAGAATCTACAAGCTCTTGAACATCTTCATCACTTGAGATACTTTCTGCTGCTGCATTTTCTATTGGTGTAAGTACAGGGGGACCTTCATCCAAGTCTGATATCAATTCTAGGTCCGGATCCTGTTCACTGGCAAGGACCATGCAAGGAGTTGTTGATTTTCTTTTGCTTGCCATTCTATTTTTGTGAGGAAAATCACAACTGTGATTAGAAAGCAATGAAGATCAAATTCCTTCAGTTATCTTCATTTGAAAGAAATGGCTTTTGGTTCTGTGAGTCCATCCCATCTGCAGCTTTTTCATAGTGCAATCAAGAGAAGAACTTGTAGTTGGTAGTTGCAAAGCTGTATTGCTGAATTTTTGAAGCAAACATCCAATCACCTATATAAAAAAACACAAGTTTTACAGTGAATGATTATGACTTTTTAAATAAAATACAGTAACATTATAGAAATCATTTATAAAACATAAAAATCAGAAATTATTAGTAATCATGTTCATATTAGCTGATAATTACATAGTACTTCAAGGTTTGCAGTGATACACAAGTACTTATATATTCAAATTTAATCCCTTAAGAAAATAATTAGGCAAAATGATTATCCCAAAGTTTATACAATGCATTAAAGCTGATGTACTTTCTTTAGGAGAGAATACTTGGGCCCTCATTCACAGTCCATTTATCAAATTTGCCAGAATTTTGTAAAAATTAGAGTAAACTGTCTTCCTAGACCAAACAACAGTTAAAAAGGGCTAGGGAATAGCCAGGCACACAGATAGAAAAGAAACTATACTTGACTGTGAGACAAAAAGAGTTAAAAAAAAGGCAAAAAAAAACAAACTAGACAACTCAGAAGACAGAATCTAAGGTCATTAAACATAGGGACAAATGGCTCCTCCATACCTTGAAAGGATCTAAAGTGGATCACAGCAGAAAACAAAGATGTTTATAATGACCATACTGAAGATTCGCCCCCCACCCCCCAATAATGCCCAACACAATACTATATGAACAATGATGAGCTAAAGAACATCCAAATGGTCTTTGAGTCTTAGTCACATAGGGATTGGTTGAGGGAACCAGGGATGTTTAGCCTGAGGAAGTGACAGTATAAGAATAATTGCTATCACCAATATAGTGCTTTCTATGTGTTAGGTATCGTATAAAAGTATCTGCAAATACCTGAAGGTTTGTGCTGTGGAAGATGGGTTAGATTTGTTCTGCTTGGAAGAGCCAGGGCCAAGAGGTAGAAGTTGCAAAAAAAGCAAATTTTGGTTTAACATCAGGTGTCAGGTTTCCTAATAATTAGAGATGTCCAGAAATAGAGCAGGTTTACTCTAGAAGCAATGGATATAACTCATTGGATATCTTCAAGCAAAAGTTAAATGAGCATATGTCAGAATATTGTAGTAGGGATTCTTTGTTTGGCCAACATTGTTTCCAACAATAAAATTCTGTGAATCTGTAGAACCCTTTTTAGGGACCATCTCATTTCCTAGTTAGGGCTCCATACCTCTCAACATCTTTGCTTACAGATCATTACCCAAGCCAAGAGATATCTGTTGACAGGAAAGGTAAATTAAAACAAAGGGAAAAATGGGAAAAATTCAATCAGTCAAGAAGCACCCAGAAGGGCTTCAATAGTATAGTAGTAGTCTCTCAGTAACCGAGGATGACGATTGTCTTTGTGCGTTTTTGTGCACAAAGACACTTGTGTGTGAAGATTTAAGTGGAAAAGTAGATGCACAGAGACTGTCCCACTCTCTTGGCATTGGAAGCCTGGGTCCAGTGGCACGAAAAGTCGTTACACTTGGAGACTTCCTCAGCTGCACTGGATGGCCAAGTTGTCCTTTGTGCTCCAACACGCCCTAAGCACTCCACAGTGTATGGGATGTATGGGGTGCTCTGGGAGGAGTAATATATTTGGTATGGAGGGCTTGTTGTGCCCTTCTAGGGCAGCTCTCCAGCCTCTGACCCCCTCCTGACACCCAGCTCTCACTTGTGGCTCCCAGTAGCTGCTAGCATGCAGCAGCGGCCACACCCCGGGCAACGGCTTCGACAGACCAGCTAAACCTTGTGAGGGTAGCCATAGGGTCGTCGACTCCTGGTGAACCAGGGCTTTGCTCACCCAGCATGTGAAGACTTTCGGCGGAACAGGCGGAAGAAACCAACAAGAAGGTTCAATGGCTGAGATGGCAATGCAGGGCTTCAATAAGGATTGGATTAAGTGCCAAACTCTTGAGATACAAAGAAAGGCGAAAAAGTCCCCACTCCCAAGGTGCTTCCAGTTCAATGGGGGGATAATATGTAAATAAATATGTACAAATATACCATATACAGGATAAAAAAGAAATAATCAACAGAAGGAAGACACTAGACCAAAGAAGGGCTGGGAAAAGCTTCTTGTACAAAGTAGGATTTTAGCTGAGACTGGAAGGAAACCAGGGAAGCCATGAGACAGAGATAAAGCAGATTCTAGGTATGAAGGACAATCAGAAAAAAAGCCCAGGGCCAAGAGATGGAGTGTCTTGTATGGAGAACAGCAAGGAGGTCAATGTCATTAGACTGAAAAGTACATTGAAAGGTGAATGAGAGAAAGTGGGTCAAGGTGTAAAAAGACTGGAAAGGTAGGGAGGGCTGAGCTATGAAGAGTCTTGTACTCCAAACACAAATCAATAATGAAAGATTTGGGGAGAAAGCAGGCCCACTAAATTATTTATATGAGAATTTAAATGTTCGAAGATATGCAGTCCTAGTGAGTCATTTACTAAAATCATGGAAAATGGAAATATTTTCATCAGTGAGTTTTTAGTTATAATTTTAGTCATTATAATGAGCTATAACATACAATTTATTAAAATAACTCAAAAATGTGAAGTGAGAATTACAGGAGATATTGTACTAAAAGTTGACACAATGGAGATTACTCAAGGAAGGCTCTGATTAACCCAATCAGCATGTGAGACCATAGGACACGAGGTCTTTATCAAAAGGACCTCTGAAGAAGCTAGAAATGCACTGGAACCACTTGCTAAAAGACATACTCTCTAATCCCTATTGCTAAGAAGTGAAAAAGATGTTTCTGATTGGTTCCCAGTGACTGGAGTTGCCCCTTTTGATTGAACGACCAAAGTCCAAGAAACCAGACTCTTGTTGGAGGAACCATCCTTAGGATTTATAATGAGGGAGCTATCTAGCCCTTTTCCCCCTTAAACTTCTAGACAGAAGAAAAGTACAGCAAGAAGGCAGAGAGTTTTCTAGAGTACAGCAAGAAGGCAGAGAGTTTTCTCCCATCTTCCCCTATTCCCTAAAACTGATATCCTTAGACCTACAGGACCTGGATGCCTTCTTTAGCCTGCTTCCTCTTCTGAGCACAGGACAGAAAGACTAGCAATCATGATAACAGAGTTTTCCAGTCTTGGGGCTACCTCATGGGGTAAATCCGAAATAGAAAGTTCTAATCTTGTGAGTTTGAAAGGGGTGGTTCAGGCTGCCCAGAGGGAGATTTCCTTAACAGAGTCCTTAGAGAAAAAGCAGATTGTCAACAGGAGGACACTATAGCAAAAGAATTAAAGTAGGGCTCCAGCCAAGGGGAGAACCTGACCTCTGGAGTCAGGCCTCCAGGACTGAACCTGGTACATATGAGTCTTCCTTGGGAAAGGCCCTGGATCACAAGGCACATTATTATATCTACTAATACTAAATACAGAGAAAATAGTTTTGTTTGCTTCTAGGGTCAAAAGTAAGCAAATCCCTTCAGTTGAGTAGGCCCAAACATTTCCTACTATAGACTATAGATAGTATTTCTTTCTTTTTAAACCCTTACCTTCTTCATTATAATCAATACTATGTATTGGTTCCAAGATGGAAGAGTGGTAAGGGCTAGGCAAAGGGGGTTAAGTGACTTGCCTAGGATCACATAGCTAGGAAATATCTGAGACCAGATTTGAGTCTAGGACCTCCCATCTCTAGGCCTGGCTCTCAATCCACTGAGTTATCCAGCTGTCCCCAATAGTATTTCTTTTGTCTAGTTTGTGGCTTATCATGAATGAGATAACCAATTAGCTTACAATAATGTTCTGAATTTCACCAGCTTCTAGAAAAGCCTAGAAATTATAAAATTACTAGCAATCCTTAAGATTATAAATTCCTTAAGAGCAGGTAACATGTTTTTTTCTTCATGTCTTCTCAGAATTTAACATTTAATCTTACACAGTATAAGCACTTAATAAATAGTGTTTGAATGAGTATGTTAAGAACATATGAAAATAGGATGACTTAGGAGGATAATAAATATGTATTAAGAACCTATTAAAATCCAGGACCTTTACAAATATTATTTCACTTGATCTTCACAATAAGGCTGGGAGGTAGCTACTATTATTATCCTCATTTTACAGATGAGAAAATTGAGATACAAAGATTATATGACTTGGTCAGGGTCTTATAGCTAAAGTCTAAAACTGAATTTGAACTCAGGTCTTCCTGACTCTAGTCCCAGCATTCTATTCAATATATTACCTTCCTACTTCTCTCTTAGAGGAGAATAAACAATTGTATGGCACAGAGTATTTAAATCTCAAATTTTAATTTAATTTAATTCAACTAAAAAAACATGTCTCTAAGAAATGATAATGTAGTCATTTCTTCTGATTGATATTTTCTACCAGTTTCTAGAGAGCTAGACAAGAGAGAGAATGAAATGCTTACCTCCTCCCAAGGGTTCCAGTACAGTATCAACAGGGCTTGGGGAACGGCTCTAAATGACAGAGCTGAAAATTGGTAGTAATTATAGAAGCAGGGGTGGATGGAATAGGCACAAAGTTGTAAGGATGTGACAAGGTTATGGGCAAATTTGTATTAACTAATATAGAATAAAGAAAGTGGAATCATCAAGAAAACAACACAGATAAGGAGAGCAATACTGTATACAAAAACAGTACTAACAAGTAGTTGAACTCAGAAAATTTTAACTCTGGTCCTGGAACACAGATGTAAAACACACTTCCTTTCTCTATGTAGAGAGAGGGGGACCAAAATGCCGCATATGCCTTCAGACACAATTGCTCTGATGATTGCTTTTGCATTAACTGTCTTTTCTTCTTCTTCTTTTTTTTTTGGTCTTTGTAAGAAAAAAAAAAGACACAGTGAGGGCAGAGTATAAAGGGAAATGACTGACATAAAAAACAAAAGGTATCATTAAATTTTTTTTAAAATAGCTATAAGAAGATCCCTTCCTACTCTGGATCTATAAACCTATAAACTAGTACAGTATAGACATCTTCCCTACTCTAGACCTCTGCTGAGATCAAGTATTGGTGGCTATCTTTATGACATATACCAACCAAAAAAGGCCCCAGTCTCTAGAGTGGGTGGACGGGAAGCAGGTATTGCCATTATAAAAATTATGTAGTTTCAGATCTCTATACATAGCTTAAACCTTTATTATCAATATAATTTTGACTGCATAAGAATGTGCCATTTAGTTTGTGGGGATGCAGCAAAATTGGGACACTAATGCATTGTTGGTAAAGTTGTGAATTAATCCAACCATTCTGGAAGGCAATTTGGAACTATGTGCAAAGGGCTTTAAAAGACTGCCTGACCTTTGATCCAGGAATACCACTATAGGGTTTGTACCACAAAGAGATAATAAGGAAAAATGTACAAAAATATTCATAGCCTTGCTCTTTGTGGTGGCAAAAAACTGGAAAATGAGGGAGTGTCCCTTGATTACAGAATGGCTGAACAACCTGTGACATCTGATGGTCATGGAATACTATTGTGCTGTAAGGAATAATGAAATAAAGCATTTCCATATGAACTGGAAGAACCTTCAGGAACTGATGCAAAGTGAAATGAGTAGAACCAAAACACTGTACACAGAAAGTGAAACATTGTGGAACTATCCAATGTAATGGACTTTACTACTAGTAGCAATGCAGTAATCCAGGACACTCCTGAAGGATTTATGAGAAGGAATGCTATCCACATCTAGAGAAAGAACTATGGGAGTAGAAATACAAAAGAAAAGCATATGACATCACTTATATATATATATATGTATATATATATAGAAACATATATATATATAGGTATGTGAATTGAGATTTTGGCTTCAAAAGATTGCTCTATAGCAAAAACAATTAATATGGAAATATGCATCAAGTAATAGCATTTGTACAACCCAGTAGAACTGCTTGTCAGCTCTGGGAGGGGGTATAGAAGAGAGGGAAAGAGAATGAATCATGTAAACATGGAAAATATGTAAAAAATAAATTAATTTTTAAAAGAATGTGTCATTTATAATAATGTTTTATGAAATTAATTATGCTTTGTGTTAATTTTGCCCCTCCATATTTTCACAGATCAAATTAACATTCCATAAGTTATACTTTTATCCTACCCTATTTGGCAATGTTCATCATCTAAAAGTTCATTTACTTAAGAAACACTAAGTGCCTATGTAGACAGAATTGTAGCTAAGCAGTGAAGATGATGATATTAAATTTAGACAGTTCTTGCCCTGATGAAATATATAATCTAAAAAATCATAAGGTGTTACTAGGTGGCTAAATGGATACAATGTGTTTAGAGGTAGGAAGACTTGGGTTCAAATTCTGTCTCAGATACTTACTAGCTGTGTAATTGTGGGCAAGTCACTGAACCTCTCTGAGCCTCAATTTCTTCATCTGTAAAAAAACAAAAAAGAAAGAAAAGAAAAATGGGCTAACAGCACCTCCCTCCTAGGGTTGTTCTGAGGATCAAATGAAATAAACAGATATTAAAGCATTTTGGAAAAACAAATGCTATATAAATGCTAGTTATCATTATTAAAACATAGATAGCAATAATACATAAGTATTACTTGCCAATTAACTTCTTAGGAGATCTACTTTCCTCTCTATACGGGCAATATTTATACTATATAGTTATTACAGGGCTGTTTGTAAAGAAAGCACTTTGCAAACCTTAAAGTACTAGATCAATGTGAGTTTTTGGTATTAGCATAAATAATCATATTACTACTATTACTATTATGTGAATGTTAGAGAGAGTTGAGAACAAAACTGCTATAATAAGTTATCAAAAGGTGGAAATCAAGAAAGCTTTATGGAAGAAAGAATTTTCAGTCAGGCTTTAGAGGAGTCAGTAAGAATTGAAAAGGCAAAGGGAAAAATGGAAAATAATCCAGGCATAAGGAATGACATGAACAAAGCCAAGAAGGCAGAAAAGTAAAAAACATGTTCAGGGGTTAAAGACTAGTCCAATTTAGTTGGAGTATAAAATGCATGGAGGGTTGGAAGTAATATAGTTCCAGACTGTGAAAGGTCTTAAATGCTAGGCAAAGAAATTTCAAGTCTGTTCAGTAAGTAAAAGGCCACTTAATATTTCTGAACAAGAGTGACATGAACTGATATAATGTGAGCTCCTAGAAGGCAGGACTATCTCTTTTTTGTAACCAAATACAATGGCTGGCACATAAGAGATGCTTAATGAATACTTGATTAATTGAGCAGATCTATGCCTAAAGAAAATTAGTCTGGCTTTACTATCAGTGATGCAGATAAAACCAGAGTCAGGAAAACCCATTGGGAGGCTCTTTATGTATAATGTAGAAATAAATAAATAATAATAGGAAATGAAGGAAGATGGTTGTGTACATAATTGACAGGTTTTGGTACATGTTTAGAAATAAAAGGACAGAAGTTGTAGGTAACGCTGAGGTTTTAAACACTGGTCTAGGTGAAGGGTAATGTCAGACAGAAACAGAAGGAAAAGCAAATTTTAGAGAAAAGAAAAAGGATCTTAGAAAAATTAGGATATGGTATTAAGAGAATAGACTTTTTTTACTTTTAGGACCATGGCATATGATACAAAAGTGATCAGGAATTGTATATATCTGACAAGGGCCCAGAAACTGGATAATCTGTTTAAGACTTCAAACAAAAAAGGAGGATTCAGGAAGAAGAGGGGGAAATCATGCTCAGATGCAGCTCAATAAACCAGATACCAGACACCAATAAGTATGAAGTAGAAAAAACAAAGGTAGACATGTTCAGCAATCTATAGGAAACAATGATGTCAATCAAACGATAATGCCTCATATGCCAATATACCATTATGCTATATAGCTCTATTTTGAAAGAGAACTAGACATTTAAATGTGAAGAGGTAAATATAATCTCATTAGATATGCTTGAATCTATAGAGGCTATATAGCTCATTACCAGATATGATAATGAAAGAGTCACCTTGTTCAAAGAAAAAAGGTATTAAATGTAGTTGACTTGACGTTGTATATCAAGTTCATAGTTTTCGAATTGAGAGTTTGGAACTCATTAATCCAAACCATACCCAAAAATGAAATCTTATGACAATATACCTAAACAAGTGTTCATATTGCTTCTGTTTCAAGTCTTCCAAGGAAGAATCACCCAACATTGGTAAAGATAGATCATTTCTTTTGGGGTCACCTCTAATTGTTAAGAAGTTTTCTCTGAATTCCAGGCTAATTTTGCCTATGGAAAAATTTAATCCTCTGTCCTTGGTTCTGCCTTCTAGGAGCAAAGAATAACAAGTCTAATCCTATATCTATGTAACAGCGCTATATATATGTTAACAGTGATCAAGTTCTTCCTAAGTCTTTCCTTCCCAAAGATAAGTATCCTCAGTCCCTTCAACCCCTCCTTCCTCATATGACAGAGCCTTAAGGCCATTCACTATCCTGGTTTTTCTCCTTGCTCTATAGTTTATCAATATCCTTATACTGTGAAGTTTGAAACTGATACTCCAGATGAAGATCAAGCAGGGCAGAGAGCAGGACTTCCTTATTCCTAGAAGCCAAGCTTTTCTTAATGCAGTCCAAGATCAAATTAGTTTTTTGATGCCATATAAGACTTTTGATTTGATAATCTTGTCAACTAAAACCTCTGATCTTCCTTTGTAACTGATATTTAAACACACTTTTCCCATTCTGCCCTTCTAAAATGGATTTTTTATATGTAAGAGCAAAACATTACATTTATCCCAAATGAAGTTTATCTTATTAGATTTTGCCCAATGTTTTAGCTAGTCAAGATCTTTTTTTTTTTTTAACCCTTACCTTCCGTCTTGGAATCAATACCGTGTATTGGCTCCAAGGCAGAAGAGTGGCAAGGGCTAGGCAATGGGGGTCAAGTGACTTGCCCAGAGTCACAGTTAGGGAGTGTCTGAGGCCATATTTGAACCTAGGACCTCCCATCTCTAGGTCTGGCTCTCAATCCACTGAGCTACTCTGCTGCTCTAGCACTAATGTGCTAACCATCTGTCTTAGCTTGGGGCTATCTGCTTGATGAAAATGCCATCCAGACCTTAATTTAAATCACTGATAAAAACATTTAATAGCATAAAGAATTTAACAGCACTAAAGGATATCATAAAATAACATACACAATTCCTATTACACACACACACACACACACACACACACACACACACACACACACAATCTGCCCAAACACAATCAATGCCATTAAGAAGTAGAAAGAAAACTGTTTACTAAGCAACTTACAGGTTTGGTGAAATCAACTTGGTTCTGGGGGCTTTGATCCCAAAGGAAAAAATATGTTCACTTAATGGTCTAGCCTCTTAAAGAATTCCTGACTACAATCTAACTTTTCAAGTCACCTTTGAGAATAGTGGGGTTTTTGCTCAATAATGGTAAATTCAAACTATGACTAAAGAATCCTCAGGGTAAACATAAGCATGTCTGGTATCGATTGCCACTGATCTTAGTCCTTACAGGTTTACTTAGGCACATTTTGGTTTTCACAAAAGCTGGACCATAGTGACAAACCTAATTTGCACTTTCCAAGAGAATGACCAAAAAACTTTTCAGAAGTGACTGGACTTTATAATATACCTACCACCTTTCAGTAATTCATAAATGCTATATACATCTCACAACATTCACCCTGATCTCAGAATCTCCTATGACCAGGAAGGACCTTCTTCAGTTCTTGAGTTGCTGTTGTTGTTGTTTTCCTAAACCCTTATCTTCTGTCTTAGAATCAATACTGTGTTCTGATTCTAAGGCAGAAGAGCAATAAGGGTTAGGCAATGAGGGTTAAGGGACTTGCTCAGGGTCACATAGCCAGGAAGTGTCTGAGGCTAGATTTGAACCTAGGACCTCCCAACTATAAGCATGGCTTTCAATCCAATGAGCTACCAGTTGCCCCCACTGTTCCTGAGTTGTTTTGTTCTTTCATTCAGGCCAGACTCTTCATGACTCCCCATGGGCCAACTGTCTACTGGGTTTTCTTGGCAAGTCTACCATTTCCTTCTACTGCCTTTTATGAAGGCAGGAGTTAAGTGACCTGCCCCAGGTCATACAGCTAGTATCCTGAGATCAGATCTAAACTCTATAGTGTAATGAGAAAAGGAGAGAGATAGGATAAGATTTAAAAGAAGTGGAAGGTTGTCTTTAAGGCATATAGTAGGAACTCAAGGGATAGGATTTTAGCAGGCAGAAGGAAGAGTTTGAAAGTGACAACTGCTAGAGTGAATTACTTCCTGGAGGAGGCTCTTCCTGTCTGGAAGGGAAGAGGAAAGGTGGCTTGTCAGAGCTTAGCTACCTTAACCTGACTGTGGAGGAGAAAACCCTAAATCAAATTTGGAGGTGCTCTGTTTGACTGGGGAACATCTAGAAAAAGATCTGATCATACCTGCTCTGCTTTCCATTAGGTTTTTACCTAAAAACCCTGTCAGATTGGCTTTGAGGTTTTACCTCAGGAGTTAGAACCCCTGGGGTGGACTTCTTTATTTGAGAGAAATCATAACAGGTTTTAGAGTCAGCTTGTAAACTAATCTAACCAGCTACTGAGGGTCATAAATAGGTAGCTTAGTCAGCTTTTGGGAAAACCTTGATAGAAATAGGGAGCTGGTAAGTTAGCCTGAAGACTCAAAGGCTCCCTCTTGCAAGACATGTAGAAGATTGTGGGGTGAATAGCTTGATCCCTTAGCATTAGGGACCCCTTGTTCTGATCCTCAGTTTGTGTCCCCTCATATAATAAAAGAGATACTGATTTTATATATCAATTGTTTCCAAGGCATTTGTGCAACTGGCCCAGTGAGAAAAAGTGATTCTGCTTCATTCTCACTAACTGGAGGTTAGAACACTTGGAGATCACAGCTGGGTATTCAGGGGGATCCCTAAATGGAAACTACTCTATCCACTTTATATTTTTTAATAGTCTTTCTCATTCCAGGCCCAGTGCTTTATGCCTGTATCACCAAGCTGCCCATGAATTTTAGTGGGTGTTATAGCTACTTGACTGAGGGTTCCTACTGCTACCAGTCCCTCATACCTTATTACCTCATACCTCAACAATTTTCATTGCACAGACAAATCAAAAAGACCCTTAAAGTTCAAGAGGCATTTCACTATTGTCCTATTTTGATTTACATTCATGGTAGAAGTGGAGGGTGGGGCCTGACATGCCCTCTACAGGGAACAGGTTCTCTAATTGTCCTACAATTTATCATGCTTACTTCTTGTTCTCCCAGAAAATACAGTGTAGAAGTATTGCTTAAAATCAAAATGTCATTTGATGCTGAAAGCACTATCGCAGAAGATTTCAATTTTCAGTAGTAGTCTCAGAATCTCAGCCTTGGAAAGGGTTATAAGAGTTCATATAGTTCAGTAAGTACACAAACCATATAATCTCCATCCCCAAAAGAAATCCCCTTGTAACGGAGACTATCTGTGCTTACTGCTCATTTTATTTCCAGATAGTTTTAAATGTTAGGCAATTTCTTCCTTGTATCAAGCATAATATCTCATTTCTACAACTCCCATCTGTTGCTCACAATGCTGTCCTATGAGACCAGGGGGAAAAAATATCTAAACCTGTCAACATGAAAGCCCTTCAGATAACCCCTCACTTGCCTCCTGCCTAAATCTTCCATTCTTTAGTCAAATACACCCAATTCTTTCAAATGATCTTTGTATGGTGCCAAGACCTCTCTCTACCCTAGTGATCTTTTAGATAGAACTTTTAGTTTCCAAGGGAGTGTCTTTCCTAAAATATGGTGCCCATAATTGGATGTTGTACTCCAAAGTGTCCAACTAGCAAAGAATGCAAGTGTACTACCATCTCTCTTGTTCTGAACATTATGTTTCTATTAATATGTAATCTGTTATCATTTTAATTTTTTTGGCTGCCATTTCACATTGATAATATGCCGAGTTTAGAGTCTAACAAACATATCTTTTTCATGTGAACTGTTGTTCAGCTCATTCCTTCCCCATTTTATGCTGAAGTAGTAATTTTCCTAATAAGTATAAACTTTCTATTTACTGCTACTAAATTCATATTATCAGATTCAGCCCACCATTTTAGTTTGTGAATATCTGTGTTGACCGAGTACGTTAACTCTCTCCCAGAAAATTTGAAGCATGCCATCTCTACTCCCATAATTTACAATGAAAGAACGAGGCATATCTGCTTAAAGACTAAAAGACTCAAGCAATGGGTCATGTGAGGGGTTATCTGAAGGGCTTTCATGTAAACTTGTCAGGATTAGATATGTTCTCCTTCACCTCAGGAAGCAACATTGGGAGCAATAGGTGAAATTGTAGAAATGAGATATGCTTGATATAAGGACGAAACTGCCTAACATTTAAAACTATCAAGAAATGGAATGAGCAGTAAATAGAGAGTTACAAGAGTTATAAAAATATATGATCCAACTACATTGGTATATTTACTCTTCCTTGCAAAAATACTCCATTTTTCCAATTATATGTCTTTTGTTGGCTAGACCTCAGGCCTGGAATATTCTCTACTTCCTCACCTCTACCTATCAGCTTCCATGTCTATCTTCCAGATTATATTCAAATCCCACTTTCTTCAGGTGAACTTTTCTAGGGTATCTTCTGCTACTCCTTTCCCCTAAGGTCACTTTCTATCTACTCTACATATAATTTGTATGTACCTAAATTTTTGCATGTTGTAAATCTCATTAGAAGGTGAGCTCTTTGAAAGCAAAAGCTTTGCCTTTCTTTGTATTCCTAGTGCATGACACATAATAAGTGCCTAATAGATGCTTGTTACAAAAAAATTGAATACTACAAAGCCAAAGATAAGTCCCCACTGCACTCTATGAAAGATGTTCCCCTAGGTTCACATTGATCCCTTAATCACTATTTTCATGTATAGTCATTCAAGCAGTTCAGAATCTATTTTCTAACCATAATCCATCCCCAAATATCTTAAGTCAGTTATAGAACTCAATCTCAATGATTTTTCTCCCAAGATTTCTGTTTTCCAGATCCATTATAACTCAGGGCAACAGATATGTTATCACAAAAACCCAAGCTTGGAGGCCCTTAAGTGAGAGTCCCTAACCCAGACAATTCTAAGAATCAAGAACACTATACTCACCCTACCATAGTAAGAGATAGTAGGATTATGTTTTGTTTTAAAGAGGACCAATCACAGGATGATGTCTTGACTCGAACACAAACTGGATTTATGTGAGGCATTGTTGCATGAAGTTATCAGTTTCATTCTTTCTTCCAGTCATCTCAGTCCAGTAGCAAGACAAAAATTAAGACAACTGGCGATGGTCTGGGATGCAGCAGATGACCTCATCTTCAATGTCTGACCAAGCTCTAAGTGCTCCATAGCACCTGTTTAGGCCACTGGAACAAATTGTTCTCATTCACCTATTCTGTCAGGGGAAGTCTTCACATGCTTGGGATATAGAACCCCTTAATATAACAAGTCTGAGATCTGTCAGTTACTCTCAACCTGGTTTACCTTGCCTGTTGCGATGATTTTACCATGGTGTGACTGGTAGTATTATCCTACAGCAACAGGATAATTTCAGCCAAACTCATCTGATCTCATTAGGTAAAGACCTGAAGCCTTCCTTACTCCGAAGGGGAAACCATCTTAGATTATAGATTTAGAGTAATTTTTAAAATTTTTTTTAAATTTTGTATTTTTCCATGGTTATATGATTCATGTTCTTCCCCTCCTCCCCCTCCCAGAGCCAACAAGCTATTCCACTGGGTTATATATGTATTATCACTCAGTACCTATTTCCATATTATTCATTTTTGTAATAATCTTTTAAAAAACAAAATCCCACATCCAATACCCATATAAATAAGTGATAAATCAAATATTTTCCTTCTGCGTTAAAGATTTATAATTAGAAAGGATCTTAGAGTCTCTTGCAAAACCATGGTATTTTTAAACTTGGAGAAAATGAGGTCCACAATTTAACCAGGTTCTTAGACTCTTAATTGAGCCCTCTTTCCCTCCACATCAAAGTACCTTCTTTTCTTATAGGTACATTCCACTTGTATGTACCTCACAGGACAAAACATGGGAAAATGTAAGATACTTAACCTAGTCACCCAGATTTTTGATGGTCTTGGGTACAGTATTGTCCCTAATCCCACAACACTGTGAAGGTGATAATAATTTTATTAGATGTGAGTAGCAAACTAAAAGAAAGGCAAAACTACCTTTGCACTCTCTGAACTCTTTCTTTAGAGGGATTGCAATCATAGGGACCTCTTAAATCTCTAATATACTATCTAACACATGATACAGTTCATACATGTATATGTATGCACATATATGTGTGTTTAGATATATATGTTGTTAAAACTATATGAGTATATGTATACATACTTGTATGTCCACACTATTATTAAAGTAATAATATATATAGTGAAATATTAATACTAGGAATGAAAATTTTTACCACTATTAAAAACCATGGATCAGTATGATAGGTCTGAGTGTGACTGTAAAATTTGTAATAAAAATAAAATTTCCCTGCTTTTTTCAAGAAGGGGTGTTAATTCTACCACAGAAAGTATGACACAAAAGTTCTATTCCAGGTCTAACCCAGATTACTTACAAGAGCTTAAAGAAAAAATTTACCTATATATTAGTATTTCCTAAATTTCAAAGCATAACATTTACATTCTTTACCAAGGGTCATAAGTATTAAAGTTTAATTACTTTCAAGTTAAAAGTTCTAACTATTAATAAAGTCAAATGAAGTGAACTCTTTCAGATTAGGAAAAAGTTGAAAGTGAACCACTAAACAAATTCCTGCTTTGCATATTAAAAGGAACTTAATAAATATTTGCTAAATTACTGTAGTTTCAGTAGTATTTTGTAAAAATACAGAATAGCATTGTTTATAGTAGTTAATTAATCAATACTTCCTAAAGAAGTTGGATTAAGTCACATTCTGAAAAAAGTTATACATAAAAATTTGCTTCAAAATTTAAATTTTTAAAAGATTGTATACTTTATTAAATATTTTGATTTAGGTAACTATAAGAGAAATAAAACAACCATAATAAGGTTTAATTTAGAACTCTTGCTATTTTGAGAGGTTGAGATTTTTCTCCCTAACTTAAAAAAGTATTCTCTTTTCTCACTTTAAAAGTGTTTTTAATGTGTAACACTAAAGCACGATAAAATTATTTTAAAATCAAACAGCCAGCACTTGTATTGCTTTTAAAGTTGTGAAAATAAAAATTTTATGTATTTTTAATTATATAACTGCTTTAAGAACTTTGAAAGATTTGATCAACTGTATCGTTAATCTCCCTAGAGTACAAATTAAGTATATTAAATACCTAATATTCCCATTCCAAAACCAAGGAACACATACTTGCCATATTTTCTCCAGGACTCTATCCTTCAAAGAACTAGGGAATGCCTTCCAGTTTGAGAAGTTTAGCTCAAGCCATTACTAACTATGAACACCAAAGTAGCCATGCACCTTTTCCTGCAAAGAGAATAAAGACAGTTAGGTCCTAATGTTTTTCAAATATGCTTTTTGTTCATGTAAGGTTATATATGGGAGTTAGTGAAACTCTACAAAAAGAGTTCCTGGCTTTTGTTAAAAAGAAACACATTTTTGAAATTTCCTCATGAAAACCTCAGAACAATAATCTACAAAGCCAAAACTAACATGAGAATAATGTGTACACATTGTTTAAAAATGTATTTTATAAGATTATAAATAATTTGATATGAAGCCACCAAACAATTTCTATTAAGACATTTTTTATAATGTGGATATTCATGTAGGCATGCAGTTATTTTAAAACTTTCAAAGTTGATTACTCCATGTTTTTTGTGTAGAATAATTTTGGAAATCAAGATGCAGGAAGTAACTTTTAAAAAATCTGGGTAGAATTTTAAAATTGAATAACTTTGGTATAACATAAAAACACTGGATTGGGAAATCACTAGATTTGGGTTCAAATCCTAATCCTGCTTCTTCTTGCCTGTTTCATCTTAGCTTCTGTTTCCTCCAAATCAAAAGGCAGATTAACCCTAAAGTTCTAAAACCTATGATCCTACAAATCTTTGTTAAAACTGAATATAGCATGTTTAAATTATGATTTTGGAAGCTTGTGTATTTAGACTTTAAGTATGCCAACATTTTAACTCAATGTATCATGTATAACTTTAGAGTGCTTTTTTTAAAATTAGTGTTAAATCACAAAAACTAATAATCCAAGTTAAATAGTAAACCAGTGGTACCCAATGAAATCTAGTAAAATGGCAGATGGTCATAGTCCGTTTTAAGAAAACCACCTATTCAATTTCTGCTAGAAAACAAGTAGCAAATGACTTTATAATTATCATATTTTAAAATATAGCAGCCAAACATTTGTTGGATGGGCATCGTCATCATTCCATCAAATAAACTAGAAATGTTCTCAGAAAACTAAGATTTGTTTTCAAAAACTTGGTGTATAACCACAGTAGTTAAGATGTTCAGGGGAATAAAATGAATATCTCAACTGACTTTCTCACTCTCACAATAATTTAAAAAAGATATTTTAAAAGTGTATATAAATTAGATTTTCCCAGTAATAAACAAATGTAAATCAGAGTTTTATTGCTTATATATAGCCAGACAAATTTTCCAAAATATAGAATTTGTGTTTGTCAGGTTGCTTCCTCTGATATGGCCCCAAAAAAGTACATCCAAAGGCTTTTTCAAGTTATATGTCAATTCTCTTCATAGTTCTTACCATATATCTTCCTGACCAGCATTCATTCAGTACTAATGCTTATGAACTGTGTTGCACTCAGGAGAAAATAAAGAGCATTTCCTGGTAGGCCCAATGAATTACATTTTTGCCTCTGACTGGAATTCTACATATTCCATTTGATATCTTCTTGTAGTTACTCTTTAGCCTTCAATAGAATATGAACTAGATATATTGATAGAAATAGTTGCCAAATTTTAAATGTGTTCCAAAATGAATAATTTATATTGCAGAAAAGCACTGGCCTATTAGATTGTGTCCTCAAATTGCATAGCATTTGCAAAATACTTCATAGAACAAGGGAATGATTTAAAAAGTAGGGAAGGGCACTGTGGTAAATTTATATAGATAAGTTTACAGTGGTTCAAAATGGAAACTTAAAAAAAATACTTTTGAATGATAAAATGATTCTTTCTGAGGTTACATTGATTCCTAAAATGGCATCAATAATGTACTTCAGAACTTCCTCTAAATTACCAAAATAAAAATTTTAAAGTTGCTTTAACTTGAAATTTCTGAAAATTTAATCATCTTTTTAATATATTTGAGAGTATTTAAAAAACTAAAACTGGAAGGTTCTGATATCTAATAGATTTTAAGTGTAGGAATTAACTGCACAATTCCCATTTACATGAATAGCATTTTAGAAATCATGTAATTCAACCTATTATATTGATGTTACATGATTTTCAGTGTAGCCATGAGTCCAAAAGTTCTCTGCATTATCCAAAAATATGCTTGTTTGCTAAAAATATGTACTATACATAAATGAATCAACTGTCAAGCAAATCTTATTTACATTTCAAGTATAACCACATAAAACATTACACCCAGTCAGCTTTAGCAACTAGATACTAATGGATAATTATTTCCTCAGTAAAAAACAGGAGATTTACTCTGTACTTCCTTTCTCAGGCTTTTTCTTGAAATGCACATTCTCTCTACAACTTTTTAAAGTGTCATCTTACAAAACTAACAAGGAATCTCATATGAATATCTTAAGAATAATGAGGAGAAAATGTTCTGAATGTTTTATTGTTTTGTTTAGGTATGGGTTACATTTTCCACAAACTTTTAAGAAGGGTCTGTTGGGCTATACAAAGAACTTCAAAGGAGTACATTTGGAAAGGAGCAAACTACACACAGGCAAGGGAAGTGATTGGAGACAACAGTACCATCCCACTTTCTCTTATCCCAATAACCAAAAGTGAAGGGGGAAACAACAGGAGAAAAAAAGAGACAAAACCAAAAGGCCACAAAGGAAATGTTTTGATGCTAAACTTTAATAAATATGTTAAAACTTTAATGATTTTCAAGAAGACAAAAGCATATATTATATAACTGTAACCTTTCTCTAAAATAATGTCTACTTGATTTTGAAAGGCTTAGAATTATTTATCATGCTATCCCTTAAGTATTTTCACAATTATGAATACCAATAATTCTGTATCAAATAACTTTAAATGGTCATATAGATACATTTCAAAATATAAGCATATATTTTAGGAGAGATTTAATTTATAAATCTTTTGTTCACTAATATTTAACTGTCTAGGAGAAAATTCTGTGTGTGTGTGAAATAGCTTCTTTTTCAAGTCATATTTCATATTAGTCTAGAGGCACTGAATACTTGAATAAAACAACACTATGCATCAGATTTTACAGAGCCTGATTTAGGATATCTAAGTTACGAAAAATGGATTTTATGTGTCTAAGATTAAATTTCCCTAAAAGCAAAAGTAATCACATACAAATTGTTAACTACTTATTTTTAAAATATTCAGCTATAAAATATGGAGATCTCCAGGAAAAATTATATTTTTATCCTATTTAAATCAGTTGCTTTAGTTATGCAAACCTAGGTACTCATGACTGCATAAATAAATATAACTAAACCAACAATCACAAGAAAACATCTATTAAAAATCTTATTGAAATATGTACTCTTCTTTGAAGTCTCATAGTACTCTTAACAATGAAATGCAATTCATAAAAATTCTGATATAAAATTACATACCGACTTTTGTGGTTTTAAGGAAAATCAGAAGTTCAACAGTAAATATGAAATACTATTACTACAAACTGCTGAAGAGACTACTTCCTAGAACTGAAATGAAGATTGTACTAATAATACATGCTAGTTTTTCAGGCTAACTGCTTCCAGCCTAAAATATTCAAAACTTCTCAATGTCAAATAAAGCATTTTATTCCAAAATCCCTAATAAACTCTGAAATATCAACAATATGTCAAGTGACCAGTTTTACTAATAACCAGAGGAAAAATATATACCAGCCCTATTGTTTGGGTAAAGCACTTGTTAAAACCTTTACTTATAAATAAAACTATTCCTCCTAATTTCTCTTTATTACATGAATACAACAAATGGTAAAAACATAATACTTTAATACACTTTGTTTTCACATATTAAAATAAAATATGCAACAAAGAGGGGAAAATGCCCAATATAATGAACTATTATGTTGCCGAAACTGAAAATCTTTCTATTTTGAAGATATATCTTTTAGACTTCTCAATAAAAACACTAAATATAAAATAATCATTCCATTATTAATAAAGTAGAATGGTTCACAAATCTAATGAAATCATAAAGTTCAGCTACAACAGGAAGTCTACTAATGAGTGTTCCCCACCACAATCACATTTGCATTTTCGGTTTTAGCATATTTTCAAACCATCTGGCAATGGTGCTACTCTTGGTCTGCCCATCTTAATCTGTTAGAAATTGAATGCAAAAATTAGAGCTATATGTACCTTTCTAAAATTAAAGAATAGAACACCCCATGTTTTTTTAAACTCTGCAATTATAAATTGTTCTCTAATAATATTTGAAAAATTATAAAGCTAATGAAATGTAAGAGCTTAAAAGCTCTTATAAATGAAGAACAGCTAAAGAAATCTGCATGAATCACAGCTGGCATGAGCTACTGATTCCTGAGTTTCATTCCCTGCTTGGTTTTTTTTTTCATTTTAATTATAACTAAAGCATTTTTTGAGACTGCTTACATAGAAGACAGACTGATGAATGAAATACTATTTTATATTTAAAAGATTCATAAAATTTAAATCTTGTTTTATATACACACTTATATAACCCTGAAAAGGCTGAAATAGAACATGGAGTAAAGAAATTAATTGAATGTCCTTTCCCTTTCATTAACTCATAATTGCCTTGGACAGCCCATACACAAATATCTAGTTTAACATTGGTATTTAAAAATTGAAATGTCTGGCTACATGACCACTATCATTCAATATCTGCTCATCCTCACCTACAGCCAAATAATTTGTGAATAATTCTCTTGGAAAAGACATCTCATCCTTCTGGAAATAATGTAACACTATCAGTGGATTTGAGTAAGAAGTATAAAGGGTTGGGGAAAAAAAAAACATACCAAAGAGATCTAAAAAATGCCAGCAGAAAATAAACATCAACCATTCCTGAGGTTGCCTGAAGGAAACTTCTTTCTCCCCAAAGATATAAACCACCTACTTCTTGTCCCATTCTCTTTCTTGGACCCAAATGAAACTGTTTCTTCCTGTCAACTTTAGGGTTCCTAAACTACATATACAAACTACATACGCAAACATATATACTAACTCCATGACTAGTGAATTTTACTCTAAATAATTCACCTTTCACAGGAAGCATTTGTCTCTTCATGTTCCTTCTTTGAATCCCTCCCCCCTCAGATGTTCCCATTCTCAGTTCATAAAATTCCCCCTTCAAAAATCTCCCCACACTATTTCACCACAAGACTTGAGCTGTTCCAATTCTTCCTTCACTGTCATCCATCTCCCCAAGGAGTTTGATTTCTCCTTTATTCTAGAGAAAACTAGTGTCTCTGTTGGGGATAAAGGTAGTTATAGTCCTTTTAATAACTGCCCTTGTCTTCAACAATTTTTCCCTTCCTATCAGCCTAGACCTGTCACTCTGATAACTCTGGCATCTTCAACTCATCCTGCCACTCCCTCACTAAATATACATTCCTAAAGAATAAATTGTCTCTCAGGATAGTCCCCTATATCAGCTAATACCTAATTCATTGTCCCCATACCTCTCTTCAAGGAGGAGTAAATTACTTTTATCAGAGCCCTTCATTTTCTCTGGCTTGAGATTCCAGTCTTCCTTCACTAAAACTACAGGTCTTAACACAAGTCTGGTTAATACAGGTTCTGACATTCACAAATCAAGGATTAGTACTTCACTGACATTTTTAATTCATCACTTCCAATCTGGAGTCTGTGTGGCATCACCCTACCCCCAGGAGAAGAAAGTAAACCCTCTAGGAGATGGAAGGAAGTTCTGCCCTTTTCTAACTCTCTCCCGCCACCCCAGAATAGGGGTTCTGCCTTTCCCTCACTCTCCCTACCCTGTCACCCCCTTGGAGACAAATCCCTCCTATCAGTCTTCACCCCCTTCCCAAAAGGATATACTTCCCTTTCTCTGTCTTCTCAATGCCACCTAGAAATGCTGGAAGGAGGTTCTGACCTTGCTTCACATTCTTCTTTGATCCTAACTTCCCAAGTGGGAGGGAAAGGAGGATTTGTCCTTTACTCACACTCCCCCTCTTCAGTATCTAAGGGTTAGTTATGATGGAGGCTCTGCCTTCTCCTTCACATTCCCCTAACATGCCAGTGAGGGAAGGAGGCTGTGTCCTCCCTTCGCCCTCTTCCCTATCATCCCCCGGGGGGAAGGAGGCTGTGTCCTCCCCTCCCTGTCCTCCCCTCGCTCTCCTCTCCATCACCACCAGGGGACTGTATCCCCCTCCCCTTACCTTCCTCCCTATTATCCCCCAAGAGAAAGAGGCTCTGCCCTCCTCTAGCCCTCCTCTCCATCACCACCAGGGGAGAAGGAGACCGTGTCCTCCCCTCGCCCTACTCCCCATCATTTCCAGGGAGGGAAGGAAGCTCTGTCCTCCCCTCTCCCTCCTCCCTAACATCCCAGAAGGAAAAGAGGCCCTCTCCTCCCTTCATCTCACTCCTCATCCCTTGAGAAGAGAGAAGGCTCTATCCTCCCCTCACGTTCCTCCTCTCACCCTCCTCCCCCTCCCCCTAGAGGATAGGTTCTGCCCTCCCGGCACCCCGCCCCACACTGCCGGGCCTCGGGCCTCCTCCTGCTAGCTCTGGGGATAGGGATCGCGATTTTCTCTTCTCCGCCAGGTTCCCCAGCAGCCCCAGTAGGGTGAGTTCTGAGAAGAATGAAGATTGCCCCGGGGCCGGGTGGACAGGCGACCCGCGCCCTTTACCCGAATGCCGCTACCTGGAGGGGCAGCCGCCGCCTCGGTGCCCCGGTACCCCACCGTCGCCGCCGCTACTGCGGGCTTGGGCTCTCCTCACCTCCCCGCTGCCGCCGCCATCTTGCATTTCAAACCAGCTGCACTTTTCAGGGAGTCAACTCTGACCTGTGAACTCTAAACCCGGAACCATTCTGCGGACCGGAGTGGGACCTCACATACTCCCGGAGCCCCGCCAGCCCCGGCGCCCCCGCGGCCCCCGGGGGGAGGGGGCAAGGGGCAGGAGGGAGGGGGAGACAGTGAGGCTATGGTCCTGGGGAGAGAGAAGCGGCGCGCAAGCGCGCGCAGGGAGGCGGGCTGGCGGCCCTGGGAGGACCCGCGCGCCTCGCGCGCCCCCAACCCGCAGTATACACTCTGCCCTGCTAAGGGCTCTGCCTGGGGAGCGCAGCGCCCTACTGCTTGACACAGCAGGAGGGGGGAGAAGGAGGAGCAAGTCCCGCCCCCCTGTCAGTGAAAGACCCGCCTCCTCATGCGTCACTGCGACACTGAGCCTTGAGGTCACGCCCCCCACCCCACGTGTTCCATTCAATTCCCCCACTTTCGTGGAGCCTATTGCCACTGCCCCAAAGCTCTCCCGGGCATCTTAACTCTTCAGTACCTCCCTCCCCTCCAAGAGGTACGGGGGCGCAATGCCCTTCCCCGCTTTCGAAACCGATATTCTTTCACCCCCAAACCAAAAAAATAGTCAATCAGACTCTTCAAAGGAGGGGCTGGAAATCTAGATTGCAATAGTTAAAAATCCCACCTCTGCGGTAACAGTATGAAACAAGGGGTGGACAGATACTAGTACAGACACACACACACACAGAATTTAGTTCTTCCATCTGCTTTAATAAAAGAGAGCTGGTAGTAAAAGCTTGCGTTTGGCTTCAAGATGTGCATTCACAGTTAATGAAGATGCTTTCCTCTTTTTTTTTTTTAAAAGCTCTTACCACCTCTACCTGCAGATCTCATTCTACCGAAGCCTTCTGGAGTTTGTTAAAAAGCTCACAGATGGGGAACTCACTAGCCCCAAAGAATGGCAGGACTTCAATAAAATTGTTGACATTTATTTTCCAAGTCACTTGATTATTTCCATTCCAGCAGGGTTTTTGACAATGTTGGGGTTTTTTTTTCTCTTAAAACACTTAATGACCCTCCAGTTAGGAGCATATGTTAAACCTTACCAAGGTCATCAGCTCAGAGGTTATCACTCCTATTACTGTGGCTTATTGAGGTTCAGCAAGCCAACTTACCTCTGTTTCTCAATTTCCAGTATCCATAAAATGATGTTGCTGGTAGTTAGGAGTGGTAAGGTAAAGGATCATGAAGTTCTAAAACTGAAAGGGACCTCAAAGGTCATCTATTTTGATCCCTCCTTTTGCAGATAAACCTAGGCCAGGGTGATTGAAAAGTTTTCCTTCATCACACAGTTTGTAATCACTGGAAGCAGGATTTGAACCATAGTACTCTGAAGTCAGAGACTATTTCCATTCATTCATTCATTCATATACCCAGCTAAACCCAGTGGTAGGTTTAAGATCATTTTCTTATTTGTAAAATAAAGTTGCATGGTTTGCTGACATAAGCCAGCCCTACTGTGGTCCTAGACTAAATCACACCTTCCACATATTTATCCAGGTACTTTCTTCAAGGTTCTTCTCCAGGGTTGCTTCTACCGGAGAACATTCTCACGCTTCTCCCCTATTCCTCAGAAGTGACAGAATTTCCTCTAGAATTATATTGTATTTGTTTCATATATATATATATATATATATATATATATATATATATATATATATATGTATGTATGTATGTATATATATATATATATTGCATTTAATTTGTCTGTGTGAATATTGCTAGGTAAAAGAAAGTGGACAAGGGTCACAAAGGATAAATAAGCATAAAGGGGTTAAGAGTCTGCATCATTGGGAAAATTCCCCAGTCCATGTGATCATAGACCACAGATAATGTATTGGAATATTAGAGAATATACATTTCCACAGTTTAGCACTATTACTGGTCCATATTGGGCATTTAATAAATGCTCCGGTAGATTGTAAGCTCCACAAGGGCAGGGAAATTTGATTTTTTATTTTATATCTTTAGTGCCTTGCATAGTGATTGGCACATAATAGATATTTAAATGCTGGTAGAATGAATGAAAAAAAAAGGACACCCTTGAAGAGGTAAAGAAATAACAAACAAACAAACAAAAACAGCCTAAAGATAGAGGGAAAAGAAGCAAATTTTCCTTAGTGAAAATTAATATACTTAGAATGATAAAATGACTAAGCCTTAGGGTTTTTTGTTGTTGTTTTTGTTTTTAGCCTCAGCTAGTAATTTATCTCTTTCTTCAGCCTGGTGGCAACCTTCAGGAGTCCAATGTCAAACCACTGAAGATTTCCCTAGAGACAGTTCTGTCCATGAAAGTCACATTGAGACCAGCATCTTAAATTGATTGCCAATTTTTTGGTATGTTGGCATGAATCAAGAGTGTCATAATCACTACTCAAAAAACTGGCTGTTATAGACCCAAGCAATATGAATATATGTTTAGCATAGCAGATTGTGCCAGCCCACATAAATCTGGTTTCAGATCATGCTTCAGAGTAACTTGTTTTTATTAAAATCAACTCATTTGTAAAAATTGTAAATATGTCTGAATTCAACAGCTGCGTGGCTACAAAAGTAAGGAATTTTAATCAGTAGATTGGCACATTGGAAGAGTCTAGAAATTTTTACATGTAACTACTGATTAAAACTATACTCCTTCTTCAAACCACCATCACATTTTATAGATAGACATAAGAAACCAAGACTCAAAGAGGTAAAAATGACTTGTTTATGATCATAGTAGTGGTAGTCTCTCGGTGACCGAGAATGACTATTGTCTTTGTGCATTATCATCTATTGATGTTCCCTCATGTGGCTTTGCAGTCCAAAGGCTGAGGCGCAAATTTTGTGGCACATGGGGCATGGGACGCCAGTTGTTACGGGAGGTGCAGTTGTGGCCTGGTGTCGGCATTCACACGCAGCGGCAAGACGTCGACGTCGCTCATCTTCAAAGGTGGTGGCGGCATGGTTAATGTGGGTTCGCCAGCTGCTTCTGTCAGAGGCAGCAAGTTCTAGTTCCTTTGGTGTCATGCCAGCCCACTTCAAGTTGGACTTTAGCTGATCCTTGAATCTTCTCTTTGGTCGGCCTTGTTTCCTGAGTCCAGCTGACAGTTCGCCATAGAATACCTGTCTTGGTATTCGCTGTGGGTCCATGCGGATGACGTGTCCAGACTATCATAGCTGGGTTTTGAGGACCAGGACTTCGATGCTGGTGGAGTTGGCTCTGTCGAGGACTTCCTGATTGGTGATTCGGTCCTGCCACCAGATCCTCATGATTGACCGGAGGGAGTGTTGGTGGAATTGCTCCACCTGTTTCATGTGCTTCCGGTACAGTGTCCATGTCTCGCAACCGTACAGGAGCGAGCTGAGGACCACTGCGTTATACACTTTGAGCTTCGTCGCAGTGCTTACACCTCTGTGTTGGAGGACTTTGCAGCGCAGCCACCCGAGTGCCTGGCTGGCCTTTTGGATCCTGGCATTAATCTCGTGGTCTAGGGACCCGTTGTTGGCGATGGTGCTGCCCAAGTACTTGAAAGTGTTGATGTTGGAAAGCTGCGTGCTGTCGATTGTAATGCACGGCTGGTTAGTTGGTCTCCCTGGTGCAGGTTGGAACAGCACCTCTGTTTTGCTGAGGCTGATAGTCAGGCCAAACAGTTTTGTTGCGGGGGAGAATCTGTCCACAATGGTTTGAAGATGATTTTCTTGGTGGGCCATGAGAGCACAGTCATCTGCAAAGAGAGCTTCCAGGATGAGTCTCTCTGTTGTCTTTGTTTTTGCAGTCAGGCGGCGAAGGTCAAATAGTGAGCCATCCAGTCGGTATTTGATGTAGACGCCCAGGTCTAGATCCATCACAGCATGTCGTAATACTTGGGTGAAAAATAGGTTGAATAGTACCGGAGCGAGGACACAGCCTTGTTTCACACCATTGGAGATGTTGAAGAGGTTGGAAGTCTCTCCACCAGATAGGACTTCCCCTGTCATGTCGACATGAAAGAGCTGGATCAGTTTGACGGATTTTGCTGGGCAACCGAGCTTGCTGAGGATCACCCACAATGCGTCCCTGTTCACTGTGTCGAACGCCTTTGTCAGGTCTATGAAGACAATGTATGATCATGATCATAGACATACATTATAGCATCTGATCAGATAACTTTAGTAAACTTTAATATAAAAAACAGACAAGTTTTTGGAAACTGACTGTGCTTGTAGAGTTAAGAGATCATTCAATAGGTTTTAAAAAAACAGGGTTTTCACTGTTCATAGCCTCTTCTTTTCCAAAGGTGAAAATGATTATAAAGAAACAGATTTGCTTTAGTGTAACTAGACATTGTCAACATCTTTATGGACCAAAAAGGGCAATAGTATATGTGTTGCTTACTGACAAAAGATAACCCAAATAACCAATTCCAAGCATTTAATCCCTTTTTGAGAGCCTGCTAACTCTGCAGACTTCTCTGAATTAATTTCCCTTTTAAGATATTCCATAGTTAGGGGTCAGTTTGGGCTTATATTATTTAATGTTGCCTTCTGTGATGAAAGGTTCCATTAAGAAAATTTGAGGTACCTTATGTGTTGTGAGCGCCATCTGAAATTTTAAAAACTGAATCTTCACTTGAAATGTCCTATGTGTTGCAGAGGTCTTTGAAGAAAATTTCAGATATTCTATGTGTACTAGAAACCCAGAGAAACATGTACCTTTGGGAATTAGCCTAGCTGGTGTGCATCAGGCCAGAACAGAGGGTCTATAATGAGCAATAGATGAAGTTACTAAGGAAACAAAGGTTGACCTTCTGATCATATCCATATTGATTCATTAAGCAATGCATGCCAATTGCCCAACAAATCAGGATCAAGCCCTTTTCTCAGTTTAGGGCTGGACCCTGAAAAGAAGAATACTTTTATACATGAAAAACAATCAATCAAATAAGGCCAATTAATTAAAAGGAAACAATACATTAGATAGTCTGATTTCTAATTGGATGAAAGATTAAAGACTTTCCTACTTGGGAGGGAAAGAATGAACAGATGCAGTTCTCTGAATTCATGAAAAGAAGTGCCTCATTCCTCCCCAAGTATCTGTAAACAATCAAAGGAACATGAAAACAAAAACCAATTGATCAGTATGGGGCCAGTCTTCCGATAAGACACATAGGTTGCTTGGGAAATACAATTAAGAGAAACTCCTTTAATCAATTTTAGAATCTGACTAGGTCCTTGATTAAGAATCTCTACAGAACAGGTATAGGTGGTCCAGTTTCCCAGTTACACAGGGCTAGGTTAAAATAATGGAATAAAGTTTTCTCCCAGTTTCCATAATTGAAAGAACTTTTCTCATGAGACAGAATTTAGACTGGGCCCATAGATGAATAGAAAGGAAACAGAGTTAGCTCCAGAATTGAGTCACAAGATGGAGTTGGTGTGGCTAATTCAATTCCCACAATTAACCACTTGCTACCCCAATTTCCTCAATTTTCTTATAGGTTTCTCTTTATTGGGAGGAGAGAGTAAGTTAGAATAGCCAAAATCTTCCTGAAGTGATCTTTTCTAATAAGGTATCCCTCATGCATATATCAAAATCATATAAGATTCTTTGAAAGTAGGAAGGGAAAGGAATGAACATTTACATAGGGCCTACTATGTACCAGGCATTCTGCTAAGCACTTTTTACAAAGATTTTATTTGACCCTCACAGGAGGTGAAGCAGTATTATTATTATTATTATCTACCTATGAAGTAGTAAGGTATTACTATTACCTACTTTTGAGGTAAGTTAATTATCATCCCTGTTTTACAGTTGAAGAAATTGGGGCAGAGTTAAAGTGATTCATCCAGACTCCTATAACTAGCAAGTTTCTGAGGTCACATTTGAACTGACTCCACGATAGAGCCCTATCCACCATGTCACCAGCTGCTGCTGAAGGAACAATATAACTTTGTTCTATAATCTTTTGATAATTAAGACAAAAAGGAGCTAGACATATTTCTCAAAAACATTTACAACTGTCACGAAGGATGGCCAGTGCAGTGTAAACCTCAGAGGAATTCTCTATGGATAGTGAAGTTCTCCAGATAATTTGCAGATGAGATATGCCTCTGAAAATTCATAATCGGGGGCAGCTGGGTAGCTCAGTGGATTGAGAGCCAGGCCTAGAGATGGGAGGTCCTGGATTCAAATCTGATCTCAGACACTTCCCAGCTGTGTGACCCTGGACAAGTCACTTGACCCCCATTGCCTAGCCCTTACCACTTTTCTGCCTTGGAACCAATACAGAGTATTGATTCCAAGATGGAAGGTAAAGGTTTAAAAAAAAAAGATAGAAAATTCATAATCATTCCAAAGAGTATCCACACTGGAAACAAATGGGTATAGAATGCCAATTTTGCATATTATGAAATGCAGTTGTATGGACAATCTAAAGAGTTTATCAATCAGTATATATGTCTTTGACAGATACTAAAAAGTAGACAATGAAATGGGCCCAAAAGGAAGAGAGAAGGATAAAAATATTTAGAGTACTATTTTTTTGTGAGGGCAAAGAATTGATAACTGAGGGAATACTTGTCAATTGGGGAATTGTTTAACAACTTATGATATATGTATGTGATGAAATACTATTATGCTGCAAGAAATGATAAAAAGACAGAAAACTTGTTTGAACTGATGCAAAGTGAAGTGAGCAGAATGAGGAGAACAATTCCTATAATAAAAACAATACTCTAAAGATAATCAATGTGAAAAACTTAGGAGCACTGATCAATATAGTGACTAACCACAAGTTCCAAAAGATTCATAATAAATCATTTTATTCACTTCCAATTAGAGATCTGATAGACTTAGAGTGTAGATTGAATTATATTTTCTCTTTTTTTAGGGGGAGGGAGATATAATTTGGGAATTTGTTTTGTATAACTATACATATTTGTTATGGGTCTTATATTTCTTGTTTCTAAATGTCTCGGATAGGGGGAAGAGGGAGAGAATTTGGAACTAAAAATAAAAGAAAATTGAATTTAAAAATAGAATTGGAAAGACCTTGAAGAAAAAAAGCCTTTCATAACCAGGCTCCCATCTACCTTGTCCAGCTTAAATTATACTACTCCCCTTCACTAGACAAACCAGACTACCAGTAGTTTCCCAAACTGCCTCTGTGTGTTTGCTCAAGCTCTTACTACTGCCTGGAATGCACTTAATCCTCCTGTCTCTGCCTCTTTGGAATCCTTTTCATTTAAGGTTCACCTCACATGCTACCACCTCCATGGAGCTTCCCTGACGTCCTACTCTCTTTCTCTACAATCTTCCCTCTGTAATATGTATTTTGGTGCTAGTTGTAGCTCCCTAGCAGAATATAAACTCCCTGAAAGCAGGAACTTTTGGATGTTTTTATTGTATACCCAGTGCCCAGCTCTTGCACATAGTAGGTACGTTTTTAAATTAAGTCAGTTCTCCTAGAACCAGCCTGATTTGGAAAGGCCAATCCTTACATTGGTAGTGGATTTTCTGGCCAACCCACTCTTGAAGATCATCTATTATATTATAAAAGGTCTGTAATCTTCCCTGGTAGAATGAGTGAGTACTCACTCTTTAGGATTACAGATCCTTGACAAGTTGAAGTTATTATTATGATAACATATCATTGAATGACTTCCATGATCCTCAGCAAGACAGAGCAGAATGCTTCTAACCCCTTAGCTTATTGGCACCCCAGTGGCAACATGGCATAAGACTACTTGCTTTCCTTCTAAACTTTCCTCACTCATTCCCAAGTTCTAACCCCAAACAGGAAGGGGAAGTATTGTCAACAGTTTAATGATATAGTCCTGGATTTGAATGGAGTGACCTGCATTTGAATTTCAAATTTGCCACTTTCTAACTGTATGATAGACTTCCTCCTCTACAAAATGGAGAAAATAAGACTCACATTGTATCTCCTTGTATTGTTTTTAAAATCAAATGGCATAAAGTCCATAAAAGTATTTTGTAAGTAAAAGCTAAAGAAAGAAAGCTTATTCAGACTCTTTCCCCTTGAAATCTCCAATTTTCAAATATTCTTCAGTACTCTAGATCAAAGGCTCTTAACCAAGGGTCCATGAATTAAAAAAAAATATGTATTTTGATAACTATGTCAAGTCCATTGTAATCCTAGGTAACACAGGTTAAGAAGATGTCATAGATAGTTCTTTTCTATCCCAATCTGATTCTTTCAGTATCCTCTCTGCCAGCCCCAATCTATAATCAATCATCTTCATGCTGATGGCACCAAACTAGAACAAATTCTTTTTTTTTTAAACTCTTACCTTACATCTTAGAACCAATACTGTGTATTTGTTGCAAGACAGAAAAGTGGTAAAGGCTAGGCAATGGGAGGTTAAATGATTTGCCCAGGGTCATGCAGCTAGGAAGTAACCAAGACCAGATTTGAAACCAAGACCTCCCATCTCTATGTCCGGCTATTAATTCACTGAGCCACCTAGCTTTCCCCTAAAATAAACTTGTGAGTTGATATTTCAGGATTTCTTCCTCAATTTCTCAACATGCTTATAAAGCAGACCTTTCTTAGGACCTCAGTGGTCCCAGTTTTCCCATTCTGGATTCCATACTCACCATTCTCTCACCTTATATTTGCCAAATAGACACCTTCAAGAACTTCCTAAAATGATATTGTTTCCATCAGGTATTTTCTCGAGAAGGTAGAAGCCAGAGGGGCTATTTCTCTGCAGCACTCTCAAGAGAGCTGCTCAAATCTGTACATAATGGAAACATGCTATATTTATTCAATTGTTTCATGATTGGGTTTGTTGACAGTTCTGAGTATTTGTCCTTTTGTCCTTAGGATCATTCAAGAAATACTTGTTGGTCACTTGTCTGAGTTATCCTTTTTTTTTACTTTTGGCTCAATGAGGAGATGATGCAACCTAGACAAAGCCTCTAAACCTAGGTTGTTTCATGTCCTATTCCCATAATGTGCATGCCATTTAATACAGAGTGAAAATAAGAAAGTTTAATTTTTAATTTAATTTAATTTTTTAATTTAATTTAATTTAAATTTTTGTCTATAGTAGAAGACAATTTATGTAGATGCAAGCATTTGGAGTAATTTCAATCTAATGACAATCATTAAGTGAATAACGACATTAAGTGAAAAGTCTATGCAAATTTTATTGGTCTTCTTATACAATTCAGTTCTCAGTGGGGGAAAAAAAGTCAACTTCCTCCTGATATTCTCTCATTAGCATATTGCCTGAAAAATCAAAGGGCCTGAGTTGAAATCTTGACTCTGAAGGCTTCCTGGCTGTTACCGTGAGTGATACTTAACTTCATGATATTCATCAGTTTTGTCATCTGTGAAATAAAGCATTTGGGATCATATTTTTTAAGGTTCTTTCTAGCTCTCTATTTTTCCTTTCAAACTTTCTTCTCTTCCCATCTTCCCTATCTATTCCTGTCAAGTTTTCCCAGTTGCTCAGGCTTGCACCTTCCCCACATAACTAGTCAGTTGTCAAGTTTTGCTGTTTCTACCTTCCCAATATTTCTAGCAGCAAAGTAGCACAGTGGATAGAGCACTGGCCTTAAAGTCAGGAAAGCCTGAGTTCAAATCTGGCATCATTCACTTATCTGAGAGACCATGGGCAAGTCATTTAACATCTGTTTGCCTCAGTTTCCTCATCTGGATAATAAATAATATCTACTTGCCGGAGTTGTTGTGAGGCTCAAATAAGACAAATTATAAAGCACTTAGCACATTACTTGGCACATGGTAAGAACCATATCAATATGAACTTTATCAGCTATTATGTTGGCCAAATGCTCTTTTCCACCCTCATAGCTATCACCCTGGTACAAGCCCTCTTTAACTCATGCCCAGCCTATGCAATAACCTGTCGGTTGACCTCCTTGTCTTAAGTTCCTTCCCACTCCATTCCTTCCTCCACTCAGGAAACAATCTTCCCAAATTACAGGTCTTACCATGTCACCCTCATCACTCCCCACTCAATAAATTCTAAGACCAAATATAAAATCCTGTTTGGTTTCTAAAGCCCTTTACAACCTTGTCCCTTCTCATCTCTGCAGTCTCCATCCTATAGCTCTCTTGGAGTACTCTAAGAATTAGGGACACTGTCTTTCCTTTTTCCTTTCCACCCTCCGTCTTCTGACTGATTTTTTCACCATGCCTGGACACTCTCCCCATTCACATGTCTCCTGACTTCCAGGTCTTGGCTCATATTCCACCTTCTGCAAGAGGCTTTTCTGAGTTCTCTCCACATTTAGAGCCTTCCTTCTGAGATTGCTGTTATTTAGTCATCTTTCAGTCATGTCCTTATTTTGGTTTTGGGAGACACATCCATGAGGTTATGAAGTCAGACTTGACTGAAAAGCAAAATGTACCAGGCATTGCTAGTTACATTGTTCTTACTCAAAGATGACTAGGATGATGCCATGGGTGATTTTTTTAAATCCCTACTTTCCGTCTTAGAATCAGTTGTAAGACAGAAGAGCAATAAGGGCTAGGCGGTAGGGTTTAAGTGACTTTCCCAGGTTCACGCAGCAAGGAAGTATCTGAGGTCATTTTTGAACCAAAGTCTGGTTCTCAATCCAGTGTGCAACCTAGTTGCCCCACTGGTGATATCTTTTGATTTACATATAAAATAGATTTAGGTGAGGCAGAGTTAGTTGTACCAAGTCATCAACCTCACTCTCTCTACCAGAGTCATCCAAGACCAGTGGCAAGACAAAAGTCAGGACAACTGGTGATGGCCCAGGATTCAGTGGATGACCCTGGCTTCTTCCATGCTTCAGACACACTCATCATGGCGGTTCTCATCCACTTATTCTGCAAAGAGAAGTCTCCACATTTCCCTAACTCACCAATAGATTTGAGACCCATGGGTTACTCTCAGCCTGGTTTTAGCCAAGAAAGTTTACCAGAGTGTACTACAGCTTCTTGGAACCACAGGTGAGAGTTGGGTGAAAGGTGGACACCAAAAGTGAATGAGAAGCCCTGAAAATGTTCCCTTATATATCCTGTAAAACCTTCTAGGCACTATTATAAGCACTCGAGATATAAATTTGAAAGAGAGAGATAGTCTTTCTCCTAAAGGATTTTACAATCTAAGGAGAGAAGACAACACACAAAAGAAGGCTGAAACAGAAGAAGGATTTCAAGGCAGAAGAGTGGTAGAACCAGGCAATTGGCATGACTTGCCCAGGATCACATAGCTAGGAAGTGTATAAGGACATATTTAAACCCAGGTCCTTCTTACTCCAGGCCTGACATTTTATCTACTGTGCTCCGTCCAAATTGTCCTAGATCATTGCATTGCTGCTAGTAGAGAAGTCTATTACATTCAATAGTGCTCTGAGACATACATTTTTGACTAACATGGGAATTTGTTTTGGTTGACTGTACATACTTGCTACAAGGGCTTTATTTTTCTATTCTTTTTTAAAAATTGGGAGTAGATGAAAAAAATCGGTGTTTATTAATTGAAAAATAAATTTCTGTGCTCCAGATGATTAGATCTTGCAAGATGATTAGATTTCCCAATAATTAGTTTGCTGGGGGCTTGATGTAGAAGGCAAGTAAATCTATATAATATCAGAGGAATGAAAATGGCTCTATACTATTCATAGCTTCACAGAGAAACAATGTATTCAAGATATAGAATGAGACATATATTAAATTAAAAAAAATTATTTAATTGATTAAGAAATTTTTTCAAAAAAAAAAAGAAAAAGAAAAATTTTCCATGGTTACAATGATTCATGTTCTTTCTCTCCCCTATTCCCACCCCCTCCTGTAGCCAATACACAATTCCACTGGGTTTTACATGTGTCATTGATCAAGAACTATTTCCATATTATTGATATTTGAGTGATCATTTAGAGTCGACAACCCCAATCATATCCCCCTCGACCCATGTGATCAAGCAGTTGTTTTTCTTCTGTGTTTCTACTCCCCCAGTTTTTCCTCTGGAGGTGGATAGCATTCTTTTTCATATGTCCATCCAAATTGTCCTGGATCATTGCATTGCTGCTAGTAGAGAAGTCTATTACATTCAATAGTGCTACTGAGACATACATTTTTGACCATCATGGGAATTTGTTTTGGTTGACCGTACATACTTGCTACAAGGGCTTTATTTTTCTATACTTTTTTAAAAATTGGGAGTAGATGGAAAAAAAATCAGTGTTTATTAATCGAAAAATAAATTTCTTTTTAAAAACTTGAAGGAATCAGGAATCAAATATATTTGTGTCCCATCTATCTTTTCTCTCTTTCTTCTCCTTCCACAGGATTACTCTGTGTAAAAATGTGCAGGAAGCTTCATACTGGGCAGCCATTTTCAATTAGACAAGATCCAAGTGATTATCCTTCATTTAACATCTGTGGGGGGAAAATGAAGAAGGAACCTGAGAATTAGCAAGCAGAATCTAATTTACATTTTTCCACCCAATGGGGTGGGAAAATAGGCATAAGAGAAATAGAATGAAAAGGAAGACACTAGGCAGGCAAGACAGAATCCTCCATCGAAAATATGTAACTGAAATTACAGAGTAATTACAGAATATTTACATAGGGTGGTACTTATTTTCCTTCCTAAATAGCTGGAGTGAAAGCGTGAGCCTTGTCATTTTTAAACTCCATGATTTTCCCAAATATTCACCACAGTAAACAGCCATAATTAAGATTCATCACCCGTAATCAGATTCCAAATTATTTTGTGAATACATTATCTATGCCAATGAACCTCCCCCCAACCTCTAGTCAGCCTTTAAACCAGTAGAAATTTCACAATAGGCCTTTAAACAAATCCGTGCTCTCTTACAATGCCCACATGTCCGGGATATCAATTTGGACTTTCTTTGATCCGTTAACTGTTTTAATCACGTACATTCAGAACACTTAAACAAATGTGCCGTCTGAAGGTAGAAGTACTCCAAGCACCCTCTCGCTGCATGCTAAGTGCTTTTCTCTGAATCAGAGCCAGAGAGCAGTCATTGGCACAGCAACTGTTTTCATGTAGGAATTTCATCTCCCAACCTTTGCGCAATCAAAATGCAAAATCTGAAGAATTCAGCTTTCTCATTTTTCCCCCTTAAGAAAATGTAATGAAAATAGAATGTAGCAATGTTACCAGGAATGAAGAAACAAAAGATCCTAACCATGGCAAGACACTCTAGAATGATTTTGGTGAAAGGGACTAAGATACACCATGATGGTATTAAGGAAGTGAGTGTTGGATCAAGGTGGGATCATGGCTGAGATATTTACAAATATACTACTGCCTTTCCACTTTGGTGACTTCATTCAGAGAAGCAGCCTGTCATAGTGTTTTGTTGTTATTGTTGTTTTTAATAACCCTTACCTTCTGTCTTAGAATTAATACTATTATTGATTCTAAGGTAGAAGAGTGGTAAGAGCTAGGCAATGAGGGTTAAGTGACTTGCCCAGGGTCACCCAGCTAGGAAGTGTCTGAGGCCACGTTTGAATCCAGGACTTCCCGTCTCCAGATCTGGCTCTCTGTCCACCGAGTCATGTTTTTTAAAATCCTTACCTTCTGTCTTCATATCAGTTCTAAGACCTGCTCTATCACTTTGCTACCTAGCTGACCCAGTCATAATGGTCTGAATTGTGGTTTAGAGTCAGGTAAGTTCAAGTTCTGACATATCTGCAGTATGACCAAGTTACAACCTCTTGATGCCCTTGACAACCCCCTAAAACTCTAAATTATGGACGGAGTGCCAATTTCCATCCCTATATAGAGGAAACAATGAAACAAAATATATTTGGTTTAGTAAATGCTTGTTGATTAATGGTTTTGTCCAAATGTAATGAGGATATCTCATGCTTTTCAAATTCTGCTTTTTTGGTGAATTCTCAAAACATGCACTCGCCATCTGTCAGGCTAAAGTGAAAACTGTCTAATACACATGGATGCTTAGTAAATTGGTAGACTGTATCTGGGCTGCCCCTCCTGTTCTCTGACTAAATGGCTTTAACTCTCTACATTTGGGCCATTTAATAGAGAAAAATACAATTTGTTTAGCTTGACAAAGTGATAAATTAGGCTTGTACTTATTCTTCTCAGGTCTATGGTGGTGGTTGCTGGTTTTTTGGTTGTTTGTTTAATTGTGCAAATTCAATGAGTTGTTATTAATCTCCTACTCTGTGTCCAGTGCTGAAATAAGATACCAACATAAATTATCATAACGTACAATTTGACATGATTTGTTTTTCTATCTCCCTTAGTGTTTTATACCCTTTTGGAAGTGGGAATTAGAGCCAAATGGTATGTGGAGTTACCAATTGGGAAAATCCATCTATCAACGTAGACCAGCAACTGTTCTGCAATTTATGTTGAGAGTGGACACCTAAATATTAATTGGCTTGTCCTGGGCCAGTCAGGGCAGTAGTAGTGATCAAGGGGGACTTAAACCCCATCTTTCTCTTTTTCTACTTTGCCACTCTGACTTTAATTGATAAATGCACAAGAGAATTAATATTATTTCTGTATATATTCTAAGTATATTTACATATATATATATACATTTCCCCATTAGAATGTAAGCTCATTGAAGGGAAAGCCTTTTTTTTTTTTGCTATGTATCCCATACATTGATTGTGACACTGTAGGCACTTAATATAAATGCTCATTGATTTGTTGTTAATGATATGTTGTTGTGTCATTTCAGTTGTATCTAACTCTTCACCCAATAGTGAGATTTTCTTGGCAAAGATACTGGAGTGGTTTGCCATTTCCTGCTCCAATTTATTTTATAGATGAAGGAAACTGAGGCAAATAAAGTTAAGCAATCCAACCAAGGTCACACAGATAGTGTCTGAGACTAGATTTGAACTCAGATCTTCCTGATTACCAGTCCTAAATTCTATCTACTGTGCAATCTAGGTGCTACCTTTGGAGTTTTTACCCAGTTAATCTCTTTTGGGTAGACCGTAAGCATGATTCAAATTTAAGCTTTGTTTAGAGACTGTCCATAGTATTCTTCTGTAGGGTAGAGTAGTGAGTATGAAAAGAGCCAGATTCCTTACTTTCAAGAGTGGGATCTCTGAAGGTTTGACCCATGTTAGGGTGAGTGAGTCCATAGTTGGGGATCCTTAGTGAAAGAGAGAGTTCTTTCTGTCTGTGCCTGGAGATTTTTGCACTGAATATTTCCAAACTGTTTAAAAATCTTCCACACAAAGGGTTTGGAAGCCATCCGTTAAAAATATGAAAATGCAACACCTTCTGATTAGTTTTCAGAGAACATGGAAATTCACTAGCCAAATTTAAACAAAATCCTTTGCATAATTGATGGATAGGGCAGAAAAATGAGAGTCATGATTTAGTAAGGATGGCCAAGGCTATACTTCCTTTTAGAACTACATATCTTTGTAAGAAATATTTTTTAGCTGTAATAGTCATTGAAACCAACCAGTAGCAAAATACAGGTGACTGCCAAATTAGACCTTCAAATTGCTATAGCACAAAGTATCACATCAACATTTAAAAAGTAATGAGCACATTTAATCTCATTTTAATAGTATTTTGTATTATTAATATTAATAAAGATATGATAGAGCTTCCTTATCAGAGTTTCCTATGGCAACAAAATCATTCATCTAATACCTACTCTAAAAAATAAAATAATTATTCTTAAAATCTTTATTTCTTCCTCTTAAAAGTTTTATGTTTCCTAAATATTCTATAATGTATATCAAAGATAGGTATAATCATGCGTGTATATAATTTAAATGTGAGAGGTGGGGAGATGGGACTCTCTCTTCCCCCTAACCCAGGAGTGGATGTAGATTTTGTTGTATAGTCATGTCTGATTCTGTGAACCACACTGTTCATGGGGACTTTCTTTTGTTTATTACATTATTTTTTTTTGCCAATTACATGTAATAAATGTCCACACAAGTTTTCTGAAGTTATTTCATCCAAATTGACTCTCTCTCTCTCTTTTCTCCCTTCTCCTCCCTCTCCCCCGCCCAGGGCTGGCAAGCAATTCAATTTGGGTTATACATGTATTACCACAGAAAATGGATTTTTATATTGTTCAATCATATAAAACTAAAAACCCAAATAAACAAGAGAAAAATTGTATGTTTTCATCTGCATTCCAATTCCAACAGCTCTTTCCCTGTCAGTGGAGAGCATTCTTTGTCAAAAGTCCTTTGGAGCTGTCCTGGATCATTGCACTGCTGAGAGTAGCTAAGTCTTTCGCAGTTGGCCATTACACGATATTGCTGTTACTGTGAACAATTTCTTCTGGTTCTGCTTATTTCACTCTGCATCAGTTCACGGAGGTCTCTCCAGCTCTTTCTGAAATCATCCTGTTCATCACCCCTCATAGCACGATAGTATTCCATCACCATCATGCACCACAACTTGTTCGGCCATTCTCCAGTTGATGGACATCCTTTGTCACCACAAGAAGAGCAGCTTTAAACATTCTTGTACGAGCAGTTTGTCCACAGGGATTTTCTTGGCAAGGATACTGGAATGGTTTACTGTTCCCTTCTTCCATGAATTAAGGCAAACAGAGGTTAAGTGACTTGTCCAGGGTCACATAGCCAGTGTCTAAGGCCAGATCGAAACTCAGGTTTTCCCACCTCCAGGCTCAGCACTTTGTCCACTGAGTCTTCCAGCTGCCTCTGAATGTAGTGACACATGATTAAAGAATATAGGCTTGTGGCATAATTCCTCTGGGAAGGACAAACCCTTCTCTAAATGAGTCAAGAAGGGCACAGTATGACTGGCCAAGAAGACACATTCGTCACGCCTCTCAAGATTTTAAGCTGTTAAACCCCCAGGAATTCAAGGAGATCAAGGCTCAGCAGGCGTGCAGGCGGAGCCCTCCTCCTTGCCTCCATTACACTTGACTCTTGGGTCCACTCTGCTCTTACAGTAGGGAGGTAGTAGCATCCAACAGGGAGGCGGGAGACTGCAGACCATGGAAGAGAACACCAGCTGGAAACTACCTGTGCAGGAGGTGAGGAGGGGATTTCTCTTCTGTCCCCTCTCTGTCCACAAGCCAGGGGGCTTTTGAGAGGGCTTTCCAGATCAGGAAGGGACGCTGGGTCCAGTGAGGAGCAAGGACACCCGCTCCTGACAGGCTGAGTACAGGAGGAGGGAGCAAGAAGCTTGAGTAAGGACTGTGACCCCTGACAATCCAGAGGAACACAATACCCTGTGCAGAAGTGCTCCAAAGGTGGGCAGCTGGGTAGCTCAGTGGAGATTGAGAGCCAGGCCCAGAGATGGGAGGTCCTGGGTTCCAATGTGACCTCAGACACTTCCCAGCTGTGTGACCCTGGGCAAGTCACTTAACCCCCATTGCCTAGCCCTTACCACTCTTCTGCCTTGGAGCCAATACACAGCATTGATTCCAAGACAGAAGGTAAGGGTTTATTTTTTAAAAAATTAAATTAAATTAAAAAAAAAGAAGTGCTCCAAAGGGAGCTGCAGAAAGACAAACAGGAGAGAGCACTCCCAGACAGCACTATCAGTATTTGTGCCTTGCCAGGTGCTCACTGCATTATATTTTATGTTTGAGCACACTCTTCCCATGAATTACTTACGGGAAGAATGTTTGTTTTTAACTATCCTTCATATAGCATTTTAAGAAACTTTGCGAAGAACTAATTGGTTCGACTGGATGGACTTTTTTTTTTTTAAACCCTTACTTTCTGTCTTAGTAACAATTCTAAGAAGGAAGAGCAAGGGCTAGGCAACAGACTAATCCGGTGGCCCAGGGTCACACAGCTAGGAAGTGTTTAAACCCAGGTCCTCCCACTTCCAGACCTGGTGCTCTATCCTGTGCTGCTCACCTGCCCCAGGGAAGCTCACTGTTGGGAGCTAGGAATGGGAGCCCAGCCCTGAGGTAGCACCTGTCCATTGGGGACCTAACCCAACCATTTATAAGTAAATAGATTTGCATGCACATATATGTATATGTAGGTAGGTAGATAGTGGATGCTCACAATTGATATGCATGAAAAAGCTCTGAGGCCCCACTACAAAGAACTTAATCTAGTCTACTCCCTAGGACTTTAGAGAAATTTGTTATGTGGGTCTTCTACTATCCAGGAACATTGCTAGGTAAATATGTTTCCCCTTGCACTCAGTTATCTTCCTTCCTTCCTTCCTTCCTCCCTCCCTCCCTCCCTCCCTCCCTCCCTTCCTTCCTTCCTTCCTTCCTTCCTTCCTTCCTTCCTTCCTTCCTTCCTTCCTTCCTTCCTTCCTTCCTTCCTTCCTTCCTTCCTTCCTTCCTTCCTTCCTTCCTTCCTTCCTTCCTTCCTTCCTCCCTCCCTCCCTCCCTCCCTCCCTCCCTCCCTCCCTCCCTCCCTCCCTCCCTCCCTCCCTCCCTCCCTCCCTCCCTCCCTTCCTTCCTTCCTCCCTCCCTCCCTCCCTCCCTCCCTCCCTCCCTCCCTCCCTCCCTCCCTCCCTCCCTCCCTCCCTCCCTTCCTTCCTTCCTTCCTTCCTTCCTTCCTTCCTTCCTTCCTTCCTTCCTTCCTTCCTTCCTTCCTTCCTTCCTTCCTTCCTTCCTTCCTTCCTTCCTTCCTTCCTTCCTTCCTTCCTTCCTTCCTTCCTTCCTCCCTCCCTCCCTTCCTTCCTCCCTCCCTCCCTCCCTCCCTCCCTCCCTCCCTCCCTTCCTTCCTTCCTTCCTTCCTTCCTTCCTTCCTTCCTTCCTTCCTTCCTTCCTTCCTTCCTTCCTTCCTTCCTTCCTCCCTCCCTCCCTCCCTCCCTCCCTCCCTCCCTCCCTCCCTTCCTTCCTTCCTTCCTTCCTTCCTTCCTTCCTTCCTTCCTTCCTTCCTTCCTTCCTTCCTCCCTCCCTCCCTCCCTCCCTCCCTCCCTCCCTCCCTCCCTCCCTCCCTTCCTTCCTTCCTTCCTTCCTTCCTTCCTTCCTTCCTTCCTTCCTTCCTTCCTTCCTTCCTTCCTTCCTTCCTTCCTTCCTTCCTTCCTTCCTTCCTTCCTTCCTCCCTTCCTTCCTTCCTTCCTTCCTTCCTTCCCTCCTTCCTTCCTTCCTTCCCTCCTTCCCTCCTTCCTTCCTTCCTTCCCTCCTTCCCTCCTTCCCTCCTTCCTTCCTTCCTTCCTTCCTTCCTTCCTTCCTTCCTTCCTTCCTTCCTTCCTTCCTTCCTTCCTTCCTTCCTTCCTTCCTTCCTTCCTTCCTTCCTTCCTTCCTTCCTTCCTTCTCTATCTTAGAATTGATACTAAGTATCAAGAATTACAGTAAGGGCTAAACAATTGGGGTTACGTGACTTACCTAGAGTCACACAGTTAGGAAAGGTCTGAGGACAGGTTTGAATCTAGGTCCTTCCATCTCCAGACCTCACACTCTAACCACTGAGCAACCTAGCTGTCCTTGGTACTCAGTTTCTTATACTTTTATGTTTAACATGATTTATGTTTGTACAACAAATCAACCCCAAGGAGAAAGGGAATCAACTCACAATCAAATCCCAGACTCAGTCGTCCCTAGAGGTTTTCTTTATTCAGTCTCTGATGAGCTATCCTTCATAGGTTGCTGGTCCTTTGTATTCTTATGTGGTCAGGGCAGTTCTGGTACCATATTTAAGGAAGAAAATACAAAAGATGGAGCATGTCAATAGAGACAACCAGGATGATTAGAAGACTAGAAACCTTATGTCAATTGAAGGAAATGGAAATATTTGTCTAGAGGAAGGAAACAAGCAATTATTAAGCTCCTGTTTATATGCCAGGTGATTTACAAATACTATCTTATTTGATCCTTATAATAACCTTATGAATTGGTATCTTATTACTTCTATTTTACAGTTATAAGTGACTTGCTAAGGTCATACAGCTAATAAATCTTTAAGGCTGAATTTAAATTTGAGTCTTCCTGATCCTGGGAACAGCACTCTATCTACTGCACCTGCCTAGCTGCCCAATCACACCTATTATATGCCACTTGTTAAATTAAATGTTTGTAGAAGATCTAAGAAGTGTCCATTTCTTAGGACTTTTTGTCTCTTTCTGACAGCACAGAAAAAAAAAAATTGTAGCCTGGCTGAGCTTCATTTTGCATTTTTGTTCATTTCACAATTGAAGCAAATCATTTCTTCATCACTAACCTTCTAGTGATGAGCCTCTCTATGAGTCAGATAAACTGGTCTTTGGACAGCAAAAGCAGGCTGCCATTAGGTCAGTACTGGAAGCCTTTGGAACCTAGTCAAACCTGTTAGAGTTTGCACTAAGCTGGCCTCTGTGCAGCTTTTGAAAATCCAGGGTCCCTTCCATGCTAAGATGTAGGGATCCTGTATAGTTTGGATTAGGGGAGACATTGACAGCCTAGAGAGTAGCTAGAGAAATGGTGGTCAGCTTGAATGAAGGATTGGTTGAAGGAACCTGGGGTCTTTAGCTTGGAAGAAGAAAGACTTGGGGGGTCAGAGAAGGAGCATATGATGGCTTTCTTTGAGCATTTTTTATGGCTGTCACAGAGAAGAGAGTTTAGGATTTGTTCTGCTTTGCCTTGGAGAGCAGAATTAGAAGCTGATAAGGCTAGAAGGCTGTAGTCAGCTTTTAGTCGGGTGTAAGGGAAGCATCCTAAGTAACAACCGGAGTCATTCCAAAGTGGAATGGCTTCCATGTTGAGCCATTGAGTCCCTAGACTTAGCCTCTGGTTACTTCCAAGCTGGAGGAGCTGCAACTCTGATGTATACCACATTAATGACATTTTGCATGCTAGCAGGACCCGTCTGTGCCAGAAGTGTATTGAAGCTGAGTGTTAAACTAGCACCCACCGTGAGCATTTACACCTCTGGAATCCACTACAAATTGGGGCTTGATTTATTGTTTGGATATTGTTGATTGTCTAGACTTTTTAAGAAAGTGATGGAAAGCATGTTAATGATGAAGATTAAACTTAAAAGTGGGTCTCATGCATGTTTTTTTCAGAGAATCGTTTATTCTGCATTTACCAGCATACCCCAGGAACTGACAACTGAAATCTGGAAATATTCCTCTAAACTCAACTCAGTTTTCAGTTCCTTCCTCACATCCAATGGCCAGTCATGATTGCTACTTACTACAGTTGTGAAATCAATGAGTTCTAATTTCTATCTCTGTCCCTGCACACCCTCTAGTGGAGGTGCTAACAACAAAATGGAAAAAGGAGAAGGAGGAGGAGGAGGAGAAGGAGGAGAAGGAGGAGGAAGAGGAGGAGGAGGAGGAAGAGGAGGAGGAGGAGGAAGAGGAGGAGGAGGAGGAGGAGAAGGGAAAAGAAAGAAGAAGAAGAAGAAGAAGAAGAAGAAGAAGAAGAAGAAGAAGAAGAAGAAGAAGAAGAAGAAGAAGAAGAAGAAGAAGAAGAAGAAGAAGAAGAAGAAGAAGAAGAAGAAGAAGAAGAAGAAGAAGAAGAGAGGAGAAGGAGGAGGAGGAGGTAGAGGAGGAGGAGGAAGAAGAAGAAAGAAGAAGAAGAAGAGGAGGAGGAGGAGGAAGAAGAAAGAAGAAGAAGAAGAAGAAGAAGAAGAAGAAGAAGAAGAAGAAGAAGAAGAAGAAGAAGAAGAAGAAGAAGAAGAAGAAGAAGAAGAAGAAGAAGAAGAAGAAGAAGAAGAAGAAGAAGAAGAAGAAGAAGAAGAAGAAGAAGAAGAAGAAGAAGAAGAAGAAGAAGAAGAAGAAGAAGAAGAAGAAGAAGAAGAAGAAGAAGAAGAAGAAGAAGAAGAAGAAGAAGAAGAAGAAGAAGAAGAAAGAAGGAGAAAGAAGATTTTTAGGAACTCACTAATGGTGGCAGAATATGTAATGCTAGGAAGACACAACAATGAATAATTCTACCTTTCCTGAGTAATAAAGGATTAACAGGAGCTACAAGAATGCTGGGATGAAAAAGGTGTGAGAAAGGACTGAGAACTTTGTAAGGCAATGGACAAAACACAAAGCATTTATTAAAAATAGAACCCCGAGGACTCCTTGTCATCTGGATTCATCGAATCACACATTTTTAGAGCTTTAGAGCACCTAGCATTGCCCACTCATTTGACAGATGAGGAAACTGAAGCCCAGAGAAAGAAATGTCTTGCCTAAAGTCACATAGTTATTAAGCAGAAAAATCAGGATTTAAAATTAGGTGAGGGTTAGAAGGCACTAGAACTTGAATCAACATCAGGTAGATATAAGTTTGAATTCTGCCTCAGGCACGTTTGACTAAGTAATTCTGGGAAAGTCACTTTCCCTTATGAAGAGCTCTTGAAGGTAAGGATTGTTTTTTTGTCTCTTTGTATCCCCAGCTCTTAGCACAGTGCCTAACACATAGTAGGTGCTTAATAAATGTTGACTGACTGACTGATTCAGTGATGATGGCTTCCTTTATGTTCTGTTCCTCTATTGAGATATATCATCTCCTAACTGTAGACATTTTCACTGGTTTCCCCCGGTCTGGAATTCTCTCTCCTCATCTCTACCTCCAAGGCATCCTTCAAATTCTAGCTAAAATCCTACCTTCTTCAAGAAGCCTTATCCCCAACATTCCTACCTTTTCATGCCTTAATGTTACTTATATCTTCTTTTTGTTGATCATTTCTAACTTATGTTGTATATATCTTTTTTTTTTACATTGTATATTGCATCCCTCATCAGACTGTGAACTTCTTAAGAATAGGGTCTGTCTTTTGCCTTCCTTTGCATCCCCAATGCATAGTACCTAGCACATAGTAGGTGCTTAATAAATGCATATTGACTTTGTGGCACTGACTACTTATTTTGGAGGTAGAAATGGGGATAGTTTCAATCTAGTAGGCTGTTTTATCTGCCCCCATTTCCTTTTTTTTTTTTAGTGTATATGGTCCTAGATATTCTGATGTCCAATATATGGAACCAAGGGAAGTTGGGAGGACCAGTGCCACTGTTAACACCAATGCAATGTTATCTGTGTGATTATTAGTACAGAATTATTTTTAAATTCTCCTACATAATCTACTTTTCATTCTTTACCTAATAGTCATTCAAAAGCCCAATCTCCACTGATTTATGATTTTCCTTCATCAGTGGTATGGACTGTCATATTACTTGTATCATTAGCTAATAACCAATTGTATTGTTTTCTTATAATCAAACTAAGACTGTTCAGTTTTGCTCAAGATCAGAGTGAGTACTGAATCCCAATTCCAGTTCTGCCAAAAAGCAGTATACTGTTGGAGAACTTTATCTTTATAACACACTTTTAAATCTTTACTAATTTCTCCAATAAGATAATACATGTTAAAGCCTTTGGCAATCTTAAAGCAATAAAAGTGTTATGATGAATGACAGTCATTACTATAATTTACTCAGCCAGTTTTAGTTGATGTGTATCTCCTTTCTTTACAGTCTTTGCCCCCACAAAAAAAGCTGATTTAAATATTTTTGTACATATAGTCTTTTCCTTTTTTTGTTTTTTATCTCATTGGTATACAACCTAGTAATATTGCTGCATCAAAGGGTATATAATATTTTATTAGTTAACCAGAAGAGATATATCTTCTTTTTATTTTCCAATAATGAATTTTTTCAATTATATGTAGATAATTTCTGACAGTTGTTTTTTTGACATTTAAAAAATTCAAATTTTCTCACTCCCTATCCTCCTTCCTCTGCCCTGAGGCAGTGATTAGTTTTCTATAGGTTATAACTGTACTTTCATGTATTATATATTTCTATATTGCTCATGTTATGATAGAAGATGCATATCACACATACAATAGAAGGTATGTACTATTTTATAGCCTTTTGGGCATTTCTCCAGAATGGTTGAATAACTCCAATAGTGCATGAATGTCTCAATTTTCCCACATCCCTTCCAAGTTTTGTCATTTTCCTTTTCTGTCACAATAACTAATCTGATAGGTATGGGATGATACTTCAGAGTTGTTTTAATTTGCATTTCTCTAATTAATAGTTTTTAGAGCATTTTTTGCATGACAATAGAGCTTTAATTGCTTTGAGAACTACCTGTTCACATCCTTTGACCATTTATCAATTGGGAAATGACATATTCTTAAACATTTGACTCATTTGCCTATGTATTTGAGAAATGAGGCATGATTTTCTTGAGTGAGTTTTTGTACCTCCTTTTCCATTTGTCCTATTCTACTTTTTAAAACATTCTTTTTCTCAGTTAATATTTGTTACCCTTTTCTCCATATGGCCAATTCTGCCTTTTAATATGTTCTTCTCTTCAGTGCATTTTTGTATATCTTTTTCCATTTGGCCAATTCTGCTTTTTTAAAGGAGTTCTCTTGTGGATTTTTGTGCCTTTCCCCCCCTACAATTGGCCTATTCTTTCTTCAGGATTTTTTTGTGTGCCTCCTTTACTAAGTTATTGACTCTTTTAAAATGATTTTTTTGTATCACTTTCATTTCTTTCCTCAATTTTTCTTCTATCTCTTTGATTCTTAAACTACTTTTTGAAATTATAGCAGCTCTTTTTGTAGAGGCAAAGAACTGGAAATTGAGGGGATGTCCATCAGTTAGGGAATGGCTGAACAAATTGTGGTACATGTTGGTGATGGAATATTATTGTGCTATAAGAAATGATAAGCAAGATGATTTCAGAAAAAGCTAGAAAGATCTATAGGAACTGATGCCGAGTGAAATAAGCTGTGATAAGGAATTTAAAGGAAGAAAATCAGGTTGGCAGCAAAGGGGAATGGACTTGGATGCACTTACACAATCAGAATGGGGAGAACATTGTACACAGTAACAGCAATATTATATGATGATTATCCGTGAAAACTACCCTCAGCAAAGCAATGATCTGGGACAACCCTGAAAGATTTATGACAGTAAATGCTATCTACTTCTAGAGAAAGAATTGCTGGAGTTGTCTTTCCCATCAATGTAGTTACAGTTTGGGGGGAGATTTTAGTTATGTATGAGTATGTTCTTACAACAATGAACAATATGTGTGTTTTGTGTGACAATAAAAATAAAATAAAAATTTTAATTCCTTTTTGAGCTTCTTCATTAAATTTTTTAGTGCTTGAGAACATTTTGGACTTTTTTTTTTGAGGCAGTAGTATTGGCTTTGTTGCCTTCTTTTGAGTTTGTTTTGGTCTTCTCTGTCACCAAAATAACTTTCTATGTTGTTTCTTTGCTGCTGTTGTTGTTGTTTGTTCATTGTTCAACCCTTTTCTTTTATTTTAACTTAAAAAACTTAAGATTGAGCTCTGCCATTGTGGTGAAGGGAGCTTCACAATTCTAAACTTCAGGTTCTTTGTGCAGTTGCTTTTGGAGGTAGCACTGGGAATCTATCTGCTTTTAATTCTTCTAAGATCGTATGATGTAAGGAGAGATCTGTTTAATATTCTCCTAGCCTGTGCCCTGGTTTGTGAGTAACCACAAGCAATCTTTTCCACCTTGGAACTGTGACCAAGGTCCCCTGCTCCCCTGTGGCTGTAAGTGCTGGGGCATGATAGTGCTCCTTCTTACTCTGAGATCTGGGATCCAGATCTGGATCTGGGCAGAGTGACAAGACTCTTGTACATAGAGCCAGCAAAGGAACCCCTCTAATCTCCTTCTGAGCAGTTGTCTGGTGCCACTTACCATCTGTGGCTGTGGGAGCTCCAGAAGCCTTTGCTGCTGATTCAGCTGCCCCTAAGGCCATTTGCAAGGTGGGTTCTGCCTTGGCATGTTGCTTTGTGTTCCAATTCTACCTGGGTAAAAGATCTTTCATGTTGACCTTTTAGGTTGTTTGGGCTAAAAAATTATCTTTCTCCATCTTTTTGTGGGTTATGCTGTTTTAGAATTCATTTTGTAGGTGTAATATCATACTTTTTTGGAGGGTCATTTGGTAGAGATCAGGTGGGTCTGTGTGCCTTCTCCATTGTCTTCCTTTTAGAATATAAGGAAGTTTTCAGGGCCCTATAAATCTACATTGGATTCGCCAGACAAATATTCTTTTCCCTCTCACTGGAATTGTTTCACTTTTTGTTTAATTCTCCTTTCTCCTGGGTAGACTTGCCTTACAGCATTTTAATCCAGGATACCCAATCTATCTTTCCTCTGAATCCTTTGAAATCCACTTTCCCAAAATCTAGGGTAAAAGTTAAGACTATGCTTTGATTTCCTCATCTCTATCACAGAGTCTATCAGGGATCGGTCACTTTCCCACAGGATCACCATCATTCCCAGCAACTGGATCCTCTCTATTAGTAACACATATCCAAAATAAAATTCCCTTTTGTTGGTTCCTCTCACTTTTTAATAGATGAAATGGTTCTAAGGTAAGTTAAGCTGACATAGACGGAGCTCCAGCAGATGTCTGGACAAGTTTATTTCCCCATCCTTTCTATATATTTTGCCTCTGTGTCAGCATTTTGATCTGGTTCCTATAACTCTTTATTTTCTTCCTTTTTCTGTATAGGTAGTCTCCAGTTTACTCCAATCAGAAAAATCATATCTTTTTCTCCTTCTAGTAACTTTCACTCAAATACCCTCTGCCATATTTCTCCCTTCTATGTTCTGCTCTTGCTAATATTGTGAAAGAGAAATCTATCTCCAAAAGGAGATATTTTTATTGAGAAGGACCTAGATGGTTTGGCAATAGAAAAAACCCAGCTAGGAACCTCCCAGGACCAGGAAAGCACAACCCCTTGATATTATAGAAAAGCCAAGTTTATTAAGGTTAGGAAATGGTAGATAAGGTCCTAAATCTACATAGCTCTAGCTCCTCCCACCTTTCTACACCCCCCTTTCAGGGATGCCCTTCTTGTCTTCTCAATCCCTTCTTATTCACTCCCTGATCTTATCTAAACCCAAAAAGCAACCTGACTACCTATATACTACAGATTGTCTTTAAAAGGCTGAGGATGCAGCACTCACAGATGTACTGAGTCCTTACCCAAAGCCTCGGTTGGCTTTCTAGGTATACCCAAAGTCCCAAGTGACAAAACCCTTGGGTTTACCTTAACTAAGTTGTTTCTGATAGGTTGATCTCTGTACTTCAGGGAAAGGCAGGTCTCCTCCAAGGCAGTTCTCTAACCCAGGAATTTCCTAATCTTTCCACAAGATTAGTCTTTTTCCAGGAGGTGCCAGAGCAAAGATCTGCCTTATCAGCTCAGAAGAAAGCCAGATCAGAAGAGATCATTAAACCCAATAAACTTCCAAGATCCTCCTCTCCTTCCAGAATCTTCTCCCAGGGTTTCTGTCTAAATTCTCCTCCCTTCCTCTTAAAGACAATCTTTACTTTTTCCCTATCCCTTATTCTTACAATTGGGATACTTTCATATTCAATGCTACTACTATTTCCCACAGATCCTGGTTTAAAATTTGAAATTGTTTTAAATAAAATATTCCTGTCCAGAACCAGTGATACCTATGAAGGCAAATCTGCTTCTTGGCATTAGTAACTAATTCCTGTGTTTTTTTGTTTGTTTGTTTGTTTTTTATCTAAACTTTGGACATTTATGGTCAGACTTTTGAGGCCATGGATTTTACTATTGTTTCATTTCATGTATCTTGTTTCCTGTAAACTTTTGGGTGCAGCTGCTATTCTTCCTTCACTGTAGCTATTCTCTATGTATCTAGTTCAAGGGATATAGAGAGGCCATCTTCTTTTAAAGCCATTTTGATAAATTTGCAAGACATCCAGCAAATGCATTTTTACTAATTTTTGATGCATTCCATTTCTGACCAGGAGTTTGTTGTCTAGATATAGCCCACCTGTAGGGATGAAAGTCTCAGAGGAAGGACCAGTCATGATTCACTGCCCTTTCTTTGGAAAAAGAAAATGAGTTGTGGAAAAGATAGGTAGGCAAGCAGTAAGCTAAGAGATAAGGCTAGTTGGAGGGAAAGACACCGTAGTCCTTTTTCCTGTTTGTTTTTTGGTTTTTTTTTTGGCAAGAAATTTTTTGGAATCCCATCCAATTTTGTTTTTTAAAGGAAAGCTGGAGTGAGACTGGGTGCCAAAGTTGACCCCTCTTTGAAGACTTTCTATCAAAAGGCAGACTAGACACAAATATTTAAGCAATGGTCCAGAAATCCAAATGCCAGTCTTTTGCCACTTAAGTCATCTATTTACTTCTAAAATTACTTTTTTCTTTTGCACAGTACATGTCTTCAATGGGCAAAAACAAGGAGAACACAACCAGTGTCCCAGGGGTCTTTTGTTTTCTCACCTAAGATTTCATAATTATTGGCAGTGCTTTCTATGTTCCATCTGGCAGCATCATTTAGGCACAAGTGAATCACCAGAAGTGGGAGTGAGGTTCTCTGTAATGCCTTGGATACATGCTCCAAGAAGACAATCAGCCTCTTTGTTGTTATTAGTTAAAAAACAAAAACAGCACCCTTCTTTTTATCTTTGAGCAAATAATTCTACTATTCAATTCTTTCTCCAACCTTTATGGCTTCTTTATCTCAACTACATGATTCTTTGACCAATGAATATATATTTATCAAGTAGTCACTATAGTAAGTCCCAGGTATTTTGCCAAATACTGCAAAGAGTTCTTGTTCTAATTAGGGAGACAACGCATACAAACATATGATACAAGGAAAAATATTATTTCTCCCTAGAGTATTCAAGTTCCCTCTTCTTCAGGAATAATCTCACATTCATTTTTGTCTTTTGAAATATGGTATTCAAATTCCCTTATCCTATATATGTATTATTATTCTAAAATGCAAAGTTTAAATTCTTTTGAGAGTAATTTTAGAATAAGAAACATGCTATCTCTCTTAATCCAGAAAGTGAACTGTTTGGAGAAGGCTCCATGAAGATGCCTCTACAGACCACAAGTTGCACCAGAAGATCCAGAGTGAATTTTGGGATGTGGCGATTTGAACTGTGTGAGGTTGAATTATTTTGTATGCATACTCATGTGGAAGGGGACTGCCCCCACCTAGCTTTTTGTCAATGTGCCTAGCAATCATGGGTTTGTTCTTTTCTCTTTAATCCCCAAATTATTGCAATTTAAAAGTTGGTTATGTTAAATGATCAATTGGGGAGAGGAGTCTTCCAATGATCCTCAGGGGGAATGTATAATTGAAAATCTGTTACCCTAAAAAAAGAACTACACTGCCCACTGACTTCCTGTCATTATGTACTTCCTGTAGAAAGGGTAATAAATTCAGTGGTCCTGCTTGGGCTCTTTGACTTTCTGTCCCGAGCATGGTGGTGGGAAGCGTAGGGGTTTTAACAGACACATGGTTTTATTTTGCATTTTTTTTATTCCTTTACTTCTAATGATCATTTAATAAATCTCTTAAACTAGGATATTTTTACTATTTGAGATTAATTTTAACTTCTACATATATTTATCTCATCAAGCCCATATCTGCTTTATAATAACTGGAACATAATCTTATGTGTGGTTCTTAGGTACTTAAAACTCTTCTCATATTTTCTTATTAACTTGGAAGCAATGGATTTTGGTTATAATGTTCCCTGGTGTTTTAAGTTTGGAGTGTCTTTTAAGAGATTGTAGATTCACTCTATCATCACTCTGCCCTCTTGTTCAAATAGATCTGGGCAGTTTCCTTCCTTTTATGATTTCTTTAAGTATGGTATTGAATCTTTACCTCTAACTCCAGTGGTGATATTAAGGGATTCTCATACATAAATGAACTCTTCTGAACCCATTTTCCAAGTCAAATGTTCTTGATGAGATACCCCATATTCCTTTTTATTTTTTCAATTAAATTTGAGTAATTCTTGTCAGATGGAATTGAATCCTTTTTGCTCTAGTCTATTAAAAAACAAACAAACAACCCTTGTCTTGGAATTGATACTATTTTCAGTTCCAAGGTAGAAGAGCGATAAGGGCAAGGCAATTGGAGTTAAATGACAAGCCCATGATCATACTGCTATGTGATACAAGACTGAAACTGTAATATTTAAAAGGAATTGTAGGCATTGACTATTCCATTCTCTGTTATAAAACCTTCCTTATCCCCTGTTTTATAACAGAGAATGGAATAGTTGAAGGGAGAGAGGGAATATGGCTGCCAGTGAGGTAAAAGGAGATGCCCCCTGCTGAGAGGCTATCTTTGAAAATTGGGGTTCCGGAGAAATGGGCCACCTATGAAAGCCTGAGGGGATGTCTTCTCAATTGATTGATGTTGAAGATACCCCAGAGTAGGTAAGCACAGGCCCTTCTAAGGGATAAGCCTCCCTCAGACCGTTTATGGTTGAATGTTTGTTCTTGGGTTCTGCTCCCTCTATGTCCCCTGAAATGATGGTCCTCTTATCTGACTGTGGTTTATTTAAATAAAGATGAATTTTAATGACAAGTTTGGATTTGGGAGGTATCAGGGTAGAGGGAATAAGGATTTCCCTATACTTTTCCCCAGATGGGGTTTGAGTCTCTCAGCTTTTGAGCTGAGACCAGGCCTCACAGGCTGGTAGAGTTTCTTTTATTCCTGTCTATGCTAATCTGTGCTAGTTTTCTTAAATTCAAATTCTTTAGCAGTAGACAGCAAGAGAAAAAAAGGTTCTGACTTTCAGAGCTGGTTGGGCCTGTCTCTTTGGGTTAATGCCTCTAAAGCCTGGTCTTATAGTTCAAACCGATAACACTATCACAGGAATCCAGGTAGAGCACACAGTTGGGAAATGTCCAGGAATAGAGGTACTTCTACCCTGAGGCAGGGAGAGAGGCTACTTCCAGTAGGAGGGCCAGGAAAGATAGACCAACTCTCACTCTGAAAGTTACCCTCCCCCCACCATCATTCTTGTCAACATCTTCTAACATTCCAACTGCTGTTTGTTCCACCTGAGTGGCAGAAAGTCCAAAACTTGCTTCAGTTTTCCTTTCCACACAACCCAAGACTTCCTATCTCTAGTGCTGGCTTTTATCCACTAAGCCACCTAGCTATCTGCTAGCCTGCTTTTTAGGGAGTTCATGATTTGGGTAGTTTTTCCATTTTTCTGTTTTAAGGTATTTATTCTTTCCAATTCCCAAATTGCTTTTATTTCAATGCGAATTCACCTTTTGACTTCATTTCCTTCATTCATTTTTATAGTACTCTGGACAAGACCTTTTCTTCGATTCTATTAGTATCTGGTATGGAGTTGTTGTCTGGGTTTATCTTAACCTATATTATTTCTTCATTGTTTTTCTTGATATTATTTCCATGATAGATTACTTCTTTAAAGTTTATGGCCTTGAAGTCTTTTTGCTAAGGACTGGCCATAGTTTTCCAATTTAATCCCTCTTAGTCACTCTTTGATTTTTGGCTTTTTTTTAATTTGTTATTTTACAATTGTTGGATGGAGGTGCTACTCTTGTTAAATAGATTTTTTCCTCTTTGCTAGGCAGCTAAGAGAGCTGGGTTTTTCTACATTTCTTCTTGTCATCAAAGCTGATACTGGGTCATGGTGGAGATGTATCTTGGACAGTTGGGTTCTGGGTTCCATTTTAGACACTAGCTTTTTTGTTATAGCAAAAAATTGGAAACAAATAAATGCTCATCAACTGGAGAAAAACAAAATTATGGAATAATGGAATATTGTGCTACAAGAAATAATGAAATGGATGCTTTCAGAGAATCCTGGGAAGATTTAATAACTACCTTACAATTACAGAATATTATTTCAAGGTTTGTAAAGTGCTTTACAAATTTTATCTTATCCTCATAATCCTAAGTGTTAGATACCAGTATTATCTGTTTTATAGATGAGGGAATTTAGGTAAAGGTTTAAGTGACTTGCCCAGGAACCCACAGCTACTTAAGTGACTTGAGGCCATATCTGAACTTGGATCATCCTGACTCTAGGTCTAATATGCTATCCACAAAATCATCTAGCTGCCTATAGAATTGTATAAATGGATGCCAAGTAAGCAGGACCAAAACAATTTATATAATAATATGATAAATAAAAACAACTTGGATAGAAAATCAATTGGGGGGAAAAAAAAGGGAAGGCAGTCTATATATACTTGAAATGAGACATGAATTTATAGCAGACCCACTTCTAAGATAAAACCAAATCCTTATGCTGACATTTAAAACCACAACAATATTTTATAATCTCACATGCATTCTCTTCTAGTCAAATTTAACTGCTACCCATTTCCTTTTTACAAAATTCCATTTATTCCCCATGTACAGGTGGTGTGTATGCCTGGAATGCACTGCTCATCCACCCTCTTAAAATCCTTAACCTTCCTTTAAGGATTCCTGATGTCCTGAAAGGCTTCATCTCTTACAATTACCCTGTATATACTTTGCATTTACTTAGCTATTCATTATGTGCATCCCCCACTACCCTCAGCAAAACCAGAGCTAATTAAGGGCAGGTAGTGTTTCATTTTGGTATCTGTCCCCAATGCCTGGCACAATACCTTTATACATAGGTACTTAATACTCTAATTAAAAGACACTTCTACTTAATTGTTTATTGTCATCCATGTTATTGTCTTGAGGAAATTGTTACTGGTGCTACTGTTCATATTGTTCGGAATACTTTTCTTTTTTTTTTTTTGGTGTTCCAAATCCATAATAATTTTTCACTGTAGCCGTTTTATTTTTCTCATTCTTTGAAAGCTTTCCCCCTTTATTCGATGATTTCTGGTAGTTTGATTTTTTTTGACATTCCAATGACTAATTTTGAAAGGCATGAGAAGATAGCTTCCCTTGTAGCCTCTCATTTTATAACTGTCCCTCTCCCCATCAACAATTCTTTAGTATAATGCCTAAAATACATATAAGCAAAATTCACACTGATTTTCAACTTGCAAAATTTATTATGCAAACTATACATACAAACGAAGTGCTAAAGTTACAAAATATGTACCTGGAAGAGTAATAATTTATATATAAAATTTCAGTACAAGCAAAATATTTATATCCAGGTACACACACATTTTTTTTGGAAAAACCTTTTCAAGTGTATTGTACTGCTTAAAGCTGGTTCTAGAAATACTTAAGGCAGTATCAACTAATTTAAAGGTGATAAACTTGTTTCTAGAAGGCTTAGAGTCACCAGGTAGTATCATGGTTATCACATGGCATTTGAAGAAATGAAAGGCAGTATAACATTGACCATTATATAAAAGAATGACTAAAAGTCCAAGTAACTCTCTCCTTACATAGACTAGCTTTGCTAAAACTTATTTTCCCGAGTCTCACAAAAAAAGCTTACACTAATCTGAAAAATTTTAAAGCTTCTAAATGAAGCAACTTTGGGGATTAACTTTTCAAAAAGTGAATAGGCATTGTAGTAAATATTTTAACCACTTAAAGATGCCCAGGAAATTTATTTTTGGTGCAATACAAAATATATAACATTTATACAACTGTATACCACAAATTATCTTCATATGATGATACTAAACACTTAAAGGCTACTGAAGATTAGATTTCAAATCTAAACTTCTCGTGTTTTTTTAAAAACATCAAAAAATGAGGTTATCAACATAAAATATGACAAAGTTAAATACATAAGAAACGTAAACACAGATATTTATAAAACCTAAATTAGGATTATGCAAACGCATATTTTACAAATGTCTTAATTTTAGTGTTTAAGTTTAGAATTGTTGTAAAGCTTTTTGCCTCTCATGTTCAGGGCTTTACCACAAATCCTAAGCTTGAACATTGGTTCTTGGGTAATGAGGCAAGGAAAGGAAGATTAAAGAACATGGAAGATGATAGAGGGACCAAAAAAAAAAGAAAGAAAAGAAAAGAGAGAGATACTAAACAGTGAAGGAGCAGGAGCAGACGTCAATGATAAGTCACAATGCAGCATTATATTTCTTATTTAATTTACACTATTAAGGAAAAGAAAAGGCAAAATTAACAGTGCCAAATGTGAGACTGGGGAGATTTTAAATGTTGATGACATTTATTATTAATGTAATTCCATCCTCAACCTTATGACAAAAGGGTCATAGGGTCATAAGTCTAACGAACAATTAATGGCCTCTGACAAAGAAATAAACTTATCAAAATAACTTTAATAGACCTGTAGAATACTTCAAGTTTAAATGTTGCAGCACTAAATATTAAACAGTCTTATTAAGTTTCAGAATGTTTAATATTTATCAAAATCAACTTTTAAACATCTACCTCACACATACAAAATTAAAACCAGTCTAAACACTTTAGCAGTATTTAAAAAACAATATATCTTAAGTATGTAGAAATTAAATTTTTGCATCAGCTCTGCAGAGATGACAAAAGTGACCAAAATGAGATGTCAAATTGAAGAAAGCTGATCTTCAGAACTTCATGATTTGGAACAACTAAAATTTTTGATTTCTTGTTCCATTTTCTAGAGGGTTGAAAGAGAGAAGTAGTTAGTATTAATGCTATTATTTTATTGCCTAAATGCCCTTAGATTGAGTCCAAGATAGATCATCTGAAACCCAGAGTCAAGAATTTTAAAGAAACATTATGCCAAGATTTCAGTCTATTTATAGTAAATAATATTTTGCACTCAAATCTTCAAGGCATCTACTGTCAAGAAACAAAACAAAAACAAACTACAATGTTTTAATTTAACTAAAAGTTTCACTAGGACATTATTTACTATAACATAGAAAAGCCCACCTGAAACCTTTCAAAGTACTCACTGAACTCTGACATTGAAAGTTTTTATTATACAATATTTGATATTGTGATTAATTTTTTAAACTTGGAAGACCTGCACAAGACAGAGGGATCAACCAATGAACTTATGTAACCTTGAAAAAGTTCCAAATGTGAAAAGTAGGTGAGGTTTCTCTAACTAGGTCCTCGAAAGTCTAAAGATGAAAACTATTTTAATCTTGGTGACTTTGAAGTCTCTTCCAAGTCTGAGAATATATAATTTAAGATAATATCATCATGGTTCATTCAGATTTAAATAGATAATTAAACATATGATATTATTTGATCCTCATAACAATCCTGTAAGGTCAGTGTTATTACTATTTCCATTTTATAGAGAAGGAAATAAATGACATGCCCAAATCTTTGGCATAATTACCTTTAGTTAAATTAAACATCGAATTCTCTAAGAATGATAATTATTCAATTAAGTTATCAAAACAAATGAATATTTTTAAAAAGCGTTTTGAACATTACTCAACTAGATTAAATTAAAAGACGTTAACAAATAAACCCCCTCAAACAATTTGGAATAGTCTACATCTCTTCAAGTAGCTGCAGTAATTCAAACCTACTTTAGTGACAGGTAAGAAAGACATGCTTACATTTAACAGCTTTAAGCAAGATTCCTTAAAATAAAATTTCTCTATTAAAAACATAAAAAATATACCATCACAAAAAATTTGAATTCAACTCATGCCAAAGAATCAGTAACTCTAAACTGATTTTTTTGGGTTACACTTTGTAAATTTCCAGCATTCAAAATTACCTAAAACTACCTGACAGAATTTTTTATTTTGTTAGGGTTTGATTTACATGACAGATGTCAAACACATGACCCAGAAAGCCTTTAATACACTCCTAAATGCAGCCCAAACCAGATTAAAATATATTTGGGAAATATTTAATAATAGATAATATAAATATGTCAATATTAATAAGTCAATGTGCAATCAAGAGGAATTCTTATGTCTGGTTTAGTGGTCCCTTCCTTTTGTGTCTGACTACTGATTTAGATGTTAGATGTGGTTAGAAGGCCCTTTGAATAAACCTATGATCTACAATTTCAAAGACATTAAAAGATTGGCTTGTTTGGAAGAAGATGATTATTACTATGTAGGAATCATACTATGAAAAGAATCTTGATGATCACCTGAGTATAACCCACTAATTTTATATTTGGGGAAACTGAGGTCCAGAGAGATGAAGTGCCTTAGATGAAGGCTACAGAGAAAAGTAGGATAGAATTAAGATTCAAACTTATGTACTCCAACTTTACTCTTGTCCATCCTGACTCCCTCTGATTAACTTTAAAAGTCAGAAAAGAATCTGGAGATTATCTAGAATAAGCCCTTCAGTTTACAAATAAGTTTTAACATGTTGAGAAAATTCAGGTCTTGACAGTGCTACTGAATGGCAGAGGGAAGAATAAGAGAGATGAGAGCAGTTATCAAATATTTAAAAGTCTATGAAGTAGAAGAGGTATTGAATTTGTTATAATTTGAGAGCAACTATGACCAACAGTGAGAGAAATGGATCATCCAGGCCAACCCCTTCACTCGACAGATGAAGCTGAAGCCCTGACAGGTTCAGAAATCTGTCCAAAATCAGACAGGTGCTTAAAAGGAAAGAGTGATTTCAAGTTTAGTGTTCTTTCCACTGTACCATGCTGCCTTCAAAGAAATTCTTTGACCAAGGAGGCAAACTGGTTAAAAAACACCCAATAATGAGACTTGTCCAAAATTGGAACAGGCAATCAAGGAAACAACCTATTGACTGTGTAATGGACTAATGTTTTATATTATTATAATGGAATAATATTTCAACACAAAATTTACACAGGATGACAAAAAATATATATAACAGCATGGAACAAATAATTAGGATGGCATATGCATCAACAATATTAAAAAAAGAAAAACAATTTTGAAGTCTACAGGTAGCAAAGAATTCCAAAGGAAGCAAAGCACAAAATTTGCACTTAGTCTGTCTATACTACTAGTATGGAGTCTACAATTAAAAAAAATATTTGATTTCTAATCTTTGCAACTTCATTGTGTTTTTGTCAAGATTTATATTGTGAGCAACAACTTTTTTTAAAGAAAAGAAAGGCTCTCTTGGGCAAGATCTGGTTGTGAAAGAAGTTGTAGATAAGATACATTGTTTGGGTTGTGCATGGATTGATGAACTTTTGAGGTCTCTTTCAAATAAAAATATGACATATTATGGTCCAAAAAATTATTCTATATAATAACTCACCTCAATTAGTTGGGTCTTGTCATAGTCCTTGCGATGTTGATAAATACATTGGCTAATTATTGCATACAATTTTTCCAACTGAAATATATTGTACTCTTGACTTTTCTTAATGGTAATATTCAAAAGATTCTAAAAAGAAAAGGATGTTAAATATTATCTGTATGCAAACAAGGTGAATTTCATTCAATTAATAAACTGAGTAAGTGCCAACTATGCCTAAGACATTGTTAGAAATGTAAAAACACAAAATTCAAACAGTCTACATCATTGAGCAGTTCACATTCTAATGTAAATGTAATATAATAGCCAAATATTTTATATGGCTTTCCCATTTTTAAATGTAAAGTTCTGGGATAAGATTAAAAAAAATTTAAACAACAAAAGAATTAAATTTATTCTTAAAAATATTGGCATGAAAATAACTTTTGGGGTACAAACTGGCATTCCTTGACCTCTGGAATATCACATAGCAATCCTTCTTATACATGAGGAGTAAATAGTCTTGATTGCACTTTGTAGTTTCTTGGAAGACTTACAATCCTTGAGTTATTTCTGCATGTCACTTTTAACAATCACTGGCTTGTACAGAACTTATGTGTTCCAATGATGTCATTCTTTTTTTTGGAGGGGGGGAGGGAACGGAGGGGAAAATATTGCCAAATTTTCTTTTACGTATGTATTGCTGAGGGTCCAAATTTGCATCTAAGACCCTATTTTAGATCCTCATGATTGAAGTAGTAGACTATCATTTCCCTTTTTGATGATTAAAAAAGAGCTCTGCTCTAAGTACTATCTATATTCTAATTCTTTCACTTTTCTGCTTAGCTATTATGGACAAATGAATTTATGATGACTTCTGATTATCACCTTGTTTTTCCTTTTATCAGGGATTTGAGTTATCTCTATTTACTTTAATACATGGAGAAGAAAATGGCAAACCATTCGTTTACCAAGAAAACCCCACAATGGGGATATGAAAAGTTGGACATAACTGAACAAGTTATTTTTTTATAAAGTAGCCTCTCATTCTGTGGGCAGCTATCTACAACTTATATAATCTTAGGGCACTTACTATCACTTAGTTTCAATTTCATATTTAAATGCTCATTCCTTAAATGCCAGAATCTTAAGATCCTGAAGTCTGGTGGTTCATCTAGCCAAGGACAATAGAGGGTAGGTAATGCTAAACTGAACAAAGCAAGGAGGGAGAGGGAAAACAGTTATCAGAAAGTAAGAACTATTCTCTTACCCAAAGAGATAATAAGGAAAAATACTTGTACAAAAATAATTATAGTCGTGTTCTTTGTGGTGGCAAAAAAATGGAAAATGAGGGGGTGTTTCTCGCTTGGGGAACGGCTGAACAAATTGTGGTATCTGATGTGATGGAATATTATTGTGCTGAAAGGAATGATGCAGAGCGAAAGGAGCAGAATCAGGTGAACGTTGTACACAGAGACGGATACACTGTGGAACAATCGAACGTAATGGACTTCTCTACTAGCAGCAATGCAATGACCCAGGACAATTCTGAGGGACTTAGGAGAAAGAATACTACCCACATCCAGAGAAAGAACTGTGGGAACAGAAACACAGAAGAAAAACATATGATTGATCACATGGTTCGATGGGGATATGATTGGGGATGTTGACTTTAAACGACCACTCTATTATTGCAAATATTAATAACATGGAAATAGGTCTTGATCAATGACACATGTAAAACCCAGTGGAATTGCTCCTTGGCTATGGGAGGGGGGTGGAAGGAGGGAAGAGAAAGAATGTAAATCTTGTAACCATGGAAAAATACCCCAAATTAATTAAATAAATAATAAAGTAAGAACTATCCTCTTTGAGATACATGGTTGGGAGTGATAGTGATAGCAGGAAACAATGAAGTTTATAGAAGAAAGTAAGGCAGGTCTAGGCCCTTCCTTAAAATGGAGGCTCTAAGAACTCACTAATGGAAAAGAGAGAATGGGGTAGTCAACAGAAAGTAGCTGAAACATGGCAGGCCTAGACCTTCCTCAAAACAAATAAATAAAACCCCCCAAAACAGAACACAGGATAGTATAATCCTATAATTTAAAGCTTAAAAAAAGACAGCACAGTGTTGTGGAATGAGTAGGGGACTTGAAGTCAGGAAATTGGGAATCTTGCTACTGATGGGAGATTAGGGTGCGGGTGGGATGGAACAAGTATTTATTAAGCACCTACTTACTATGTGCTCAGTACTGTGATGAGCTCTATACAATCTCTACTTCACCATTTCTTCATAAATAAAATAAGGACAATAGTATTTGTAGTACTTAACCCATAAAGATTTTGTGAGGCTTATATAATATCTATAAAGCATTTTATAAACTTTAAGGTATAATTTTTATTACTATTATTATTGTTGTTTAGAGAACCTTCAGATCATTTAGTGTTAACTCCTTCAAAACATTAATGGTTTGACAAAGTCAAATGGCTCAGCCCAGTTAAGGAGTTAAGGAGGAACTAGCTATGCAAGCCCAAGTCCTTTGACTTCCCTGTCCAGCACTGTGACCCAGGACCTAATAAAGAGGTGGAATTTTAAGAACAAGTAGGTATTAGAAAGGCAGAAAACATGGTGAAGGGTATTTTAATTGGAAAAAGAGGAAAAACAATGCTGGCAATGCAAGGAATGTGCAGTGTAGCAATGGTGAACAGATAAGATCCAGCTGCAGCTGAAGGGTTCTTTTAAGGAAGTAGTTGTAGTCATCCGGTAGAAGGACTTTAAAAGGACAATTAAAAAAATGATGTTCTACTAGGTTAACATTGATAGCAATATGTAAATACAAGTATAGGGGATGGAAGACTATAGTTAGAAAAAAACATTTGGAAAGTTCTGGTATTAATTCAAGTATGAAATTATTAGGAAGGCTCATGGTGCACATCTCATGAGTGGAGAATGAAGTCAAAATGTGCCCTAATTTCTGAATGTTGGGTGACAGAGACAAGTATCATTCAAATGGAAAAGTTAAGAGGGGAAGTTGGCTTTAAGATACAGGATTGATTATTTAAAGCTGGAAGGAATCTTAGGTCATCTGAGAGGATAAGTGACATTGTAATAGTAATAAGTGCCAGAGTTAGGATTCAAACCTAAGTCTTCTTGCTTATATTCTTTCTATTTCACTCTCTTGATTTTTATTCAATTTTAGAGAGGACAGGTGTAGAAATAAATGTAGACTCATCTATCTTGTCAATAGTGTTAAACAGAGGTCAGAGTTAGTAAGGGCCAAGGAAAACTACTGGATTTTGAAATAGGAGGTCCTAGTCAAACTACAGGAGTTAAGGATGGAATAGCATAGCAAAAAAAAAAAAAGGAGGTAGTGGGTATAGAACACATATTTGCTAAGTTGGAAGAGTTTAATATAGGGGGAAAGAAAGAGGAGTTTTCTATATCTGAAAGAATAATGGAACACAAAATGAAGCCTGAAGAAGCTAGAGAAAGAATAAGTGATTGATCCCATAGGATTTTAAGAAAATATAATCCATAGTACACATTTATAATATGTAATTTAAAAGGCAAGGAAAGGTTCTAATGTTTTAAATTCTATTTGTATATCAGCACTTAAAAAATATTTACATACTTTTAGCTGTTCATGGTCCACAATAAGTGGGACTGTGGGTTCAGAGAGAATTGCTAAAGCCTTTTCAACGCTGATGAGTTGCTGCTGCTCAACCTGGGAACGTCTGGCTCGAGTCATCCTAAGAACACAGGTTTCTAGAATCAATTAGATAATTGTCATTTAATACAGAAATATGTGAAAATTCAACATCTAAGTTCAAATTAAAATATATTAATTAAGCAACCGTGTGCAGAGTACTTTGTTTAGTGACAGGAGAGACACAAAATTTAAATAAAACATTATTTCTCCCTGAAGGTACACTATAGCAGGGAAATAAAAATAAAGAATATACAGGGGTACATGCTAAGTAAACTAGAAAGGGACATATAATAGAGAGAGAAGAGAATTCCAGACCCTGGAGAAAGGAAACAGTGTAAACAAAGACATGAAAAGGAGAAAGAATAAAGTACAGGATTAGGGGACAGAAAATATTCCAGGCTGACTGTAGTATATTATTATGTGGAAGGGAGTAATTTGAGTTAAAGATGGAAAAGTAAGGCATTGAACAGCTAAGATTTTGCAATAGAGTCAGTTAATATTCCTGAGCACATTACCAGATCTACATGGATTATTCAGGCAATAGTATGGAAGAGGCATTAGGAGGAGGTAGAAAATAGAAGCAAACTAGAGAAAGACCTTCAAATAGGAAAGAGAGGAAATCTGAATAATCAAATTATTCTGCATAAAAAGAAATCATGAAACAATGGAATAGTACTTAAAAAAAAAAGTGGCAAACTTGAACCTAGTAACAAATGATTCCACAATAGAGGAACTTCATCATCTTACAAAACTGAGACCCAACCCTAGGTCATCTCTTCTGCTCCTGGTAGGGGCCAGAAAGAGACAAATTCCTTCCCAGATCCATTAAAGAGTGTCCAAGCCAGCCATCTCTTCATTTCTGACCTTGCTATGCTCCTTAAATTTCTTCGCTACACAACTCCAAACCTTATTCTGCTTTTATCTTGCCCATTAAGAGTGCAAATTCCTTGAGGGCTGGGACCTTTTTTTGTATCTCTAGAGCCTAAGCCTGGAAAATACTATGTGTTTATTAACAAATGTCTACTGACTGACTGGCATTTGAGGAATGAATGACTGCAAAATTTTAAAAAGAAAACCAGAGATGAGTAGATAACTAAACTTGAAAATCAATAAAATCCTCTGTGACAGGTATGGTGCTAGTGAGAAAAAACCAACAACACACAAACAGAACAATCCCCAAGGAACTTAAAATTCCAATTGAGAATACAGAAAGTACAAACAGAAATAAACAAACACATATATAAAGTGAATAAATAAGACATACAGAGCTTAAAGAGGGCACTAGGAAATTCTGGGATTCATGGAAATGAAGCTTGAGCTGCTGAGGTGAAAAGGGAATACATTTCTTGATTGAGGGATGGCCAGTACAAAGGCACAGGAATGGGAGATAAGAGTGCTATTTTAATTATGTGAGGAATAGCATGAAAGTCAGTTGGTTGAACTGCAGAGCACAGAATGGGAAATAGCATCCAATGAGGGTAGAAAAATAATTGGATCCAGTTGTGTAGAGTTTTAAAAAAGAAACTGAGAATTTCAAATTTTAATCTAGCAAAAACAGGAAGCTTCTAGAGCTGGATGAGAAATGTTACATGATCAGACCTGTGCGTATGGATAATTCCTTTGGAAGTAGAGTGTTGAGAGACTTATGGCAAGGTGGTCATTCATGAGGCTTTTATGATAATTTAGATGTGATAACTGATCTAAAGTTTAACACTGTGAGTGAAGGGGATGGATGTGAAAGAAATAGTAAGATTTGGGAAATGAATATGTGAAGTAAAGAAAAGTAAGTGAATACATAAGACTAAAGAATTAAAGTTTAACATTTTTAAAAATTATCTATGGGATCAAAAAGGGGCATTTTCACCACCAAAGACTAAAAAGGACCTGAGGATCTAAAGATTTAAGGGGAAGTTAAAGAACTTGGAGAAGTGATATTTTTGGACAGCATTCCACCAGAGGTTAAGTTGCCAAAGTACACTAGCACCCAAACTGATAGAAAAGAAAAAATAGAATAACATAGTATTTAGGAATGGAATAGAAACTGATCATGGTGAGGAAAGAGGGAAGGACAGGGCCTTCTTGATTTGAGAGAGAGATGAACTACAACCAAATATTTTTTTTCTATAGAACACTCACGAACTGTTCTTTCTTAAAAAACCAACAAAACCCTTACCATCCATCTTGGAATCAACACTGTGTATTGTTCTAAGATAGAAAAACAACAAGAGCTAGGTAATGAGGGTTAAAAGATTTGTTCAGGGTCACACAGTTAGGAAGTATCTGAATCCAAATTTGAACCCAGGATCTCCCATTTCTAGGCCTGGCTCTCTGTTTACAGAGTGACTCCTATGAACTGTTATTACTAAGAGTGAGGCATAAGGGACAAAAACTTAGTATTTGACAAAAATTGCTGGGAAAAGTGGAAAGCAGTTTAGCAGAAACTAGGTATAAACCAACATTTCATAGCAAGATAAGGTCAAAATTGGCACATGACTTAGACATAAGGGTGACAGCATAAGCAAATTAGGGGAGCATGGAATGTTTTACCTATCAGACCTATGGAAGAATTTATGACCAAATAAGAGATAGAGGGCATTACAGGACATAAAATGGGAAATTTTTATTATATCAGAAACAAAATCAATATTAGTAGGAAAATAAGGGAAAAAAATTTTAAGGCATTTTTTTCTGATAAAGACCCCCCCCCCCCCCCCCCAATATATGGAGAATGGAATCAAATTTCTAAGAATGCATCATTCCTTAATTGGTCAAAGAATACGAACAGGCAATTTTCAGAAGACATCAAATCCTAGAAATGCTCTAAATCACTACTGAGTTAGAAAAATGCAAATTAAAACTCTGAGGTACCATCTCACACAAAAGCAGAACATGACAAATGTTGGAAGGCATGTGGAAAAACTGGTACACTAAAGCATTGTTGGTGGAGTTGTGAACAGGTTCAACTATTCTGGAGGACCATTTGAGATTATATAGAAAGGTTATGTACCCTTTGACCCACCAGCACAGTACTAGATCTGTATCCTAAAGAGATTAAAAAAAAAAATTTCTATGTACACAATATTGACAGTAGTTCTTTTTGTGAGACAAATCAATCAATTTGTGATACACACATGATAGAATACTATTGCTGTAAGAAATGACAAGCAGGATGGTTTCAGAAAATCCTGGAAAAATTTCCATGAACTGATGCAAAGTGAAGTGAGAAGTAGGAGAACATTGAACATAGTAACAGCAATACTTTATGATGATCAATTGCACATGACTTGGCTATTCTGACCTATACAATGATTCAAGATAATTCTGATTATAATGAAAAATGCCCTCTATTTCTAGAAGAGAACTGAATTGGAGTGTGAATGCAGATCAAAGGACACTTTGAAATATTTTCTTTTTGGGTCTGTTTTTTTTTTTTTTTGCAACATGGCAAATACTGAAATGTTTTGCATGACTGCACAAATATAATCTACATAAAATTGTGTGCCAATGAAGAGGGGAAGGAGAGAAAGAATTTGGAATTCAAATTAAAAAACAAAACAAAACCCCCACCAAATATTAAACATTATTTTTACATGTAGTTGGAAAAAAAATATAAAAACTTTCACTTGGTGAAAAAGGTGAGATAAAATCTAAGACAGTAAGAAACTGGATAGAAGGAGCTCAAATCTGTTACTTCAGAAGTTTTATCTATTCCCCAATGAGGGGCACAGGGAGAATAAAGAAACAAACAAACAAATCAGAAAATAAAATCCAGGGGGAAAAAAGCCTGGAAGAGAAATGATGATGAAGCAAAACTTCTTAGAAGAGGGTGCAGTAAAAGAAACTTATTAACCTCCTTCGTGAATTTAATTACCATAATATTTGGTGCATATAAGTGAAACCATCTAATAATCATTTTTCTTTTCACTATAAACCTCTTGCTTCTTATTTTGATAATTTAAAAATACTTAAATGGAAGACTACATACCCTTTGCTTCAACATCTTCGGAATACTCTGTTATTTGACAGTTAGTAATTTCTCCATTGCAAGTTAACCTATCTTTTCTTAATTCTGTACTTATTGCAGTCTTCTTAGTTTCCTTTTCAGATTCATTCACAACAGTATCACAAGTAACATGAATGCTTTTATTTTCCGTCTCAATTTTATTTTCAGAACCATTTTGTTGCTTTTCATTTTCTTCCATTGAAGACTCTCCTGTGACTTCAGCTTCATTGTGATCTATACTAGTGTCATGATTTTCTTGATCTCCGTCACTCTCATTTTTGTCATCTTCTGTATTTCTGCTATCTTCTTTGGTTTGAGAAATCTTCCTTCTCTTTTTTATGGTGCCAAAATACCATTTACTCTTTCTTCGAATCTTTTTTTTTGATGGAGCTAACAGAGACAAAAAAAAAGAAAGAAAAGAAAAGAATCTAAAAACAAAGCCACCGGCAAATACCAACTATTTTCCTTCAAGTCTAAAAAAACTAGAACTAAAGAGTTCCACCACTTTACAAAAAAGAATTTTAATAATGTAATTAACAGAAAGATATTACTACATTGGGTCTATAACTAAATTTGAAATACTAAACATTTTACGGGAGGCAGTTGGGTAGCTCAGTGGATTAAGAGCCAGCCCCCAATGCCTAGCTCTTACTACTCTTTTGCCTTAGAACCAATGCATGGCATTGATTCTAAGATGGAAGGTAAGGGCTTAAAAACACACACCCACCCACCCACCCACCTCCACCCCCACCCACCCACCCCACAACATATTATGAAAGGCAACATGTTATATTCGCTAAAGCTGGTCTTGAAGTTAAGAATAAATGTATTCAAGTCCTGTTGTGTGATATAGTGGAAGTTGGGGCCCTAGACTATTCTAAGAATATAAGCGGCAGTGAAGGTGCACATTTGCCTTGCAGAAGATGTTTTTACTGAGAGTTCCTTACATCAATGACATAACAATTCCTATCCAAGAACCCCACCCCTGAAAACATTTAATAGAATGCAAAAATTTTAAATTTGGAAGTTTTCAAATGGACTAGCCCCAGAGCTGACAAATCTCCTGCTCCTCCAACAGCCCCATGGCCTCCTCCTGATCACCCACGAACTCTTCCCCATCACTCCTATTCCTTGTGCCTTTTAGCCCTCATTCCTACCATAGTATTCACCTTTAGCAATTTCTAAGAAGCATCCAACTAAATGGCTTGGTCAAGGTAGACAACTGCACATCACTGTGCCTAAATCTGAAAATTCACCAATGCTTTTTGACAGAGGAAAACAGCTTTAAAAGGGTAGCTATTTGCACTCTCCTAGGAAGGAATGATTTTAGACTTTGAGACAAGTCGTCATGGAAATCTTAAAAACCAAGTTCCTTGACAAGGTTTCAAATGATTATTGTGACTAGGAAAGGTAATTCTAGAAAGTATTAAGATAGAGATCTTTTTAAAAATATTCTTTCACAGTTATTGAGGGTTTTGGGAATCTGTAAGTTAAGCTACAGTACTATGCTTTCATCTTTTCCTAAATACAGTAACCTTTAATTCCTGGGCTAGAAGCTAAAACCCAAAATAAGTATGAGCATCAGTTTTTGCAGTGGCATTTTCACTTTTGTGTCCCTTCAAGTGTTGGATGTGCAACCTGGGGCCCAAAAAACCTAGAGAAAATTTCTCAAATGGCACAAAGGGCTGGGCAAAGTGTCCCTGTGAATGATCTTTGCCCATTTTTAAAATCTATCTTTAGTATCAACACCCAAGTAATTGAGCATTGTCATCATAGATTTAGAATAGAGCTAAAATTGACCTTTCAGGCCATCTACTACAGTCTTCTGAGGAAATGAGACCAATTAAACAATGAACATGAAATCCAGGGTTCAAAATCAAAATCAAAATCATATCACTCCGATATTACATATCACTCCACATAACCCCTCTCAAAACCATCAGTGATTCCCAAAGGCCTACTGAATAGAATATAAACTTCTTAATTCAAGGTTCTCCACAATACAGTTCAACATCTTTCCCTTATTTTATGATACTTCCCTTCTCTGTACTCTGCTCTTAGAGGATTTCTTAAATTCCCTGAATTTAGTTTTAGTTTTTAAAAAAAGCATTTTGATAACTATATTCCAATATAACTGGTTTCCTTTGTAGTTCTACATGTTTTACACATTTAAAAACATTACTGAGTCTATAGGATTTATCAAATGGCCCAAGGGGTCTAGCATATAAAAGTTTAAGGACTTCTGCTTAGGACAAATTAGAGTACTTCTTTCTTGACTGTTTTTAAAATCTGTGCTTTTGCAAATATTGTTTCCCATGCCTGATACTTTAATCTGTTGTATCTCAAGTTATTTCAGGTTTGATCATGTTATCTCCCTACTAAATTTCCCTATTGAATCCAGAATAAAATATAAAATCCTATTTGGCATTCAAAACTCTTCATAACCTAGCCCCTTCCTAACCTTCCAATCTTACACTTTATTTCCTGATATGTACTCTTTGATCCAGTGATATTGGCCTCCTGGGCTATTTCACAAACAAGACACTTGTGGATAATTTCTCTAGACGTCTCCTATACAAAGAGTGCACTCTTTCTTATCTCTATGCCCCAGCTTCCCTGATTTGAAGTCTCAACTAAAATTTCATATTCTGCAAGAAGCCTTTGCCAACCTCTCCTAACTCCAGTTTATTTCCTGTCTATAGCTGATTTGCACCTATTTGTTTACTGATCCCATTAGATTGGGAGCACCTTGAAGAGAGAGGTTGTCCTTTCTCTTTTTGTATCCCCAGTGCTTATCACAGTACCTGGTACATAGTAGGCATTTAATACATGTTGACTAGTTGGGAATCACCTCCTTCTATGAAGCCTCCCCGCCAAAAGTGATCTTCCTGCCTTCAATCTTTTTTGTTATTCTGTTTAACTTCTTTTATGCAGTTATTACTCTGATTTATATCGTACGTGTCTCAACATCTATTAGATTGTGAACAATTTAAGAGTAGGAATTATATTTTCTTGAATTAAAATACATATCAGCTGGTGTGCTTTACACCATCTATAGGGAATAGAAATTCTTCAATGAGGTCATTATTTTCTATTTAAATTCAGCAAACATTTATTGACTACTGAATAGAAAGAAAAGACTGTTCTTAGAACATTTAAAATTTTGCTATTAGGAGGATGGGGAATGTAAGAGGGGTTGAGTAGAGAATTTAAGAATATTAGTGTTTAAATTATGACCTTGAACATTTCCAGCTATGTGACCCTGGGCAAATCACTTAACCCCCAATGCCTAGCCCTTACCAGTCTTCTGCCTTGGAACCAATGCATAGTATTGATTCTAAGACAGAAGTTAAGGATTTTTTTTTTTAAAGTATACTGCAGATAGTACTTTGGAAAAAACATTTCCCACACAATTTTATTTAGCAGAGCTAAAGAATAATTCTTGCTTCTGATCTTTTATTTTAAAACATATTACATATTTATTTGACAATGTAATTGAAAAAAAAAGGAAGAAAGAAATCTGAGAATATTTACCAGCATAAAGTGAAGGAGTGCTACAAGCCATAGGGGCATTGAGCATCTTCAGCTTTTCACTCTGTTCTGGATCTAATCTTTTCCCATCAACAGAAGTTGTACTTTGCTTTGGCATCACATGATAATAAGAGGGTGCATATTTGGAAGAGCTGCAACCTAATTAAAAATTGAAAGAAAGAAATCAGGGTCTTGAGCACTAGTAAACAAAACTAAACATCTTCTGAGCTATTTTTTTTTCTGAGTAAAATTATTTCCTACCTCTCTTCTTTCGAGACTCCTGAATTTCCTCACACAGGTGTTCAAAATCTTCATCAAGTTCTTCTTTAATTATTGCATAGGCAGTATCTCTTAGAGTACAGGCTCTGTGTCTTATAAGTCGATCTGAAAAGTTAAGACAAGGCTTGGTATGAACTTTCTATTATTCACCAAAATCAACTTCTATTTGGATAGTGAATTACTTCCAGATTATTTAGATTTTCACATGGCTATGTCATGGGTAAAAAGGGCAACTACTTTTTCTTTTGGACAATAAAGTTTCAATAAATTTTAAAAGAATAAATTTCTCATCTGAATTTTCAAACAAATCTTACCTAGAAAATATCAATTTTTAAAAAATTTACCCTATACTATTTTCCTTCATGTAGCTACATTAATGTCAAAACTGAACAAACAAAGGCTCAATTCTACCAAAAAGAGAAGCATAAAGTATGTGTGTGAGAACTAAACCGTGCCTACAACCTCCTCTATGATGCTGAACCTATTATGATAATTTTCTTTTGTCATGTAGCTCTCATGCCACAATCCCTCTGAATCTATTCTTTATCCCCAATATGACCTTCATTCCCTTTCATTTTACTCTTCTAGTTCATATTGTTCACTTCAGTTTGGGACTCTAGATTTAAATTGAGGAACCATGTACAAGCAATGTGCCATATGTGAATTATTCCACTATGCATTGTCCTTCCTAACCTCAACTTTGGGTCATTACCAATATCGGTTTCCTCCTAATTTATGGGATAGAACATTACAGATAAGGAGGCAGCTAGATAGCTCAGTGGATTGAGAGCCAGGCCTAAAAATGGGAGGTCTTAGATCGAAATCTGAGCTGAGACATTGCCTAGTTGTGTGATCCTGGGCAAGCCACTTAACCCCCATTGCCTAGTCCAGTGATGACTAACCTTTTAGAGACCTTAGAGAATGAGTGCCCAGACCACACCCTCACACCACATGTGAGCTTCCACCTTACCCCACACAGAGGAGGGAGGAAGTGCTCCTATTGGGCTTCAGGGCAGAGGAAAGGTCATATGAGAAATGTCCTCAGGTGCCAATGGAGAGGGGAAGGGGATCAGCCCTCTCTGGCACATCTGCCCTAGGCTTAGTCCTTACCACTCTTCTGCCTTAGAACCAATACATAGTATTGATTCCAATGAGGATGGTAAGGGTTAAAAAACAAACATTATAGGTGAATATAAGGAAGTCATGTTAAATGGGTTTACTAATTTATGCCATTTAATATTAACTGGACAATGAAAAATCATCCTTTCATCTTTCCTTGTCATTACTTCCTACAGTAAATATTTCAAAACTTTTTCTCAATTATCTAAGGCCATTCTTAAACTCATTTTAGCAGATGACTTTACCAAAAAAAGAAACCATACACCTGAGCTTCCTTATTCCCTCTACAACAGACCTAAAAACCCTTCCCCTCAAACTAACCCATCCTCTCATCCTTGGCTTCAATTTTTAAGAAATGTGCCTTTCCCTTTCCATAGCTTTTTCATATAAACCCTTAATATCAATCTCTTTTAGGGGTTAACCCCATTCACCATCTTTCTTTTATTTAATCTTTATTTCTCTATCAAACAGATTTTCTCCGAAAGCTCAGGTTTCTCACCTTTAAAACTTCATGTGTTATGTGACCCTCATTCAAGCTATTACCTCCTACCCCTTTTCCCTTCACTGCCAGACTTCAGTAATCTATAAATAGCTGCCTCTATCTGCTTACTTCTCAACCCCTTTCCACCTGGCTTGAGCCCAATTTACTAAAACTTCTCTCTTAATTGTTAAATGGCTATTCCTTAACCTTTACCTTTTTGATCTCTCTATCTAGTTCCTAGAGAGGGTAGTTCCCCACCCACATGTCTTCAACTGCCTCCTTCTAGATATTCTTTCTTCCCCTGGCAAAGAGCTTCTCTAGTTCTGGCTTTCCTATTATTTGACTTGGCCACTCCTTCTTTAGTCTTTTTGCCACTCTACACCCCAAGTGCCAATCAGAAGCCAGATGTTGTTAATGTAACTTTTATCACAGTTTTGTCCTCCCAACAGGTTATTTTAATTCACCGTCATATATGTTCTCACTTGAATTGCTGTAGTAGACTTTCAGCTATCTCCCTGCTTCACCGTTTTCCTCTCCAACTAATCCTCTGCTTAAGCTTCCAAAATAACTATTAGGCAGAAATTTGATATGTCACTCTTTTGCTCAAAAATGCTCCAGTAGTTTCCTAATAGCTTTAAGATAAAATGCAAACTCTGAAGCCTAGCATTTGAAATTTGATTTCAACTTCCCTCTTGCCTTATTTCATATTATTCTACCAATTCGAATTCTAAGTGTTCCTTGAAATTGTTATCCTATCTCCTGCCTCTGGGCACTTACTCAGACTATGCTGAGAATGCACAAGCCCTCTCGTACTGATTCTTTGAATCCTATTTTCAATCAAGTTTAGTTCAAATGTTCTCTTCCTCCACAAAATTTTCTTAAAAGTGTTTTCTCATTCCTTTAAATGGCACTTTAATTTTTTCTTCTGTGTATATGCTGAATCTTGTTGAGGGTAAGGAGACTCATTTTTGTATTTGTATCCCAGAGTAAAGTGCTTCCTAAATGTTGAGTAGAATTAAAATATTTTCTCACTTTAAATTATTTATTGGCTAATGAAAATAAAAATTCAAAACGCTCACAAATGTTGTCTTATCTATTCTAAATTATTTTTGGGTGGTGGAGGTAAGATACTCACCTCCAGGGTCTCTGTCAGGGTTGTACTCTAAGGCATTACTACAGATGAGATCAATATCTCTCAGGTAGTCCTTCACAGTCAGATATTTATGTAGATCAATCTTACTAATAACTAATGACAGGTCCATTGGCTGCTTTATTACAGTGACATAATCAGGAACCTACAAGCAAACAATATCTCTAGTAAATTCAACACTGATCACAAGCTGTTTTATCTTAAAATAGCTATATGAGTAAAGAATCACCATTCAGACCTGAGGTGCCCACCCAAATTTACTTTCAATATTCCAGCAAGATTGGTTTCTTATTTAGATTTTTCAAAAACCTACATTTCTTTCTGTCTAGGCTTTAATTTTTGTTGTTTTCTCTCATTGAAATGTCCTTCCTCCCAAACTTTGTATAATTCAAAGAGCACCCATCTTTCAACATTTCTCTTAAAGAATTCTCTGAACTATTGAAACACAGTAGGACACACAAATTAGCATTTAATTTTTATAGAATGACTTAAAAATAAATTCTCGACTTGAAATACTTGTGCAATTTCCTAAATTCAGTGAAATCTTCTCTTTCTTCTTCTAGTCTAGTTATATCAATAATAATAAAAATATATACAAGAGCAAAAAAAAATCTCTCTTGAATTACTATCCAAAGCCAGGATTCTCATACATTTCTTACATAAGTATACTTTCTTGTATATGGCCCAGATAGATATTAAGTATCAATAAATAGTTGAGCATATTAATATATGAAATTAGTTCCTCAAACTATTATATTTTCAATATGTCCAACTGAGTGCCTACAGCCAAATTTAGACGGATTATTATCTCCAATGAATAATGTTCGGAAATGACCAAATAAAATAATGTTTAAGATTAAAAAAAAAAAGTTAAAAAAAATTTAGACAGATTAACAAAGTAATTATATAATATAGTTAGTTATTGGATTCAAACACAATTTATCATTTCAAGGACCCATGATTTCACCGGAGTGGCTAAAACCTTCACCCCCCCCCCCCCCCTTTGTCCTTAAAATCTTCTAAATTTATCTGGGCTGATTATCAGCCAGATAAAGAGTCCTGGGTCGGTAACTACATATTTTCCAGCTTCATTCATTCTGCAGCAGAATTTTAAATCTTTTGGCAAAGACCTTGAAAAAGCAGGATTATTTCTGATTCATGGAGTTAGTGAAGTGGGAATTTGGATCAGGAAAAGAAAAAACAAACAAAAAAGGGGACATGATTATTTTTAAAAGGCTTTGGAAAAAAAACACCCTCAAAACATATGGTCAGACTTTATATTGTTAAAGTTCACACCCAAGTCCACTATCTAAAATGTTTGAGGTAGCAGGTGTGTGAGAGGTGTGTGTGTGAGAGAGAGAGAGAGAGACAGAGAGAGAGCGACAGAGAGAGAGAGAGAGAGAGAGAGAGAGAGAGAGAGAGAGAGAGAGAGAGAGAGAGAGAGAGAGAGAGAGAGAGAGAGAGAGAGAGAGAGCGAGCGAGAGAGCGAGCGAGAGCGAGAGAGAGCGAGAGCGAGAGAGAGCGAGAGCTCAAATACCTCATCAGGATCAACAGGCTTGGTAAATACTCTGAAGCGTTTGTCAATAGCAAGCCTATGAGTAACATTTCTTAAGAAAATTCTAAGTTCACGAAATGTATCCTCCTCTTGCTCTTCAAGCCGTTTCACTTCCTCTGCTGTCAAAGGCTTTGGCTCAGGTGGTGGAGCTACTGGTAGGACCTCTAGTGCCTGTAAAACTTCAAAAGAAACCAATCTTTTAGAAAATAACCCTTGCTTCTAACCTTCTGACATTATGCCATAAACCAGGAGTCAGAAAATTAGGTGTGACAAAGAGGCACAGTCAAGATTTAAATATAACATGGGATAAAAATGCTGTTAATTTAAAAATGTACTAAGAATAAAAAAAAAACATTTTCATAAGCATATAGTTAAGGTAATAGAGTTTTGAGTTAAGTAGAAAATCAAATTTTATGCTAATATAAAACAACAGAAGACATCAGGAAAAAAAAGGAAGAGGACATAAACGTCAACTTTTTTTTGGGTAAAGATATTTTATTTTACCAATTACATGTAATAACAACTTTTCCACATAAGTTTTCTGATATAATCCAAATTGTCTCCCTACTTCTCTTCTCTCCTGAGATATAGTAAGCAATTCAATTTGGGTGATATGTGTATTATCATGTTAAATATATTTCCTTGTTCATTTTTGTAAGGGAATATTCAAATAAAAACCAAAGCTCCCAAATAAAAACCCAAGTAAACTAAAATGAAAAATCGTATGCTTGATTGGCAACTAACTCCAACAGAGATTCCTTTAGAATGATCCTGGATCATTATATTGCTGAACCACAAGCTGTTTTAACCAACTTTCATCTAGCATGAACTTGAGCCCATCACTAGACTAATTGCATGCAGTTTTCCACACAACTACAGACTAGACACTAACCTGCTTTTTTTTTGGATGCAGGAGGCTTAGCAGCTTGATTCAGAATTAAATCTTCAAAAAATTTTGTTCTTTCTTCACCACCAGGCAACTGGACATTGAAAACTTCCCCATAATCACTAATGAACAATTCTTGTACCTAAAAATATTGAAATAGTTTTGTAAACTTAAGTCAGTATGAACTTATATTTCTATAGTACTTTAAAATTTGAAAAGTGCTTTATAAATCCCATGATCCTCATAACATTCCTGAAGTGCTAGTATTCTTTTTAGCATATGTGGAAACAAAGGTTCAGATATAAAAATATTTGTGAGGGTTCATACAGAATATCTTGGGTGGGAGCTAACCAAGTCCAGGTCCCTATCCATTAGTATGTTCTAATATATACTGGGTCTGCCATATAATAGAAATTAACTTATACAAGTGGTTAACATTTATTTATATAGTATATAGGTAGTCACATAACATAACAGGTAGATTTGCCTTCTGTTTGTGACACACAAACCTCAGAAATTATAGTCAGAGATAGTATACTTTGACAAGCAGTAATTATCCCCACACTGAGCTATAAAGCTCAGCCCTTGCGATAACATAAGATTAGCCTTTTAAACTAAAGATTTAAACGACATAAAAATTCTTAAGAATCCAAAATGTCTTTTTGGTTGCTAAAAAAGAACACCAATAACTAACAAGATGAATAATGGCCCCCTCTTTATCTCTACTCTTTTGCTCCAAATGGAATCTTATAAATTTGACCCGCACTGTCAACATGTCAAAACTTGGATTCGACAAGCACCTGAAATCCAACATTCCAAAACGAATTTATATACATATGCATGCTAAAAAATGTTTCTCTTTTTGACTTCCATTACTAGGACTGTCCATTCAAAACCCATTGTTGCCCCCTTTCTTTCACATTTAATCAGTTGCAAAATATTGCTATTTCTACTTCTTCCTCTATTTTCAATATTACAACCACACCAAAAAAGGTTCTTATCATCACCACCAAATGGAGTTGTATTTACAATATTTTCTAACTGATCCAGCCTTCAGGAAATAGTGATATCTCTTCTAAGCCAGACTGCTTATTCCTGTAATTCAACCAAATAATAATAATAATAAAAATAAACCCAATAAAATTTATTTTCCAAATATTTCAAACCTTCATTGCCCAATAGAACGCGTTAGATTGCAAATAGATATGTATGTATGATGCCTTCTGTGTTTCCATATTTCAGGAGGTTCTCTGTGTTAATGTTGTGAAGTTATACTTCAAATATTAAATCTATAGCTGAATATAATCTTCTCTTGCTTCTTATTGTTTCACTATTCATTATCTCATATAGTTCTGAGTTAAAAAAAAAAATTAACCTGCTCATTGTTTCTTACAGCATAGTAGTATTCCATCACAATTAGAAATCAATTTGTATAGCCATTCCTAGATTGATGACTACTCTTTTTGATTTCCAGTTCTTTGCCACCATAAGGATTTACTATAAAAATTTTGGAGCATATAGGTTTTCTTCCTTTTTCTCTGATTTCCTTGGGAAACAGAACCAAGAAATGGTATTGCTGGGTCTAAGTTTTATAACTCCAGGAATAATTTTAAATTACTCTCACAATTCTACCAAATATATCAGTGCTCCCATTTTCTTACATTCCCTCCACCATATGCCATTTTGCCAATTTGATGGGTGTAAGATATCTCACAACTGTTTTGGTTTGCATTTCTCTAATCAGTAGTGTATTAGAGCATTTTCCCCTGTATCTATATATGGCTTTGATTTCTTCATTTAAAAACTATATAATTTGCCTGTTTATCAACTAGGGAACGGCTCTTATAAATTTGACAAAATTTTCCATGTATTTTAGATGAAACTTCTCTAAGAGCCTGAAAAATTTCTCCCAATTTTCTGCTTTCCATCTTGACAACCTTTGTTTTATTTGTACCAAAACTTTTTAAATTTAGTATACTCTATTATTCACAATGCTCTCCATCTCATTTACTCAAATTTTTTGCTGTCTGTAAATCTGATAGGTAATATGTTCCCTGTTCTAATCTGTTTCTATCTTTCCTTTTATGTTTAAGATCATGTGTCTGTTTTAATCCTCTTAGTTAATGGTTTAACATATTGGTCTATACCGTGTTTCTGCCAAACTACTTTCTAGTTGTCCCAGCAAATTTTGCCAAATAATGATTATACTTTTGTCAAATAGAAAATTATAATCTTTTACTATTGTTTGTTATATAACTTCTGTTCCATTGATCTACCTACCTTTCTATTTCTTGGCCAGTACCAGTTTTGATAATTATCGTTTTATGATAGTTTAAAGTCCTGTACTGCTAGATTTCCTTCTGTTACAATTCTTCCATGAATCCTTTTGCTCTTCTCAATCTATTGTTCTTTCAAATTAATTTTATTATTTTTTCTAGCTCAATAAGATAAGTTTTTGATAATTTGATCTGGATGGCACTGAATAAATAGAATTAGTTTGCATAGGATTATCTATCCCAGAGCAAGTAATATTTCTCCAACTATTTAGATTTGCATTTATTGGTGTAAAAAGAATTTTGCAATGTTCATATAGTTCCTAGGTTTGTTTTGGCAAGTATGCTTCTATGTATTTATTTTATCTGTGATTATTCTAAATGGAGTATCTCTTTCTTGCAGGACTTTGTTAAATATAAAAATGCTATCTATGTTGATTTATTTTATATCCTACTTTAATAAATTTGTTTCAGTTGTTTAGTTGAATTTCTAGGATTTCCACATATACCACATCATCTGCAAAAAGATGTTTTCTTATTTTTGCCCATCTCAATTCCCTCAATTCTTTTTCTTCTTTAACTACCACTGTTAGCACTTCTTATACTATGTTAAATAACACTGGTGATAATGGTCATCCTCGTTTTATTGGGACCTTATTAAGAAGGCTTATCCCTGTCACAACTAATACTAGCTAATGGTTTTAGGTATTTAAAACTCTTACCTTCTGTCTTAGAATCAATACTATGTATTGGTTTCAAAGCAGAAGACTGGTAAGGGCTGGGCAATAGGGGCTAAGTGACTTGCCCAAGGTCACCCAGCTGGGCAGTGTCTGAGGCCAGATTAGAACCCAGGACTTCCAATCTCTAGGTCTGACTCTCAATCCACTAAGCCGCCTGCTTTATATCATTTTAAGAAAAACTCAATTTATATTTATGCTTTACAGTGCTTTTATTTATTTATTTATTTATTTATTTATTTATTTATTTATTTATTTATTTATTTAAACCTTTACCTTCAGTCTTAGAGTTAATACTATGGCAGAAGACTGGCTAGGCAATGGGGGTTAAGTGACTTGTCCAGGGTTATACAGCTAGGAAGGGTCTGAGGTCATATTTGAACCTAAGACCTCCTGTCTCTAGGCCTGGCTCTCAACCCACTGAGCCACCTAGCTGCCCCAGCTTTCATCATTCTCTCTAATGAAATTATTATTTCTGTGACTCATTTGTTTTTTAAAACCCTTAACTTCTACCTTAAAATTAATACTATGTATTGGTTCCAAGGCAGAAGACTGGTAAAGGCTAGGCAATGGCAGTTATGTGACTTGCCCAGTCACACAACTAGGAAGTGTACATGTACAAGAATATTCATAGCTGTGTTCTTTGTGGTGGCAAAAAATTAGAAAATGAGGGGATGCCCATCAACTGGGGAATGGCTGAACAAATTGTGATATCTGTGGGTGATGGAATACTATTGTGCTCAAAGGAATAATGAATTAGAGGGATTCCATGGAGACTGGAACAACCTCCAGGAAGTGATGCAGAGTGAGAGGAGCAGAACCAGGAGAACATTGTACAGAAACTGATAGACTGTGGTGCAATCAAATGTAATGGACTTCTCCATTAGTGGTAATGCAGTGATCCTGAACAACTTAGAGGAATCTGAGAAAAAACACTATCCACATTCAGAGGAAAAACTGTGGGAGTAAAAACACAGAAGAAAAACAACTGCTTGATTACATGAGTCAAGGGGGATATGACTGAGGATATAGACCCTACATGAACATCCTAGTACAAACATCAACAGCATGGAAATAGGCTCTGATCAAGGACACATGTAATACCCAGTGGAATTGTGCGTCAGCTACGGAAAGGGCAGCAGTGGTGCTGGTGGGGTTTGGGAGTAATAGAATATGATTTTTGTATAACCAAGAAATAATGTTTGAAATTGACCTAACGAAAAAAAAAATAAAGAAAAAGAAAAAAGTGTCTGAGGCCAAATTTGAACCCAGAACTTTCCATCTCTAGGCCTGGCTCTTAATCTACTGAGCTACCAAGCTGCCCTTTGTCTTGTTCTTTAAACCGCTCACTGTTTAAGAAATCTTAAATTACTTAGCCTTCAATCAATTCTTATTTTGTGTTACCATGCTCCTTTAGTATATACAATTTTTATTGCATTATTTTCTGAAAAAGGCATTTAATATTTCTGCTTTTCTACATTTAATTATGGTTTTGTCTCCTCATATATGATCAATTTTTGTAAAAGTTCCATGTACTACTGAGAGGAAAGTATACTTTTTATTCCCATTCAATTCTCTTTAAATAGTTATTATTTAGGATTTTCTTCATCTCCTTGACTTCTTATTTATTTTTTGGTCAGATTTATCTGGCTTTGATGAGAAAATGGAAGTCTCATTACTGTTATCTATTTCCATCTGTTACTCATTTAACTTTTCCTTTAAAAATTTGGGTGCTATATTTGGTGCACATAATTTGCATTCATCCCATTCACACTCAAAGTTATAATTACTAGCTGTGTATTTCCCTTCATTCTATTTTCCCCTTCTGTTTTCTTCCTCTACTTTTGCTGTATCCCTCCTCAGATACATCCATTTTTTTCTATCCATTCTCTCTACAATTTGTGCCCTTTCTTAGAATCTCTCCCTTAACCTTTCTCCAACTTAATCTTCTTTATGTACAAATTTCAAGGTCTGTCCTAATTAAGAGTATAAAACAGGGATCTAGTACACAACAACGAAGTCTTACAAATGTGATTTCTTGATGACGTTATGCTGGCTATATTAACTCACCAAACAGTCTAACAAAGATTTGTAATAATTTCATAATTTTGTTTCATTATCCACAGAGAAAAAAAAAAGTGGATGAAGATTCACTCATTAGTATGTAGATCCTGGAGAGATGGTACAAATGGACAATATACTGAACAGAGAATTTAATGGAAAGAGCAAGGGATTGCCTTCTGTAAATTATAAAGGGGTCATAAAGAGTTGAACATGACTGAAAAACAACTATACAATGATCCTTAAATTTTCATTCCTTGGCTTGTTTTCCAGGATATTTATTTTTTTGTAGGAAGTACCTTACATTTTTTTAATCATGTTCTTTGATAGTTATTAAAAAGTTATCCATAGAATCAAAGTATATAAAAATCTACTTAATCTCATTCAATGATCAAATGAAGTAATATATGTAAAGTACTTTAAAGACTGCAAGGTGCTATTCTCTAAGAGGAAAAAAAAATAGCTATCCTTTGCTATATCGTGGTTCACTTATTGTGGCTTCACAGCATTGTGGGTTTAAAAAAATGTAATTGTGTATCACAGAGTTTTTGTTATATGGAAGAATTTTATGGATTAAGACTGTACTGTACACAATGGAAATACAGTATATGCCACTATTACTTGCTCAAGTTTGCTAATGTGATATTGCACATGGCACACTATTGGCTGATGGAATGTAAGGCAACCAACCACAATGCTATGTTCTGTATCCTGGGCACTAATTGGCTCAGTGACTATACTTTGCATATTTTCACCTATGGGGGATCTCTGGAACATAACTCCTGTGAAAGGTGAGGGACAACTATATTCATAGGACTAGAACAGCAGTCTCCTAATAAATGAATTATTTAAACACAGATATTTTTTATTACCTATTATTTTTTTTAAACCCTTACCTTCCGTCTTGGAGTCAATACTGTGTATTGGTTCCAAGGCAGAAGAATGGTAAGGGCTAGACAATGGGGGTCAAGTGACTTGCCCAGGGTCACACAGCTAGGAAATGGCTGAGGCCAGATTTGAACCTAGGACCTCCCATCTCTAGGCCTGGTTCTCAATCCACTGAGCTACCCAGCTGCCCCCTACCTATTGTCTTAAAAATAAAATTGTATTTTTTTTTTTAAGCTCTAACACCAACTATAAAAACTAGCACAGGCCCATGGGCATATTGAATGTCAAAACATTAAGGCAGACTGTGAGAAAAGAATGGAATCCAAAAGATTCTCAATATCTGGTTATCAGAGCCAATATATCCAAGTCAAATAACAGAATTTGCTAATTTAATCACTAACTTTTAGTAATATGTGTTCCCACCAATACTGTTGCACCAAGATGTTAAAAAGAAAATTAATGCTTTGAATTTTATTTCATTTCTCACTTTATCATGTAGGTACTAATGAGCAGTAGTGTTCAAATGCTAGGAAATAGAAAACAAGGAGAACAAGAAACCTAAACAATTAAATGCTTGATTAAGCAAGGATTAGCCTTATACAATTTCCAAGCTACTGATGTTTATTGTTAAATTATAAATGTAGGATATATATATATATATATATATATATGAATGAGATTGGGGGCAGGCTTAGAGATGGGAGGTCCTAGGTTCAAATCTGGCCTCAGATACTTCCCAGCTGTGTACCCCATTGCTTAGCCCGTACCACATTTCTGCCTTGGATCCAATACACAGTTTGATTCTAAGGGGGAAGGGGGCTTAAAATACACCCACCCATGATTAAAGCATTTGCTTTTGAAAGGACTAGGATATAACTATAAAGAGAATGGCTTTAAATATGGCTTGTAAACGAATTCCAAAATCTCACTTTCCCCAAAAAGCTTTACAATACCCATCTGAAAAGACCTTCATTTCACCCAGAGAAGAAATTTCCAGTGAACCCTGATCTCTACCCAATTATGTTTTTATCCTTGCTTTTTACTTCTAAAATGCATATATGTGCAATCCACACTTATTAAACACAACTTAAATTCCTTTTGGTGCAATGCTTTTATTCTTAACCTCTAGGTCCTATACATACTGTGTCTGTTTCTTAGTGTTTTTAATAAAGTGTTTATAGCTGTCAATAACTATGTTTCTATCAACATACTATATTAAATTAGGCACTTTATAAAGTATCCTCTAATTTCAATTCCCATACTCTCCTCACGTGACCATTATTAGATCTCAGCTACACAGAGTAATCATTATAAGCTTGATCTGTTCTCTCTCATACACACATGTTCTACCTCTATGATCTGGAATGTTGAAATTCCAATTTTTAATCATAATATATTTACACCTCTCCATCTGGCTCATGCACTCTAAAACCAAATTAATCATGGGCCTCAATTACTTCACTGATTATTCTTCTTCTAAATTCATCATCACTCTAAACCTCAATTGTTTCATCAGTCTTGATCATATGATTCCAATTCCAACTATCGGTTTTGTCTTGCCCACTTGTCTCTTCTTACTCATACCTTTCCAAATCTCAACTACTATTCAAGGGTGGTGAAATGCCATTGAAGAAGTCATATAATCAGGCTAACTGGGTCCACTATGAATTTATCTAATTTAATTTGCTGCATGACAATCCTAACAAATTCTTTCTCAAGCTTCCCATAACAGTTCCCAATGTCCTTTCTGATTTCTAAACGATTTCAATGACTTAGCAGAGGACTTTACCTAATAATTTACTGAGAAAAATAAGAGGCCACTTGGCATGAGCTAACAAATTCTCTCATTCCACAATGCAAAACATCTCACTCTCTTTCCTTCTTTGCAAAGAAGAGGCAATTCTCATCCTTACTAAGGCTTTATCTGGCTCTTCTTTACTGTTATCCCCTGATCCCATACTCCAAGAATTTGTCTCTTCGGTATATTTCCTAATCTACTTATCTAGGTCTCCCTCATCCTTCAAAAAAAAAAAGAGCTTTTCACCAGATAACATCTTCCTTTCTTTCATATTTTGTCATATAACCCTCCTTTCCTTTCACAGCCCAAACTACTAGAAATACTTTTCTAGTATTCTTGCTGCCACTTAGCCAGCCTTTCTTCACTTTTCAGGCCCTGCAAACCTATTAAGCATTTATGAAGTGCCTACTATGTGCCAGGCACTATGCTAAGTGCTTCAGACCCAATTAACAACAATAAAAAGTCAGTCTCTGCCCTCAAGGAGTTTACAATCTAATAGGGAAGGGGAGGGGGAGAAGAAGCCAAGACAGAAAAGGAGGCAGGAAATCAAAGGGTGAGGAGAAGAAGCAGCAAACACCAGGATCAGGGCATCTTGTTCTATGAAGCTGAAACTTCAAAGCAAAGCACCAGATGCAAAACCACTAGTGGTCACCAATTATTTTTTAAATACTAGGTCTGAATTCATTTTTAAAGTCTTTATCCTTCTTGTCCTCTTTTGTTCAATGCCTTCTCTTGGATGTGCTCTTTAGATTTTTTTGTTATTTTCCTTTTCTGATTCTTCTTCCTTATTTCTGATCAATCCTTTTTTAAAAAATTTGCCATATAGCATATCTTAATGATAAAGATTTAAAAACATAAATGGTGTCCACTTGAAATCTTATGTACTTAACATTTTTCAATTAATACTATCTATTCATTACCAATAATAGGCATATTAATACTAGCCCTACTCTACACAAAGGTAATACAATTAAATACTATTAAAAAACCAAATAAACCCTACTGTACAATACTGCTTTTGGGTTCCAAGGCAGAAGAGTGCTAAGAGCTAGGAAATGGGGGTTAAGTGACTTGCCCAGGGTCACACAGCTGGGAAGTGTCTGAGGCCAGATTTGAACCTAGGACCACCTATCTCTAGGCCTGGCTCTCAATCCACTGAGCTATCCAGCTGCCCCCTGAAATACTATTAAAAAACAAAAACACAAAAACCTTACCTTCCATCTTGGAGTCAATACTGTGTATTGGTTCCAAGGCAGAAGAGTGGTAAGGTCCAGGCAAGTGTCAAGTGACTTGCCCAGGGTCGCACAGCTGGGAAGTATCTGAGGCCAGATTTGAACCCAGGACCTCTGGTCTCTGGGAGCAAAGGCTTGTGGGGGTTGTCATCCTGGGCCTGACTCTTAATCCACTGAGCCACCCAGCTGCCCCCAATACTATCTTTTATAAAGGAAGATGGTGATGTTTTCACCACTTCTCTCTGGCAGTGATCCACTGCTAAATTTTAATGAAGAACAGCACTGTTATATAGCAATAAATTAAAATGAAAGTGTTTGTAACCCTGAGGTTTCATTTCACACCTGGAAAATAGGCAGAAATAGCAAAAAACTGCTAAAGCCAAAAGCTAGGGTGGAATGATAGGCACATGAATACCTTAGTGGAGCTGTGAAATGGTACAACTATTTTGGAAAACAATATAGAATTATGTAAAAATTGATGAAAATATCCACAACCTTTGAACCAGATATTCCAATAATAGTCACCAATAAGAAGAAAGTCCCCACATGCACCAAAACATTTATAGTAACACTTTTTGTGATCGTGTAAAAAATACTCGAATACAGGATGACAACCCCCACAAGCCTTTGCTCCACTTCCCCAAAATGCTTTGTAATCTCATGGGAATTCTGAGGTGGGCAGAGATCAAGGAAGGATTTAAGCTGGCGGCAAAGGTTTTTGGCCTCTTCTGGACTTCTGTTTTGGAGCAGATGCATCTCTTCTGTGATGTGAGGTTATCTGGCCTAGGCACGTGTTTTTTCTTATTCTGTATTTTCTTTAATCTTTAACCTTTAATAAACCTCTAAAAAAATATAATACTCCTTGCAGAGAGAAACTAATTTCTACCTGCCTCAGTCTCCCCATATTCCTAAATTTTAATCTTTACAGTTTGGCGACCATGAAGGGATGAGAACTTCTCAATTTTTTTTACCCTAGATAATGATTTTTTAAAAGCCAAATTTCTCCAAGATGCTCTTTAGAAAACTATCTTGATCAGCTCCTGCCTGCGGCCCTCTCCTGCTTCTGCAGCCTCTCACCTGGTGCCCAAGCTCCTGGCCCTGCTTGTCTTTTTTTTTTTACCCCCCCCCCCCCAATGTTGATCAGCTCCTGCCTGCTGCCGCCATCCGCTTCGGACAGCCGCTTCTCCCAGTCCCACCCCGGCTGCCTGCTCCGCTCGGCCCTGCTTGTCTGCTCTCTGGCTCCGGCCCAGCGGACTTTCTCTCGCTCACCTGGCCCACCTGATTCAAGCAAGATTGTAATCATCTGACAACCTGCCTGCCCAACAAACCCAGATCCTTGGTGGGTAACAAAACGAAGGTGGGGGTGGGGTGTATTGACTCCACATGGGTGGCCTGGGGCAGGAGGAGGGATCATATCAGGGGAGAGGGGAAAGGGAGAGGAGAAGAAACAAGATTTTTCAAACAGACTTTTAAGCAATGGGCTGTTTAAAAGGATACCTTTTGACTGTTCTGGTAATTTCGTTGATTTCAACTGCGTGCCAGAAGAAAGATTCAGCCCAAAGATTCAACTTTGAATTTACAAATGGATGGCTCAGGGAACTGAGAACATGGTCCTGGGTTAAAATCTGGCCTCAGATACTCCCCAGCTGTGGGTCCTTGAGCAGACCCCTTAACCCCCATTGCCTAGCCCTTACTACTCTGCCTTCTGATAATAGACATTTAAATGGATAAACACACCTAAGGAACTTTGAAGAGACTAAAGGCTATATTCTAAGGCATTTCAGACTCCAATGGTTTATAAAAATCTCTGTAGCCTATTGCATTTTTTGTTATGGTTTAACTTTGTGATTTTAAGTTCATATATTACTGGATTCAATATTATTCTCCTTGAACTGAAGGTTGATTGATTTGATTTTAAGGGTTTTTTAAATATGATTTTTGTAATTTTTTTTTCACAATCTGGTTATTTTTGCCTCCCCCTACCATGAGGTAAGGCCAATAGTAGCTGAAGTGAAATACATTTTATAAACCCCAACCTTCCTACATCTCAGGGCAGTTGTATCCCCCTAAAAGCCTCCAAAAGGAGCACCCCTTTATTTACTCTTCAGCTCACTACTTTACTTGTACCAGAATGATATCTAGATTTCTTGATTATGTTCTTAACCCAAGATGAGTTTTACTTTGTTTAAAAAAATAGGTTTTATTCACCAAGGTTGAAAGATTGCTATGTTTGTTAAAATTGTGACAAATGTCCATCAATTCATAGGTTTTAAAAATGCCATACAGCAACTTATGTGAAATGTGAAAGTGTGTTTGTTTGCTATTGTAATTGATTGAGCTATTGAGAATTTTGGGGATATTGATAACTACATATTTGTACTACTGTATTTTTAAAAATGAAAAATTGTTAACCTTGTTCAATTCATCTGCCTTCTACTCACAGTGGTCATGGCCAGATATTAAGAGGAAATGGATCTCATTTTTTTGGTGAGAAAGCCTTGCATTTTATATTTTCTTAGCTGACACAGAGTGTCAATGATTATAAGCTATATTTTTGACTTTTTAAAGCTCTTTTATTATTATATTTTTCTTGCATGTGCAATATACTTTTTCAGTTTTTTAAAATTATTTTTTCTCTCCTTTTTATATTTGAAGCACGGGTCACCAGCATTAAGATTTTCTTTAACTTTTTGACTTTTCAGTGCTACAAGTTTGAAATACATTTGCTAATGCATATCCCAAAAAAGCTTGTGACTATAAAAACGATGCCACTAATTATTTAAATAAATTATGGGAATTTGCTTAATGATTCTGTCTGATTCCAGGATAAGATATACACAAAAGAGCCACTGCATAGTGCCAATAGAGCATAAGGTCAAAGAGACCAACCAATCCTGGTGAAATTGATGTCACTTTGAGCCTAGACAAAGAGGACGTGTTTGGGGTTCGAGGTTGCGGCTGTTTAACATGTGTTAAAAGCAGGTCTTCCTTGTTCCACATTCTACCAAGTACCTCAAACTTGGCTCCCGGAACCTTGGCTTATATACTCTGGTCCCCTTTTCTGCCTCTCATAGTGTGGTAACTTTCTGTAGTCCTGGCTACTGACTGGGTAAATGCATCATTGCTTAGATCATTTTAATTGGGCCCTGATTCAAGGACCTGTTATAGATTTATTTTTCTTTTACTTGGAATTTTTACACATAAGACTTTGATAGTCTATATTTTCATCCAGAAATTTTTCTTTTCTTTTGGATCTTTCTGATGTCTTTTTAATATCTCTTGCCAATTGATTCATATACCTCATACCTCAGCCATGCATCGCTAAGTGATCCTTTTTTTTTTTTTAAATCACCCTCTTAACGGGGGGAATATAAAAAAATATCATTATTTAAATTGCAAAGTTTAAATTCCTTTTGAGAAGAATTTTAGGTAAAGAAGATGCTACCTCTCTGAATCCAGAACTGAACTATTGGAGAAGCCACCATGAAGAAGCCTCCAGACCACAAGTTGCACAAAATTGAACTTTGGGTGTGGTTGATTGAACATTTATTTGTATCTGTACTTTCATGCCAAAGGGGACTGCCCCCCCAACTGGCTTTTTGTCAATGCATTCAGCAATTATTGGGTTTGTTTGTTTTTTTCCTCTCTTATCATCAAATTATTGTAATCTTTAAATTGATTGTTTTCATGATCCTTTGGGAAAAAAATTAATTTTTTTTTGCAAACGATCAAATGGAGGAATGTAAAAAATAGACTCGAATACAGGACTACAATCCCCACAAGCCTTTGCTCCACTTCCCCAAAATGCTTTGTAACCTCATGGGAATTCTGAGGTGGGCCGAGATCGAGGAAGGATTTAAGCTGGTGGCAAAGGTTTTTGGCCTCTTCTGGACTTCTGTTTTGGAGCAGATGCATCTCTTCTGTGATGTGAGGTTATCTGGCCTAGGCACATGTTTTTTCTTATTCTGTATTTTCTTTAATCTTTAATAAACCTCTAAAAAAAAATATAATACTCCTTGCAGAGAGAAACTAATTTCTACCTGCCTCAGTCTCCCCATATTCCTAAATTTTAATCTTTATAATAGCCAAGAATTGGAAGCAAAGCATATACCCACTGATTGGTGAATGGCTAAACAAACTATGGTACTTGTAACTGAATACTAGTGTGCTGCAAGAAGTGATGTGTGATGAATATAGAACAGTATGGAAAGACCTTTAGGAAGGGATACAAAGTGAAGTAAGCAGAGCCAAGAAAACAATATATGCAGTAACTATAACATAAAGGGAAAGAATAATATTCCTCCCCTCCCCCATCAAAGGTGAATCCAACAAAATTATAAAGATTCAGCAGGACTGGAATAAAGAGATGTGAGGATATGAAAATTCATCTGTTCATGGAGGTGGGAGGTCCACCAGTGTTACAATCTGTACATTTTAGGACTTTTTCAGTGTATGAAGTCAATTGTGTTGACTTTTTTTTATTCTCTAAAAAGTACTACTTGTTATATGAGTTGGTTAGGGAGAGATACTTGGGATAACTGATGATCTAAAAAAGACCTCAAAAACGTATGTTAATAAAACCAACATATCATTGATTCATTTTTCTAATTTATTCTGCTTTCCTCTTTTATGGATAAGTTCATTCCATTCACAATCATGCTTACGTTATTTCCCTTTGTCACCTGTTACTTTCTCCTCTTTGCCCTTTCTTTACAAAAAAGGTGACAGGGGGCAGCTGGGTGACTCAGTGGATTGAGTCAGGCCCAGAGACGGGAGGTCCTGGGTTCAAATCTAGCCCCAGACACTTCCCAGCTGTGTGACCCTGGGCAAGTTGCTTAGCTCCCATTGCCTAGCCTTTATCACTCTTCTGCCTTGGAGCCAATCTTCTGCCACAGTATTGACTCCAAGACGGAAGGTAAGGGTTTATAAAAAAACAAACAAATAAGGTGACAGAAGAGAGGGACTATGGCCAATACCTATGATCTTAGCAATGGCCTGTTGCTTACGCCTTGGCTTTTCTTTTGTCCTACCTGACAACTCATGATAGCAGATTTTTATACTTTCTTCCCTTTTCTCTCCTTCATGTCCCTTCTTCTAATATTTGAGTTTGTTATTCTTATGGTCATTTCCTTATCTACCTTGCTTGCTGGCATGTGAGTGTGTGTATATGTGTTCATTCAATTTTCCTTCATCCTATTCAGATGAAAGTGAAGCTCATGAGACATTCACTCACCCCACACATCTCCATGACTACATACTCGTCATATCACACACCTCTATTAAGCAGTGATTTTCCTTCCCTTCTTTTCCAATACAACACCCATTTTGGGTTCCTAGCCTAGTATCATTAAATAGTGTTAAAATGGAACACAAACACCCACAGGTGGTTTACCTTTGTCTATGATCCTTAAAGACATTAGGTTTCTAAGAAGACATATTTCTTATCCTAATATTAACATGTGAGTCATTCATTTCTACATATTACCTTTCAATGTTTGCTCTCTGACACAGTTTACTTTTACCATTATATCCCCACTGTCTTTCCTCTCAAATTCTAAAACATCTTTAGATTACGCTTTGATATCCAGGGTTTCTCACAGGGTCAGAGAAGGGTTGTTTTAATAGCTTAAAACTGAATTTTGGGGACACTGCATGCTTACAATATACTCTGTGTGCTCTTGACTCCATGATCTTCTAGTTCCTTTAGACCCTGTTTAATTGATTGCTCCATCTTATTTTCTTTAATTATCAGAATTTTCCTCTTTACTGATAGTTCCTTCCCTCAAGGAGAAGGTATCCAGTTCATCTAGGTTCAGGATATTTGTATCTTTATAAAAAAAATTATTGAGGGGGCAGCTGGGTAGTTCAGTGCATTAAACCAAGCCTAAAGATGGGAGGTCCTAGATTCAAATCTGACCTCAAAATCTTCCTAACTGTTTGATCCTGAGCAAGTCACTTAAATACCATTGACTAGCCTTTACAAAAAATTATTTTGACCACAGGACAATCTAAAGCTATCTTTTCTTTTCTCATGGTATACCACAAAGGCCTATATTTGATGACTTCACTTTCTCATCACACATTTATCCTCCAACACTCTATCCAGCATTAGACCCTATACCGACATTACTCTCTTGAAATGACATTAGGTTCAACTTTGTCTGAACTGTAAATCTTATGTAGAGAACAACTTCCTTTATTTCTATGATACCAATCTCTCTATGGTCATTCCTTGCCCTCCCCAATAGCCTACTGGACATATCTGCTTGAACATATATGTTTAACACTTCAAACAGAAAATGGTCAGATCATAACAAAAAGGGTACAGGGACATAAAGTCAGAGGATAGGAGTTTAAATTCAGATTTTGCTACTATCTGTTATGATTGTGGCAAATCTTTGAATTTCTATGTGCCTCAGTTTCTCCATATGTCAAAGATGTAGGGATAAATGGCTCTATGATCCATCCCTTCTAACCTAAACCCTATGATTCTTTGATCTTCCTGCAAAATGTACACCTCTTGATTTACCCATTTCTGCTCAAGCATACCACTATTAATTACTGAGATTTTCAACTCTTCTGAATATTTTGCTTAGTGACTCGATACTACCAGAATAAAATATAAAATTCCTACTTGGCTTTTAAAGTACTCCATTCCTACCTTTCCAAACAGTTTCCTTACTTTCCCCACCTCCCATACTGTGCTTCCTTGCTTCTGCTCACACAAGATACTCCATCTCTTGACTGAGTATTTTCATTGGCTGTCCCATCATGCCTAGAATTCTCTTGCCCCTCCTCACCTCCATACCTTCTGACTTCATTTAAGTCCAAGCAAACATTCTCCCCTCTACAAGAAGCTCCTACAGATCCCCCTTAATGCTAGTAGTGCCTTACCTTTGTTGGTTATCTCTTATTCTTGTTAGTGCAAATGTTCGTACATTATCTCCCTCATTAGACCGTTAATTAAAAACCGCAAAAGTGCCACATTTCTAAGCCATATGGTTTTGGACATTTTAAAAATTATCTTGGTTCTCCCCTAAACTATAATTTATGGACTTCATGTTACATAGGAAGAAATAGATGATAGCCATGGGTGAACAAAACAACTTACCAAAAAGGAAGTACTACAAGAAGGATAAAACAATAGGCTAGTGCTAGCTTAGAGCTAAATCACACAAGAATTCAATCTAAGGTCATTTCTGCAACCCATCAAAGGGGAATTTAATGATAATGTGGCTTCTATAAGGCAGGGTCACGAAATTCATAGCTTAGTGAAACTCTAGGAAAATATTGCTAGGACCAAAAGAATAAAGTTTGTACTAAATATTCAAATTCAAGACTCTTTTATATTTATATGTATTTAATAAAAACTAATCTGAAGACAGTATTTTTTAAAAAAAGTACCTCTTCTGGAAGAGCAGTGTGTTGTATGTCTGAAGTTGCAAGCAGTAAAACTGGAGCAAAGGAGGGAATATTCTGTAACAATGTGGTAAAAGTAGCTTTAAGTGTTAATCCAACTGTTTCCCACCATAAGTGGATATGAGGAACATAGACTATACTTGGAGCTGTCCTCTTGGCTTCACGGATCACCTAATAGGGGAAAAAAAGAGATAATTTTTAATTAGAGAGAAAGCATATTTGAAATGTGTTTAACCTTCCAGATAAACCCTTAAACTACAAAATCTTTATTTTTAAAGAAGCATTTCTTCCAATAAATTCACATGCAACCTCAAATTCTGTCAAGTCTCATTATATAATGTCTTCAATTGCTGTCAAGATAATAATGAATTTGATAGGAAATTTTAGAGAAAAAAAATATTTTCATTAAAGTCTTTTAATTCAGTTAGTTTAAAAGCTCTACAATAAGGTCAACTTTAATAGATCTTTTTTTAAAATTTAAGATATAAAGATGGAAATTAGAAAGAACAAAATATATTAATTATTATAGATAGCATCCATAATGCTTTATTACAAAGCATTTTACTTATGCTATCTCATTTTATCTTTATTATAACAATTTGAGAGAAATACTATAATCATCTCCACTTTAAACGAGGAAACTAAGGCTGAAAAGTAGCTTACCCAGGGTCACATAGCTACTGTCTAAGCCAGGATTAGATATTAAGTCTTCCTAACTAACTCCAACTCCAACACTATTTACTGTACCTCCTTGATGCCTGCTATACTAAAGATTTATTTATATGTTTAAAAAAAAAACAACACTTTTTTTTTGTTGCTAATACGGAACTACCTGAGCACATGTTTCCTCAGGTGATGTGGTACTGACTCCAAAAAGAACAGGAAGGTCCAAGGTATATACTGTAAACTTTTCCAAAGCATGAATCACAGCTGGTGCCAAGTGAGAACTCTGCCCAAATCCTGGCTCTCCTACTATCAAGATTCTTGGTCGAAAAGATGTAGGCTGGTGATAAGCATTTCTAAAATGACAGTGAATGTATTAAATAAAAAAACAAAACAAAACCCAAATACTTCTGTAAATGTTCAAAAACAATTCTCTACATATGTCTGAACATTTATAATTCAAAGGCGTAACCAGTTAGCCCACCTTAACAAATATCATTGCTTAATTATTAAAAAACAAAACAACCCGACATAGTAGTTTAATGGCAGTACTTTTTAAGTTCTTGTATAAATTCTGACAACCTAACTGTACACATTTCCTACCAGCAGCTAAAAAATAACAAAAGTATATATGACGGATGATATAAAACAAATTTAAATGAACAAATGCAATTTCATTCAAACATAGTAACAAATAGAAATCTTTGTTTAAAATATATTACGCTTCATCATTAAACTCATCAGGTACTTAAGAGTCAAATACCAAAGATTTCCATTAATTTCAAGTCTCAGAAATAAAAAGTGTATCCTTAACCCCATCCCCCATACCTATTGAGATGAAGGAAATTACTATTTTCTTTTGTTTTACTGAAGGGTTTCTGAGAAAGTCCATTTTCATACACTGAGAGAACTTCATCATCACTATATGCCAAATCACTTTCTAGAAGAGGCCCAGGAACATCTACAAAACAAAAAATCACATCGCATATATTAGTAATTTTGTTGGGTAAATTTCAATAGATGATAAAGGAGACAGTTATTTAGACCAGAGGTTCAACTGAAAAATTCTAAAATTGTTTTGCATTAAAAATGTAAAAAAAATAAAATATCTTGTAATCCCCCACTGCCTAGCCTTTACCTGCTCTTCTGCCTTAGAACCAATACACAGTGCTGATTCTAAGACAGAAGGTAAGGGTTTTAAAAAACCAAATATATAAAAATGAGCTGATGCACGAGAAACAGAAAAATTCGTAACAATTTTTCAAGGAAAACCCCCCTAATTTTTTTTATGAAGGCAACAGTGACAAATTATGTGTGAAAATTTATCACAAACTTTCAATTTGATAGGCCAAAGTTAAGTTTGTGGAAATAACAAATATTTCACAATTTGGGGGTATAATAATATATTCCTAAAAAAAACCCAGCATTCTTACAAATAACATTTTAAAAACAAATTATAATTTGAAAAGCTCTATAATGGCTAAGTAAAAATTGTTTAAAAAAAAGAGCAGAAAGGAATGAATTTCAATCGTCACTTAGTTTAAATCATACCCACAAGGTGTTTTTAACCTGATAAAGTGTTCACACAGTCTCTGCTTGAAGACCTTCAATGAAGGGAAACCTACTACCTTCAGAGGTATTCTATTCTACTTCCAGACAACTACTTCTTAGGAAGTTCTTCCTAACATCAAGATTAAATTTGTTTTTTTGCAAACTTTCCCCCATTGCCTTCTACAGACAAATATGAACCAAATTCTTATTTCAAAGCATATAGCTTTTTATCATTTCAATAGCTCTTAAGACTTCTCTAGACTAAACATTTCCATTTCCTTCAAACCAATGATATGACATGGTCTCAAGGTCTTTCAAATGCAAGTAAAAGCGTTGTTTATTGGGAGAGTTTATACCTGATTTTGGTCCTTTATTTGCACCAAGTTCTGCATGTGGAAACACTCTTTGTATGGCCCCTAAGATCTTATGGACAGTGCTTTCAAGGAGAGGTTTCACAATAGGAGACAATGCCTGTCCAGGTGATGTCACAGCTCTTTGAGAAGCTGGTATTATCTTCTGCATAGCTACTACAAAATCCTTAGCTGAGATATTAATTGATGAAAGATCCAACTGTAGCTTCTCACTACTTGTATATATCTGAGGGTAACGTCTACGTAGAGCACACAAAGCAGCTTCAGAACATATGGACTTAATATCTGCACCACAGTATCCTATTAAAAAAAGAAAAGAATGCTATCATGAAAGGAGAATTAAAAAAAGCTTAAGGCAGTTCAATATTGCAGTAAAAAGCTTTAAGCAAAAAAAGGATTTACCCATTCTCCCAGAAGACAGGTATAGGGACAATCAGGAGAAAAGGTCTAATTTAGTGTACTAATGAGGTAAATGTAAAGCCCAATAAGGCAGATGACTTATCCAAAGTCATGCATATATAGTGATATGAAAACCAATGTTGATGAGACAAGGAACAAAATGATAAATTGTCTGAGGTTGTAGTCTCACAAATTCAAATTTGAAATTCAATAATCTATCCTGTACTATATTAAAAAATTAAAGGGTAAATTATAACTATAAGGAAATTCCCACTATTAATTCAGAGTAGGAAAAGCTAAAATAAAAAACTACTCTACATTATAATGTATTAAGTACTGCAGGCCTGGGTTCATATTTTACCCTAGAAACTTCTTTAGCTGTATGACCATGGGTAACCCCCATTGCCTAGCTTTTACCTGCTCTTCTGCCTTAGAACCAATACACAAGAATAGATTCTAGGACAGAAGGAAAGGGTGGGGAAGAAAAGTATTGTAGTAGTACTCCTTAAAAAAACGTTTACCAACACATTTTTCTGCAAGTTCTTCAAGAAATATATCCAATGGTTTGGGATTCCAATCTCTTGTGTGAATCTTTAGAATTTCTTTCCGAGCCTATAAATAAAATCATTCTTTAAAAATTTTTACAAGACAACATTACTTTTCCAACTACCTTTTGACCGCCAGACATTTTAGAATGGATTTTTTAAAAATGAAGAATATTAACTGATGGTTAAAGTTGAAGAAATGAAATCAAAGTGAGAAAAAGAGGCTAGGTATCATTTGCATTTATAAGTTTGTAATACACAAGCTTACTCTCTAGTGCTTAATGTCTAAAAGTATGATTTTTCAAATTGACACTTGTATTCATTTTCTCTCTCTTCAGGAGAAATTTAGAATTTAAGAAGCTCATTTTCATTTTTAAATGGTATTTATGAAGCTAATGTACTAGTTATCAATATCCCGGAGTGAACATTATAAAATTATTTTTAGGGGAGCATTAATTTTTAATCATTTATTTGCTTTGTCCCCAGGCAATATATAAATATATTTAAAGATAGTTTGTTGGGTTCATTGACTGTTTATAAAAGTCATTAAATGACTAATTATGCCTATGTCCCAATCCAAACAAATAAAGATTAATTAGAATCATAGGATTTTAGAGATAAAGAGAATGAAATTTAAACTCTTTATTTCATAGATAAGAAAACTGAAAAAAAAAGTTTACCATTTTTTTCTAGAAAATTTTAAATAATTCAATTATATAAATTTCTCTTGTTATTGCAAAATCTACTGACCTTAATTAAGGACATTCTCTCTCACAGTTTTTAATGACTTCTGCACCTGATTCAACAATTCAAAATCCTTGTCATCATTTTGGGCAAAATTCAGTCATGACTCCATTCTAAGTTCTTAAACCTCCACCATTTCAGCTACTCAACAATATAGCTACACTTTAACTTCAACCAGAATGACACCATTTCAGGTTACTAAAATTTAGAATCCTCTCAGACAATATAACCTCATGTCTTTCTTCCTCTCCTATTCCCCTTTAATTCCACTGAATTAATCATCAGTTGGTTGCTAAACTTCCCTTCTTTCGTCTACCACATGCAGCTCCTTTATGCTGATTTATCACATTTCTCACAACTATTCCCCCCTCCCCCACCCCCAAGTCCTCATCTATCAGCAATTTCTCTAATTACCTTGCCTTTTTATTTTCTTGAGTGAGGTAGAGGGGATGTCCAGACCTATGCTTTCATGTATGGAAACTCCCAGTTTGGAAATTCCTTCTACCAAGGTAGATTAGCAACTCATGCGTAATTTATGAATTGCCTGGTATTGAGAAATCAAATAATACATAGTCACAAATCAAAACCTGAGCTTTTCTGGACTCTTAAGGGTAGTGTTTTTTACCACCAAACCACACTATTGACATTACAATGTTGCTCTTAATTTGAACTTTCAAATTAATATTAAAACTGGCACACTATATATTTGGAAAATCATTTACTGTTAGAATCATGTTTTTCAGGTATGTATCATATGCGAACATTTGTGTACATGTCTATTTGGGAAGTAAGAGGAAATCTATCTGGGTGTTGGAAAGATAGAAGTTAATGTTACATTGAAAAAAATTTACCAAAGTGAAATAAAATTAATGTTAAATTCTTACATCTTTATCGGGTAAACTAAAAAGGAATTCTCTGTCAAATCGGCCAGGTCTTCGTAAAGCAGGGTCAATAGAATCCAATCTATTGGTAGCTCCAATCACAACAATTTCTCCTCTACTATCCAGTCCATCCATAAGTGCTAATAAGGTAGATACAATAGAACTTTAAAAAAAAAAAAGAGAGACAAAAATTTAGTTTGATGAAAGTGAAATATTTATTAAAATTGTATGAAATTCCACCTAACAAGCTTTCAGTTACTTCTTTCTTTTTTACTAGAATAGTTTCTGTTGAATTGATGTTGAGTAAAAAATATAATTACATTAAAAGAAAAATGATTTTTAAATGTTTAATAAAATATAAGTAAATTTTTTCTGGGTGGGGTGGGGTGGGGGTGGGAGAGGTAAGGCGGAGGAGACGACACCAAAAACATTTGTGAAACACATTTCCCTCCCTTGATATGACGAAAATACAATCATTGCTAACAGAGAACAGCCATGGTCTCAGTAAGTCATAAATAGAAACAACAATGTTATAAAAACAAAGATACAACTATAAACATCTATTTAAAATATTAAAGAGCATTTGACCAGCAGGGAGGAACTAGTTCTGGCTCTGCTATTAATAAACTATGTGATACCTGGCAAATTACCTATATGGTCCAGAAAACAAGTCAAAGCAAGAGAAATTAAAAATCACTGGACTTTGTACCATCTCACAACTATCAGATTGGGCAATATGACAGGAAAGTAAAGTGATAAATGTTGGAGGGGTTGTGGCAAAATGAGGACACTAATACATTGCCGGTAAAGTTGTCAACTGATCCAACCATTTAGAGAGCAATTTGGAACTATGCCTAAGAGGCTTTAAAACTGTTCACATCCTTTGTTCCTGTAATACCACTACTGAGTTTGTAACCCAAAGAGATTATAAAAATGGGTAAAGGACCCATTTGTTAAAAAATATTTATAGCACCTCTTTTTGTAGTGGCAAAGAATTAGAAATTGAGGGGATATCCATCAATTGGGGAAAGGTTGAACAAACTGTGGTATATGATGGTGATGGAATTCTATTGTGCTATAAGAAATGATAAGCAGTATTTCAGAAAAAAGTTGGAAAGATCTATATGAACTGACACAGATATAGAGACAAATAAACAGAACCAGTAGAACATTGCACACACTAAGAGCAATATTATATGATGATTCAACTTTTCTTAGCTATTCTCAGCAATACAATGACCCAGGACAATTCTAAAGGCTTGTGACAAAGAATGCTATCCACCTGCAGAGGAAGAACTGTTGGGAGCCAGATGCAGATCAAAGCATATTATTTTCCAAATTTGTTTATTTACTGCTTTATTTTGGGGGTTATGGTTTTATAGGATTATTCTCTTACAACAATGACCAATACAGAAGGAAGCATATTTTGTGTAATAATACATGTACAATCCAGATCAAATTGCTTACCATCTCACAGAGGAGGTAGAGAAAAGGAGAAAGTAACTAGGGAGGCTATAATTTCAAAAAACATGTTGAAAATTGTTATTCCATGTAACAGGGAAAATAAAATATCTTTGTATTAAAATAAAATCACTGGACTTTGAAAATTGTGATTAAAAAATAAAAAAAACAAAGCCTGGATATTACACTTTAAGCAAAAAATACTATGAGTGTGAATCCAGACCAAAGAAAATGTCTTTCACTTTCTTAATTTTTTTTAAATTCAAATTTCTTTCCACAAAAGGATTAATATGGAAAAATATTTGATGTGATTGCACATGTAAAAACTATATGAGATTGCTTATCATCTCAACAGGGAAAGAAAGAGGAAGAAGAGAATTCAAAACTCAATATTATTTGGAAAATGTTGGAAGCTGTTTTACATGTAATGGGGGGGGGGTAGTTTTAAAAAATTCTATGACAATCAGAAAGCATTTCAAGTTAAGCATGTAGGGCACGGAAAACTTAAAAAATTTCTACTAAAAATAAGAGATCTTCTAATACAATATTGCAAAAGATAGAGGCTTACAAACAAAAATATCTTACCCAGCTGAGTAAAACCCCAGAGGGTAAAAATAGGCCTTTAATGAAATAGATAACTTTCAAAAAATATTTGATGAAAATATTCAGAGCTGAATAGAGATTTGAAAATACAAAAGATCTAGGGAGATCAAGAAAGGAAATTTTACCGTAACCATACCTATAAGAAGTCTCTATTCAGCTATGGTGTTTTCATCAATATTCTTAGAAAAATGAGGGTGTGGTACTATCATTTAATAGGTGGAAATGAAAGAATTGTCCTTTAATATTTCAAATGGTTTCACCAGGGAATTAAATAAGAAAAACAATTTCTGTGGGAGAAACAATTCTGTTCTGGGGTTTTGAAGGAAAAGGAATGGAAGGATAAAAGAAGGAATACAGTAAAATAGAAATGAGATAGAAGGGGTGGGACTTACTATGTTATAATTGAGGTGAACAAGAAGAACATACAAACACAGAGGAAGAGACAGGGAGTGTTATTAAGATAGGAGGATAATACAGGGCAAGGTGTAGTCAGATTCAAAACAAACATCCTGTTGGGATTAAAATGAGTAAAGAAAACTAGAATCTAAGAATATTTCTTAGATTGCAATTAAGACAACTAAGGAATAGATGGAAAAAAACCTGTAGTATGTGAATTTAATATTATTGTATTTTAAGATATGGTCAAAGACACAAACATTTCATAGCACATACATCAAAATAAAAGTAAAAATGGATACTTGAATTAGAAATAAAGGGTAGAAATTAGAGGAACATAAAAAAGTTTGTCAGGGGAAAATTTAGGAACAAATAAAACAGAGAACACGAAAGGGATAATTTGATTATATTAGATTAAAAAGGTTTTGGATAGACAAAATACAACCATGATTAGAAGAAAAATAAATTTGGGGAAAAAATTATAGTAAGTTTCTCTGACAAAGGTTTCATCTCTCAAATAAATCAAGAACACACTTGAAATATGGCCAAAAGATTTTATCAAGCAGTTCTCAGAACAAGAAATTAAAACAATCTTTATAATCATATTTTAAAAAATGCTCCAAATCACTACTGACTAGGGAAACATATATCAAAACAACTAAGAGAACAATAACACACCTCACACCTATCATATTGACTAACATGACCAAAAATGAAAATGATAAATGTAGGGGATGTGCAAAAATTAGCACATTAATACACTGTGGAAATATGAACCAATAAAACCATTCTGGATAGCAACATGGAACCATGCTCAAAGGCCCATAAAAATGCATAGAGTCAAGAGTACTACTACTGGGTCTATATCCCCAAAAGATTAGAAAGGAGTTATCTGTACAAATATATTTTTGGTTCTTTTTTTTTTTAAACCCTTACCTTCCATCTTGGAATCAATACTGTGTATTAATTCCAAGGCAGAAGAGTGGTATGGGCTAGGCAATGGGGGTTAAGTGACTTGCCCAAGGTCACCCAGCTGGGAAGTGTCTGAGGTCACATTTGAACCTAGGACCTCCCATCTCTGGGCCTGGCTCTCAATCCACTGAGCCACCCAGCTGCCCCTGGTTGTTTTTGTAATGGCAAAGAATTAGAAACTGATGGGCTGCCCATAACTTGGGAAATGGACAAACAAGTTGTTATACATGGTTGTAATAGTGTACTATTGTGCCATAAGAAACAATGAACAGGAGTTCAGAAAAACTAAATATACAAAAAAATTATACAATGATCAACTGTGAAGGACTAAACTTATCAACAAAGGAAGTTTTCAAGGTATTCACAAGGGACCCATAATGAAAAATGCTATCTGCAGACAAAGAAAGAACTGTTGGTGTCTGATTGCAGGTCAAATGAGCAATGAGAAAATGAGCAATATGGAAAGATGCATAGCCTTAAAGCACTGGTATAACCTACACTAGATTATTTACTGCCTTTGGGGCAAGGAAGTAGTCAATCAAATCCTAAAATGTCAGTCAACAATTGTCAAAAATTGTTGACATTTAACTGGGAGGGAAAAAAACCCAAAACCAAACCAACCAACAACTCACAACCAATAAAGGGAAAAAATTGGTCAGAGAGATTTCAGATGATTCTGAGAACTATGAACTGAAGCAGAATCAGGAGAATGTCTACAAGAATAACAATATTGTAAAGAAAAAAAAAACTTTGAAAGACTCAAGAACTCAATAAGATATAATTTAGAGAAAAGCAAATCAAAACAACTCTGAGGTATCACTTCACATCTATCAGATTAGCTAACATGACAGCAAAGAAAAGTAATGCATGTTGGAGGGGATGTGGCAAAATTGGGACACTAATGCACTGCTGGTGAAGTTGTGAATTGATCCAACCATTCTGGATGGCAGTTTGGAACTATGCCCAAAGGGCTTTAAAAAGACTGTCTGCCTTTTGGTCCAGTTATAGCACTGCTTGGGTGTATAGTCCAGAGATCATAAGGGAAAACACTTGTACAAAAATTTTTATAGGGGGCAGCTGGGTAGCTCAGTGGATTGAGAGCCAGGCCCAGAGATGGGAGGTCCTAGGTTCAAATCTGGCTGCAAGACACTTCTCAGCTGTGTGACCCTGGGCAAGTCACTTGACCCCCATTATCTAGCCCTTACACTCTTCTGCCTTGGAACCAATACACAGTATTGATTCCAAGACTGAAGGTAAGGGTTAAAAAAAAAATTATAGCCATACTCTTTTTGGTGGTGAAAAACTGGAAAATGAGGGGATGCCCTCTGACTGGGGAATGGCCGAACAAATTGTGGTATCTATTGGTGATGGAATACTATTGTGCTCAAAGGAATAATGAACTGGAACAACCTCCAGGAATTCATGCAGAGTGAAAGGAGCAGAACCAGGAGAACACAGTAGAGAGACTGATACTGTGGGCACAATTGAACATAATGGTCTTCTCTACTAGCAGTAATACAATGATCCAGGGCAATTCTGAGGGACTTATGAGAAAGAACACTATCCATATCCAGAGAAAGAACTATGGGAGTAGAAACACAAGAAAAACAACTGCTTGATCACATGGGTTGATAGGGATATGATTGGGGACATAGATGCTCAATGATCACCTTAGTGCAATTATCAATAATATAGAAATAGGTCTTGATCAACAACACATATAAAACTAGTGGAATTGCGTGGCAGCTACAGGGGGTGGAGGGGCATGGCAGGTAAAGAACATGAATCATGAAACAACAACAACAAAAAAAGAACTCGATACAACGACCAATCACGTCTCCAGGGGGACTGCGATGAGGCATAGTGTTACTTCACTCCTGATAAAACTGATGGATAACAAAGTGCAGAAAGATATTTTTGGACAGGACTACACTGTGGGTTTGCTTTTCTTGACTATGCTTATTTGTCACAAGTGTTTTTTCTCTCGTTTTTTTCAATTTTTAATTGGGTGGAACAGGAGGAAAACAGGAAAGAGTAATGCCAAAAAATAAGAAACCATTGTAGTATTTTTTAAAATGCAAAGAAGAGATCAGACAAGCAAAGCATTTGAAAAGTAACAAGGATTTTTTTGTGAATGTACATTTTTTTTTTAAACCCTTACCTTCCGTCTTGGAGTCAATACTGTGTATTGGCTCCAAGGCAGAAGAGTGGTAAGGGTAGGCAATGGGGGTCAAGTGACTTGCCCAGGGTCACACAGCTGGGAAGTGTCTGAGGCCAGATTTGAAGTGAATGTACATTTTAAAAAGATAGTTGAATAAAAGAGAAACTCATGGTTCCATATAGAATAATCTTTTGTCTTCTATTGTTTATGTACAAATACTCTTTGGATATTGGCTTTGAAGTTCAAAAAATTTCCAACCCCCCAAAAGCGAATAATTTGAGTGGAAATCCTACAGTTACAAAAATATAGTGAATGAATATATCTTACTGCTTTTGGACATTACCAAACTGGAAATATGACAATCAAATAAGGTGAGATTTGATGGAATTCATTAGGTACTGCAACAGAGTACTAATGTAGACACTGATCTCTACAGAGGTTGAATGTGGAAAGGTCCTTCTATAAAAAACCTACCTGTGAATTTGATCTTGTCTGCTTGATCGAACAGGAGCCAGACCATCAATTTCATCAAAGAAAATGATTGAAGGACGCATTTGATAAGCCTAGAAGGCAAATTCAGTATTGCTGGTGTCATCACAAATATGAGGAATATATACATTTAATCTCTATTTTAGCTAAATTTCTGTTCTTGCTTTTAATTAACTTAGCAGTGCATAACCGTACAAATCAAATTAAAATTCAAGAGCTTAATGTGTAGGTAATGAATTACAGATACATGTTCAATTTTATATGCATCAAAGTAAAAAAATCTAATACAGGCTATTATTGTCTTCAAATAAACTTTGTTATATCTTCATTTGAATATTAAAAGTATTCTATTAAATATTTATCCAATTTTAATGATAGTGGAAAAGCAATCTTTCCCTCCCAAAAGATGTAGTAACAGTATTGGGGATATAGATTAACTTAATTTTCTTACCTGATCAAATAACAAACGTAGTTGTCGTTCAGATTCCCCTACCCATTTACTCAAACAATCAGCGCCTTTCCTCATAAAAAAAGCTACTCTTTTATCACCTTGACTGCATTCATTGGCAAGTGCTCGGGCAACAAGCGTCTTTCCAGTCCCAGGAGGGCCATAGAACAAACATCCCCTGTAAAACAGTACTATTTTAAATGTCCTATAAATCATAAGAAAAACTCATTTAATTATTTAATGAACAAGCAAATTATCAAAGAATTACAACTCAAATTCCATGAGTATTCACTGCATTTTATATACTTATAAATCAATTTGTTAGTCTGCAAAGATTCTTTAATGTAAGGGACCTTATGATTTCATCTCTATAATTTTAAGGAACCATAACTTACTAAACATACATTGTTAAACTTTGCAGAATTATACATTCATGATTAAGCTTTCCTGAGAACAAAAATTTTATATATATATTTCACATCCATAGCAATTGAATGGAAATGGAGATAAGTTGTATAGGAATAAAAAGTACAACAACTAAGTATTATCACCTTGATGATATGAAACCACAAATTTCAGAAGAGTAGACCAAAATTTTGTTAGAAACTAAAGCACATAAATAAGAATACACTGCATGGATTTTCAGATTTTTTTTTCAATGTACTGAACAGTTATACTGATTATTTTCATCTTTTTTTGTCTTTAAACTTTGATTTTAAGTGATGGCTCTCTATAAAGGGGAAGAGAAAAGGTTACTGGGGAGGAAATTATGATAAAAAAAGGAATAGTCACTAGGAAATGTAGCAGGGCCTTAAAATTCAAAACAAATGAATTGATGGGGGAATTCTATGTATATAATTTATTTAAATTTTAGCAAAGCATATGATTAAATCTCATACTCTTCTTTTTTTTAAAAACCCTTACCTTCCGTCTTGGAGTCAATACTGTGTATTGGCTCCAAGGCAGAAGAGTGGTAAGGGCTAGGCAATGGGGGTCAAGTGACTTGCCCAGGGTCACACAGCTAGGAAGTGGCTGAGGTCAGATTTGAACCTAGGACCTCCCATCTTTGGGCCTGGCTCTCAATCCACTGAGCTACCCAGCTGCCCCCTCATACTCTTCTTATAGAGAAATTAAAGCGACGGATTAGACAACTATAATCAAACAAACTCATAACTAGACAGATGGCCAGATTAAAAGGACAGTTGTTTATGGTTCAATGTCAACATGGTAGGAGACCTCCAGTGTAATTCCTCACGGATTTGTGCTTGTTTTTATGTCATCTAGCATTTTTAACATTGATAAATGTTTACAGATTACTAGCTATGACCTCTGTCTCAGTTTCTTCATCTGCAAAATGGCAATAATAGCACCTATCTTCTAAGGTTGTGACAATGAAATTAGATAATATTTGTAAGTGCTTTGCAAATCTGAAAGTATTATGGAAATGGTAGCTATTACTATGACATAAAGGGAAAAGAGCTAGATGACCAAGATCAGAGCACTAAACTAACTGTAAAGTGAAATTTAAGAGGAAATAATGCAAAATCATGTCTTTGGTTATCCCCCCAAATAAATATCACAAGTAAAATACGTGGGAGGCAAGGTTAGAAGCAGGTATTCTTAAAAAGATCTGGGGGTTTGCAGATTCTCTATTAGTCAGCAATGAAACATAACAGTCAAGAAAGTAAGCATTTAATTTATTAAGCACTTATGTGGCAGGCACTGTGCTAAATTGACAAAGAGATAAACTTGGACTCCAAGAAGCTATAGCAACTCAGAAAAAGAAAGCTGAAAAAGAGGGGGAAGAAGACAGAGGGTACTTCAAGTGTGTGAAATTCAACAAAGCTTTCTAGGGTAAAGAAGCTTCTGAGGCATTCTAGAGATAATCTGGAGGTGTCAAGAGGAGTACAGCCAGAGAAAAATAAACATAAATACTATAGGTATAAATTCAGTAGCCAGGGGAAACATGTGGCCCAAGTCATAGGGAGGGTTCATCAATTTAGAAGTAGAAGGAGTTAAAGTCAAATTTAATCCACGTCCTTCACTTAACCCAGAAGCGACTGAGGCTCAGGAAAAGTTAAGTAAGCTGCCAAAGTCACCCAGGAAATAAGAAACAGAACCAGGCTCTTTCTATTGTTCTATACACCACCTCTCCAATGAGACAACAGATTCTATCACAGAGATGGCCTCAGGCTGGGAGTTTTAGAACAGTTGTTCATGTTAAGGAAGCTCTAGCAGAGCAAGTTATTTCAAGCTCAGAAAAATATTACAGAAAATATGGGCATCATTAAGTTTTAATTTATCTCATTCCTCTAGGCCTTAGCATTGTTTCAATAGAAGTTTACGATCTTTTTTGGCAATGACTATATAATAATGTAGTTTTCTTTACCTTAAAAACACAAGCTATACACATTACCTTGGTGGCTGAATTTTAAATCTTTCAAAGACTTCTGGATAAAGCAATGGAAAGACCACCATCTCTTTTAGAGCTGCAATATGATTTGAAAGACCACCAACACTATCAAATCGTACCTAAAAAAGGAAAAAGTTCAGCAGTTAAATATACCCAAATTTTTAAAAAATTGAAACAAGACATTAAAACTCACTATCTCAAAAAAATCACTTACAAGTCCTAATATGTAAATAGTTCAGTAGCCGATAGTGTACAACTAAACACGACAGACAATCATAAAAGTTTAAATTGGTTTCTAGAAAAATTCTGCCTTTTAAAAAAAATAAATCTGTATTCTATGTGCAGAGGCTAACCAAAACCAGGATTTCTAGTCAGTTCAGCTGCCTGTTTTGGAAATGTCCATTTGTTTTAACATGACAGATACATTGGGTAGCATTTTGAGTATAACTCTTTTTTCAATATGCTTCTGGCTGATTTTTTTTGAAAACCAGTGAGAAAAATCGCACCACTTCACTATAATAATCCTTCTAACCTTTGTCCAGGCAAAGAGACATATTTATTGTCTAACTTCTGGACAGTAGAACTATAGGCAAGGAAGGAATGGCCTGTACCACCATCACCCTATATCTGCCCGTGACACAGCTTTGCTGTAGCATGTCCAACTTGCAACCCAAATTATAGAACACAGACACTTTTATTGTAGTGTTTATGAATTTCTTAATCATTTAAGAAATCTAAAACTGTGCTCTTTCTAAAATTAGGTAATCTAAAAAAAGTGTCACTGAAAAAGTTTTTGAGCATCATGCCATACTCCTATTTCCCTCATGAACTCTTTTTATTGCATGATTTTGTGTAGTTCTTTCTGGGAACATAAGTTTTATTATAGAAGAACTATTTCTGTACACATTGCATTTGACATTTACCGAAGAATCTATTTGCATTGGATCAACATCAGCCAAGCTTGCACCGATTTTCATTCGATCTTTATGAATCCCTTTTAATTCATCTTTTCGAAAATTCAATGGGAGGCATCTATTGTAAAAAACAAAACAAAACAAAAAACCAGCAATGTACCAATAAAAAATTACTGTTAGATGACAAAAAGATTTTTAAACTATCCAAGAGTACAATACTTTAAAAATAGAATCTTAATAATTGAATTCCTTTACTATTAGAGTTTTGATATAAAAAAAAAGAACAAAACTTTTTGCTTTGAAATACAAAACTGAATAGGGAGAAAGCTTACATTTTGTCAATTTAGTTAAATCAACCATGTGATGTACAAATTATCTTTAACTGCAAATTTAATACAACTTAACATTTACTCAGCACCTTCTGTAGTCAATTTCCCCATCCTGTCCCTCGCTTCCTACTTTAACTTGGAAATGGAATAAGCTACTATTTTTAAAATACTCCATGAAGCAGGTTATTAGTTAAAACTTTGTTTTTAGAAATCTTCTCAACTGGAAAAATAATATTGAGGTGTCAATGAAGCTGTAATTGAGCAGATTAGATTTGGTGCCACAGAACTAGAGTGATAAAAAATCAGGATGAGAATTAACAAGGGCATGAAAGTCACAATTTATAACAGTTTTGAAAATACTGAGAATTAATCAAAGTGTACTCTAATCTCCTAGGAGAAAATGAGAAAAATACAAACCTACATACATTTCATGATGAGATATCCTAACTTTTGATTGGTTCTCTTCTATAAAAGGGGGGGTTAATTGATCAGGAATTTTCATTTTCAAAGAGGACTAATGATATTGAAAGAGTATGATTTCTGAATGAACTAGACTTACACGAGGCAGAATTTTACAAAGTCCTCAGCCTTACTCTTTTCCAGGGTCATCCAAGTCTAATGAAAAAAGTCAGGAATGACTGGCGACAGTAACAACCTAAATGCAGGGGTGACTGTGGCATCTTCTATGTCTAACACAAGATGTAAAGCTCCACAGCTTCAGCCACCTTCATGGCCATTAGAACAAGCTGTTCTCATCAACCCATTCTACCAGGAGAAGTATTCACATATTTCAAGTAGACACATCCCTCTAAGTCACTGACAGGTTCAAGGCCCATAGATTTAACCTGTTTGCCAAGATGATTTTACCAGGGTGTAGCTACTGCACGCACTATGGCTTCTTGCAGCCATTGGTGAAAGTTGGATGAAAAGTGGTCATCAAAAGCTCTGAAAAGGGTTCACCAAGTTTTTATGTCAGAGGTGCTTTAGAACTAATATCTCTGATGAAGAACACTAAATATTAATAATTAAATCACTTACCTGCTAATAGCTATATTACGGCTTCTTTTCCTTCGCCTCTCAAAGTGTTGTTCATCATCAGAAGAGGAAGAAGATGTAGAATCACTATTATGAATTGCATGCCTTCTCCTTAAATGTCACATTAAAAAGAAAAGATTAATGGCATGTTGAATAAAGGGAAAGAAGTCAGTCAAGCTTTTAAGGACCTACTATATGCAGGCCTGGTGCTAAATTCCAAAAATATAAAAGAAATAAGATAGGCAAGCCATATCATAATGCAAGAAAAATAAATGTTTACAAAAATATATGCTTCGCAAATAAACTACAAAAATGTCATTTATCTTATGTCACCTATTAAGATAAATCCCAACTAAGCAATGTTATCTAAACTCCACAAAAAGTCGACTTTTCTAGTTACTATGAATGTTAAGTGAATAGAAAGCTCTAAAAGTTGGAGGAAAAATAACTACATCATACTACTATACTTTGAGAAGATATTTCACAAAGGTAACCATATAAATACTAATTAAACAAAGCTTTATTAAGTACCTATGATCTAAATCCTGTGAATTTTAGATTTACTCCACACTGCTTAGTCTTCAAAATTTTAGCAAGCAGGAATGTATACGCCCCCACTTAAGGATTAAGTGTGGGGGAGGATGGTCTATGAACCACATGTGCTAGCAAGTGACAAATCAGAAACAACTGACTGACCCCCTGGGCTGTCCAAGCCAAGTTTAAGTCACCATTGGTACATGTGAGACACAGGAAGTGATGTAAGGAACTGCCTTTATATTTCACGTCACTTTCTGTGAGAGGGTCTTTGGTGGTGGAACTTGACTTGGTGGAGCGTGGGACCTCAGACTACTTCCCTGAGATGACCACGTGGTGAGTGTTAAGGCTGACTCCCCTTTCCCTTGACCTTTCTAAAGGCATCAGCCTCCAAGGAGGACCCTCATCTCGGAGAAGAGGCCTTGTGGCTGGAAGCTGAGCTAGATTTAATATTCTAGGAAGGCTCCCTTGGCTGAGGCCTCTGAACTCCCCGTGGCTCAGACCAGGCCGGAGCAGATCGTCCCTTTCTCTCTCCTTCATTCTTAATTTCTTCCTTCTGTTGTAAATAAACCATCATAAAATTTCATTCTGACTTGAGTATTTCATTGGGATTTAGAATTTAAATCCCTGGAGATTATATTATATTCAATCTCAACTCTAAACATTTACCCTTAACAGTCCTGAATAGTACTGGTAATTTTTACCAAACCAAACTGAAATAAAAGCAGATTACTAAAACATGAAACTTGTGGTATTCTTGTATTCTATTAAGAATAGCTTAGGCTGAGTTTCATGAAGATGTCATTAAATTAAGCTTCCTGCAGCACTATTTTAAAAACTCTCAGATGGAATGGTCAGCAGGTGATCTAGTCCAATGCACCTTCGAATAGGAATTTCTTTTACAAACTCCAATAAATAATTTACCCTGCAGGCTACTGGTTACCGAGGAGACTATCATGTAATTAATGGTGGCAGCTCTTGGACAATGAATTACTCTGTAAATCCTTATATACTACATAAATGTGAGCTGTAATAAAAGAGCTCAGAGTAACTTAGGCTCACTGCTCCTAATTATATTTTAACTAAATAGAATAATTCTTGTAACTTTTATATGACAGCTCCTTAAATACCCAAAGAGGCTAAATATTTCTAGTTCCTTGACACGATCTTCCTATAGCTTATTTTCTAGTGCTATTACCATCCTGGCTGCCCCTGCCCCCCTAGTTGTAAAAGTCCTATTGAAAATAAATTTAATATCATATTATAAGACAGTGTGAGGGAACACAATAGAGTAGGACTATAACCTGTTTGCTTTGATACTACATTTCTATTAATGAACTCAATATCTTTTTTGGCTACTGTCACAATAATATAATGAACAATAACAAGTAGCACTCATATGTGTGCAAAGTGCTTTAAGTATACTATTTCATTTGATCCTCACAATCCTGGAAGGTTGGGGCTATTATTATTTTTGATGTAAAACAAACAAAAACAATGGAGGCACAAAGAAGTTAGATTACTAGTCTAGAGACACATCGCTATTAAATGCCTATGACAGTTTTCAAATGCTGCTCTTCTAGACTCCAAGTCCAACATTCCATCCACTATGCCACCTTGCTGACCCCTATTGACTCATAGTGATTCTGGAGTCCATGAAAGAGTCTAGTTTTAAAAATATAGATACTTGGACAATGGACTTTTTGAAAGCAAGTAAAATTCCTCAAACTTATACTTTTATATACTATTATATTTTATTCAAATAGATTTTGCCCATTGTTCTAGTCAGAAGTATTGATCTCCCCATTCTGTCACTTAACTAACCATCTATCCCTCCTAGCCTGAGGACACTGACAAATATTATAATATCTAACATTCACATAGTACTTTAAAGTTTGCAAAACATTTTATGGTTGTCTAACTCTAAGAGGCAAATCCCCATATCCTCACTTACACATGGGATAACTAAGGCAGATAGGTTAAATGTCTTGGTCAGGGTCCCATAGCTAGTATGCATGTGATTGGAACCCAAGTCTTCCTGACTCTTAAGACCAACATTCTCATCTCATGAGATGAACACACAACCTAAGTTGAATAGAATTTGGCTAAGCATATAGAATCCTGGGGTACTCCATTTGAGACCTTCCCAAAAGATTACTCAATTAAACAATGCTCTTTTAAGTTTAGTTCATCAACTACTTTCATTGCAGCCTTCATTTCTCCACCACTGCCTCCCTCCATCCCCAAGATATTATGGAATACATTTTATTCAAAGCTTTTTTGACTTTAGTCAATTGGGTATCCTCAACTTTGTGGCATGCTTCTGGAACTAATTTTCTTCTCAACCAAGAGTTTCCCAATGCATTCCCAACTGCTTTTGCACTCCCTTGGACTCCAACAATTAGCTTATGGATTTACTCAGGATATACCATGTTAACAGAAGATCTGATTTAATTCCTTAAGGAACTGTCCCACTCAAAACAAAAGCATAAAGGTAAACAGAATGAGCACTGAAGGGTATTCATATTATGTGTGTGTGTGTGCGTGTGTGTCTTTAAATATGAAGATAATCACAGCATCGATTCCCTCCTCCCTCTAGTTTGCTGTAAGGATCAAGACACTTGAAAAGCACCTAGTGCAGTGTCTGGCATATAGGAAGTGTTCTAGAAATGCTAATTTTTATTATTGCTCTCTCCATGACCTAAAGATTTTGTTACAGTGTCTCACACTGTCAAAAAGATAAGAAGAGAGCTGAGAAAGTTATGTCCCATTGGTAGTATGGGAAAGGAAGCAGTGAGTTGGGTGAGAAAAATTCTACAAGTATAAGTCATTTTGAGTTGGGTATGGGTCAGGAAGTCCAGGTTGTATGACAGCAGATTCAACTGAGGAAACCTCACCCTAAGCCTATTCCAGCTCCAAAAGGCTGACTTTTGATCCTTCAAGTATACTGGAGAATAGCGATTCCTGCTCTAGTAAAGCCCCAGAGAGAGTAAATTTGTTGTATGTTAAGCATCACATCTTTTGGCTTTAATTCTATCAATTTTGTTTTAGACTTTCCTAGTAAAAATTCTAGATCATCTTTAAAATTATTAAAAAGGTACTATTTTAAAAAATTATTAAATGTTTATTAAGCTGTCCAGCACTTTGCTAAATGCTAGGGATAAAAACAAAATAAAAAAACCAAGCCCTTCCACCAAAAAATAAAGCCCCTCCCAAACAAAAAATGACAAAACAAAGCACAAAACTGTGCCTGTCCTAGAGTTTATTTTCTAATAGGGAAGACAATTTATAAAAGTGGTGACCAGGGAAATGTTTTGATGAGGTAAAAAAAGGAAAGGTAACTGGCCGACAGTAATGTTATTAGGGGTAGGCTAGGTGCCCTGTGAAACTAAATGAGTGGATCACCTTCTCCAGGGAAGGATAGAGAGTGGCAGGGTGACAGGGATGACACAGATTTTAGAAAACCCAGCTATTGTGATACAGAATTATTAATATAGTTAGAAAATTTCCAAGGGGCACAATGAATAGAGCACTGGGTTGGGAGTCAGAAAGACTAAAATGGAATAAGTGTCAAAGGTCAAGAAAAGGACAAATACCTTAGTTTTCAAAAAGCAAGAAAACTTAGACAAAAATGAATTTTATAGAGTTCCAGCAAGATTCTTGGCAGATTATTAAAACATCACCTGGACAGCATGAGTTTACTAAAATTAAATCATGTCAAATTAACTTCCCTTTTTCTTTCCAATGGACTTAGGTCTGTGATTTCAGCCTGGGAAAATAGGAAAACCCAGTGTCTAAAAAAAGGAGTGGAAGAGAAAAAAAAATAATCAAGGGTATCTAAGAGAATTTCCTTTACTACTCCTGCCTGTCACTTCAAAACTTCTTCCTGTCTTCATTCATCCATATTAAAGTAGAAAAACATTTGAGTTAGACCCAGAAGCCCCTTTAACCTCAGTTCCACTATAGCCTCTTAATTGATCTCTATGCCCCAAGATTCTCATCATTCCAGAATATCCTTCATAAATTACAAAGTAATTTTTCTTAAACACAAACCTATGTCACTCTGATATTTGTTTGTATATAGTTACTTATATATTACCCATCTCATTTAAACCAGGGAGCATCTTTTGTCTTTGTGTTTCCAGTGCTATTAGCACAGTACCTGGCACAGAATGAGCACTTGATAAATGCTTGTTAATTGACTATTTGGGTAGTTTTATTGCCACTGGGATAAAATATCAACTGGTGTCATGGCTTAAAACCCTAGGCAATTTGGTCCTAACCTACCTTTCTAGCCCCACTGTATATTACTCTCTCCTACTCTTGGATCCAATCAAACTGACCTCTCCTCCTTACAGATAGTACCTCATTTACTATCTCCCAGTCTTTGTATTGGCCACCTCACAAGTCTGCAATGCATTGGTTTTTTATCTGTCATAGCATTCCTTTCAAAATGCAGTTCCAAGAACCATCTGTATGAAGCCTTCCTCAATCCTCTCCTACTCTAATACCATCACTATCTCAGATCTAATTACTTTCTATATATTTGTATTTATTACTTTATTTTTATGTTGTATTTTTGTACATGTGCCTTTTTTCTCCTCCATTAAAAGATAAACTCCTTCTGAGTAGGGGTTGGGTGTGTCTGTGTGTGTGTGTTGTGCCTTACAATGTAAGCATTTGATAAATATTTGTTTATTTATTGAAGAGCTACGTCCTAGAGACTTCAAGACCAGAGGGCTTATTGAGCTAATAGTGTCATGCCACTGGAAAAGAACTACCACAACCTTAGTCAGCATTTTAAAAGTACTCTGAGAATGGCAACAGATGCCACCATACTTAAGAGCACATATAACATCTTGTCATTCAATTCCTGAAGCAATTTTGTGGAAGAATGTTAGTTTTACAATGAATTAACAAGGGGCCTGGTAATTAGGTCACATAAGGAAAAGATGAAAGACCTAAGATGTTAAGCTTAAGAGAAATGAACCCTTTAAGAGGGATGCACATCTTTGTGGTAGCAAAAAATTGGAAAATGAGGGGATGCCTTCCAATTGGGGAATGGCTGAACAAATTGTGGTATCTGTTGGTGATGGAATACTATTGTGTTCAAAAGAATAATGAATTGGAGGAATTCCATGTGAACTGGAATGACCTCCAGGAATTGAAGCAGAGTGAAAGTAGCAGAACCAGGAGAACATTATAAACAGAGGTACAACTGAATGTAATGGCCTTCTCTACTTGCAGCAATGCAATGATCCAGGACAATTCTGAGGGACTTGGGAGAAAGAACGCTATCCACATTCAAAGGAAGAACTGTGGGAATAAAAAAAAACTGCAGGATCACATGGGTCAATGGGGATATGATTGGGGATATATAGACTCTAAATGATCACCCATGTGCAATTATCAATAATATGGAAATAGGTCTTAATCAATGATACATATAAAACCCAGTGGAATTGTGTTGACTACCGGTGTGCGTGTGTGTGTGTGTGTGTGTAAATGAATCATGTAACCATGGAAAAAATTTCTAAATCAATTCAATAAAAATTTTCAATTAAAAAAAAAAAAGAGGGATGGGATGCATGATATAGCTATTTGAAAGGCAGTCACTTAATGCCCTGAAAAGGAACCGGTTTATATTTTTCCACAAGGCAAAATTAAAGGGATGTAGACTTTTGCTCAACATAAGGACTTAATTAAAGCTATCAATCTTAAAGTAGCCTATCAGCAAAACAGTAGTTTCCCTCACTGGAAGTATACAGGGAGAAAAAAAATAACCATCAGGAACAGAACAGAGGTTAAAATGTTTTTGGGTCATGAATTCTTTTGGCAATTTGGTAAAGCCTATGGATACCTCCTCAGAATAATGTTTGTAGATGCACAAAATAAAATATAGGATTACAAAGAAAACCAATATTTAAAGTTAACTGAAAAAAAAATTAAAAGTATCTCAGATTCTAGACTAAGAAATAATGCTGGAAGGGAAAATTCTTGCATAACTGTTAAGAATTGAACTAGATGATACCTAAAATCCTATGAATCACTCCAAATAGGCTTTTATAGTTTTTGAGACATATTGGTACCTGTTAATCCTCTTACAGTAAGGACTTCTTGGTCCTGCAGAACTAAATCGGTATCTTCGCCTTGCAGGAGAAGCTGGGCCACTATAAAACATATTAGGTTTTCTCTGGTGCCGGGGTTCTATTTAAAAATTTAAAAGATTATAATAGTTATAAAATATTTGAACTCAAATATTCACAAATGATTTCCTAAATTAAAAACAAAACAACATATCAAGTAGCATTTAGTATTTTTAACTTCATCAGCTCCAGAAGTTTTATCATCCTACAATAATTCAATATTTCTCAATATTGAAATATAATAACAAATGTGGAGGAAAAGTAGTTGTATTTCTGTAAATGAAATAAAACAGTTGGGCATGAATACACCAAAACTTTAAAAAAAAGGAAAATGATCTCAAAAGGTTCAATTGCATATTATCACATATTAAATCCCACAAAACAATCAGTTTTAGACTACAGCATCCAACTTAATTTGGAATAGATTCAATTGCTGGCTAATTTGTTGGCTAAGAAAGGCCACTTAAAAGTTACCTTCATTATTAAAGATCATAAGCAACAAAAGAAAGTATTTGCTTAGCGTGTGAGTCAATGAAAACTAAGAATAGCTCTTATTAATTACAAGCAAAAATAGAGAGAGTGGAAAGTTTCCTTCCATCCAACCAATATATACATAGCACTTACTTTCCAGGGGAGCCTGGTAATGTACAGCAGTCTTCCTCTGTCTGAGATCATAGCGTTTTTGATTATCTTCTTCCCCATCTTCATCTTCGTCTTCATCTTCATCTTCCTGGTCTTCACCTTCTTCAGAAGATTCTATAATTAAGAAATTCTTACTTTTAGAATAAAAACATAAAAAAGTGTGTGTGGGGGGGAAGAGAGTTGGTTGGTTGGATTGTGTTACTGTCCCCTCAGTCATCTGCCAACTACAAAGAAGAATCTAGGACTACAGTTTGTATACTTTTGGGTACATGTTCAAACTCTGCAAGACCATGTATATACCATGGCTGAAAGAAAAGTGGTGAAGTTACTTTCTCACTTATCTTCTATTTTGGAACTCCTGCTAGCTTTGGTTAATGTTAATAGTCATTCTTTGTAGGCTTAAAGCAATACAGTGAGTAGAAGATAAAAATTTTATAATCAATTAGTTTATGATCGACAAAAAACTGAATAGGCCTGTGATTTTTTTTTTTTAAACCCTTACCTTCCATCTTGGAATCAATACTGTGTATTGGCTCCAAGGCAGAAGAGTGGTAAGGGCTAGGCAATGGGGGTCAAGTGACTTGCCCAGGGTCACACAGCTGGGAAGTGTCTCAGGCCAGATTTGAACTTAGGACCTCCCGTCTCTAGGGCTAGCTCTCAATCCACTGAGCTGCCCCCTAACAGATTCCACCTTTTTAACATCTCTCAAATATACCCCCTTCTCTCCTGACACTGCTTTAGTGTAGGCCCTGATCACTGAATGCCTGGTTACTGTAATAGCCTATTCATAGGTCTGCCTTTCTCAACCCCCAACACTCTTAATCCATCTCCCATTAAGCTACTAAAGTGATTTTCCTAAAAACACAGGCCCACTCATACTACCTGTCTACTCATTAAGTTTCAGTGACTCCCTTTTGCCTCCGGGAGCAAATACAAAATTCTATTTGGTATTCAAAGTTCTTCATAACCGAATCCTCCTCCCCTTTTACTTTAGCTCCCAACATGTACTCTTAGATTCAGTTACACTGGTCTCTTGGCTGTCCCATTAAACAACATTCCACTTCTGTCCAGGAATTTTCTTTGGCTGCAAATTTCTCCCATGCCTGGAATGCTCTCTGTCTTCTACTTCAATTACTGACTCCCTGGCATGCTTCTCTAAGTTCCAACTAAAATATCTTCTACAGGAAAACTTTTCCAACCCCTTAATTCTATTATCCTCCCTCTGTTAATTATTTCTCAATTATTTTACATATAAACTTGCTTTGTATATGTCTATTTGCATATTATCTCTTTCATTAGACTGTGAGCTTCTTAAAGGCAAGGATAGTCTTTTGTCTCTTTTTGTATCCCCAGGTTTTAGTAAAGTATCTGACATGTAGCAGGAGCAGAACAAATGTTTCCTGGTTAAATAGAAGATTTCAACATGTTGTCCAAATTCAAGACAGTCTCACTAAGAAATTGTTTTTAACTTTGAAAATCAGTTTGGCAGAAGTTATGAAAATATACAAGTTAGTTAGGTCTCCATTAAAAGAAACAATTTTGGGGGCAGTTGGATGGCTTAGTGGATTGAGTTAGGCCTAGAGACAGGAGGTCCTGGGTTCAAATCTAGCCTCAGACACTTCCCAGCCATGTGACCCTGGGCAAGTCACTTGACCCCCATTGCCTAGCACATATGTTTTTCAGCCTTAGAACCAACGAGTGGTATTGATTCCAAGACAGAAGGTAAGGGTTAAAAGCAAAACAAAACAAACAAAAAAACAATTTTATATAGTCGGGAGAAAATCTGACTAGCTATGACTATTTAAGTCCTCAAACTAACTTGTATCTAAATAAAACTAAAAAGGGATTATAAAAAATGTACATGTATTATTACTAATAATATAGCTATACTATAGTTGCTAAAAAACAAAACAAACAAAAAAACACTCCACTGTTAAAATAGTACTTGTAAAAGTATGCTGAGATTTTCTGACCCATATATTAGACTTACATGTTAGACATTTAATTTTAAGGTTAGTCATTTTTATAGCCCACAAACAAACAGTTGCTTTGAGGTATTCTGACCACCATCAACTTTTTTCTGTAACTGCTGAGCAAAATTTCTTTTCTTTCTTTCATCAATTCTGCTTTTGTACTACAATATTATTTTTTTAGAATGCTGTTCAACTTTGTCTTGAACCACAGTCTATTTAAAAGCAACTTTACTTTTTTTGGCCTTATTTTAAAATTAAATGCTTAAACATGGAAAGATTACTCAATAATATAAAAAAATCAAATAAAGACAATTTTAAATGAGTATTTTAGCTTATTTTAAATTTTCAGATGAAACAAAATTTCATTGCCTTTTGAAAAGCCTCATCTGAAAGCTACATTTCACAATGTAGCTCCTGGTTGATAGAAATGTTTCTTTAAACTTAATTCTCAAAATTCCAGACCTTTATTAAAATCTAACAGTCGATACCACATAGTAATTCTTTGCTGAGGATAAAGGGAGGCAAAAATCAATCAGCTCATCTAGATAAGGAAAACTTTTAAAAACACCACCACCTTATTATGTGATGAAACCAATTACTGTTTTAAGTATATTTGATATCAAGAGCATTTTCTTAAGTAACTAAGGAGTATTTCTATATAGATCTATTTGCTTTTGTATTATGAAGTATCTGTTTTACTTAGTCTCCAAGTATTACAAATGAGATTTCCCTACAAAAATGTAATTTCCTATTGAATGAAGAATAAAAACATGAATTTTAATAGGCCAATAAAAGAGCTTAAAACCAAGAGTACTCACCTACACTGCCATCCTGATTATCAGTAGTTTCTTCATCAGTTCTTTGAACATTTTTTTGCTTTCCTCTAGAGTACATATCAAGATTTTCCTGAAATTATTTAAATGAAATCTATTATCAATATTTCTTGTGCATTTACCAATGAGCTGAAGACAGTAGGATCCTATAAAATTGAATCTTACTTAAAAAGGGAGCATTACTAAGAAATATTTTAAGACTTTTCACCAATTTTCAAACATATTCAAACTTTCTCTCATCTAGGTGTTATTTTTGCAAAATGAGAGCATCTTGAATCTAATAAAAAAATTATTGATAGCAATAGCTATTAGTTCCCTAAACTCTTAACTTTTTCTTAAGTAAAATTATGCCTTGCAATTATGCAGCACTCTGGGGTTCACAAAGCACTTTCTGACACATTACCTTATTTGTTCCTCACAATAACAGGATAAAAGAGGTACAGCAGGCTATCAACATAGCCATGTTACAGGATCAGAAAATTGAAGCTGAAAGAAGCTGACCCACTACTAATCACATAGCTAATAAATGACGAATCAGAAACAACTGACAGACCCCCTGGGCTGTCCCAAGTCAAGCTTAAGCTACCATTGGTACATGTGAGATGCAGGAAGTGATGTAAAGAACGGTCTATATATTTTTGTGGCACTTCCTTTCTCTGGGCTCTCTCGCTGGCTCATGGCAGCGTGCTGGGTGTCTTGGTGGTTTGGGGTTTGGGGCTTGCTGGTGAGGTGACTGGGAGAAGCTCTATAGTGTGGGTTAGGTGAGGCATCTTCCCTGAGGACCTCGGTGAGTGATTCTTCCTTTCCTCCTTTCCTTTTACCTCCCTAAAGCACTATCTTCTTAGGAGGCCCCTCATCTCGGAGTAGACCTCTTGGCTGGAAGCCAAGCTAGTTTTAATCTTCTGAGGAGTCCTTATGGCTGAGTTCTTTGAACTTCCTTTGGCTTAGGCTAGGCTGGAGAAAACTTATACCCTTTTCTCTTTCTTCTTAATTCCTTCCCTCTAATGTAATTAAACCACCATAAAAATTGAAAACTGATTTGAGCATTTTATTGGGATTGAATTAATCCCTGTCAAGCACTAGTATAATATATTCAGTCAATAACCCTAAATTTTACCCCTTACAATGTTATTAAATCTACATAAAGAGAGAATATAAACATTAATTACTTCTTCTGCATCATTAAATACTCCTAAGTCTTCCAAGTCAATCATTCGACGTCTGCGCATCTTTTTCATATCATCCATTTTCTGTAATACGGCTTCTGCTGTGCTAAAAAAAAAAATGCTTGATATAAATAGGCTGGCAGAATTATAAAAGCAATTGCAAAGTACATGTAAATGTACTGAAAAGTTATTAAGCTATAGGAAATTAAAATGATAGTTTCAGACAAACCTGGGAAGCCTAGTAAGAAAAAGCAAGCTAGAGAGAACAATTTTTACCAATACTGTAAAGAAAAACATCTCTAAAACACTAAAGAACTCTACTCAAAACAACGACCAATTATAATTCATTGGATTGATGATAGCCACAGGACACAATTCCATAGGACTGATTTGGCCACTTTCATGAGAAGATACATAGGGGAACTGGGGTGGGGGGTGGGTGGGTGGGGTGAGGCGGGTGATATATTTTTTAAAAGACATGGTCAACATGAGGGTTTTGTTTTTCATACTTTTTTCAGGGAGTAAGAAAGACAGAAAGGAGGGAAGAAAATAAACGTAAAGTATAAGTGAAAAAAAGCATTTTAAAAACAACACTGGTTGAATATTAAATGTAAAAATATTAAATATTTTCTCATAACATGCTTTAAAGTAGAAAGGGCAAACTTTTCAGTCAGGTATTTACAAAATATCCAGCAAGACACAGTGTTTACTATGGTGCTACCACAAAACTTTTAAATAAAACCAAACTATATTTTAACTAGTAACTTATTTAAATATTTTTAAGTGCTCCAAAACCCCAAGCTAATGTAAATTCATGAGTTGGGATAAGTTAAGAGGTAAAATACTCTGTTGTTAGTTTTAATAAGAAACCAAGTTTCAAAGGACGTACATAGTAATAATTCAAACTCTTATAGTTTACTTCCTTTCTTATTCTGAAAAAAGCCCAATGAATTAATTACTATTCTAGGCAAATTAATATACAACTTCTGGCATCTTTATATTCACTTACTTTGTTATAAGTTTGTCAAACAGTACAGACTGATTCACAGTACTGTAACGACTTCTGATCCTACAACTTCGGCGAACTTCTACATCCCCATTTTCTTCATGAAGATGCTCTGTAGTTTGAACAGTATTCCTAGTTCTCAATGAGCGAGTAACTGGAATCACTTTGTCTATAAGATATATGTATAGGATATGGATACATAAAAGGTGCTATAATATTTTATAATATAACATATATAATATTAAATGTAAAAAATTTTGCCCTAGGCTTTCTCTCTTGTAGAAATTGAAATTTTCTACATACACATAGAACAATAGTGACAACAACTCCTGAAATGCATGTGCAAATTTAAAATTTATACTTTAGAAATATTAAGACTACAAAATATTCTTAAGCCTATACAAGGAAAAAAGAGACAAAATTCTTAATTAACATGACAATTTTATATTAGGAATTCTTTAGCCAATTAGAAAAGCTATTACCTAGTTTTAGTAACTATTAGTACACTTTAAGTAAATTTAGCATGCAGTCTTAGGAATGTACAGTTTAAAAAAGCATTGACACCATCGATTCATATATATCTACACTAATAAAAGAATATCATGGAATGTTAAAATTGCTTCCAATTAGAAAAATATTATAAACTCAACATTAAATATATTAACACTGCATGCTTATTAGTGAATATAAGATAGGTAGATTCCAAATGAAGCACTCAAAAATAAATTTAATACTAAATTCAGGAAACACTGTCTTTACTATTACCTTCTTTGCAATCTTCATTTTTTTTATTATCAGCCTGCTGTCTGGCCAATTGCCTATAAGAAAAAATGTATTAGAATATAAAATAATTATAGAAAAAACCTTAGTATCAATTTAAAACTTCCATTTTAATTCCATATCCAACTTCCAAAGTTTAAAAAAAGTTACATCAAAAGATGAACCAAATGTATAAGTGGTTCAAAAGTAATACTAAGGATTAGTATTTAAGTATTAGTGACACTTTGAAAGACGCAGAAGTGAATGATGAGATAAAGTTATCAACATTTATTTATACCTTTTGATGCAATAATTTAACTACTGGGTTTAAACCTTAAGAAACCAGTGAATCAATGAAATGGAATAGAAGTTATTTTGGACATGCTGAGTTTGAGTGCTTATGGGACATCCAATTAAAGATATCCCAAAGGCTGTTGGTAATGAGTGACTAGAGCTCTATATATAAATCTAGGAATCATCTACACATCAGGATAATTGAACCCTGAGTGATAGTATACATGGGAGAAGAGGGCACAGAACAGGGAATTTTCTGTGGGTGGGAGTGGGTAGGTTATTGGCTATCATCTGCATATAGGATTTGAGTAGTGTAACAAAATGGGAGGTTTGGATATTTAATGGAGCACTAAGGTGAAGTTCCCTAGTAAGAAGGCCAGAGCTGAGATAAAAAGAATAATCCAAGAAGACTTCCTGAATGTCATAAAGCTATGTCAGAACATTTCAAAGTAAAATTTCTTGTGTATGGTAGCAAAGTAATCTTAAAAGCAAATCAAAATGAAGATGATCCAAGTTCATTTGTAAGTTATAGCATTTATGTACCAAATATAAACAAGAAAGATATCACCCTCAAGGAGCTTACATTTTAATGGGGGAAGATAAAGTATCAATCAGTAAACATCTATTAAGCACACCCATACCCACAGACCAGACATTGTTATAAGACTTGTTGACATAGATATCCTAAAGCAGGCTAAGGGAAACAAAACAAACACATGAACAATAAACTAAGACTATTACTTATAGTTAGAAATGAAATGAGAAATTCCTGACCACAGATTAACTTGTAGTAAAGGTGATGTTGAGATAAAGAAGCAGAACTAAAAATTATAACTAGCTCCCAAAAGAGAACTGCTATAGTTATTCCCTTCTATTCCTGTCTTAGAGAAATACTCATCTTGGGAAGGGAATAACAGAAAAGAACTGCTCACATAACAGTCTTATCAGTGACATATACTTATCACTACACCAAAAGAAAAACATGAAAAAGTAACAAATAATTTTTGATTCAATGAAATTCACAATTCTATTATGATTGCACTCTAAATACTTGTATGTCTTGGAAATGTAAGTTATTTGGGAATATATCACAGAGGTTCATAATTTGAAATTAGTTCATAATCAGCCATCTTTACAGGTACCTTGTAAAATGTCTTCCATTAGTTGTAACACTTGATATTTCCATATTCTTGTCAAAACTAGAGTCTGAAGAATGTGGTTCAGTTTTCCTCAATGATCTCAATGCATGTGTACTGAAGCTTTCAACTTCCTTAACTGAAGAACGAGTCTTAAAAAAAAAAATCAAGAAAAGTCTTTAAGTTCTTCAATAAAACTAAACTGGTTAAATTCACTTGGACCCCCCCTCCCCCATTCAGTTAATTTTCACTTTCAACGAAGGAATGCCATTATATTTCTGTCTCAAGAATTACATAATACAATCAGTGAAATCATTAAGCACCAACATCTTCAATAAACTGGCTAATTCATAAGCTTAATAAGGTTACCATTGAAAAATAAGAAAAAAGGTCTCCAGAGGTTGTTCCTCAGACACATTCAAAAGCATTTATACCTGAGTAATGAATTTAGTGTCTTCACCCCCAAAAAATCATTGAAAACAAGAATGTTTTTAAAAAGTTTCTATTAAGTAACCCCTAAAACATTGTTAAGTTCAACCATGACATAAGCAAAAAGTAGTATTCTTAACTTATCCCCACAATCACTTAAGGGAACTTAAGCAACTGCCCACTTACTTACTTCTATATTAAGTTGTTTTTTTAACAGGTTGATTTCAATTAGGCTAATTGCATTTATATTTCCCCTGGACATTTTTGTAAAAAATGAAAACAAAACACCGTACCAACGGATAACTTAATTTACCCAAACCTACTAATACAATTTTGTGGGTATAACAGGGGCCGTACTTGGTTCTTTATATGACAGGGCTTCTCCAGTGACTTTCCCATGAAATTAGCTTGTCTATTTTACAAAGATGTGTCAGGATCTTCCTTTGTGGAGGAGGGATTAGAGAAGTCATACTGTGTCCTTTTATAGACAGAATGGTATTTAAACATCCAACAGGATCATAACTTTTCAGAGGTGAAAGAGACATCCAGAAGGTCACTTATATTAACATTCTAATATACTAAACACTGAAATATCCTCTCAAAATGCAGTCTTAAAAATTTATATTCCTTATTCAAACTTATTTTATAGTTTAACAATCAATTTTCTAATAATAAAAGGCTTGATGCAACATTGTCTAACCCCTATGTGAGTTTTAAACCAAATTTGTGTTTTTTTTTTTAAACCTCATTAGTGAAGACACAAAAACTTGTAAATCACTAGTGCCTAATCATTTGAAATTTCTGAATGATGGCTCCAAGTGAATTTATTAAAATATATTTTCTTGAAACTACTGAAATCAAAGTTGAAAACCATGATAAAGATATAAACTTGGAATCAGAATTGAGATATGTCCTGAATGAATACTACTTCATACATAGCTCAATAATTGTAAAGTCTGTTAAAGGTCAATGTGCTCATCAATTTGATTAAAGATTAGCACTATGCTAATAATTATTTCTGCAAGATAAGCTAATCAAATTGTTCTTTTGGCTAGGGAATGGGAGGCCAGACCACTGCCTTTTTGTGTGAATGCTAAAGAAATATGTGTATTTGAATGGCCAACAGATAAAAAAGAAAATTTTTTTTTATGATTTATATACATGGGATTTTTAATCATGTAGGTGACGCATAGATACCTATGGTACAAACATAGGATAATTTTCACTACATATAAGCAATAAAATTAACATTAAAAAAAAAACACAACCTTACAATTACCCTTCTAGCTTTATGATTTTATGATTTCACTAACAGTATAAACCAACCTCTGGATCGAAAAGAAATATATTCTCATATAATAAAACAAATGTACTTAAGGGTTATCCTTCCAAATCTTGGCCATTCAGGAATTCAGGGCATAAATGCTTTCTGGAGTTTAGAGCCAATTACCTGAAGCTTTCTCTTTAGGTAGGAAACTAGTTTTTGGATCTATGAGGTGAAAATTTTTTTCTAGCAAGGTAGGATTTGATTCTAGATGGTCTCTTACTTCAGTGTTGGCAGTTTTATCTTTCATAAATTTAAGAGCTAGAAGAGACATTAAAGGCCATCAAGAAGTTCAGTCCTCTCACTTTTCAGATGAAGAACTGAAGCCTACAGATGTTTAGTTTAAATTGAATGGCCAGGTTCACTACCTCACTTCTCCCATTCTTTCCATTGTACCATACTTTTTAGGAGATAAAGAACAATGCAAAAATAAATTTAAAAAAATATGAAGATGTCAGTGCTGAATCTAGAAAAAGAATTATTTTTAAACATTTAAATCTCTCTTAGATGAGAGCAAAAATGTGAAGAACTTAGAAACTTAAGTAAAAAGGTGTGACTAAATGTATTTTTGAAAATTTTACTTGTATTTGTTAAAATACCACCTTGTCTGTGAAATTAATAATTCAGTTTTAAATTAGCAGGTAAGGGCAAAATGGCTCAGAGTGAAGGAATGAAGTTTAACAACCCTCTTCCCCAAATTATGAGGTTAGTACGAACATTTCAACCTTGTTCTCTTAAATCTACCAAACAACATCCTTTACAAATTTTGATAATAAAAGGTCTTTTTTGTGGAGTCACGTAGAATCTTGATTTAATAACTAAATTCAAAATTTTAACCAGAATCCATATAATAATTCCATAATAATAGGAGATGGCATTCGACTATGCACGAACAATATCTATTATATTCAATTTGGAACAGGGTACCAGCAGTTGTGTACAAAGTTGATGTGACATTTCTAACTATTAATAGGTTAAGAACAAGTGATTCATTTTAAAAGGCATATTTATTTTTATACTGATTCAAAACTTGAAATCATGAATTCTTAACCTTTTTTGGGTGGCATGGACCTCTTTGGCAATTTGGCAAAATCTCTGGAAAACTCAGAATGATGTTTTTGAATGCATAAAACACACAGGGATTAAAGGAAACCAATTATGCCAAAATACATGGTTACCAAAATATTTTTTTAAAAGTTCATAAAACTTAGGTTAAGATACACTGCTTTAATGAGCTTTAGTCTTTTGGCTAATGTTGGTATAATTTCAAATCTTCAAGCTTTTATTGTGTAAATCACCCTTTATTGACTACTTTACAATTCAGTTTCTAAAACTAATTCATTCACTATTTAAAATTGACAATGTACAAGTCACTTTGGTAAATTACCTTCATGCCTACCAAATTTGTATGAAGTAATGGTAGGCTTCTTGCCAAAAACTAAGGGGGAAAAACCATTTAAATCATTAGGGGCACACCCCCTTTAAAGAATTCAATGTTATTTGTAAACTTAAATCAGTCAAGTAAATTCTGTTAAAACACTCATGTCAGGATCAGTACTAGAAGCAGAAATAGAGAAACAAATAAGTTGATAATCCCTTTCCCCCAACATATGGAAAGATAACATGCATTTAAATATGCTAAATATATAATTCATATAAAATAAATACAAGGTAACAGGTGGGGGGAATTGGGGTTTCAGGCAAAGCTTCAGTATGATGGAGGTCTTTGAAGGAAACAAGGAATTCGACTAAGTGGTAAAGATGTGGCAGATCAGCCAGTATGAGACAGGAAATAGAATGATCTATATGAGGTAGAGTAAAAAGGCCCATTTTCCTGAAACCTCGATAGAAGTAGTACACCAAAGTAATGTATAGGTTAGAAAGTTAAGCTTTAAATGCCAAATATTTTAACCTAGTGGTAAGTGGGGACTTAGTCACTAGAGTTAAATAAATAGGACAATGACAAAGATCTATGCTTTAGGATTACTACTTTGGCAGCTATGTAGATCAGTTAGAGTAAAGAAAGGATTTAAGTGAAAAAGGGTAATGGAAGGGAGCAAATACAGCATTATATATTATAAATTCAGAGCAGTAAGCAGTCTTGGAGGTCACCAATCCAATTTCTTTCAGAAGAGAAAAGTGAAGGCCAGAGAAGTTGAAGTAGGGGACAGATAGCACATACATACTTAAGATAATACAGAATAAAAACAAAGTAATTTAGGGAGGGAAAGCACTAGCAGTTGTGGGGGAGATGTCAGAAAAGGTTTCAAGTTTAAGGCAAATACTTGAGCTGAGTCTTGAAGGAAATATCCCATAAGTCAAGAAGGGAGACTGGTATCATGATTAAGTAAGGTAGGGCAAGGGACACAGAGCTGGGGGAAGAGAACCATGTGTGAGGAACAAGAAAGTCAGGTTGTCTAGACGGTGGAATAATGTATATGAATAGGAGGGTGGAAAGAGTTTGAGGCCAAATGGTGAAAAGCTTTAAAGGCAGAAGAGTTTATATCTGGAACCTAGAGACAATAGCAGTTTTATTAAGTAGGGGAGAGTGGCATAGTTGGATCTACAAGGAAGGAAAATCTGAATGGAGGCAGTTCACTAAGAGGTCACTGCAATAGTCCAGGTGAGAAATAATAAAGACCTGGCTTAAGGTGGTTATGTGTGTAGAAAGATGGTAAATTAAGAGATAGTAAAAAAACAAAAATATACAGAAAAAACAAGATTTGGCAACTGATTGGCTATATGGGATGAGTAAAAAATGAAAGTGAGATTGTGAATTTTAGCTACTAAAAGGATTGTGATAGCTTTGAGAAAAACATGTAAGTTTGGAAGAATGATGTGTTTTGAGAGAGAAATCCATTTTAAAGTAGATTAAATCTTAAATTGTCTATAGGACATTCAGTCTGAAATGTACAAAAAACAGTTGGTGATATGGGAATAGACTTCAGGAGAGAAAATGGGGCTGGACAGAAAGATCTGGGAGTCATCTGCAAAGAAGTAACTTGGAACCAATGAGGTCACCAAGTGAAAAGAGTGTAGAGAGAAGACGACCCAAAATAGAGTACTGGGTTAAAAATTTCCTCAAGTGATTAGATGATATTTTATACTTTTTATTATTAAGTTCAAGTTGCTCTCTCAGAATATTTCTCCCTTTACTTACTTCTTCTGTTAGTTTAAGTACATATAGGCAACTCTCAAGACCCATGCTAATGAACAGGAGCATCAGTACATATAATTAAAGTCTTTTAGTAATCCACTCAGCTGATTAATGAACTTGCCCTCAAATGGGCTCCAAGGGGTAGGCTGCCAAAAAAGAAACAGCTGATAGCAAGACCCATGGCCCTCACTACAGCAAGACAGTCCCTTTAATTCCCTCCCTAATTGATTCCTTATTTCACTTCCCAGAAACTAATTCAAATTTCTCCCTCAGAGTAGAATACACAGAAGAAAAATATTTCTTTGGTCATATAGTTTTATGGGGATATGGCTGGGGATGTTGACTCTAAATGATCACTCTACTGCAAATATTAATACTATGGAAATAGGTCTTGATCAATGATACATGTAAAACCCAGTGGAATTGCTGTTGGCTACAGGAGGGGGGAGGGAAAGAATATGAATCATATAACCACGGAAAAATACTCTAAATTAAACAAGCAAACAAATCTCCCCCTCCCCCTGAGCCTCCCAAATCTCTACACTTCCTCTCTTCCCTCCTTTCTGTCTTTCTTACTCCCTGAAAAAAGAGAATTGCCTTTAACCTTGCCCAGAAAAATTAAATCATCACCTTCAGCTTTCTCTTCTCTCATTTTCTTCACAGCAAAACTCCTTTATGTCTCCCATTCTTTCATCCTGTCCCCCAACAGGTGGAGGACAAAGAGGAGGCCCTTCCCCTTGACAGGCAACCCTCTAAAGGGTACACTTGATTGATTCCCTTCTTTCTTCTCCAGCAAAATGAATCCTCAGTTATTCTCCTCACCTTGTATCAACTAGTTTCGTTCTCACTGCCTTTAAACATGTGAAAGTCTCCGAAATCCTGGGGGTGTGTACATGCACACACAAATGCACCTTCACTAGATTCTACCAAAACCTTGAACTAACAACCCTGTCTCTCTACTCCTTTCTTCAGCCAAACTCCTTGAAAAAGTTGTCCACATACTCAAGTGCCTTTGCTTCCCTTTCCTTCTCCAACTCTCTGCATTCTGATTTCACCCATCTTAAACTGATCTCTCCAAAGTTACCAATGATCTCTTAATTACCAAACCTAATGGCAGTTTCTCAATTCTCATCCTTCTTGATCTATTATCCTCTCCCTGATGACTCCTCAGTTCAAAATGAAACTTATTTTCCAGCCTAAAACTTCTCTCTTTCAAGCTTTCCTATTTCTGTCAAAATCATCACCATACATCCAGTCACCCAGATACATAAACTCATTATTGCTTTTGACTTTTTAACTCTAAAGCCTACCTATCCAATGCTGCCAAATCCTGCCGTTTCCACTTTCACATCTGACCTCTTCTCTCTACTTCAGACCCTCATCACTTCTCATCTTGACTACAGTAGCCTCCAAAAGCCTTAAGTCTCACTACTCCAGTCCATCCTACATCCTATTACCAAAATAATTTTCTTTAAATGCAGATTTATTTGACCTCTACTTAACTCCATTGGATTCCTATCAGTTCTAACAAAAATAGAGATTTTTCTTTTTAGATCTCAAAATCCTATACCATTTGGTCCCACTCTAGGTATTTCTAATCTAACTGGTCTTTAATTCACCCTCCCTCTCTGGATAATTCTGCCAAATTGGTCTTCTCTCTCTTCTTTATATACAACACTCCAAATCTCCCCTTTTTCTTTTTCTTTTCTCTGGCAGCACCACACATCTAGAATACACACTCCTATATCTCCACCTCATGGAGTTCCTCTGCTCAAGCACCATCTTCTGCCTTTCCCGATTCTTCCTACTGTTAGTGTCACCTCCCTCACCAAAAACTTTGCATATATTTGTATCCAATTTTATATTTATACTGAACATATTTTTCTTTTGTGTTTTTTGCCTATACCATTAGCTATATAACTCCTCAGAAGTAGGGATGTTCATTTTTTAAATTTCTATTTTCAGTATCTTGGCATACTGGTACTTTGTTGTTATTCAGTCCAATAATTGTGGTCAACTCTTTGTGACTCCATGTGGGGTTTCCTTGGCAAAGGTACCAGTTTGCCCTTTCCTTAGCCAGTGGAAAAAGGTTAAGTGACTTGCTCAGGGTCACATAGCTAGTCTGAGGTAAAATTTGAACTAGGTCTTCCCTACTCCAGGCCCTGGCTCTATCCACTGAGCCTCTGCCTAACATTTAGTAGACAATTAATAATTGACTGATCCATGCTCCATACTGGCAGAGATGCTTCAGTCCACTGGTGAATCGGAGACTATGCCCTCATATTTAAAAAGGTAGATGACATTTCTGATTTCTCCAAGGTCAGTCATCCCACGAGAACTTCTTCAAATCCTCTGGAAAATTAACACAACCACCATTCATTTCTGGAATGAGAGCCCACATGTATTTCGATCCTTCTACCTGTCCCCTCATACATTGCTATGGCCCTCTTTCACACAGCACCCAGACCTCTCTGAAACTCCTTTAGTTTTGTTTTTTCTTTTGCTTTTAAACTTCCTGAAAAAGTAGTCTATATTTAAATGTCTGAACTTCCTCAACATTCTATTCGCTTGATTCAAAAAGTCCCTTCTAATTTTTACACCCTTTGACACTCTTCCTACCCTCAAAGAGGGAATAAAATCGCTGAGACTAAGCTTCCATCAAATCTGGAGCTCTTCCCCTAGACAGACATATGAACTTTCCCACTAAAGTTTGCAAATGGCTTCAAACATTATCTCTTTTGATCTTTACAGCAGCCCTTGAGGGTAGGGACTATGATTATCATTTTCCACATTTCGGAAGTGTAGGGAGAAGTGAGTTTTGGCCATAGTCCCACAGAAATGCCAGCAGCAAAAAGGAAATCCAGGTCTTTCCGACTTCGTGGTCTAAGGTTGTTTCCGGCTTTAGAGTTCCCAAGGCCAGAGGGAGGGAAGGAGGGAGGAAGGCTCTGGAAGGGACTTGCCCGTTTCCAAGAGGGTTTGGACACATCGTCCGCAACCCGCCAGCGCCCTCTTCCAATATCCGGGACACAGGCTGCAGAGGATCCTCCAAAGGGGGCCCGAGCAAAAGGCACCGCTGACAACTGCGCGAGACTTGGTTGGGGGGTCTTCGGAGGTGAGGAGAAGGGAGTGGGACGGCGGGGCCAAGAGCCAGACTACAGGCCTCGGCCGGGCTCTAAGACACGTCCCGGCCCCGCCCCTCGGCCTGGCCCAGCCCCGGCCCCCGCCCCTCGGGGCTCCAATCGAAAGCCCGCCTCGCACTCACCTTCTCCTCCTCCTCCCCCCCGTGACTCCGGGGTGCCCCCGACTCCTCCTCCAGCGAGGAGACCCCTTCCCTGGGGGGCCGCGCCCGGACCCCACCCCCTTCCCCCGCCAAGCCCCCCGCCCCCCCTCTTCCCCTCGGCCCCAACCGCCACCACGCCCCGCGACAGACTGCGACATAGCCCAGTCCCCGCCACCCCGAGCGGCGCGTGTGGCCAGCCACCGGCCCGCCAGTCTCCCTTCTTCCCGGGCCCAGAAGCACCCGCTCCGCACTCACCACACAAGCGGGGGTGGCCGCGGTGGAGGCCGGTGCGGAGGCGGTAGCCGCCGCCTTGCCCATGGCGCTGCTAGACCGCAGCTGTCTCCTCCGGCTGCCGAGGGGCTCCAGCGTGAGGAACTCAGAGCTCGAGTCCAAGGGATCCGAAAAGTTAGCGCCGCCCGTGTCCGCGGCCGAGCTCCGCGCCGCGGCAGAGGCCGAGGAGCGGCCGAGCAGCTCAGAGCTGCTGCGTAGGATCACCATTTTCTTCTCCTCTAGGCAAGCGAGGAACTAGAGCAGGCCTGGAGGAGGTGGCAGTCGCGCCGGGTTCTTCGGCGCTACGAATTCTGGCGCCACAAGCTCCCTGCCAGCATACACGGAGCCCGCCCCAGATCCCTGCGCGGCAGACTCCACCTCTCTTCTTAGCAATGTGGCCGCGTGGGGCACGGACACCCCCGGCCAGGCCGGGGACACCCCCCTGGCCCGCTCTCAGTCCGAGAAATGGGGATGGAGAAAAAGAACTCTAGCCGTTTGGAGGGATTGGCCAGGCTCCAAAGGAACTTCTTCTTTCCGTTCTGTAGTCCCGGCGCCTCAGAGCGCGGCGGAGGTAGCGAAAACGGAGGTGAATAGACTTGTTTGGAATTTTGGCGCGTGGAAGTCGGGGGAAGGGAGGCTGGCTCACCTTGTGATTGGCAGTCAGGCCTTACTTCCTCAAGTTTCCTGTTTCCCGCCAAAAAATTCAAACTATGAAATGCAAACTATTTTCACAGTTAAGTCTAAGAATTTGGGGTGCTGTTGTCTAGGTTCAGTGGTAAGAGAACAGCAAAAGAAAGAAAAATGAAAACACAAAGGCGAGAGGGGTGATGAAAGTCCAAATTGCAGATTAAATGTGAAATATAATTAACTGAATAAAGAGGTTGGGGTTGCAGAACATGGAGGGGAAGTATTGTAATCATACCATAACCTTTCCCGATTTCTCACCTGAATTGACATTTTGAGATTTTTTTTGTTCCATACTTTATATTTTAATACTGGAAATTTTCATCCAAAAACTTAAAGGAATTGCACGGCTACATAGTTGTTTTAAAATACAATTTACAACAAATACAGAAAATAGGTAATTCTTAAGATGACAATCTCCTGTGAATAGCATTTCTGCAGTTTAAAGGACGTAAAAGATTACTGACCCATAGACAACGAGAGACCGTTTTGAAATTACTTTTCCATCATCTGTAACTTGTTCAATTTCCACATTGCTCGTTTCTGCATATGAAAATAAATTTTTTAAACTTTACCCTGAAAAAAATTAGAAAAATTATCATGAAGAGAGAGATTTTAAGGTTTGCGAAACACTTTACAAACTTAAAACAACCCTGGGAGATAGGTATAATTATCCTGTTTATTGATGAGGAAACTGAGGCAGACAGATTGAGGTTAAATTACGGGGTTAGAGTTAGGTGTCTTCTGAAGTCCTTTCCATCCTTAAATCTTTGTTCTAACCGTAGGAAGGGATGGATTATAAATCACCATGTCAGACTTCCTGGTGCTTTAAATGACTGCCCCAGGGCCACACAACTAGAGAAAAAGAGATTGAGAATGAGAGAAGGAAGGTGCTATATTCTCCAAGAGTACCTGCCTTGTTCCCTGATAAGCAGAGGTGGAACTGAATCAATGTCTGAATAAACCACCAGATGGTGCTCAGACCTAAAGCTGCTCTAGCTCCCTCCTTTTGTGGGCAAGAGCAGAAACAGGACAGGGTCTTTCTAGAATTGTTTTTTTAAGTTCTGCACATGGATGGAGCCTTTAATTTGATGTATTTTTTTCAGGTATATTTTTGCTTTTTCTATTCTTAATATTTTTTTAGGCATACAAAAATATTTTATTTTCCTTAAACTGTTTCCACAGGCAAAATTAATTCATAAAAATGGTCATTTTTTTCAACTTCTGATTTTGTATGATTCCCTAAGGTTTATCTTTTTTTTTTTTTTTAAATTGAAGAGTAAAATTGTTTTTTAAAACTCCAGGGGGCATCTGGGTAGCTCATTGGATTGAGAGCTAAGCCTAGAGATGGGAGGTCCCAGGTTCAATTCTGGCTTCAGATATTTCCCAGCCACCTGAGCCTGGGCAAGTCACTTAATCCCCATTCCACACCCTTGGAACTAATACACAGTATTGATTCTAAGGTGGAAGGTAAAGGTTTATTTAAAAAAAAACCCCAACAAAAAACAACCCAACAACAACTTCTTGTTTCTCCTTATGTTGCTGTTTCTTGCCTTATTTCTTCTTTAAGCTATTTTTGAGTTCCTCTACTGGATTTGTAAAAATTCATAATTCACATTTCTAAAGCACTTTAAGCTCTTTCTTTTAAAGCCTTTTTCTCAAAAACAACTGTGCAATATGTATCTTATCGTCTCCTTTTTATAGGTGAGGAAATAGATGGAAGAAGGAACTTGTCTGTGATCTTCCAATTAATGTCAGAGTTGAAATATAACTCAAGTTTCTCTTGACTCCAAGACTAGATCTTTCTCCTAAATAACTAAATTAAGTTATCTAGTAACCATAATTATTTGGTATTTGGGTCTAGGTGAAAGCATATCTTTTTTGATCTGGACTCTTCAGGTGACCATTTATGTCTAGATCTCAATCACATAACAGTATTTTGTAATGAAACAGGAGTGTAGTTGTATTGAGATGTGATTTTTCAGGTTAATAGGATTTTATGCCTCTTCATCTTGTTTAAATTTTATATTTTCATTTTATATACCAGCATAAAGGAAAAAGGAAGTGGAATAACTTCAGTGTACTTAAAGATGTTGATACTCATCAGCTTTGTATGTACCAGAAATCTTGGAACAACCAGGCTAAAAAATAATACCATATAAAATAGGGCCTTTCTTCTTCCCAGTCCCGTTCCACAGCACTCCTCTTCATGTACTCTATGTTCCAGCCAAACTGCACCAACTGTTCTCTCATCTCCTCTTGCTCCTTCCTGTCCTCCCTTGCCCTTTCAAATGCACTCATAGATGGAGGGAGAGGCCCCCAGGAGCTCTTCCTATTCACCATCTTCACTGTAGGCACCTAGGAATCAACCTTCCTATTTCATGTTGAAGGGCGGATCTACTTATGACATCACACTGCTTCTAGGTGTTGTGCAGGGCTTCTCTTCTCCCCACCTGCTAAAAGTATATTCCCTCCTGAAGGCCTTTTTGGCTTCAAAGCCTGGGTCAAGGGCCCATATTCTTTTTTTTTAACCCTTACCCTCTGTCTTAGAATTGATATCAGTTCCGAGATAGAAGAGTGGTAAGGGCTAGGCAATTGAAGTGAAGTGACATTCCCAGAGTCACACAGCTAGGAAGTGTCTGTGATTCCATTTGAACCCAGGACCTCCCATCTCCATCTCTGTCCTCTGAACCCTACTTGCCCCAGGTGTCCTGTATTCCATCAAGGTCTTGCTTGGTCTGGGAGAAAAAGGTTTGGATTTGGAAAGAGGAACTCAACTTCAATCCTGGCTCTGTCTCTGGGTGACCTTGACCTGCTTCTGAGTCCTCTCTTTCCTTATCTGAAAAATGAAGACTTGGGCTAGAAAGTTTAATAAGGTCTCCTTCAACTCTAAAACCCTACATTTGGGGGCAGCTGGGTGGCTCAGTAGATTGAGAGTCAGGCCTAGAGATGGGAGGTTCTGAGTTCAAATGTAGCCTCAGATACTTCCTGGCTGTATGACTCTGGGCAAGTCACTTAACCCCTACTGCCTAACCCTTACCACTCTTTTGCCTTGGAAGCAATACACAGTATTGATTCTAAGATGGAAGGTAAGGGTTTAAAAAAAGAGGAAAACATTATTACCCATTCTCTACCAAAAACGATCTCACATCACTCAAATGTTATTAGAACATGTTCTCAGGACCTCTCCTTTGCCTCTTTTACATTCTGCTTTTATGGTATTTATTTGTCTAGTGAAAAAGAGGATGAGGATACCCTCATGTGACTTGAAGGGAGGTAGAATGACATCTCTAACCCCACCCCTCATTTTCAAGGAAAACTTTCATTCCTGCAGTATGGGGGGCAGCGGAAGAGCAGGAAAGGGGGTGCTGAAACAACTCTCCTCTCCTCAGAGAGAGGGGGTACCAGGCTAGAATTATAAACATCTATTCCCTTATCTATTGTTAGTCTAGATTTGTGATGGTGAACCTATGGCACAGGTGCTAAAAAGGGCACACAGCCCTCTCTGTGGGCACACCTGCAGTTGCCCAACAGAGTTCATTACTAGAAAGTCAGAGGGACTAGACATGAAAAGATTGTCTTGCTGCAGTGAGGACCCAGTCATAGGGGGATGATATGAATTTATAAGGGACCTAGTCAACACAATTGTCATATTCCCTCCAGTTACATTGGGGAACTGGTGATTAGAAGTGGAAGAATCAGATGGTGGAAGCAATCCAGGACCAATGAACAACAGAACTTCTGAAAGGACCATCAACAAATTGTAATTAAACACTCATTTGCTAGGTATTATGTTAGGTACTGGGAATATAAATGCAAACAATGAAATGATTCCTGTTTGTAAGGAGTGAATATTCTAGTGGGGTGAGACAAGAAATATATACTTAAGGACATACAGATAAATACAAGTAGTTAAATACAAACAAGTTAGGAAGGGAGGCCACTAGCAGTTGAGGGGAATCAAGAAAGGCCTCTTGTAGAAGGCAGTGCTTGCAGGAGTAGAGATTCTCTGAAAGCCGAGGGGAGAGTGAATTTCAGCTTGTGGGACAGCCAAGGGAAAAAGTATGGAGATGAAAGATGGCATATGTGTGAAGAATAGAGAAAAGAGAGTTTGGCAGAATCATAGAGTGGAAGACAGGAAGGCTGGAAAGATGATTTGGGTCAGTTTGTGCTCTCACCACTGCCTAAAAGTCAAATAGTGTAGTTTATGTTTGAACCCAGAAGCAATCAAGAGAATAGGACTTGGCAAAGGGTCTCAGTAGTCTTCAAGAGATTTCAATAAAAGTGGAGTAGAGGGGACAACTGGGTGACTCAGTGGATTGAGAGTCAAACCTAGAGATGGAAGGTCCTGGGTTCAAATCTGACCTCAGACACTTTCTAGCTGTGTGACCCAGGGCAAGTCACTTAACCCCCGTTGCCTATCCCTTACCATTCTTCTGCCTTGGAACCAAAAGATAGTATTGATTCTAAGGCAGAAGATAAGGGTTTAATAAATAAATAAAAGTGGAGTAGGCCTCCAGAAAGGCCACAGGAATGTCAAGTCAGAGCAGATGAGGCTGAATTAAAAAAAAAGTATAGTGAAAATTTATATTGCGTTTTTAAGGTTTAAAGCATATTGCATATATCATTTGATTCTTGCAACAACCTTGTGAGGCAGGTGCTTTTATCCACCTTTATTTTACAAATAAGGAACATGGATTAATGGGTTAAATGACTTCTCTAAGGATATATAACCAGTAAAAATCTGAGGTGGAATTTGCACTCAGGCTTCCTGAAGCCAGACCTAGCTCTCTTTTCAGTCCACCATGCTGCTTTACTTTCTGCCCCATAGAATAAATTGAGTTTTTGATACTCAAACACTCCAGGGCAGACACAGTGATGTCCCCACAGGAGCTTGGACTAGGCATGTGCAGAACTATGCCAAAGTATATCAGTGCTATTATAATGAGTGTGAATGACAACAGAGGTATGACACCTTGGATTCATGTTTGAGTATTGTATCGGGTGGTGGTGAAGACGTGTCTTTTGAGATAGTCATATTTCCAAGGGAAGAGGGACTCAGACCATATGTGCACTAGTTCATTCTCTATACCTTTAGCAGTTACTATGTGGGCTCAACGAAAGTATTTATAGAATGTTGCATTTAAGAGGTAATCAGTGACTTTAGACAAGATTTCAAAAGAAATGTGGAGACAGATTATTATAGTAGTAGTCTCTCGGTGATCGAGAATGACAATTGTCTTTGTGCAGTTTCATCTACGGTGTACCCTCATGTGGCTTTGCAGTCCAAAGGCTTAGGCCCACAGTTTGTGGCACACGGGGCCTGGGACGCCAGTTGTTACGGGAGGTGCAGTTGTGGCCTGGTGTCGGCATTCACGCGCAGCGGCAAGACGTCGACGTGGCTCATCTTCAATGGTGGCGGCGGCATGGTTAATGGGGGTTCGCCAGCTGCTTCTGTCAGAGGCAGCGAGTTCTAGTTGCTTTGGTATAATGCCAGCCCACTTCAAGTTTGACTTTAGCTGATCCTTGAATCTTCTCTTTGGTCGGCCTTGTTTCCTGAGTCCAGCTGACAGTTCACAATAGAATACCTGTCTTGGTATTCGCTGTGGGTCCATGCGGATGACGTGTCCAGACCATCGTAGCTGGGCTTTGAGGACCATGACTTCGATGCTGGTGGAGTTGGCTCTGTCAAGGACTTCCTGATTGGTGATTCTGTCCTGCCATCAGATCCTCATGATTGACCGGAGGGAGCGTTGATGGAATTGCTCCAGCTGTTTCAGGTGCTTCCGGTACAGTGTCCATGTCTCACAACCGTACAGGAGCGAGCTGAGGACCACTGCGTTATACACTTTGAGCTTCGTCGCAGTGCTTACACCTCTGTGTTGGAGGACTTTGCAGCGCAGCCACCCGAGTGCCTGGCTGGCCTTTTGGATCCTGGCATTAATCTCGTGGTCTAGGGACCCGTTGTTGGCGATGGTGCTGCCCAAGTACTTGAAAGTGTTGACGTTAGAAGGCTGCGTGCTGTCGATTGTAATGCACGGCTGGTTAGTTGGTCTCCCTGGTGCAGGTTGGAACAGCACCTCTGTTTTGCTGAGGCTGATAGTCAGGCCAAACAGTTTTGTTGCGGGGGAGAATCTGTCCACAATGGTTTGAAGATGATTTTCTTGGTGGGCCATGAGAGCACAGTCATCTGCAAAGAGAGCTTCCAGGATGAGTCTCTCTGTTGTCTTTGTTTTTGCAGTCAGGCGAGTGAGCCATCCAGTCGGTATTTGATGTAGACACCCAGGTCTAGATCCATCACAGCATGTTGTAATACTTGGGTGAAGTATAAGTTGAATAGCACTGGAGCAAGGATGCAGCCTTGTTTCATGCCACTGGAGATGTTGAAGCGATCGGAAGTCTCTCCACCAGATAGGACTTCCCCTGTCATGTCGACATGAAAGAGCTGGATCAGTTTGACGAATTTTGCTGGGCAACCGAGCTTGCTGAGGATCACCCACAATGCGTCCTTTTTCACTGTGTTGAACACCTTTGGCAGGTCTATGAAGACAATGTAGAGACTCAGGTTCTGCTCAAGGCATTTTTCCTGCATTTGCCTCACTGTGAAGACCATGTCAATGGTGCTGCGATCTGGTTGGAAGCCACATTGTGATTCAGGCAGGTTTTGCTCTGAAACAGATGACAGGAGTCTGTTGAGTATAACACGGGTGAGGATCTTTCCAGCAGTGGAGAGTAGTGAGATGCCTCTGTAGTTGTCACAGGCTGTTCGTGAGCCTTTGTTCTTGTATAGGGCTACGATGGAGGCATCTCTGAGTTCTGGGGGCATGTCTTCTTCTACCCATATGCTGGTCAGCACTATGTGGAATGCCTGGAGCGCCTTTCCATTTAAGGCCTTGTACACCTCGGTTGGGATCCCGTCTTTACTGGGTGCCTTGCCTGCACTCATTTGTTTAATGGCTTTTTGGACTTCTTCTATTGAAGGAGGGACATCAAGTTGTTCAATGGTGCGGTTTTGGGGCATCTGGTCAAGGATGCTTTGGTCGACTGAAGAGGGTTGGTTGAGAAGCTGACTGAAGTGTTCTTTTCACCTGTTGCTGATGCCTTTTTTATCTTTTATGAGAGTGTCACCATCAGAGGATAGCAAGGGAGTGGTTGTGGGTTTTAATGGCCCATAGACAGTCTTGAGGGCACTGAAAAATTGTTTGTAGTTTTTCGTATCAGCAAAACGCTGGATTTCTTCTGCCTTTTTTCCCCACCATCGGTCTTGCATTTTCCTGATCTCATGCTGCACCGTGGCTTGGAGAGACTTGAATCTTTCCTTTTTAGGAGCAGAGTTTGGGTTATTTTGCCACTCCATAAAGGCTTTGTTCTTTTTGCTCAATAGGTCTTCAATAGCAGTGTTGTTCTTGACGAACCAGTCCTGATGATTGCGTTGTTTGGGGCCTAGGACTGCCTTTGATGTTTCCTTCACTGCATCTCTGAACTGGTTCCATTTCTTGGTTGAGCTTCCAGTGAGTGGCCCCTTGGCAGAGAGCTTGTCGTCCAGGCAGGACTGGAATGTTTGCAAATAAGATGGATCTCTAAGACGACTCACGTTGTAAAATGCGCGAACTGTCTGGGCGTGTTTTGGATGGCGAGGCGCAATGAGCATTTGAAGAGTCTCTCTAACCAATCGGTGGTCTGTCCAGCATTCAGCTCCTCTCATGGCTCTGGTGATCTTTACATCCTGGATGTCTCGCCGGTGTACAATGATGTAGTAAATGAGATGCCACTGTTTTGATCGTGGGTGCATCCACATTGTTTTATATTTGTTCGCCATTCTGAACACAGTGTTCGTGATGGTGAGTTCGAACTCTGAGCATTTGCTGAGTAGCAGTAGGCCGTTGTTCATTTTGCCCATGCCGTGTTTGCTGAGCACTCCTTTCCATCTTTCATGGTCCTGGCCAACGCGGACGTTGAAGTCTCCCAGTAGTATCAGCTTGTCATTTGTGGGCACTGAGTGCAGGATGGCACTCAGGTCAGAGTAGAACTGCTTGATGGTCTCCTCTGTGCTGGTCAGTGTAGGGGCATATGGGCTGATGATTGTGGCATACCGGTCTTTGCTGAGAGGTAAACGGATCTTCATGAGCCTCTCGCTGATGCCCACAGGCAAGTCTGGCAGTTGTTTGAGCAAACTGGTCTTGATAGCCAGGCCAACACTATGGATTCTGTCTTCATTTGTGGCTCTAACTTTCCAGAAGAAGGTGTATCCAGTGGTGGGTTTGCTGAGTGATCCCTCTTCTGGTAAGCATGTTTCACTTAAGGCTGCGATGTCGATGTTATATCGCGCCAGTTCTTTACCGATTAGAGCTGTTCCTTTCTCAGGTCTTGGGGTATTCTCTCTGTCAAGTAATGTTCTGGTGTTCCATGCTCCTAGTAGGAGTTTCTTTGTGTTTTGTTTCTTTTGGTTTCGACCGCTTAAAGGGATGACCCGCCAGCCGCGGTGTGCTGACCAGGTGTTTGTAGGGCAGGCAATGTTTGGGACACCTTTTCTAGTCCCCTCCCTTGATTAGGGTGAGTAGTGCTATCCTAGAGAGGGCTGCTCAGTTGCCCAGGATGCTGCCGAACGTCCCTGCTGCCCACAGGGCCGAGTGACCACTGGTCCGTGGGTTGCCTACATGCAGGATCGTGACTACAACTGCCAGTGGTCACCTCCACCTGTTGCGTCGCCACTCCCCCATCGCCGCAGGTCTTGAAGAGTGTGGACGGGGTTAGGATAGATGAGTGTGCACAAAGATACTTGTGCGTGAAGGAGATTTAAGTGGAAAAGCCGATGCACAGAGACAGTCCCACTCTCTCAGCGTTGGAAGCCTGGGTCCAGTGGTACAAAAAGTCGTTACACTTGGAGACTTCCTCAGCTGCATTGGATGGCCGTGTTGTCCTTTGTGCTCCAACACGCCCTCAGCACTCCACAGTGTTTTGCTGCATTGCCATCTCAGCCGTTGAACCTTCTTGTTGGTTTCATCTGCCTGTTCCGCCGAAGCAGTCTTCACATGCTGGGTGAGCAAAGCCCTGGTTCACCAGGGGTCGATGACCCGATGGCTACCCTCACAAGGTTTAGCCAGCCTGTCAAAGCCGTTGCCCGGGGTGTGGCCGCTGCTGCATGCTAGCAGCTACTGGGAGCCACAAGTGAGAGCTGGGTGTCAGGTGAGGGTCAGAGGCTGGAGAGCTGCCCTAGGAGGGCAGGACAAGCCCTCCATACCAGAGATACTACCCCTCCCTGAACACCCCATACAGCCCAGACAGATTATTGGTGGTTGATAAATGGATAGAGAGGAGGCTTTAACTGCTGATTTCCTTTTGTTAGGGAAAGGATAAATATTGTAGGTATAGGGGAAAGTATATTGGTTAAGAAAAAAAAGAAAAAAGTATGTATACTGACCTAGGAAATAAAAGGGGGTGGGGATTATATGCTTCAACTTTGATAAGGCAGTACCAATATCTTCTTTTATATTTACCTGACTTGTTTTTTAATGCCTTCATTTATTTCATTGTAGTGAGAGGGCATATTGTTTCTTTAGTTTTGCTTTCTTCACTTTGCAGAGATTCGGTTAGAATCTTGCAGCATTTCTTCAAATTTGCAATGTGTGTTACTCCTTATGGCTTAGGAACAGTCCACTACATCCATATGCCACAATTTATTCAGTTATTCCTCAAAGCACATAGCTTTTTTTTTTAGCTTCTTGGCTATTACAGATAGTTCTGTTATGAATATTTTTGCAGATTGGTTTGTTCCTTTCCATTACCACCTAAGGTTACAAGCCTACTAGAGGGTTTGTTGGATTAAAAAATATGAAATTTTTTTGTTACTTTTATTGTATAATTCTGTATTTCTTTCTAAAATTCTTAGCTAATTCACAGCTCCATTAGCAGTGAATTTTTAGGGTGCTAATTTTCCCAAAAGGCTTGCCAGCAACTGATTAAAAAATCTTTGGGCATTTTTGCTAATTGGATGCTCTCTGCAGCAATACTTTAGAATTAAGCTAATGTGCATTGCTGATTATTCATGTTTTCCAAATTATTGGTACTATGCTTCTTTTGAAAAAATGACTATTCAATTCCTTATACTGTCAGACAATTTTGGTTAGTTTTTCTAAATTGCCTTTTTCCCCCTTTTTTCTAAGCTCCCCCTTTTAATCCATCTCTTTAAAAAATTATTATAGGGAATGACCCTGGAGAGAGGAGGAAAGATAGCATAAATATATTTGGCAATATAGGTGACATAAAAATGAAAGATAGCCATAAGATAACTGAAGGAAAAAGCCCCAATCATAGCCTTTGATTTTTATCTATTGAGAGGGAATTCCTATTAACCTTATAAATCTGTGCCAATTTCCTATAGATTTTAGATGTCAGACTTGCATCAGAAATGTTTAATTGCAAAGATTTCCCCTCTAGTTCAATCTGTTTATTCCCACTGATAAGTTGGAACTAACACAGAACTATCAAAGTAGTCAGAAAAACCACTCTTTAATCAGGAATAAGGATAGTAGGGATCATCTATAACACATCAAAGGCAAGAGTCAAACTCAGGAGCTGGGCTCCTGAGAGGAGATTTAACACACTAAGGGAAGCCTCCAAAACAAATAAAAGGCACTTAACCTTAGCTATGTCCACAAATCCCACCTGTGTCAAGGGTTCCTAAATAGCTCTAAAGTCTATAGTTCAACCCCAAAATAGGGGTGCTTGGTACTGAGGTTTCTCAAAGGGCAGAGGTAAACTGAGTTGTCCAGATTTCTCATCGACACCATTATGCTGTTAAGTTTGTTTTTCCCTCTTCACATTCTGCTATTGGTTAAACATGCTTTTTAATAGCTCACCCTGAGTGTGCAGTAATATTTACAGAAACTTTTTTTGTGGGGGCAAAGAATTGAAAACTGAGGGAGTGTCCATCAGTTGGGGATTGGCTGAACAAGTTTTGTGTGTATGTGATTATAATGGAATGATACTGTGCTATAAGAAATGATGAGGATGATTTAAGAAAATCCTGGAAAGATCTAAATGAACAGATGCAAAGTGAAGTGAGCAGAAGCAGGAGAACATTATACATAATAACAGCAATATTACATGATGAACATTTATGAACAATTTAGCTATTCTTAGCAATATTGGGATTCAAGAATATCCTCAAGGACTCATGATGACAAATGCCTTTGCTTTCAGAGAAAAACTGATGGAAATCTGAATGCTGACCAAGACACACTATGTTTCATTTTATTTTTTCGCTTTTATTTGTTCAAGTTTTCTTTCACAGAGTGACTAATATGGAAATATGTATTATACTATTACAAATATAGAATCTATATTTGTTGCTGGCTATTTTAAGGAGGGGGAAAGGGAAGAATGACAATTTGGCTCAAATTAAAAAAAATGGAAGCTTAAAAATTTTTTTATGTCATGAAGGAAAAAAATAAAATATTGTTTAAAAATTTTGAAAAGTCAATAAAAGTCACGTGTACTAGTATCAATCCAATCCTACTTTCTTCCATACCCTCATATCTGTTGCTCCCATAAACCTGAAGTTTTGGGATTCTACTTTTATTAATATAATTTTTTCAAAGCTCTTCATGTCTTTTTCAAATATGTGTGACATGAGATATACCCTACTCCCTCACTTCTTTGCTTTGTCATTTTGTTCTTTATCCATGGCCCCCATATTCAATGTACAATAATTTTCCTTCTTTCCTCATTTTACTACTTCTGTTCAGTTCTTTAAGCATTGTAAAACTATCTGCTGTGTCCAAGTAACTAAGTATTGGGGATCCAAAGATGGGACACAGCGTCAGAGGAAGACTAGGCTAAGGCTGATACTGGGAAACATGGCATTTGAAAGAAATGAAGATATTTTGCCTTTCAAAGATAAGGCAAGGGAAAAAAGCTAGTTGTCTTCAAATTTAAAAGTAAAACTAATTCTGCAAGCAAAGGACTTGGTAAGCAAGTTCAGTATGAACTGCCTCTGTAATTTGGCAGCCCAGGCAGATCAGGCAGATGCATAGCCTCCAGGTTACAGAGATGCATGGTCCCACTATACTCTTTCCTGGAGTTGGACATCCAGAGTATTAGATTTAGTTTGAGGTGATACATTTTGGGCTAAGACACTGATAAACTAGAATATGTCCAAAAGAGGACAAAGAAAATGTTGAGAAGATTAGAGACTGTGCTTTAGTAATGGGGTCTGGGCCAGGGCCTGGGCCTCTGATTTCACTGGCATAGGGAAATTTTTAGGTAAGGAAACCCCCACCATCAGTGCAGGTGGCTTGTTATTGGATGCTCCAGTAAGGATCTTTGTGTTTTTGTTAGTGCTGATGATATTTCCACCATTATTAGAATGACATTAATGAATAAGAGAAATTATTAGAATATGATCTTTTAAATAGGGATTAGTTCATTCATTGTGAAGGCATCCACAGTTATTCAGTATTTATTAAGCACTTTGTGCTAGGCACTGTATTAAAGGATGGGGCTATAAAGTCAAAAGATAGTCCCTGCTCTCAAGGAGCTCATTCCCCTCATGTAGGGAGACTACATGCAAAACAGGGGAGCTTGGTCAGGGAATGGACAGTGCAAGGCCTGGAGTTAGGAAGACTCCTCTTCCTGAGTTCAAATCTGACCTCAGACATGGACTGGATATGTGACCCTGGGCAAAGTTGCTTCATTTTACCTTTGTTTCCTCATTTGTAAAATAAACCAAGAAGGAAATGATAAGCCACTCCAGTATCTTTGCCGAGAAAACCTCAAATCAGGGCCAAAGAATTGGTCAAAGATTTGAATGACTGACCAACACACTAAAACAACTGTGTATAAGGCAAATTCAGGATAAATGGAAGGTAGTCTCAGAGGGAAAATACCTTAAGGAAGCCTGGGAAAGGCTTCTTGAAGAAGGTATTTTAGCTGGGACTTGAAGGAAAGCCAGGTAGGCTAGGAGAAGGAATCCATAAGGGAGATAATTCAAACTTGGATAGCCAGTGGAAATACAAGAGTTGAGGATGGAATGCCCTTTTATCTTTTAGATGGCACTGTTTCTGGAGGGGAGGGAGTATATCTTATCTCTCTCAGTGCCTGGTACATCACTGGAGCTTTATGTTTGTTTAATGGATTTTATTTTGCTACAAACGAATAATTGCCTCCCGTGTAAATTACTCTGGGCCCGAGTTTCCTCATTTATCCAATGAGGAGGCAGCCTGATGTTGTGCTTGGCATCACAGTCCCATCTGATTGCTGATTCTGCCACCCACTATCCAATGTGACCTTGGGCAAATAAGTCACTTGACATCTCTGGCTTCATCTAAATTCCCTTATCTGGTAAATAGGGGTAATAGTTGGGGATGGGGAGAGTTGGGCCAGAGGACCTCTGAGGTCATTTTCCTGGGTTAAATTTAGATGAGATTTATCCAGTGCAGGAATACAATTTATTTAGCACCCTGCTAACTCATCTGTGAGGTTTTTGGACTAGATCGAGGAAGCCTGTCTTCTACTGGTTATTTGCTCAGTGCTCAGCATAGATGTTCATCGTTCGTTTTGAAGAGGACCAGTGATATCATTGGGTGAATTGGATTTAAGAGGGTCAGAACTGTACAAAGCATCTGCCTCATTCTTCCAACCATTGAAATCCAACGGCCTGACAAAAGTCAGGGCGACTGTCGCTAGCCTGGGATGCAGTAGATGACCTTGGGGGTTAGGGGTGGAGTCTTAGATGTCTGACCAAGCTCTAAGTGCTCCACCTCATCCTGGCTGGTCTACAAGATACAACTACAAGCCAGTTTTACTGGGGTGTGGATTCTGCACAGCTACAGCTTCTGGGAGCCCCTAGTGAGAGAGCTTTGCCGTCCCCGCCAAGAAGTTTACAAGAGGAAGGAGGAACATAAGAAAGTTACAGGGCAAAATAAACCTCCAATCGTCAGGGGCCCAAGATATGGGGATATTTGCCTCAGAAAGGGAATGCCTCCTACAGCTGAGTCAAAAGTTCAGAAGATGCCTTAAACTTTTTGCCCGCACTCTCCCAGAACCCGTCCGGCTTCTGCACTAGCCCCGCCCCCTCCCGAGTCCTCCCTCTGTTTCAGTATCACCTCATTGCTTCCGCCTCGGCCTCCTCAGCCCCACCCCTCATAACCACTCCCCTAGGTTTCGAGGCGCCGCCCCCCCATATTTCAGCCGGGGCATTCGCCTCCTCAGCGGTCTCTTCTTTCTTCGGCTTTCGGGCCTCTTTCCCTAGGTTTGGTGAGGGAGGGAGAAGGGAAGGCCGGGCGAAGGGAAGGCCAGGCGTGTTCGGCCCAGTCCCTTCGCCCGCCGCCATGGAGGGAGAGGGATCCGTTTCTCGTGGCTATCAGCCGGCCAGCCCGCCCCGAGAGGCCTGTACCTACAGCAGCTGCTACTGGTAAGGTGCCCGAGGCCCAGCCCCGGCTCCGCCCCAGGTCCGGCCTGGGCCTAAGGAAGACGCCTTCTTGGGGCCCTGCCTAGCCCTGGCGCCGCCCCTGGACCCGGCACCCCACCCCGCTTCAGGCTTCTCTCCAGGCGGCCCGATCTGGCTTTGGGGTAGTCTTGAGGAAGTTCTAGGCTCTAGAGCGCAAAGTTCATCCTGGCCAACCCTGCCCCCTCCCTTCCTCCCGTGTTACAGGTGAGGAAACTGAGGTCTGACAGGCTTTGGGCCAAATACCCAGCCTGGGTAAGCCCTAACAACCTCTAAGGGTTTCGATTCACTTATCAATAAAATGAGTAACTTGGACTCGATGGATCCTTAAGTGGCCGATGTCACCCTTTTTATGGAGTCAGGATTTGAATCCAGGTCTTCTGATTCCAGAGTCCTAATCCTCTTTCAGGACGGAGAGCCGAGCTAAGAAGGGCAGGTTGTTTTTATGAGAATACATTCTCATAAGTATAATATTCGGTTGGTTCCGTGTGTGTGTGTTTGTGTGTGAAGGAGAGGGGCAGTTGGTGAAGCCCTGAGACTACTTAGAACAAATAGTACAAGAGGACCTTTTCAGTTGGAGGCGAGTATGAAAAATTAGGACGGGTCTACTAGCTGATCCTAGTAAGTAGGACTAACGGGGCACCATTTTGTAGTAAGTAGAAGCCTGGAATTACATTCAGGAAGACCGGGATTTCTGTCTAGTTAACAACTCTTACCACTCTAGACAAATCACTTCTGTTACTGTCAGTGAAATGGGTAATAATCATATACAAAGTTTATTGGGAGTAGCATATTTTCAAAATTAAAAAAAACTAGAAGTACAAACCATTGTAATTTGCAATAATAGTTTAAATTTCTGTAGTGCTTTAGGGATACAGGACCCTTCAACATATATTATTTCACTTTTTCCTCAAAACTGTGGGGGGGAGGGAAATTACAGTGTATTATTATGGCATAAGTTGTGAAGCAAGACCATAAATTCAAGTATTCTTCCTTTTAGATCCAGATTTGTTTTTCTAGTGTTTTGTAACTGGCATAATGAAAGTGTCTGGACTAGATATTTGTGCCACATATTTCCTTATGTCCCCAGGGGCCTAGTTCAGGGCTTCCTACATATAGGTGCTGAATAAATATTTGTTGAATTGAATCTCTCTCTTTTTTTTAAACTCTTTACCTTCTACCTTAGAATTAATACTATGTATTGGTTCCAAGGCAGAAGAGTGGTAAGGGCTAGGCAATGGGGGTTAAGTGACTTCTCCAGGATCATGCAGCTAAGAAGTGTCTGAGGTCAAATTTGAACTCAGGACCTCCAGCCTCTAGGCCTAGCTCTCAAACCACTGTGCTACTCAGTTGTCTCCTTGAATTGAATTTCTTAATGCCCCTTTCAGCCCTAAGTTTTGCTATATACTTTCCCATCCAAAACTAGAAAAAAGATGAAAAAATATATTAATGTTAATGCTTTCTATATAAAATTTCGTCCTAAGTTACTATAGGAAAATTTGGTCTAACTCACTGTTGGAAATAAAATAATCAAAATTGAATATCTAAAGGCAGAGGTGTAATGAGTATTTTTCTTTTATAAAATTATTACTTTCTGTCTTAGAATCAATACTCTGGTGAGTTTTAATTTTATTTTTATTATCATGCAAAACACACTTCCATTGTTGGTCATTGTTGTAAAAGCACACTCATACAAACCCCAAATCCCAAAATAAAATCATAGATAAAATGATGTGAAAGATAGTATGCTTTCATTTGCATCTATCCCACTTCAATAGTTCTTTCTCTGGAGGTGATAGCATCCCTGGTCATAAGCTTTCAGGATTGTCCCAGATCATTGCATTGTTGAGAGCAATCAAGTTTTCACAGCTGATCATTGTACAATATTGCTGTTAACTGTGTACAATGTTCTGGTTCTGCTTATTTCACTCAGCACCTATTGATGCAAATCTTTCCAGCTTCTTCTGAAATCATCTTGCTTATCATTTCTTATAGCACAATAGTATTCCATCACCAACATGTACCACAATTTGTTCAGCTATTCCCCAATTGATGGACATCCCCTTTTTCTAATTCTTTGTCACCACAAAAAGAACTGCTATGAATATTTTTTGTATAAGTAAGTCCTTTCCCTTTTTTAAATGATCTCTTTGGGATATAGACCCAGTAGTGGTATTATAGAATCAAAAGGTATGCTCAATTTTATGCCTATGGGCATATTCCAAATTGCCCTCCACAGTGGTTGGATCAATTCACTACTCTACAAACAATGTATTAGTGTCCCAATTTTGCCACATCCCTTCCAACATTTATCACTTTCCTTTCCTTTCATATTGGCTAATAGGTGTGAGGTGGTCCCCCAGCATTGTTTTAATTTGCATTTCTCAAATCAAGAATGATTTAGAATATTTTTTCATAAGATTATTGATAGCTTTCATTTTTTCATCTTTTCATTTTTCATCTGAAAACTGCTTGTTCATATTGACCATTTGTCAATTGGTGAATGACTTCTATTATAAATTTGACTGAGTTCTTTATAGATTTGAGAAATAGACTTACCAGAGAAATTTGTTGTAAAATTTTTAATTATTTTTAATAATTAAATTTAATAATTTAATAATAACAAAGTAATAGCAAATACATCAGTCTAAGGTTTGTGAAGTGAATTTACATGAATTTAAGCCTTACATCCCTGTGAGGTAGGCCCAACAGGGTAATATCCTCAGTTTGCAAATGAGAAAATTGAGGCTTAGCCAATGATATTTGCATTTTGCCTGACATCTAGTAGGTATTGGAAGTGACATTTGAATTGAAGTTTACTTGCCTCTAAATCTGAAACTGTCTACTATGCCATATCACCTTTTATTCCTTTAATAGTAAATGATAGAATTTGCAGTATTTCAAAATCTTAGGGTCTAGACTTTGAGAGTCTGAAACTGAAATAAAAGGTCTTGGTTCAAATCTCATCTTTGACATTTTTATGTACAACATTGTCAAATCTACTTCAGATCATTAGTTACTTATCTATAAAAAGGGGATAATAATACCTATTTCCCAGAGTTGAGAATAAAATGAGATAATGTATCTAAGAATGCTTTGTAAGCTTTAAAATAGTATATACTCAGATGTTAGCAAACTTTTTAGTTGCTTATATGGTAAAATTAGATTATGTTGTGCTTAGAGAAAATATACGTTCTATTGTTAAGTAGCTTTGGGATCTTGGACACATATATTCCTTTACCTCCATAGGCCTTAGTTTTTTCATTTATAAAACAAAAAGCTTATTATTTCCTAGGTACCTTCGCATTCTAATCTATACTGATTTAATTTACTAGGATCTGAAAGCTTTGGGCAGTGAACTTAAAGAGAAATTTAATAATTTTTGCCTTTACTTTTCCCATCATTTTAGTAAAGGCATCATGGGAATAATTTCAGGAGATAAACTCAAGAGTAGCCCTACACTGGTTATGCTTCTATATTTTTTGCTTAGTCATGGGAAAGTAATAGAACCAGCAGTTATTACCATAATTTGAGAAATTAAAAGACTATATTTTACATACTTTGGTTACAGTCTCTAATGCCATTCATTACTCATTTTTACATGTAATTTTCAGTTGTAGGTAGAATTGCCTGGAAACTCCAAAAACATTAACCTAGTACTTGGTGTGTTTCAAAGTTAGCATGACTGTATTTGAGCTCATGAGATAAGAGAGATGTGAGCAGAGCTGTAATTTCTTAACATTTAGTGAGGAAAAGATCACCAAATGGTTAGTGGTCTGTTGTGCTGTAAATGTATATCTAGATAATATAATTATTTTATTATCCTGTTTAAGAGGAAGAAATAGTATTTTCTTTTAATTTTATCAAATGAAAATGTTAAAAAACCAAATGCTTTTTGTTTCAGTGAAGAAAATATCTGGAAGCTTTGTGAATACATAAAAAACCACGATCAATATCCTTTAGAAGAATGTTATGCAGTCTTCATATCTAATGAGAAAAAAATGGTAAGTTGCTGACTAGTAACAGGGTATGTCAACTTTAGGACTGTATTTTGTGCTAAAAGGCCATCTTATATATGAAGACCTAGGTGGAGTTATAGACAGTTACTAGACTTAGAGTCAGGAATACTAAAGTTAATAGCCTCCTCAAATTTTAACTAGCTGTGTGACACAGGAAAAGTTACTTAACCTCTGTTAACCTCAGTTTTTTTCCATCAATAAAATTGGGATGATAATAGCCTCTAAAGGCATTGTGAACATTGAATTAGGTAATATGTAAAGTACTTTACAAACCTATGCCTTATATGTATATTAGCAATTATTATAATTAGATAAGTGTTATAAGTGAGCATTGTTAAGGTAGAGTTCATATAATTTTTTTTTTTTACTCTGCTTCATGTGAAAAGTACATATAATGGGTTCCTTCTGCAATTTTAAATGCTGTTTTCCTTAGTGTCATATTCGTTTATTTATCAAGGTAATAATGTTGACTAGTAGGAAGAGTACTGGACTTTGACCCCAAAATTTTGGATTTTAGTTTTGTCTCTGTTACTCTTAGTAGCTGTATGATCATGGATAAATCATATAACCTCTTCGAATTTCATTTCTTCATTTGTAAAAAGGAGATTAGTATTTTCACTATCTACCTCACAAGATTATTATTTTGAGGAAAACACTTTTAAATTGTATAGTAATATATAAATGCCAACTACTATTACATTATTTAAAGTTATTTAGAATTTTTGTAGTTCATATACCCCGCTAGTGTTGTAAAAGAAAAACATGTTATAGAATCACAGGTTTTCAAAGTTGGAATTAGTATCCTTTACAACATAGTTAAGAAATGGTCATTCAGTAAAAGGAAATCCTCTACCTCTTAAGGCAGCCCATTTTACTTTTGTATAGCTCTAATTAAGTCAAGCCTAAATCTCTCTCTCTCTGCAACTTCCACCCAATACTTATACGAGTTTTGTTCTCTGGGACAAAAGTATTCTCTACTTCTTATCTGATTAATTATACATCAGCTTTTATATTAATATGAAAGATTAAGTGAAAATTCAGCTGAACTGAAATAACCTGTATTTTGTAGATCCCAATTTGGAAGCAGCAGGCCAGACCTGGAGATGGACCTATCATTTGGGTAAGGAAATCAATAAATGATTTCTGGATGATATTTACTTTGCTGATAGAAAATAAATGATAGTGATGATCTATGTTAGGTTAAAATAAACATCAGGACTTTCAAGGATTCATGATTTTGTTAGTGTTGTTGCTTCTATTGACACTGTTATCAGAGTTAATGATATTAGAATTAATCTCCTTGAGAGTAAGGATTATATCTTTTGCCTACCACAGTGCTTTACACCTTGTAGGCACTTGATGAATGCTTTTTGATTGATTGCTACAAATTCCAACTTTTCTCTGCTTCAATATCACAGTATATAGTCTTTGTTGTAAAGGGTAAATTTAGGGTTGAGACTGAATGTAAAAATTATTGGTTGCCAGGGATTTAATTTCTTAAATCCCAAATGAAGCACTCAAGTCAGAATGGAATTTTATGGTGATTTAATTATAATAGGAGGAAGAAATTAAGAAAGAGAGAGAGAGAGGGGAAAAAAGAGTTAATTTAAACTGCTCTAGCTCAGGCTGAGCCAGGCAGGAGTTCAAGGCCTTGGCCAAGGGGGCCTCCCCTGAGAGCCAAGGGAAAGGGGAGTCAGTCTTATCACTCACCACGTGACTGTCTCAAGGAAGCTGTCTGAGGGAGCTCCTCCAGGCTTGTGCTCCAGGATTGAACTGGCGCCCAGCCTCCTCACAGGAAGTGATGAGAACTCCAAAGGCTGTTCTCTGCATTGCTTCCCATGTCTCACATGTTTCCAATGTTGGCTCAAGTTTGGCTTAGGACAGCCCAGGGGGCAGTCAGTTGTTTCTGATTTGTCACTTACTAGCACATGCCAGTGTAGTGTGGGTGTGTACATTCCTGGGTGCTAGGCTAAGCAAAATGGAGAAAATCTAAAAATCACAGTCCCCCTTGGTGATGATTGGGAGACTAGTCTACCCAATTGATCACTAAACATAAGAATCCTACACCCTAAAAATTTCTAACTGCTGGTGCATACAAAATTTTACCTTCTAAGAGGAAAACTACAATAGTTAGAGATAAGAGGGAAATAGGAGAGATACAGCAAAACCAATGTTTGCTGGGTGCATCGACAAACACCAATTAGGGGGCAGTCCCCTTTTGGCATAATAGTGTACATTCAAAATAAATGTTCAATCAACCGCACCCCAAGGTTCATTCTGGATCTTCCTGATATAGTGTAAGGGTTTAGGTATCTTTCTGCAAACAGTTCATTCTCTGGATTTTAGGAGTTAGCAAGCTTCTTCCCTGAAGATCTTTCTCAAGCAAAAAATTTAAATCTTGGATTTTATGAAAATACAGTCCCTCCTGAATCATTGGTTTTGTTCCCTTTTCCTCTTATTCACAAATTATTGCAATCTTTAAGTTGATTGTTTCCATGATCCTTTTGGGGAAACTGGTTTCCCAATAGGATCACAGAGGGGTATGTATAAATGGAGTTTTGAACCCTAGACTTCAATACCCAGAAGTACTTTGTATTTCCCAGAATTCCCTATAATCTCACCTGAGTCTCCACATTGGTGAGATCACAATTGGTATTGAACTGGCAGTAATGCCTCCCACGCGCTCTTCTCTTCCATTGCAAAGATGTAGCAAGTATAGTGGTAAGCTAAGTGCGGGGATTTTAAATGGACTAATCAGCCGTGGGCACATGGTTTTTATTTTGTATCTTCTTTATTCCTTGATTTCTAATGATCCTTAATAAACCTCATAAAATATAACATATTTATTATTGGAGATATAATTTAATTTTTACATTGTGGCTTGTGGTTGGAAAATTTATTACCATGCAGCTAAGAAAAGAAGTGGAGACACTGATTATAGATGACTTTCTCAAGGGATTTAACATGAAAGAGGGGAGAGGATGATAGCTAGAGGGAATAAATGGATTAAGTGAGGTCATTTTCAGGATAAAGGAGTCTTAGAAGTGTTTTGTAGGTGGCAGGGAAGCAGCCATAGACAGTAAAAGTAAAGGTGAGTGAGTGGGGATAATAAAGGTAGAATGAGATCACTTGTGCATATGGAAAAGTTAGCTTTGTCAAGTAGAAGGGTCATTTCTTCATATGAGATGAGGTGAAGGAGAAGAAGATATTGGGAGACTGTATCTGAGTGATGTGAGATGAAGAAGAAGGAAGAAGTCACATTTTCCCCATATATTTAATGTTACCCAAACTTACTATATCTACTTCGATAACATATTATATCTGATGCTTTCTCTCTGCTCTTACAGCTATCAGTTTAATTCAGGCCATCATAATATCTTACTCAAATTATTGCTATACACTTCTGATTGTTGTCTTTACCTCAGGTCTCTTATTGCCCAGTGACGGTGAACCTTTTAGAGTGGTCGGTAATGCTAGAAATGTCCTCAGGCATGTGTGGAGAGGGGGAGGTGAGCAGTCTGGCTCCACGTCCCTCTGTCCTTTTAGTAATGAACTCTGGTAAATTCTGTGCTGGGGTGATGGGGAGCATGTCCAGAGAGGGCTCTGAGTGCCTCCCCTGGCATACTTGCCATAAGTTTGCTACCATGGTTCTAGTCTCTTACACACTGCTATCTTAAATGCAGATCTGACCACATGAACCTCTTACTCATCTGCTAAAATGAATTACCCCATTGCCTTTAAGATAAAAATATAAACTTTGTTTAGCTTTGAAAGCCTTATATAATCAGGGCTCAACCTATCCTTCCAGCCTCAATGGATATAATTCCTCCTTCTATACTCTAGAAGCCAACAAAATGATATCTCGTATCCACTCTACTTTTTTGTGCCCTTGTATTGGCTGGTCCACATGCTTGAAGTTCACTCCTTTACCTCTACTTCAAAGTCCTTCTCTTTAAGACACTTCAGGTACAATTTTGCACATAAAACCTTTTCTGAGCTTCCAGCTGCAAACATCCTCCTTCCTAGAAATATCACAAGCAAAATCCAGAATTCCCACATCAAAGGAAAAAAAATCCTTCAAGCATCCAGGAGAAAGGAGTTCAAGTACCAGGGAGCTACTACTAAACAGGATGATAAAAGATTTGGCTGCTGCTTTTACAAATGAGAGGAGATACTGTAATACCATATTTCAAAAGGGAAAACATATATAGGATTGCATACAAAAATAACAACCTGCAAGTTGAATGTAATCCTACAGAGAAAAAATTGATTTTTAATAGCATAGAGGATTTAAAGTATTTCTGATAAAAGAAATTAGAGCTGGGTAGGAAATTTGAAAAACAAAACATTTAGGGAAAACTAGAAAAGTAAACATTTGAATCCTTCAGAGGAGCTGTATGAAGTGCTAACATTCTAGTAGAGAAGAAACAGATGTCTTTTAAGAGTACTGAAGAAGTTAAAAATAAGCAAAATAATAGGTGTCTTGTTTCTGTTCTGTTAGTTGGAAGAGGTGAAAGAGAAGGGAAGTTAAAAGGAATGTATTTGGTAGAAAAGAGAAAAGAACTTAGTAGCCTGCCTAGTTTCAGCACCACATCCCTGCACCACATGATTTCTTCACATTTTGCCCAATGTGTGTATAAAGAACTTAAGATGGGTGACAAAAGAAATCTAAATAGATAATAAATATGGGGGAGGGGAAGAACCACTATGCAGGTAGCTTTGTGCTTCTTTGGCACGGTGCAATGGCTCTTTTGTATTCCCTTCTCCTAGAATCAGACAGAATCATTAAGACACATAAAAAAGTCCCATACTTTTTTTTAAACAATCAGTGGCATCAATTTTATAGTCTAAAGCTTTTTGGGTATACATTGACATTAGGGCAAATGTATTTTAAACTTATGTTATTATAAAATCAAAAAATTTACAGAAAATTTTCTCAATATTGGTGACATGTGCTTCAAATACAAAAAGGAGAGAAAAAATAAAACTGAAATAGTATATTGCACATGCAAGCAAAAACAATAATAAAAAAGCTTAAAAAATAAAAAATATAGCTTATAATCATTGACACACTGTGTCAGCTAAGGAAAGGTAGAATGCAAAGGTTTCTTAGCAAAAAATGAGATCTATTTCCTTTGCCATGATCCACTGTGTGAGTGCAAATGATATTCACAAAGTAACAGTTTTTTTTAATAAAGAACAGTAGTATATGTGATGCACATTCAAGAAGTATCAAAATCTTCAAAGTTATAATAGCCTATTTAATGACAATAGCAAACAAACCCACTATCATTAGGATTCACATGAGTCTGCTGTGTGACATTTAAAAAAAACTTAGAAGCTAATGGATACTTGTCACAAGTTTTCAGGTGTAGCAATCTTTTAACCTTGGCTGAGATATTAAAAAAAAATCGATTACTGCCATCATTACAATAATGTGGTAGAGGAATCTAGAAAAAAACCAAACCTCTGTACTGTTGATGTTGGGTCTAAAAAAAAAAGTCACCAAGAATCTAGATCATTTTGGTGAAAGGGTAGAGTAAGCTGAAGAGTGACAAATGAGAGATGCTGCCTCTTGGTAGCCATCCAGGGGTACCACGCCCTAGGAATAACTTCCCAGATCCTCTGGTCTGAGACTGTGATATCTCATCCATTCACATTTTTATAAATGAGGAGGTGGGGATATAATTGCACTTCACTTCAGTTATAAAAATGGACCCTTTACCTCATGTTATAAATAACTCAGAGGCAGGCAAAATGATCAGAGTTGTTGAAAAAAAATCTAAAAATCTTATCTGAAGATCCCTTCAAATCAATTTGAGATATTTAGCTCATTAAATATTTCAAAGGTTGTATACAATTGTAATCAGTTTTGATGAAGTCCATTCATCATCATTTATGTGACAGTTAACAAAGGCAAAAAGCAGGAAAGGCTTTTTAAGGCAACATGTGATCTTTGCTGGATCTAGTGACAAGAATTTGGGCAAGATGTTCATGGGTTTTTACAATGATATTTTGTTCTTCAGTAGAGGTACAAAATAAAGAATCATATAACAAAATAGTATTGATTAGATTAACAATATATGAACTTAAAAAGATTAAATCTTAAAACAATCAGTAAATACAATAATATAAGCAAATGACAGGGTACAGGTAGGCAGTGTAGTCAAAATCCTTTTCACCAATTCCAATAGACTTGTGTACTATTGTGTGTGAGAGGAACAAACTGAAGATGGTTAGCAAATAAAACAATGGAAAAGGTTTAAAATTCACATCCAACATGTAATACCCAGTGGAATTGCGTGTGGGCTATGGGAAGGGTGGGGGTAGTGGAGGGAGGTATAGAATACAATTTTTGTGACCAAGGAATAATGTTATAAATTGACTAAATAACAATTTAAAAAATTCACATCCTAACCTCATCCCTTCCCCCATATTTATTATCCAATTAGATTTCTTTTGTCACACATCTTAAGTTCCTCATACACTGGGCAGAATGTGAAGAAATCCCATATGGGATGTGGTGCAGAAACTGGGCAGGCCACAATGACAATGGGATATAGGGAGATGCATCTCCCCCTCAAATGTTAAGATTAGTCAAGCTCTCAACTGCAAAGTATCCAATCAGCACAAAAACCTCCAGGATCAGAAGTAAGAAAACACACCCTAAGCTGTAAGCTGTATGAGCTCTGTAAGGCTCTGTGGAAATTGAAGCTGTTTGAGGTGGGCAAGAAACTGAGCTATGCATTTTAACAGCATTATTCCTCAAAAAAAGAACAACAACACTAAATGGAGTCTGTTTATAGAATAAATAAGTTAGGAGACAAAACTTTGAGTGAAAACAGCATATTTGCATATGAAGAAATGGTGTTTTGGTTTGGTTTTAGGTCAAGTGAGAGAAAAAGCAGTTTTATTCCCCCAAATTGACTTTAAATTTACTGATTTGGACTAATTTCCCTCCCTGTGAAAAAACTTTAGTAACAGCCTTCTAAACTAGGAGTCCAGGGTCATGCTTAAAAAACTAGAATAGTGTGGTTTCACTTCTCAATGCTGAAAAATGTCTAGGGCAGGCTGGAAAACCCACATGGAGTATGGAAAGGGATTGGGGTAGAAAGATTTTTATATATCATCCTTTGTGCAGAGACTTGACTCAGAGATAGTAGTGGGAGGTGGCAGCAGAGCTGCACACTGGACAGGTCAGGTGCATGTGGGGGTGGCAGGAATAGCAGGGCTGGGAGGCAGAAGGCAGGAAAACAGCAGCAGCAGTGGTAATAGCAGGCAGAGGGTGGAGCAGCAGTGGCCTCAATGGTGCAAAGGCAGGCTTGAAAAATGTATCTATTCTATCTTAAAAATATTTGAGAATTCTGTCTCTTCATGGTAAGCCATATTGTGGGTTTTAAAATTAATATCCAATAACTAAGTATTATATTTTAAAAGTTTTGTTAAAATTAAAAAAAAAACTAGAGTGAAACCTGCCTAACTCCACTATGAGGAAAAAATGAGAGAGGGAGGAGTCACAGCAAACTTAAATATAATTACATAGACTCGAGGATACAGAAAAAGGGAAAAGGATTTTAGGTAATACAGAAAGGAATTTTGGGTAATGTAGTTTTTAGGGGTTTAAGAATTTCCAACTATAAAGAAGTGTCTGCAGTCAGAAGGACAAGAAGGTTTGAACACACTTTTCCATACACAGTTCAGTGTAGAAACTCAACAGAGAAACAAAGAGAATTTGTGGACAAAAGGGAGGAGACATTAAATTGGAAGATAATACTGAGAAAGGAATAGGCTAAGCAAAACAAATTTTCTGATCCTGAAGGGAGAGACTAAAAAGGGAAAAGAAGCATAAGTAAAAGCAAATACCTATAATCTAACATGATACCTTAAATGACCTTTTAGAAAGCTGAGGAATAACTGAACAAATTCTGGTATATGAAAGTATTAAAATTACAGCCATGTAAAAAATGATAAAAGACATCATTTCAGAGAATACTTAGTATGAACTGACATACCATGAAGTGAGCAGAACTAGGAGAACAATTTATGCAAGGACAGCAATATTGTAAAGAAATACAACTTTGAGAGGCTCAAGAACTATGATCAATTCATGTTTCTAGATGACCTGTCATGAAGCATGTTATTTGCCTTATGACATAGGTGATAGAAGAAGCAGTTGTGTTTTTGAACATACCTACCTTTCAGTCTTAGTTTCATCTCATATAGAAGTGGATAATTGTTCTTGCATTAACTACTACTGCACAGAGTTGTGGTGAGGAAAATGCTTTGTGAACCTAGTCTTATTTACATTTCCCCCTTTTACCACCATGTAGATTTAAAAATATGCTAGTTAGTGGGGTAATTCATGCTCTGGAGTACTTAAATGTGATAATGATTTTGTGGTAAGGATTATATATCTATACTTGCCTCCTACCCTTATCAGTACCTGGCTTCTCAAACATCTCATTAGAAAAAGATGACAATTTCATGGCAGAAAGATGAACAGCTGTACAAATTTATGTGGGAAAAGAAATGAATTTGTAAAACTTATTTTGTGTGGTGATCACTCTTATAAATGTTTCATCTATTTTGGTTATTACCCAGGAAAGATCCCAAATCCTTATGAGTAGATAACACTTCTGCTGTTCTTTCAATCTTTATCATGTGGTAGCTTAAAATCTTCCCTAAGATATGCCATAATTAGTTTCTACCCTAGATTATCTATGAGATTACTAAATTATGATTGATTTTTACTTCATCTTAATAATAAATTGATATTTAAGAATATAGTAGGTGAAAGCAATGCTGTAATTATTTAGTTCTTAAATCATCAGTCTCCTTATCTTTTAAATGACTTTTAAAAGAAATAGAACTTTGTTCAGTAAGGATTCCACTTAGTGATATAGTGATAATATTAGAATGAACATTGGATGCTGAGTCTAGAGACTTGGGTTCAAGTAATGGCTCTACCATTTATTACCATAATGGTGAACCTATGGCACATGTGCCAAAAAGGGCCCATAGAGCCCTCTCTGTAGGTATGGCTATAGTTGTACACCAGAGTTTGTTACTAGAAAGCTAGAGGGATAGGGGCAGAACTGCTTCTTTCCCCCTCTCCATGCTCCTGAGGACTTTCCTCACTTCCCCAACCCCTTTGCCCAGCAGCCCAGTGGGAGCACTTCTTCCCTCCCCTATTTGGAATCAAGCAGGAAGGGATGTGGCACTTGGTCTGGGTGGGTGGGGTGGAGGCAGGGCCTGGTTTTCCATCTTTTAAAGGTTTGCCATCACTGATTTATTATCTTTGTGACCTGGATAGGTGGTTTCATTTAAATTCTCAGAATCTGTTTCTTTATATGGAGATAATAATACTTGTACTATCTACCTCAGGGTTGTTATGAAGAAAAAGTTTTGTAAACCATAGTGAGATATTGAAATGTGAGCTATTATTATAATTATAAAATTACTTGTTTAACTCAAGCTTTTATTTCTAGGATTACCATGTTGTTTTGCTTCATGTTTCAAGTGGAGGACAGAGTTTTATTTATGATCTTGATACTGTGTTGCCATTTCCATGCCCCTTTGACACTTATGTAGAAGATGCCTTTAAATCTGATGATGATATTCATCCACAATTTAGAAGGTAAGCAAGTGAATGGTGATTTATATACATTCCCAAGTGGGAGCCTAACAGCTGATGCAATTTTATTTTACATATCACATGTGTAGCTATTGCCAATGATCTCTTTACCTCTACGTCACTGTAGAGCTGGCATTTGGGCTTGACTCAAAAGCATTCTGTACCAGTGACCTTTTCTTTTTGGCTCCTGGAACTTCTGATATAGTCACATTGTTTAATCACTGCCAGGAGTGGGAGGCAGTAGAGCCAATTACTGTACCACTGAAAATTGTTTCACATGCCACCTTTTGAAATGTATGCCAAATACATTTAAATTTTATTTATGCACTATGTATACAGCCTGGTAGACAAATGTTGCTGAAACAAGTACTTGTTTTATTTTAGAAAATTTAGAGTGATTCGAGCAGACTTGTATTTGAAGAACTTTGCATCTGATCGATCTCACATGAAAGATTCTAGTGGAAATTGGAGAGAGCCTCCTCCTCCCTATCCTTGCATTCAAACTGGAGGTATATTTCCTTGTATTTGTGTTATTTCATTTTACTTTATAGAACAACCTTTTCCTTTTTACTGCTCTTTCCCTCTCTAAAGATGATTGATTTTATATTGTGAAGTAAGATTTGGCAGGTACTAGTATTTTTGGCATATTAAGTAGGGAAACTGAGCACAGAGAGATTAAATGAGAAAAGAGTAGTAACCTACTCTTCACAGTTTATTGATCATTGTTTTGCCTGCCCACTCTATATTTGGAAGATATTGAAGGAAGAATAAGTCTAGTGGGCATAGGAGATTACAGAATAGGAAAAACATTTATGATGTTTGCAACTTAAATATTAATTGCCTTGCCACCAGGTAAATGGACTTTCAGATAATTGGTGTCAAGTGTTTAAAATTGATCAGCCTATAAATTAAATATAGTAAAAATAATGCTATAATAGATTTCTATATCATCTTCCTTTCCTCAAGCTCTTGTTCCTGCCAATTTTCCTGTTTATGTTGAAAGTGCCCTCACCTTGCCAGTTACCAAGGCTTGGACTTCAGTTATGACTGGCTCTTTTCCCTCCTTCACTCCACCTGTTGAAGAAATGGAAAAAAACCCATTTTTTTAGCCCTATGGGACCCAGGGACAGAGTGCATACTTGTGGTGGGAGAGAGATGAGGTTGGATGGGTAGAGTTTAGAAAAGATGGTGAGAATCTGGCTGAGAAGTGGCATGGAGGGTGGTTTCACATAAGATAAGGCATAAATTTATCTCTTGGGAAGAGTGGACTTGATTAGAGAACTAGGGCTGTGGAGGGAGGGAGATGAAGATGATACCTTGATCACAGGCAAATAACAGACTAAAAAATTTTTTTTAACCCTTCTGAAAAAAAAAATTGATCCATAAACAGTGTTTCAACTCTTATATAGTAGTATTTAGCCTCTTTGGGTCTCAACTTTCTCCTCATAAAATAGCAGTAATAGTATCTGTCCAATTTCACTGGATTTTTTATGAGAACAGTAGTTTGTAAACTAATGTACTGTGTGAATGTGAGCCATTATAAGGATATGGTAGATTACTGTGACATACAAGAAGGAGACTTAAAGATTCAGAGACTTCTGGAATAATTTAAAAAGTCAACATGGATTTTTATAAAATTTTTATAAGAAATGTATGTATTACTGTTGGCCTCTTTTACATGGGCTGAAGTTTTCATTTTAGCACTGTGTAAAAAATGATAATGTTTATGTGAAGATAGTCTAATCAGAATGTAGACTTAAAGCCCTAGCTCTGTTCACAGGGAAAGGTTTGATAAGTATCATGCTGTTTCTGCGCCACCTGCTGCCCAAGCTGGAAAGTGTTGGCTCACAACTTTTTGCCTTTGAATCCTCCCATTCTACCTCCCTCCCTCTCTTCCTCTCTCCCTCCAGGGCTAGGCAATTGGGGTTAAGTGTCTGGTGCCCAGGGTCACTCAGTTAGGAAGTGTCTGACGTTAGATTTGAACCCAGATCCTTCTGACTACAGCCCTGGCACTCTATCCATTGTACTACCTAGCTGCCCCAGCCTTTTAGTCTTTAAAAAAAATTACGTATATTAGGAAGTTACCTTTCTCATCAAGGTTCAAGGAACCTGGAGTGTCCAGTCATGGTTTACACTACTATTACTACTACATGGTTTTATACTAAGTATGGGAATGAAAAAACATTTTCAATTTTTAAAAGTTCACTCTAATTTTTTATAAGAGTTATATAACTCCTCTGAGATACTAACATTTTATTGGAGGGGATTTCAGAAGTTATCAAGTTGAACTCCTTATGTTAAAGTGGGGGAAACTAGAGTAGAGAGGTTTAGTGACTTTCCCAGTCACATGTAGTAAGTAGCAGACCAAGCATTTGAAATTAGATCCTCTGACTCTAAATTCACTATTCTTTCTATAATATCTATCACACTACCTTTTTCCAGTGAGGTGTTAGATAGCTCAGTGGATAGAACACTGGATCTGGAATTAGGAAAAACGAGCTAGAATCTCATCTCAGACACTAGGTATATGACCCTGGACAAGTCACAAACTGGAGGTATATTCTTAGAATTCTTAGATTCTTAGAACTGAGTCTAAGGCAGAAGGTAAGGTTTAATAAAAATAGAGTATGTACTACGTGAAACTATTGAAATACTATTATCAAAATAATTTTTAAAAAGTTTATTGATTCCAGTTTAAAGCATAAAAATGTACCAGGTAGAAAAAACAAGTTTTGTTTCCCAAATAGTTAAAAGGATTATAATGTTGACTTGGTCATCATATAATAGCATCTCTTTGTATATTTATAGTGTTTATAATTAAGAAATTGCTTTGGAAATAGCACTGGATTAGGAATTAGGTGGTTTGGATTCTGGTTTCTGCTATGTCACTCACCTCTCCTAGTTCTCTTTATATTGGAAAATATAGACTACTGACTCTCTAAAGGGACTCTCAACTCTAAAATTTTGTGAAATCCTGCTCTTCTATAAGAATTATTTATTCTACATTTTGCTGTTTACTTTCTTCAAAATAGTCATACTTTCTAGCTCTTTGAATTAAGTTGTAATTAAATAAAATTTTTCTCATTGAAAAATTTTCTTTTTGTGCATTTTCCTAGCTTCAAAAATGAACCTGGATGATTTTATCAGTATGAATCCTGAGGTTGGATGGGGAGCTATATACACATTACCTGATTTTGTACATCGATTTGGCAGTAAAAACTGATTTCAGCATATGGCCATGGAAAATGGAATAATTCTGGGGAACATATTTGCTTTTCTTTTTGCATGATGTGAATACCAACACAATCCAGGTTTGTAAATAGTTTACATGCATTTGGCAAAGAATTAGGTTTTTCTATTTTACTTAATGAAATTGAAATTTGAGTGCATATATGTAAAGAACTGAATAAAAGTATTTTTGTAAAGAGTTTGTGTGCTGTTAAAGTGAATAATTTTGAAGTAATTTCTATCAATTTTTTGTTGTATTAAAGCAGATATTTTCTTTTATAAGGTAAAAAGATTTGATAGACATTTCATATTCGTTGTTCATGCTTATTTATGGATACCCAATTGTACTTTTCTCTCCTCTTTTCACCCAACTACTTCCAGTAACTACCTGTCCTTGCCCTCACCCATTCCCAAGTAAGTTTCTTAAGGACAAGGATCATATTTTATATCATTTTGTAATCTCATCACAGTGAATTACACAGAGTAAGGGTCAGTAAATCTCTGTTGATTTATATGATGTAACTATGCATGAAAGGCAGAGATACTAGAGACAACATAAATTATAGACTTGTAGATTGGAAGGGAATTTAGATGTCATCTAAGCTAATCCCCATGTGGAACATAAATCCCCTAACAATAATCCCCAGTAATTGTTCATCTTACTCCATTTTTGAGCAGCATTAATTGCTAAGAAGTTATTTATATTGAACTGAAATATATCCCCACTGATTTCATAACCTTTTCAGAGTTGCAGTATTCTCTAACATTCGTCTAAAAGTATTATTTGGTTTATATATAATTAATGTGTTTTAAAATTACTCTTAGGGTTCTATATTGCCTGCCTGGAGTTTTAGTATTGAAGAACTAATCATGATAAAGGACAAAAGATACTTAAATTGGCATGGAACATCAGAGTTTATTTGAGTTTTGCTGGCAAACTTTATAGCATAAAGATGATTGATCCCTTTCAACAAAGTGTAGCTGTGGTGTAATGGAAAAATACTAGATTTTGAATTCTAGCCCTGGAACTGTTATTAACTAGTTTGGAAACTTTTGACAAGACACTTTAAGTCTCTGGGCCTTAGATAATAACATTCATAAAATGAAATTGAACTAGATGGCCTCTTAGATCTATTCATTTCTAATCCTATGACCAAATACCTTACATATCCTAGCACCAACCATAGTTTCTGGCACATAGTAGGTAATTAATAAATATTTATTGATTAATATTTGAAGAACAACTTTCAATTTATAAAGTATTTTCATAGGTATCTTATTTGAGCCTCACAGTAATTCTGTGAAGTAATAGAAATATTAATACCCTCATTTTGTAGATGAAGAATTTGAAACTTAGAGAGGATAATCAATTGTGGAAAAGAGGATTAACACAAAGCTGGATGCGTTAGCTAACACAGTGGATGGCAGGCTGCAAAAGTATCTTGAGAGACCAAAATCGGGCCAAATCTAATAAGATGAAATTTAATAGTGAGAGAAGTAAAGTTTAAGGTTTAGGTTTAATATTTAAACTTCAGAAGTAGAAGGTGGTGGAGACATATTTATGTAGCAGTTTTTTGGGAAAAGAAGATTTTAATAAACTGCAAATTCAATCTGAGTTAAAAAGTATAAGAATGAGATGATAATTCTACTGCCCTCCCTGGGGGTCAAATTCCTTCTGTTATGATGTGTTTCTGTACAACATAGTTTAGGAAGACCAAGAATAAGCTAGAGACCATCCAGAGGAGGGGAACCAGGATGGTGAAGGTTTTGAGTTCATGCTCAGTAGAAGGAACTAGAGATGATTAGCCCTTATTCTACAGGAGACATAATTGTTTTAAAGTATTCAAGGGGTTATTGTATGGAAGACTTTTCCTATTTGAGCCGAGTCTTGAACTAGGACTATGGTTGGGAGTTGTAAAGAAGCAAATTTAGCAAAATGTCAGGAAAAACTTCCAAAAACTGTCTAAGAGTGTAGAATAAGTTGTAGGTAGATGAATTTGACCAAACTACTTATAAGTTTCCTTACAACTCAAATTCTGGGATTTTGGCATAGAATAGCAAAAGGAGTGGGGAGGAGGGCCAGGGTTAGAGTCTTTTGACTCAAGTTTTCTATTTCAGTGTTCTTTTGCTGAACTGTGCTGCCTCCTAGGTTGATCAGAGTGCTGTTCAATGGTGCTCTATAGAAGGTGGCTCAATGTTTCGGGGGCCTTAAACAGTTTGATAGAAAACTTTTTTTGTGGTTAATAAACTGTGGGCCTAATTTCTTGGATAAACTAGGAAGAGCTTGAGAAAGCAAATTAAATTTTGCTAAGAGACATTTGGATGCTTTTATGGAGTTTCACATTTTTTACACTTGATGACTATTTTAGGAGTATTTTATTTTGACTTATTCTTCATTTATTTCTATAGTAATGTAAATATAATAAAGTACCCATTTCATGCAGGGTGCAATAATAACATTCTTTAAAGTTGGCAGATCACTTTTTATGTTTTACCTCATTTGAACCTTGCACACAACTTCTACAGGTATTATTATTCCTATTTTACAGATGGGAAAACTAAGGCTTAGAAAGGTTAATTGTCTTGCCTGTGGTCACACAATTGGTAAAGTGTCAGAAGTTGGGTTTGAACTTAGATATTCCTGTCTCTAGGTTCAGCGCTCTCCATTAATTATTTCCCTGGCTCTGCATTAACAGTGTGGTTGAAAATAAAGAAGAGATTATAAAGCTGCATCACAGAAACAAATATATTCTATACAAAATCTGTCATAAGATATATGACTTGAGGTTTTTTGTTTTTTTGTCAGTCATTTTTTTTGTCAATCACATATGTAGTTTGCATTGAAGTTTTTATAGTTGTCATATTAGTAATATTCCAGTTTGTCGTATGCCTACATATGTCTAGTAGACAAAGCTGATTAGTACATTCACATGGACTCTTAGACTGTCCAGTGGCCTTCCCCTTGCAACTGACAAATGTTTGAAAAGGAGGAATCAGTTTTGCTGATTTTCAATTAGGATATTGTACTAGTTTTAGCATTAGTACAAGTTAACAAAGCAAAGTCTTTTACTCTAGGCAAAATCTTTTTGAAAGGCATCTTCTCCTTGTTGACAAGAGTGTGGGATTCTCAGAGGAAGGAGATTGGAGATCAAGTCTTGCCCCACAAATTTAAGAGCTTTGTGACCATGGGCACATCATTTCATTTCTTTGAGTCTCAGTACCCACATCTGTAAAATGGAGATAATAATTACCTACCTCATATAATTATTGTGTGGAAAGCATCTTGTAAAACATCAATATATTCTATAAAGATGAGTTTTTTTTAGTTTGCTTTTTTTAAACAAAATCCTACTGCCTTTATCCCCTGAAAGAGTATATTTTGAATACTACCCCTCTATGCTTTCTCACCCTGTTTGTTTTTAAAAAATAAATTCAGCAGGCATTAATTAAGTGCCTATTATATGCAAGAGATTATGTTGGATATTGGGGATACAAAGACAAAAATGAAAGTCTTTGTGCTTAAGGAGCTTATATTTTATTTGGATTGATAGAGAGCTTCTCTATACGGAGTGCCTGAAAGATAGGCTACTCAAGACAATATGCAAAATAGCCCTGAAAAATTCTTATGACTGCACAAGAAATATAAGCCTCTCTGCTGTTAGGGAATTTCCTATAGTCAGATTCCCTGATGACTAGGAAGACAGAAGCAGTAGAGAGTCAGGGAAGAGGACTTTGAAAAGAACCTTTTGATCTTTTCTAGATGTACAAATGATTCAATACATCACATTTATGCCTTTCAGTAAATTCTTCTATCCAACTTGCTTAGAGACTTCTGGTTCTTTATGCATTTTGTGAATGCTGAGATGGTAATTACTCTGTTCCGTCTCTTATCCCTTGTTCTCATTACATGGCTAGCTCACCTTTTCCTGTCCTACATGTTCTTGATGTTGCCTTTTACATAGATTCTCACATGAGAGACATTCTTGACCATGTGCTTTAGGTGTTTACATCTCGTGTATTTACAGTTTGTGTATTTTCATTTCCCTTTTGGTCACCTGCAATTTTGGTTCTTGTGGTATTTCATGATTAGTAGCCAAGCCAAGCATTACAGGGGGAATATTGGTTATAAAAGACAGATTTTGGCAGCAAACAATTATTTGCTTGGGGTCATTGAACATGATATGCATTTTTCCAAGGATGATCTAGCTTACTGTTCTCCAGTTCAGTTCTTGGCTCATCTCATTCATACATATACACCTGTGTAATATGTAAGAGACTGACAATGGGCACATTATAATCTGGACAGTGTGTTCGTTTTTATTTTGGTTGTGGTTATTGAAGACACTTGGTAGTATTCTAGGACTTGATGAACTTAGTACAGTATCATCTGTGAAAAGGAATTTCTCTGTAGAGAATATTTGGCTTATGTATCTTGTATGTACCTCTTTGTTTTACATGTAAACTTGAAGGCAGGGACCATTTTTGTGTTTTTGCCTTTCTTTATATTCCCCAGCTTTTAGCATAGTGCTCAGGACATAGTAAACACTTACTTGTCAATTAATTGCTTAATTATGTACTTTCTAAACTTTGGTCTCCAGGATTGGACACAGTAATGTGTTCTGATCAGGACATTGTATGGCTGTATTGGCAGCTTTTTATCTTTTAAGCTCCAGGACATTCTCTAGCTTTCCTTAAGGAATTTGGTACCTTGCTCATAGTCTTTTCTACCTCAGAACCTAGCCTTCAACTTGGGGACTTCAATTTACAAATTATGTTGATGTGCCCTTGAATAACCTCACTTTACAGTTTATCAGGCTACTCAACTCCTGGAATACATATCTTTACTCCACCTCAGCTCTATGCAGAGAGGTTCATATCCTTGAGCTCATCCTCACCCACAAATATTCCACATTGACAGTCTCTTTACTATGAAATGACCATAATCTCTTGTCAGTTCAGCTTTCCTATCATCTTTTTTCAATTCTATCTTCACCACAACTTTGTCATTTCACTTCTTTCTGCTTTCCCAGGCCATCACTTCTTGTCTCACTTTCCTCCTTTTAAAATTTTATACCTCTAATTACCTAGTTCAGCTTTATGTTTGTATTCTGTTTCTGAGTCCTTTGTCTCCTAGACTTTCTTTTTCTTTTCCAGACCTAAACCAAGGATACTCTCACCAAATATCTTTACATGTCTGCTTCACCACTGGAGGAAGACTTGCCTGCTGGCTAAAATTTTATTTTATTTCAACTGGGCCTTCACTCCTTCACACCAGTCCTTTTATTCTTCCCTGATTGATCAGCTTTCTATTGCCCTTCACACAGCAGCTAGTTCAAACAATTTTTTTTTCTCATTATGATCTGAAGAATGGGTCTTGCTTTAAACTTAACTGAAAAAAAAATGGAGGTCATCCATTATTAACTCTTTCTTTGTGATTTCATACTTCAAATTACTTTTGTCATACCCCTTCCTCTTCTCATTTTCTCTAGTCTTTGAGGATAAAGTCTCTTTTTTTCCCCTTGGTATTCCTCACCCTTCTTTTTGTGCCCTTAATCCTATCACTTCCAATATCCTTCAGGAATTTGTTCTTCTAATTTTTAACCCTTCTTTATTCCTTTTTATCATTTATTTCCTGCTGCATACACCTATGCCATACTTCTTCCTCCCATCCTTAAAAAGAAAAAAATCACTTGACCCTACCATTGCCTCAAGCTAGCCTTCTGTAATTCTACTTTCTCTTGTAGCCAGATTTCTAGAAAAAGCTGTCTATACTTGTTGCCTGGCACATAGTAAGTACTTTTGCATATTTATTGACTGACTGACTTCCACCTGTTGCTCACTTCTCAACCTTTTATAGTCTGTTTTCTATTCCTACTTCTCAACTAAAACCACATTCTCCAAGGTTACTGATGATTTCTTTATTGCTAGATCTGAAGATTTCTACTTGTTTCCTTATCTTTTTTGACCTCTGCAGTATTTGACACTAATGATCACTCTTCTCTTTGTGGATGCTCTCATCCCTGAGTTTACGTGACACTGCTCTATTATTTTCTTCTCATCAGTTAAACCATTTGTTACTACTCCTTTGCAGGTTAATCTATTATTATCTGCCAGGTAATCCTGGGCATAGCTCTGGTTCTGTTTTGGGCTCACTTCACTCCTATCTATGCTTTGTTATCATCTCTCAGATATTCAACTGTCATCTCTATGCAGTTAACCCCCAAATCTACATATCCAGTGCTCATGTTTCTTTTAACTTCCATTTTTGCATTTCCAACTGCTTGCTTAGTATTTCAATCTAAATGTTTCATAGGCATCCTAAACTCACTCATTCAAAACAGAACTAATTATATTTCCCCTTAAGCCCCACCATCTTTCTAACTTTTCTATTTCTATTGAGGATACCACTATTCCAGTTACCTATATTTTACCACATTGAGTCATCCTTGAAACTTCACTTTGTCATTTCCCCTTTCAACCCTTCCCCCATCCAGTTAGTTGACAAATGTTGGTGGTGGTTCTTCCTCAACATCTTTCATATCTGTACCCTTATAATTATACCACAACCATCCTAGAACAGACATTGTTATTATCTTTGATCTCTATTCAATCCTCTACTTTATCTCTCTTTGGATTAGGTATCAGAACAATATTTTTTTAGGAGTTTGATAGAAGTTGTTCTTTCCTGATTTTTTTTTCTGACAACTTTGGAATCAATTGTTCTTTGAAAGTTTGCTAGAATTCAATTTTAAGTCCATCTGGTCTTAGGTTTTAGGGTTTTGTTTTTTCATGGTATTTAAAAAAATAAACTTTGATTGTTCCTTTATGGTTTGTCCATTTCTCCCCTAAGATATGTTATTTAAATTCTCTATTTCTCATTCTATTAATCTAAGTATTTTATGTTTTTGTAAATATTCATCTAGGTTATTGTCAAGACAACAAGTATTTATTAAGTTCTTGGTATGTGTTGGGCACTGCGCTAATTACTTTATAATTATTGAGGCAAGTGGATCATGTAATGGATAGAATGCGGAATTAGCATTAAAATTCGGAGTGGGTTTAAATATGAAATGAGAGCATTTAGAGATGGTACTAGTCAGACAAAGAGAACAACATGGATAATGTGGCATTTGAACTGACCATATGCAAAGTTATGGAAGTAGGAAAGTATATGTGTTTAGAGTAGGGTGAATAGTTGAGTTAGGCAGAATCATGTAGCATGACTAAGGGGAATAGTATTGATGCAAAGCATAGAATAGGGCAGTATGCTAGAGTAGAAAGAGCACTGACTCGGGAGTCAAAAATAACCGTAACCAAATCTCTGCCTCTCTGGGGAAAGAGTTTCCTCATCTATTAAATGAGAAGTTTGGACCAGATACTATCTAAGGTTGCTTTGAGAGCAAAATCTTTTGACCCTAATATAAATGGTAGCTGTTGGTGTTTTACATTTCTATTTTCAACTTCATTTTATTAAATGGCTACTATGTACAAAGTACTAACTCAGGAGTCTAGAAGTGATTCAGAGATGGTTAAGATGATCCCTTCCCTCTAGGATTTAAAATCTACCTGGAAAGATACCTAAATTTGCAAAGAATATGTTTTCTTTATTTTAGGGAACTCCGAAGTATAGAAACTCTGCATCAATAAAGCAAAAATCTTGGACTGGGTTGAGTTGAAGCAGGGAGACCATTAGGGAGCCATTGAGATAGTCTAGGGCAAGAGATGATGAGGGTCCAAACCACAACAATCATGTTTTAGGCTCATGTCAAGAAGTTGGAAATGGGCCAGAAGACAGAATAACAACAATTTATGAGATCTTTTATGCTTAACACTCCATCCCCTCCCCCCAAAACACCCCAAACAAACCAGTTATTATATACCTTGAGATGCTTCCTTCTTTTCTTTATTTTAGACGACGAGAGGAAAGGACAAGGCCCTATTTTCCTCCCCTTGAAGCTTAAGAGATCTTAATCAGTTCAATTTGGACCCAAGTGCTGTACATAACGGAAAAGAAGATTTATCACTAAAAGGAATTTTAGGCCTTTAAGACCTCCAAACTCTTCATTTAGTAGAAGGAAGAAACTGGGGTCCCAGGAAGTGAAGTTACTTCCTTATAGGTCATATGGAACAGAATCTAGATTTGAGCCTAGATCTTCTGGCTGCAGACAGCCTGTCAGATAGATCCCTCTTTCTTTATCTCCTTTTTACCTACCCAGTAGCAATGATTGTAGTTTTAGGTATCTAGGGAAGGGAAATGTTAGTAATGGGGGTGGGCCATAATTTTTTCCTTGTGCTCAAGACTTATCAATGGGTAAATATCACATAACTATTTGTAGCAAGTTTTTCCTTCAGGATATCAGTTTCCTTAATGTTCATAATTTGATTTTTTGGCTGTTTTTGGGTGGTAAGATGGTGTAGTTGACTAGAATTTGTAAACACTGTTGCTGTATCTTTTAGTCATCCAGCAGGGGGAGCAGTTCCCATGTAGAATATGACAAATGAGCAATGTACTTAAAACATTTCTAAGATTAATTCCCTTCATGGTACATTTTGCTGTTGTTTTATATCTTACTTTATATAGTTGAAATGTGTGTATTTTTCTTCTGCTTCTCTTTCCCCCCCCTCTACATCACATATATTTTCCTTTATTTGTTTATATTAGTTACTCCTTATGACTTAGTAATATTCTATAATACAATTAATCATCCATTCTCACACAAAATTTATTAATTTATTATTAGGCACAAAATTTATTAATAATTTTTTCTCCTTACATATAGTAATGCTGTAACTTTTTATATAGATGGATCACTTTTTTTCCTGTTAATAAATGTAAACTTGTCCCTCAATTCCTTATCACTTTTGTAACCTCCAATATGGATCACTTCTATGAACTCTTAATCTAATTCACCTCTTTTTTAGGTCTTTGCTCTCTTTTGTGCCATTTCTGGTTAGTCTATAAGTTAGGATCTGGCACTGGGACATAGTGTCCAAATGAAGTGATTCTACTGTTCTTATTGGTGAAAAAATTTTATGAAAAATTCAAAGATACTTTTTATCTTTCATATTTCCTTTTGTTCTCTCAATTTTGTGCTTAAATGTTTTGGAGGCAGTTTAGCAGTGTATTGGATAGCGCACCAGATAAGACTAGCCTCAAATACTTACTAGTTTTATTGGGTAGATAATTCACTTAAGTTCTGTTTATCTCAGTTTCCTCATCTGTAAAATAGGAATCATAATAGCACCTTCCTCCTTGGATTGTTGTGAGCATCAAATGAATAATATTTGTAAAGATTTAGTATATAGCACATAGTAGGTGCTATATAAATGTAAGTTATATCATTGTTATTTATTGTGGCTCCTTAGTTGAATATATCAATATATCTTTAAATTGGTTTTACCTACCACTGATACTCTCTTTTATAAAGCAATACCCATAATTTCCCTTCAAACAGTTAATCATTAAGCATTTTTAAGCATCTAATATGTGCCCTACACTATGTTAGGCACTGGCAATACACATACAAAAAATGAAACAATTTCATTTCTCAGGGGGTTTACATTTTCTTGTGGGAGATATATACATATGTAAGTATATATGGAATACAAATATATGTATATGTACATATACAGATATATTAAATTTAAGGTAGTTAAAGTAGTTAAATATAGGGTAATTAGGGAGAGAGTACACTAACAACAGTGTAAGGGACTCCGAAAAATAATTCCTTTAGGAAGTAGTGCTTGAGCTCTGACCTCAAGGAAAAGAGAATTCTTTGAGATTGAGAGGAGAAAGACTGTATTCCAGGCATGTGGAAAGGCTAATGAAAAGTCATGGAGATGGGACAGAGTGCTGGTTTTGAGGGACAGAGAGAAGACCAGTTTAGCTGGACCACAGAGAGTGGAAAGGGAGATTGGTATAATAAAAAAGAAGTTGATAAAAAATGTTGAAGCTAGATTAATTAAAAAAAACATTGAACAGAAGAATGTTTTTTATTTTAGAGGCAATAAGGAATTTATTGAGTTGAGAAGTTACAGTCAGATCTGTGCCATACACGATTAGAATGAAAATCACTTTGGTGAAAGTGGATGGGCAAAAGATGCATTGGAAAGGAATCTTTACTAGATCTTGTCTTTCACATCATTTCAGCATATTAGAGTCTTCTGCTTATTGTGAGAAAAATACCCCTAAATTTTATAGTGGTAACATATTAAGCTTCCAGAAATTCCTACTCCAACCCCTCACTGGACATGAAGATGACCTTAGGTTCTCAAGGGCTATATCAAAGAAGTATAACTTTGGGTAGGTTCTACCATGAAGGAAAAACTGGGGTGCAGTTACATCAACAGACTCTGCATCTACTTTCTAAGGACCTATCCAAGTTAGGAGAGGCTCATCACCATTAGGTGGGTCACTCGAATTTTTTGGCTATGGCACACCACAATACAAGACAAAATATAACAAAGCCTTCAGGCCTATTTGGCCTTTTCTGCTTCTATAGTGACAATGGCAGAATGATGGAAAAGAGATCAAGTAGCCTAATCTCATTTATAGATGGATTTGGAGTTCAGTGAGGGGCATGATAGCTATCTTGAGATATTTGAAGGGTTATCATTTAGAAAGTGATTAGGCTTATTCTTCTTGGAATTAGGAGCAGAGGTGGAAATTGCAGAGAAGCATATATCCTCAATATAATGAAAACTTTCCTAATGAAGCTGTTTGAAAGTAGAATTAGATGATGATTTGGACCTAGAATTTAATGGGTCCTGGGATAATATACAATATTTCAATTTTTTGAAAAAAATTTATTTTTTATAATTTTATTGCAAAAATTTGTCTTCACTCCCTTCTTATCAATTCCTGTTCTCCTTTCCTTATTTGAGAATTAAAGGAAAAACAAAACCCCTGTTCCAAATATATATACACACATATGTATAAAATGTATTTCTCTCTATATATTCAAATAAAACTAGTTTCCAAAAATATGTATGTTTCATTCTGCTCCCCGAGCATTCATTTAAAAAAAATGAAGAAATCATAGCTTAATACCAAAAAGTTCAAGCAGAAAACCAAAAGATTATAACAGAAAACCAGGCCGTAAGGACCAGAATTGAGCAACTGGAAATCAATGATCTTGTAAAACAGCAAGAATTAATAAAGCAAAGTCAAAAGACTGACAAAATAGAAGAAAGCATAAAATATCTCACTGACAAGGTGACAGATCAGGAAAACGGGAAGGAGAGGCAATTTGAGAATCATTGGTCTACCTGAAAAGTCAGAAATAAACAGAAACTTTGACACCATGCTACAAGAGATCATACAAGAGAACTGCCCTGAAGTTCTGGAACAAGGTGGCAAAATAAACATTGAAAGAATTCATAGAACACCCTCTACACTAGCCCCCCCCCCCCAAACAACTCCCAGAAATGTAATTGCCAAATTCCAGAGCTTTCAAGCTAAGGAGAAAATCCTACAAGAAGCCAAAAAGAAACAATTCATATACAAAGGAGCACCAATCAGGATCACACAAAACCTGGCAGCTTCAACACTTAAAGACCGCAAGATCTGGAACATGATAATCAGAAAGGCAAGAGAACTGGGTCTTCAACCTATCCATCAAAACTGACTATATACTTCCAGGGGAAAGTATGGGCATTCAACAAAATAGAAGATTTTCAAGTATTTGTAAGGAAAAGACCAGAACTAAGTGGAAAGTTTGATATCCAAACACAAAGATCAAGAGAAACACGAAAAGGTAAATATGAAAGAGAGGGAAAAGGAGAAATTTTTTTTTCTTTTTTAATTCAAATTCTCTTCTTTGAGGGCTACAATTAAATCAAATTATATATATACATATATATTAATGTATGGGGAAAATGTCATTTGTAACTCTCAAAATGTTTTCATTATTATAGTAAATAGAATAATCATTCATAGGAAAAGATTGGGGCATTAAACGATATAAAATGACATAAAAAAGGGTGAGGGGGAATCAATGATGGTACTAAGAAATACCTGAAGAAATAAAATAAATAGAATAATCTTTGTCACATAAAGATACACATGGGAAGGGGAGGGGAAGAATACTCTTATAAGAGGGAGAGGAAGAGAGTGCTAATAGATAATACTTGAATATTACTCTCAGTGAAATCAACTCTGACAGGGAAGAGCATCTAGATCCATTGGGATCTTGAAGTCTATCTTATCCTACAAGGTAAGGAAGAAGGGAAAACAAAGGGGGGGGGTAGGGAGGAGGGAGCTAAAAAAAGGGAGGGAAGGAGAGGGAGGAGGGAACTTAACAGACCCTAAAAAACCAAGAAGGGAACAAAAAGGGAGGGGCCAGAAAGGGAAGCATATCAAGGGAGGGGAATAGGGGGATTGACTAAAAGTAAACTACTGTTTTAAAAGGGATATAGCAAAAGAAGAAAGGTCAGAACCAGGAGAGGATATCAAAATGCTAGGGAATTCAAAAGTGACAATCATAACTTTGAACGTGAATGGGATGAACTCACCCATAAAATGTAGATGAATAGGAGAGTGGATTAGAATCCAGAATCCTAATATTTGTTGTCTACAAGAAACACACATGAGGTGAGTAGTTACTCACAAGGTCAGAATTAAAGAGTGGAGAAAGACCTACTGGGCCTCAACTGACAGAAGGCAGGAGTTGCAATCATGATATCTGACAAAGCCAGAGTAAAAATAGATCTGATTAAAAGGGATAGGGAAGGTAAATACATCCTGATAAAAGGAAGTATAGATAATGAGTAAATATCACTAATCAACATGTATGCACCAAATGGCATAGCACCCAAATTTCTAATGGAGAAACTAGTAGAATTGAAGGAGGAAATAGATAGTAAAACTTTACTAGTGGGAGACCTGAACCTACCACTATCAAATTTAGAGAAATCAAATAAAAAAAATAAAGAGGCAAAATAGGTGAATGAAATCTTAGACAAATTAGAGTTAAAAGATATATGGAGAAAAATAAATAGGGACAAAAAGGAATACACCTTTTCAGCAGCACATGGCATATTCACAAAGATTGACCATAACTAGGTCATAAAATATGGCATACAACTGCAGAAAATAAATAATCCCATATCAGAAAAAGAAGTTGGAAACTGGAACAACCTCCAGGAATTGATGCAGAGTGAGAGGAATAGAACCAAGAGAACATTGTACACAGAGACTGATACACTGTGGTACAATTGAATGTAATGGACTTTCCCATTAGTGTCAATGCAATGTTCCTGAACAACCTACAGGGATCTATGAGAAAAAACCATTATCCACAAGCAGAGGACAAACGGCGGGAACAAAAACACCAAAGAAAGGCAACTGCTTGACTACAGGGGCTGAGGGGATATGATTGGGGATGTAGACTCTAAATGAGCATCCTAGTGCTAATACCAACAACATGGAAATGGGTTTGGATCAAGGACAAATGTGATACCCAGTGGAATCGCGCATTGGCTATGGGAGGGATGGCAGGAGGGGAGGGAGGAAAAGAAAATGATATTTGTATTCAATCAATAATGTTTGAAATTGACCAAATAAAAATAATGTTTAAAATAAAGAAAAACCATTTGTAAAAAAATCAGAATATTTTATGACAGAGCATTTCCCTGTCAACAACTGAATGAAGTTGTGAATGTGACAATCAGTATTGTTGTACAGCACTTGAGTTTTTTCCATGAACACAACAAAATAAAGTATTAGCACAACTCTGAAGAGTAAACTGCCTCTGTCTTTTATTATGAAAACTCAACCTTGTATCTACAGAAGTTATGGTAGGTATCAGTCAGTGACAGGCTATTAGTAACATTCAACACATTATATGATTAGCTCCTGTTAATAGAATTTCACTTTTAGTCAATGTGAACTCATACTTGAATTTCCATGGAAATCTGTAGTTTTAGCAGGTTATTTTCTGTAGAGAATTTATGTAAGAAGTTTCAAAAAAGGGAAGGCAGTAGAGTCTACTTAGTGTAGTGGGCTTAACATTGATTCTGGACAAATATTTTAGGATATATTCTTAAAGGGATAGTTTGGGAACATCTAGAAAAAGAATTGATTACAGATCATTTTGATGTCTTTATCAAGAGCAAGTCATCCCTTGCAAGTCTTGCATACACTTAATAGAAAAAAAAAAGAAGCTTTAAATAATTGGAAAGTCTTTGGGGATGGTCGGATAGGGCCAATAAAATAAAAATATTATTTTAATTTACAGATCTAGTATATTCTCAAACCAACAAGCAGTTACTTTATAGAACTAGATAGAATAATCAGGTTCATTTGGAGGAACAAAAGGTCTAGAATCTCAAGAGGAGTAATGAAATAAAAATAAGGAATGAAATCATGTCACTGCCTTCCCCAACAATATATTATAAAATCGTATTTATTAAACTGTTTGGTACTGCTTAAGAAAACAAAAAAGCATATCAGTGGAACAGGCTAGATAAGCCAGATCTAGAAACAATTGAACACAGTAACCCAGCATTGGTTAAATGGAAAATTACAAACTATAGAGCGAATGACTTCCTATTTGACAAGAAACTAATGGCAAAATTGGAAAATAGTCTGGCATAAAAAAATAGATAAAGCATTTTATATCATAACCCAGTAAATGCCAGTAATTTTATCCCCTAAGTATATATGCCTAAATATATTTTTCAAAATATAGCTTAAAAATTAGAGAATGAGAGATGCTATTCAGATTTGTGGTAAGGGGGTAAAAATCTTAAAAGCATTGAGATGATCACAAAAAAGAAACTAGACAATATTGATTGCATAGTTTAGTATAATTATTGATCTGGAATAGAAGAAACCTCTGAGTGGGGAAAATAGCTCAGCACCAAATATGTTTGTTAAAATTATGATTTTCAAAATATATAAGAAATTGACAGATAAAAAGACCAACAACCATTTCCCAATGGATAGTCAAAGGATATAGATAGCTAAAAAAAAAAGAAATAGTAACACTATCATTGCCTACATGAAAAAATTTACCATATCACTAATAAGAGAAATTTACTCCTTTAAACAACTTTGAATTTTCACTTTACAACACTCAAATGGAAAAATATTAAATAATCTTGACTTTGATTCCTGACAATATTTGGAAAGAAAAACACATAAAACATGTAGTAATCCATATGAAAAAACCTAAGTCATTAATAATACTATAAATATTAATTTAAACAACTTTGAGTTACTAACTTAGGAGATTCAAAGGGAAATATTTAAGAAATAAAAATAGTGTTGGGGATGAGGAGTTGTAAAATACACCATATGTTGTCAAGTGTTGTTCTAACCATTTTGATGAACAATTTAGAGGAAAAAGTCACAAGACTGTTCCTTTTGCCCAGTGATCTAACTTGAAGAAGTTAAATAAAGAAAGATTCCATATTAAAAAAAACAACATTCATAGGAGCACTTTTTTTGATAGGAAAAAAAAGTAGATGCCCATTGAATGAAGAATGGCTGAACAAATTATGAGATATGAATGTAATGTAACATACTATAAGAAATTATGCATATAACTTCTGAGAAACTTTGGAAGATTTGTATGAACTGATGCAGAGTGAAAGAAGCCATCTCAGAAGATGAATATGCGTAGTGACTCAAATGTCAAAGTAGATCTGTGATCTCATGAGTGTGACTCTTCCTTAAATAATGGTCATTTTCTGATTAAAATGATAACAGATGAACTTCCTACTGCCTTTTACTCATCAGAAAAGGAATCACTCTGTGGAAGAAAAGGCCTCACTTTTGGACCCACTGTTGGAGTGAAACTTTTCTGGGAAGCAAAAGAAGGATTCCATAATTCCTTCATGGTCAGCCAAAACTGCTATGATTAAAATTTTCACAAGAGACTTATTTTTGGGTAAGAATATAAGTTCATTGATCATATCAGGTTTATTTGTTAGGCCAGCATTATAACTATTAAAATGATGTAAGTCTCTATGACTTTCTTGGGACCAGGGCTGACCTGAGCTGGGTTAGGCAGCTCAATAAATAGCTATTTTAAGAGCTCATTCAGCCCCTACCTTGAACCATCCAAGACATCTTTAATTGGTGATAGCTAATTAAGAGGTGGTCTGTCAACCTACTCACCCATCCCTATAGGCGTACAGATCATATAGGAAAGGAATCTTTTTCTCCCATCTGTTAACCAAATTCTGTTAAAAAGGAAGATATTCCTTGGGATTTTCAAGGACAGAGAAAATGCAAAAATCAGCCAGCTGGATGGTATTTCTGACCTAGATCTCAAACAGAGGAATACAAAGTAATTTTCTCTAATATTCAGGAATTAATACAGTATATAAAAATAAATTCTCACAGTCACAATCCATCTACCTGTGCCTGTCTTATGTGATTCTTCTCTGTCTTTCCATAAATTCCCTGTAAGGATCCATCTAATGTATTAGAAACCTTCCTCATTTTCTTCTGGTTTCAAGAACAGAACCTAGGGGCTGTCCAACAGTTGCTCTTGCTTTAACAATGTTTGTAGCCCATCTTTTTTGTTAATACGTTCCCCTTATGACATGAAAGAGTGTAATAATATAAATGAGGACAATACTAAAATACAACAAAATTGAAAATTACGGTGACTGACTATGGACCTAGAGAACCAAAGGTGAAACACATTTCCCTAATCTTTAGAGTAGCCCTTATTGTCTCTGGATTTACTCTCCCAACCTACATATATGCTGACAAGCTGGATTCCCCATGTGCATCTGAGAACTTCCTCTCCAGGGTTTTAGGGATACCACTGAAGAGCAGTGGAGTTATTCTAATGCTGTTGGTTCTGGCTTCCTTTCCAGTGTATTCTCCAAATCAATCACCCAGTGACAATACCTCTTCAATATGATTTATTGACCTAATGATTAGCATCCTACTGCCAATTTACCCAGTTATTGCCTTGATATCATTGATAAGTAATTAAGCTATTTACTGAGAATATATAAGAACGGAAATATAAAATACACTATTCACTGAACTGAGGGTCACATTCTCCCTTCTACCACCTAATTCCCTGGGAGAGTATCCTCAAACTTAAGATAGCTTCTATGGATATATACCTTAATACTTTTACTTCTGGGTGTGACCAGAAGCCACTGAATACTTGAAGGACATGACATTTTGCTGCAGCCTTGATCTTCTATTGAGATGAATCCTGAAGTTTTCTAGGGTTAACTCTGGTGTCTCACCTGTTTTGGCTACACACATATGGACTCTCATTCCAGGATATCTGGCATTCTTCCATCCTTTAATGCTTACTAAGTCAAAGTATAGTCTATTCCATCCTTAATACTCATCTACCAAAGAACATAAAAGAATAAGACACATAAAAAGGGTATAAAAACAGCCGTGCTATGTGTTTATGGCATCACGTTGACCCTTGTAGGGAGAATAGACCATTGATACTCTGCACCTGAAGGCTTACTTCAGTTATAGCTTCACTCACTGAAGGGAACATAAGTGCTAACCAATCCTGGGATGCTGAAATGCTACACTGAAATCTCATGGCAAGGATCAAGGTCCAGTATAAAACAAGATATTGTTGTATAGGCAATTTTCTTATTTTATACTGAACTTTGACCCTTGCCATGAGGCCTCAGTGTGGCATTTCAGCATCCTAAGATTGGTTAGTGCTTATGTTCCCTTCACTCACCAACAGGGAAATAGAGTGACTGATTTATCTTTTGTATGTACATGTGGTCCCAATTCAGCAACCAACCAAAATACCTTTGATTTACCCTGTGGAAAGTACCTAGGACATAATTACACAATTCCTACACATGCTCTGAAATGGAGAGTTGGGCTCCTCCACTAATAGTTATTGGGTTCTTCCAGAAGCAAGCTCATCAGATGTTCATACTCCCAAGATCCTAGGACTGAACACTTGTTCAGTACCCCATTTCAACAGAAAAGTGGGGAAGCAGAATATTGCATATGTTATCATACCATGCATTTTTTTCTTTATTATATGGGAAATGTCAGTTGAGGAAAATGTTCATTTGGGAAGTGATCATAGTATAAAAAAGAAATGGCATCAATAAAACTAAAAAGAGTTCTTACCTAATTTAATTTCCTTTTTTTTTTTTGACAGGTTCCTAGAATCAAGAAAATGCTGTAGAAATAGTGTACTTAGATTTCAGCAAAGCATTTTTTTTATGTTATCCTTATGTGGAGAGATGTGTGTGTATGTGTGTGTGTATGTGTGTGAGAGAGAGACAGATAGTCAGATTGACTGACAGAGACAGAAAGAGATAAAGAGTTATTAGGATAGAGATGATAGTTTAACCCAGTGATGGCAAACCTTTTAGAGACCACATGCCATGCCCCATCTCCCTACTGAGTGCTGGGTGATCCCTCCTCCCCTTACTCCACACAGCAGAGGGAGAAAGCACTCCCATTGTGAGTGAGTGAGGCAAGTGAAGTGAAGAATGTTCTCAGTGGGTATAGGGAGGGGGGAGGGGAGTGGTTTGAGTGCTCTGCTCCCCTCTAGCTCTACTGCCTGTGAGCCGCCCACCTAACCCCCTGTGCACTCCCATTGGCTGCTGGGCAGAGGGGCAAGGGATATGAAAAACTCATTAGGCATGGTAGAGAGGGGGAGGGGAGCAGCTCTTCCCAATTCCCTCTGCCTTTCTAGTAACCAATTTTTTTGGGGGGGTTTGCAGTGTATGTGCCCACAGATAGCGCTCTGGGTGGTCCTCTTTGGCACGTGTTCACCATCACCGGTTTAACCCATTTGAACCGATGCGATTACTGAGAATGTAGAAAGAAAAGAAGACCTAGGACAGAACTCTTGTAGAGGGGATTCTTGTTCAACTCTCGGTTGGATAGTATGACCTTGGAAATTTCTACTGTTTTTGTTGCTTATAGCAGGATATATCCAACCAAATATCAGTTGGAATGCCAAAACCCCAAACCTTCAAGTGCTTTTTCATGAGATCTTGTGATCTGACAGCTGGTTGTACTCCTTTTTGTGATTTTAATATAATCTAGATCAAAGTTTCTACACTAGCTTTAGTCAATAAAAGAGCCTAACTGGAGATTCCTGAGTGTCAGAAGCACCATTTTCTGAACATTTTCAAAACTTATTATTGAAAATGATACCCTGAATTTCTACGACTTCAAGTATCTCTCTCTAGATTGAGAGATACAGGGAAGTATAATTGAAATTGATTCCCAAAACCATATTACTTCAATGCAGGAAGAAATCCAGTATTTTTCTGCCAGTACCAATTTTGTCTATAAATGAAACTCAGAGAATATATTTAGAAATGTAATTTGGCAATAGAGGAGTTGACTTAAACCATTTCCATTTCTTTGTGTAGTAATGTGTCATTTGGATTCTATGGATTCTATGACCTGTACATAGTACAATTTTTATGGATCTCAAAAAAATCTCAACTTTCACCCCTAGCTAGAAAAGTTAAGAAAGCTAAATTTGGAGCCTGAAGGACCTGGGCTTGAATCTTATTTTGGTTCCACTACTTATTATTTGTGTTATCTTGCAAGTCATCTGGTCCTCAGTTTCTTCATCTGTAAAACAAAAGATTAGATCATTTGTAAGCTTCTTGCAGTCCTAAATCTACGAACCTTAGGAATGTCAATGTGAAACTCCACAAATCTCTGACTCATGATCTCATCCTGAAAAAGTCTTGAGAACAAACTACCTGGCTTATTTTATTCTTTCAGAAAAGGCCTTCAGCTCTTCATCAAACACTGTGCATGGAAGATATGTATAAAATAGCTTTTGTTTACACAGCAAAAATGCAGAAAAAGTTTGTACTTGAGCCCAAAGACAGTTAAGACATCTCCCACACTTTCCTATGAGGAAAGAATTTGGGCATCCTAGAATCCACTTTTATCCTACTCACTTTGAACCTATATAGTCTACAAGATTCAAAGTACTAATGAAGGAATCAATCCAGGTTAGTTTTCAGAACACATGGTTGCTTGTGGTTCCAGGATCATATCCCTTTTGTGGTTCCCCACTGCATGATTATTTGTTAAGGGTCCATCTGCCTTTTGGGTCTCTCCTGTTTTGTGGTTTTATTTTTCCTTCTCCTTTTGTTTTGAGGCTCTTTTTCATTGTCCTTTTCATCAAAGCTCCACCTCTTTAGTGGGGCTTAATAGATACAGGTCTTTAATCTCTTTGCCTGCTTCTAGGTCTGCAAAGTGTGACTATTCTTCATCTGTGTTATTCTTGCCATTCAAATGTCTGACCCTGCTTCTAGGTATCCGTGGTTCCTTGTGTGCATGTTGTCTATTTTAAAGGTTAAGCCCAAAATTCAGCTTAAGAATGTGAACTCTTATTCCTGAAATTTTAATCAGTGTTCCTCAGTGCTCCTACACTTTAAAACTGTGAATTTGAGTCATCCAGAGAACAAAGGCCTTATCAGAGGGCCAAAAAGTGGGACAATAAATACAGAGAGAATTTGCATCTTGAACAGGATCCTCAGAGTTTGGTGGAGAGAGGCAGTAGGACATAGTGGATGGAGTTCTGGACTTGGAGTTAGGAAGACCTAGATTTAGATCAAGCTGTTTGACCTTAGGCAGGTCACTTAACATACCTTAGCTTCAGTATCCTTACTTGTAAAATGTAAAGCACTTTGCAAACCCCATCTTTTATTTCCCTTTTAAAAATAATCATAATACTTAATGTGCTTTTGCCAGATCATAGGATTGCAGTCTGGAGGTATGTTAATGATCTTCTTCCTCTTATTTTAGAGTCCAGGAAACTGAAGGCTAAAGACATTGAGACTTGACCATGGTCACACAATTACCACAAATTTTAAGACCTAGATTTGATAGGCATTTAGTCCAACTTGAATCTGACCACAAATCCCTTTTACAACATTCCCAAGAAGAGGTTGCCCAACCTCTCTTTGAAGACTGTCAATAGATTGCTTATTCTGCTTTGGGTTAGGGCTATTTGTTAGTATTTTCTTATATCAAACCTAAATCTTCTTTCCTGCAATGAATGCCCATTGGTCCTAGTTTGGCCCTCTTGGAGTGAACAAAACATACAAGCCACTCTTCCATGTGGTAACTCTTCAAATACTAGAAGAAAACTATTTTGACACTCTAAAAGGCTTTTCTTCTCCAGGCTAAACTTTCTTGGTACCTTCAACCAGTATGGTAGAAATGGCATTTGAAACTAGTTTCTCTGACTCCCAATCTACTTCTTTTTCTACCATACAGCCTCTCAGATCTTAAGTGAATTAAGTGATACTTTCAGTCTTTGCTCTGCCTTTTATATGATTTAATCCTAACTTAAGCTTCCTCTAATTCTCACTGGAAATGTGCAGCTTCAGAATCCAGCTTATCAATTCAAGTCATCATTTAAGTGCTTACTAAGTAATAAGAATTCAGTTGAGTCTGAATTAGAAAAATTAGGTTCAAATCATGTCTTCAATGCTTATCAGCTCTGTATTCTCATAGGGAAGTTATTTATCCTGGGAATATCAGTACATAGATTTAAAGCTAGAAAGCCTCACTTGAGAAGTCACATTATTCAACCCCTACATTTTATAGATAATACTGAGAAAGGTTAAGTGACTTGTCCAAGGTCACAAGCAAGTGGTAGAGTCAGGGTTTGAACATTGGTCCTTTGACTCTAAATCCAGGACCCTCTTTGAGTCTCAATTACCACACCTGTCTGCAAAAAGTAAATAATAACATACCCTTATACGGCTTTCCTCAGAGAGCTATTGGGAGGGAAGCACATTGTAAGACTTGACATTATGTGAGTTATTGACCAGAACCTGAGATCTTGTTGTTTGTTTTACTGGCATAAGATATGCAAAACAAGAGTGATGTAGTGGTTGTGGAATTTATGTAATATTTATTATGTCTATGCTCAAATAATGAAGAAGGCTTTGAAGAATGAGGAAAAACTAGAGAGAGAAAATTTTTTTCCAGTTATATAGCTCTTAGTCTGTTTATTTAACAATTTGCCACTCTAAGCTGGGTAAAGGCGAGTGCTTCAGAGTATAGTGCAGAATTGTTAGGGCTATTCACATGTTAATACATCATGTGTTTCTATGCCATATTTGACTTCAGGAGAGCACAGGTAATATCCCTACCTAGCCCAAGGAGAGAAAACACTTCTAAAATGCCTTCTTAATCCTTGACACAGTCTAATTGCTCCCCTTGAATAGCAGTTTCATAAAGATGTACTCCAGGATTAGGTAGGAATAGCATAGATGTGATGGTAGTTTGATCTACTTTGTTTTTTCTGATTTAGGTGTCTGATTTTGTGTGTAGGTATTGTAAGGGTTAAACAGTAGGAGCTTAACAAAAGTGAGGAGAGCAGTTGAATAAAAGAATTTAATTGGAGAAGTATAGATAGAAAATAGAAAAGGAGGAAAGAGAGATTGTTATTCTAATACCCTATGACTATATCTAAATTCCTAATACTATTTAAAATTTCTAAAAATCGGCTTCTATCTGTCTTCTGAGGATAGGTTCCCTGGCAAGACCTGGCCTATCCAGGCCTATCTAACCTACACTATCTCAAATTGATTCACTAACTACCTAACTCCCTAAATAATCAGACATTCACCACCCACAAACTCCTTCAATTTCTACCACTTCAGTTTCTACCACTCAACTGTCAGTAGCCAACTGCCAGTAGCCTCTTGCCTAAGAGACAGACCTCCTGCTATCTCTCGATCCAGAGGCAAAAGAGCCCCAACTGACACTGTTCCTTCCTTATCTCTCTTCTTGTCTCCTTGGTAATGGAATCTTCAGCTCTGGCTCACTGACCCCTGTCAGTTCTGCTCTATTTAGAAATCCTGCTCTCTTGCCTCTTAAAGAGACACAGAGAGAAAGATTAAGAAAATCCCTTTAACAGTAGTATATAGCCACACTAAGTAGTCCTATACCTAGGCACTCCCCTATTAAAGAAGTTTCAGTGACTCCTTTTTGCCCCTAGTATAAAATAAAAGTCTTCTGTTTGACATTTTAAGCCCTTTACTGTCTGGCTTCAATTGCTTTTCAGAATTATTCCATTTTACTCCCAAGCACTCCATGTTCTAGCCTAACTGGCCTAGTTTTTGTTGCCTTGTAATATTACATGTCCTATCTCCTTGTCATTGCATGGAGTATTCCCACCACCTCCATACCTGAAATGCTCTCCAATTTCTCTGCTGGAACTCCTAGCTCCTTTAGGACTTAGCTCAATTCCTTCTATAAGAAGAGTTTCCTGATTCTATTATTTGTTAGCATTTTCTACCAGTCTAATCCCTAAAGTTACTTTTGTATTTGTTTCCTACATATTTGCTTATGTAGATTTTTGCTTATCTCTGTGCATGCTATTTCTTCCCAGTATAATTTAAATTCCTTGACAGTAGGCATTGTTTCTCCTTTCTTTTTCTCCCCTATTTTGTATCCTCAGTGCCTGGCACAAAACCACTTTAATTCATACTTGTTGAATTATTGTTCAATGGAGTATATTGGGAGACATTCTCTATTCTTTCTTTTGATGAAATGGTAGAGAGCATCCCTTCGCTGATTTTTGTCAGCCACCTTTACACACACAAAAAAGAACAGAATTTCATATTGGAAGGGGGATCTTATTGACCATTTAATAGAATATAAACCCGAATACAAAACAGTTAACAAGTGGACATTTAGCTTTTGCTTGTAGAGCGAGAGAGCGCTCATTGCTAGGGATCTCACTATCCTGAGGCAGCCCATATAATTTTTGTGTGAGTTATTGCTCCGTATGGGCACATTTTATTTGCTAAAAGAGGAAAGGACATTTGTGTGAAGAACACAGAGGGGTGATATCTTGAGGAGAAAACCATCTTTCATATAAAGAGGAGGAAAAAGATGAAGAGGACCCAAGTGAAAGCATGATCCTCCAATGTACAAGTGCTGACTGTGTATTGTTGTCCATTAACTTATTTACATATGGCTGTTTTAGATCATAATAAAGGTACTATTTTGGTATATTGTAGAATGTGAATTTTGGGTTTCTTAACCAAAGTTAGAGGTGGATATGATATTTATGAGGAGGGAGTTTGAGGGCTGACAAAAGATAGAGAAGTCTTGCAGCTGACCCAGGAGTTGTTTTGATTAAAAGAGAGTTCTATAGCTCCTCAGAGCTCATTGGAGAAAGCAGAAGCTTAGATGGACAGTTCTGTAATACCAATTTGGCTGCAGACATGGGGAAAGGAGAGGCCGAAGGGGGCCAGCACAGAGACACATGGGAGTGGGAGACAGAAAAGCAAGAGAAGGGGGAGGCAGGTGGGGGCCTGGCCAGAACTGAGGGGAGGGACAGACACGCGGGACCCAGGGACAGACTTGGTACCCAAGCCCAGATGAAGATAGAAGTCCAGCAACACTTGGTAGATAGTTGGTTGGAGCAGGCAAAGACCTCCTTTCTCAGCAGGTCTCAAGCCAAGCACCCATCCAGCAACATTAGCCTGTCTGCACATCTGTCTTTCACTTGGAGATATTTTTCTTAGTTTTTTATTTTTTTTTGTGTGGGTTGGGAGGCCATGGAGGGCCAAGTAGAGGGGCAGGAGGAGAGAGAAAGAGACAGACAGACAGACAGAGACAGAAACAGACACAGAGACACACAGAGAGAAAGAGAGAGCAGTACTGTACAGTAAAGTTAACAAAACTGTTTTTTTTTGTTTTTTTTTTTGGATGCAGAATTTATGTACAGTCAAATTTACTGCGAAAATTGTCTATATAAGGAGTGAGGCCTGGAGGCTGGAGGTCCTGGGTTTAAATCTGACTTCTAGCTATATGACCCTGGGTAAATCACTTCACTACAACTGCCTGACCCATATTGCTCTTCTGCCTTGGATCTGATTCTTAGAGATCAAATCTTAGACAGAAGGTAAAAAAAAGAGTTGCCTGGACTTGCCTGTATTGCTCTTCAACATCATATACAACTTGATATTTGAGAATCAACTGAGAACAGACAAATCTTACACCTGATTTGGAGGCTTCAGTGTCTGGCTTAAGGGAAATTAAAAGAGTTTAATGCCATTTCAATGGCCAGCTCAGGGAGCAGATCTGGAATCTGCAGACACAGATGTAGGGCCACTATTTCCCTGAAAGAGGGTAATGCTGCTGCTTTATTAAAAACACTTAATACTGCTTCAGCAATACAGGTGTAGCGGAGAAGTGAGTATTTAGCAGGAGAGTGGAGAGGCCCAGAAGAGTTTTCCCCTCTAGTAGGTGTTACTTGGTGCAAATTTTTCACTAAAGAGATGGAGGGCATTGAGGCAGGCCACAGATATGCATTACCTGGGTTTCCCTTCTCATGTGTCACTATGCTGGGCTTCCTCATGTGCTCATTCTCCCCTACACTGATCACATTCATGTCCCAGGTTTATAGGTGGATTGGTTTAATTTGGTTATTTCTGCTCTTGCCTTTTATTTAGTAGATATTATTATTGCTTTTGCCTTTTTAAGTAAATGTTTCCCATTTAGAAGTCTGTAGTGTCATTGTGTTGTGTAAATGAGAAGCACATTTCTCAGAAGGGACCCAGGAGATGGTAGTGAATAGTAGTGGGAGAGCATCCTCTGGCTCACCCTCGTCTCTACCACAACCACTCCTAGAACCCCAAGAATTAAGTAGTAGTAACAGTATATGGCCACCCTTCTGGAAACCACTCTAACTCTTCAGAGTGAGCATAAGTTGGAGTGAGTTAGCCTTACCCAAGGAAGAGAAAACACCTGGAGAGAATAGGGGTTAAGATTACACCCATGTACATTTCCATTGAGGATTGTCTGAATTTTTATTTATGCTAGTTTATAGGCTCATAGGATTTAGAGCTAGAAAGGACCTTAGAGATCATTTAGGCTGACTCCTTCATTTTAAGGAAGAGGATACTGAGGTCCAATAGGTCTTTTTGTGCCTTTCTTGCAATGAGCCATATTCTTAACTACCTTACAACTTGAATACTGCAAGGGTATATGATTTCGTTTATGTTAGTATTTCTTTGAATAATGCAGATTGCAACTTCTTTAGTGGATGGTCTTTATGAATTTCTATGGCTTTAAAAAATTCATCTGGAGGCCAAATTTCTGTTAATGAGCCTCTTCTCACTTATCTAGTTTGGTCCTTGGAAGGCAGACATGCAATGTGTTACCCAGCCTGTACTTGGAGTCTTTCCAGGTTGAGTAGGGCTTTCCAGAGCTTGGGCTCCCTTGGCATAGCTTTTGGGAACATAGGGTCAGCTCCCTCTATGTCATGAGTCATAAGAGGGAGGCTTTAGTAAAGGATGTTACATTTAGTAGAATAAAAATTGAAAATAAAGGAAGCATTGCAAAATCTGGTTGTAAATCAAGGGGGAAGGTTGGCAGCCTTTACACATTTAAAAAAGTATTATTTATTTTTATATCACCCATGTTTCTCACCATATCCATCTTTCTTTGCCCACCCTCCAAAACATTCCTTATAATAAAGAAAAAAAGGAAGGAAAAAAGCTACAAAACCAACTTATAAAAAATTTGATTTTTTATGCAATATTTCATATTCATGGTACTTTCACCTCTGCAAAGAAGTGGGAAGAAATGTCTTCAGATATCTCTTATTTGATTTCTCTTTTTGTATAGTTCTTTGTAGGAAAAGTATAGGTAGAAAGGAAGTGAATACCATAGTATAAGTGATTCTTCCTAGGATTTTGACAATGAAAGGAGAAAGAGTTAAAGAACATGAAAAATTATAACTACATGTTATTTATAGATATATAGTAATATATGTTATATGTTGATATATAGATTAACATGCAAAATTATAATGATATTTGTTATATATGTTATATATGTTATGGTTACCTACCAGTTAAATTGCTTAAGGGCTAGGAGGAGCAAGTCCTGGACAAGAGCTGTCTGGGTTCTGAGGCATCTTCACAGTATGTGTATATCCGGACTCCACATGGATATACCCATCTTACATGGGTAGCATCCACTGTTCAGATGTTATGGCCTTTCAGGTTGGTTTAAAAATAGAGACTATTGCAAGCCCATTAGCTCCAATATAAAAGGGAGAAAGAGGAGAGTTGGAGGTTCTGTCTTGGGGTTAGCACATAGGATTTACTAGACAGGAGGAAGAAGAAAATATAGTCACAAGAAGATTTCAATTATCACCTCAAATTCAGAATAACCAGAGGATGAACAGAGACACTAAGGATTGCTATCAGGACAGAAGAAACACCGTTACTCCTTTCCTTTCCTCCAAAATCCCTACCTTGGCTAGACAAAATGGAGTAAATCACATCTGAGATTAAAGCTTGAGGCTTGAGGAACATTTTGGGGAGAGGTAGTTTACTTACTATCAAGTTCAGAAGGATGGTGACTTGGGCTGTGCAGGCACACACACCAAGCTTTTTCAGGATAGCTTTTTAACTGGAGCTAAGTAGTTTCAAGAAAGTATTGACATAAAATGTGATGTTACTATATGTGTCTGGAAAGGGAAAGTCCAGTAGGAACAACATGTATTATTAAATCTGCATCAGATTAACTATACTATAAATTATATTCAACTATGACAGTAAATCATCGCCCATATGTTCAATTTTTAAAAATATACTTGTGTGTATCCCATACATATAAATGGCCTTGCTCTCCCTCACTTACCTCCGGGCTTCTCAAGAAGGTAAAAGAAGTTATCCTGGATTGATTGTGATACTTGGGAGTCTGAGTGACTAACTCACTGGGCCCTTGTCTTCCAAATACCATTTTCCTCCCTCGGTTGATTCCTGCCTATGCTGGCTCCATGTACTCCTGTCCCTTCAGCAGCTGAGTAAATTCCCCGTCAGCCACTCCCTTTTCACATATATGTACACATCCTCTTTAATCTCTTCTCTCTTCTACCCTTGCACAGTTACTTTAGGTAAACCTTCTGCTCTGTCTTCTCCTCATTAAGAGCCATGGAATATTAGAGTTCAAAGGATATGCAGGTAGAGAGGGGAGATCTCTGCTAAAGTTACCCAGTGGATCTGGGATGAGACTCCAGGTATCCTTACTCTCCAGTTCAAGACAATGCTAACTATATCATATCGCAACTCACTCTTGTTTGTATCCATTTGTGAGCCAAAAAAAAAAAATGACCAATAAGCACCAGTCATGTCTAATAAGCATAAAATTAGAGCTTATGTAGCACTGCCAGGAAAAGGGAAGCAAAATAATCAAGGACTAATATCATCATCAGTGTTTAAAGACCTTGAAACTATCTATGAATCTTTTTCATATTCTTCACAAAAATGTCCACTCATATTTAAGATTAAATGATATTTTATATTGTTTTCTCTTTTCAATTTATATTGTTTGCAACTATTTTTCATTGCAAATGTATGGTGTTTTTCCTACATTAGAGATTATTTCTCCCAGTTCAAGATAAATATGGATATTTTGGGGAAGTTGACCAGGATGGGGAAGGGCCTTTAGATGCTATTAAACAAGTGTGGGTTGAAGGTCTTGGGGCTGGTGAGCCACTGAAAAGAGGAAATTCGTGAGGGACACAATACCTGGCTTCAGGTATTTAAAGAGCTGTCTCAACAGTCAAATATTTATTCAGCACTCATTATGTGCCAGGAAGAACTGTGCTAGGTGGTTGGGATACAAATAAATGAGAAAACCTGTCCTTGCCTTTAAGCTTCCATTTAAATAGGGGAAAATGTGTGAATAATTATGTGCATACAAGAAATATGCAAAGTAGATGGAAGGGATTCCCAGAAGAAAGGAACCAATAGGTATGGAGGAAAAGTGAGGGGCTGGGAAAGGGGTTCTACAAAGGTAGAATTTGAGCCATTATGAAGGGAGTCAGGGAAGATGAAGAGGGAGAACATGCCAAACATTGAGGATAGCCAGTGGTATGGGAAGTATGGGATTTAGGAGGTAGAATGTCATGTAAGGAATAGTAAGAAGGATTCTGTCACTGGATTTTGGAATTCCCCAAAGAAAATAAAGAAAAAAAAGACTAAAAGTAAGAAAGGGCCAGTTTTTCAGGGCTTTAAATGCTAGTCAGAAGACAATACATGTGGATCCTGTTTAGTTATAGGGAGTCGCTGAAGTTTACTGAGTGATGGGGAGAGATGACATGTTTAGACTTGTATGTTCGGGAAATCATTTTGACAGCAGGAGGATAAAATGGAGTGGGGAAAGGCTTGAGTTGGAGAGACAAATCAGAAGCCAATTACAGTAGTCTACATGAAGAGCAGCCCAGGCAGCTCAGTGGATATAGAGATCCAGGACTAGGGACAGAAGGTCTTGGGTTCAAATATGACCTCAGACACTTCCTAGCTGTTGACTCTAGGCAAATTACTTAATCCCAATTGCTTAGCCCTTATATCTTCTGCTTTGGAACCAATGCTTAGTATCAATTCTAAGACAGAAGGTAAGGGTTAAAAAAAACCCCAAACTAAACTAAATAGTTCAGGTGAGAGATGACAAGGACTTGTATCAAGATCGAATGGAGAGAAGGAAAAATATATGAAAAATGTGAAGGTAGAAATGCTAATAGATTATATATGTAAAGTAAGTGTTGTAAACCTTAAAATTTCTTAGACTTATAAATGTTGGAAATTTCACCATTGGGAAATTTCATACTTGAAAAATTTCCTACTGATAGTCTATTGGAATGTGAACCCCCTTGGCATGGGAGGGTCCTTCTCCTCCCTACTTAAGATTACTTTAGGACAGAAACCTTTTGCTGAACAATGGAAAGGGCTTTGACCTATGCTTAAGCATAGAACAGGAAGTTCTTTGAGTCATGATTGATTTTAGAATTGATACAATAGAGATATTTGGAATGACAGAACCAGGTCTTGGAACTTACAATCTCCACCCTACTCAGTCCTAACAGGATTTAGGAAGGGCTGCAGCATAGATCAACATTTAATTATTTGAGAATATGACCTTCAACAGACATGTGCAAAGGGGCAGACCTCTGGGCGGTCCTGGGTTAAGCTAGAGCCACCATTGGCACAGGGAAGACATGGGCAGTGATTGGTAGATGTGAGAACTGAGGGGAGGGAACTGAGATGGTTTCCTTAAAGATAGAGGGGTCTGAGGTTGGAGAGGAGGTTGGAGAGGTTTTGCTCTGAGAGTTTGCGCTCTGAGAAGGCTTGCTCTGAAGGAGGCGGAGGCCCCTGAGACTGTTTCTCTATTTTGGTCACGTGAGTGATAGGGACTGATCTCTTTCTTTGCCTCACCTATCTAAGGGCTTGGGCCTTTTGGCCCAGCCTAAACAGAGGGGGTATTTAAGCCCTATTCCCTTCTCTCCCCTTTCTCTCTCTCTCTCTCTCTCTCATACCTTTCTTCCTCCTGTTTGTAATTAAAAACTCCATAAAAGGTTGACTGCTGACTTGAGTTTTCATAAAGGAATTACATAGCTGAATTCCTTGGCGACCTAAATTAATATATATCAGTCTTTTAAAGTGATTTCCTTGTCACAGTGTACACGAAGGGTTGTCTGACATCAAGGTTGGGTGTTGTCTGTCAAAAACAAGGAAGTTTGGAAGAGAGGATAGAATGAGGTCTTTTTGGAATTTGCTGAGTTTAAGGTGCCTGTGAGTCATTCAGTTTGAGGTATCCAAAAGGAGGTTGTTGGTGTGTTCCTGGAGCTCAGAAGAGAGAATAAGGCTAGATATATAGATGTGGATAACTTCTATGCAGAGATAATAATTGAACTTGTGGAAGATGATAAGATATATAATACCAGACAGTATAAAGGAGAAGAAGAAAAGGTCCACGATAGAGCTGTGGGTGGAGGTGGGAGAAGGGTTTGTGAGTTTGTGAGTATGACTTGGATGAAGCCCCAGACAAAGGAGAGTGAAAAGTACTCAGACAGGTAGAAGGAGAACCAGGAAAGAATAGTGTCAGAAATCCCTAGAGAGGACAGAATATTTGAGAGGAACTGGTGATGGACAAAGTCGAAGGCTACAAAGAGGTCAAGAAGGATGATTATCAAAAAAAGACCAGTAGCCTTAGCAGCTAAGTATTCTTTGCTAGATTTGCAGTGGGCAGTTTATGATGAATGATGAGGTTGAAGATCAGACATGGGGCATGTGGAAGAGGGATTAGACTTGTTCTGCTTGGCTATTTAGAACTAAGAATAGTGGGTAGAAGCTGTAGAAAAGCAGATGTAGAGAAAAATGTCCAATGCTGTCCAAAAGAGGGAAGGGCTCTCTCCCTTACTTAGTAAATTGATTTCCTTCCCCTCACTAGAGTGCTTCAATTAGAGGCCAGATAGAGACATTTACATAATATTCTAAAATTTTCTAAACATTTTGCCTACATTATCTCATTGTGCCCTAGTTGCATTCTTTTGAGGTAGTTGTTGTTTGTTTTTTTTTTCAGTTGTGTCTTACTCTGCATGACCCCATTTGGGCCTTTCTTGGCAAGGGTACTGCAGTAATTTGCTATTTCCTTCTCCAGCTCATTTTCTAGATGAAGAAACTGAGGGAAACAGGGTTAAGTAACTTGCCTCGCTAGTGTCTGAGGTCTGAACTCAGGAGGATGAGTCTTCCTAACTCCAGGCCTGGCACTCTATCCACTGTATCACCTACCTATCCCTACCTTGAGTAAGGTACCAAAGATTTTATTATCTCTGTTTCACAGTTGAGAAAACTGAAGCCCTGAAAGATATGACTCACTCAAGGTTACAAGCTTGTTAAGTTTGGAAGCAAGGATGAATTTGAAATATTCTGAAATCCAAGTCTAGCATTCTGTGCATAACACCATGGCGCACATCACTTGACTTTGGGAATGATGCAGGAGGGATTCTTGTTTGGTTAGGTACTGACTTTGTCCTTTCTGAGAATCTTTTCCAGCTCAGTTTCTGGAATCTGAAGGCTTTCAACTGTGTTCTATACATGCTCAATTAATCTTTGTTGCATCAAATGAAAATTGAAGAGAAGACTTAAAGGGGACATGATAGCTGTCTTCAAGTACTTGGAAGGCTGCCATGGGAAATGAGACTTGTTCTCTATTGTCCCAGAGGACAGAAGCAGGAGCAATGTGTAGAAGTTATAAGAGGCAAATTTAGATTTGATGTTAGGAGAAACTTCCCAACAATTAGAGCTGTCCAAAAAGGGCATCGGCTGCCTTGTGAAGCAATGGGTTCCCATCCCTGGAGGTCTTTAAGCAGAAGTGGGATGACCACTTGTTAAGTATGCTGCCATGGGATTTCTCTTTAGGGAATGAGTTGTACCAGATGATGGTAGCAGTCTCTTCCAATTCTGAAATTCTGTTCATTTTTCTCCCAGAATTTTTAGGACTTAGGATTTCGTAGTCTTACGTTCTTCTCAGTGACCTAAGCCAGAGATGGATTGCTACCAGGAGTGTTGACAGAGAAGTACAAAGCAGAGGTTATGACACTCCATAAAAAGCATAGCCAGTATTTACAAAGGAACTTAATAAAGGCAGGCGAAAAAGGATGAGAGAAAAAATGAAAAGAATCCAAATACTACATAGCTACTATTGTATCAACACTATCGTCTTGGGTTATTAGTCTGGCAGTTTAATGGCTACTTTAGAAACTTAAAAGTAGCCATATTAGTATTGCTAAGAAAAGCCATCACATGGCATTTCTTCACATCTATTTTATAGTCTGCTGCTTTAAAAATTATATTAGATACAGGATACAGGAAATGTCTTCTCCAGAAATCCTAGTGTTTTCTAATTTGTTTCTTGACAAGGCTCCTGTTGGTATAGAAAGCTTCACCAAAATGGTTGTGTTTCAAAATAGCCAACATGTAGAAGGTAGAAACCTACAATCTTTTTTTACCACCACATTTCATATTTAAACCTTCTATTTTTAACCCAATGGTGAGATCCACAGCTAATGCTCCTTAGATTGGTGTCTAGACAGTTGAGCAAAACAGGAAATGAGTTACTTTGTCGTATGATAGGAGAATTTAACCTTTTGTCTTCTAGTTATAGACTGTGCTTGCTTTAAAAAAATTCCTTCCCTCTTGAGAATTTCAGAGTTTAAGGAACTATAAAAACTCGGGCCCTCCACAGGGAACAAAGATAACTGTTTAGCAAAAAAAAAAAAAAGTAAGGGAACACCAGTTCCTGTGTGAGGTGGGGAGGGGAAGAGAATAAGCATGTCTATTTGGAGAGAGATAAGTTCATCCCTTTTATATTTCAGTACAAGCATAGCTCCACCTAATATTAAGATTTCTGGGTTGGAAGATGAGGCTGAAGAGAGAGAGGCAACCTGGTATTGTTGAAATAGTGCTCACTTTGGAGTCAGGGAGACATGGGGGTGATTACCTCATAAAATTGTTCTGAAGGGGGCAGCTGGGTGGCTCAGTGGATTGAGAGTCAGGTCCAGGGATGGGAGGTCCTGGGTTCAAATTTGGCCTCAGACACTTCCTAGCTCTGTGACCTTGGGCAAGTCACTTAACCCCCATTGCCTAGCCCTTACCACTCTTCTGCCTTAGAACTAATACCCAGTATTGATTCTAAGATGAAAGGTAAGCCTTAAAAGAAGAAAACAGTTTGTAAAGCTTAAAGAACCAAATATATTTAAGTTCATAAGATCACAGATTCATGGTGGGTTGGAACCCTTAGAGATCGTTTATACTCTTATAATACTCTTATTTGAAAGATAAGAAAATAGCTCTGAAAAGTAAAATGGCTTACTCAGCATCACGCAGGTAGTGAACAGAACAAGAATGAAAAAGAATACTCCCTCCCTTAAAATGTTACTACATGCCACTTTCTTTTTCACACTCCCTCTCCCTCCCTCCCTTCCCCCCACTTCGTTCATTGGTTCATTCGTTCCTTCCTCCCTCCCTCCCTCCCTCCCTTCCTTCCTTCCTTCCTTCCTTCCTTCCTTCCTTCCTTCCTTCCTTCCTTCCTTCCTTCCTTCCTTCCTTCCTTCCTTCCTTCCTTCCTTCCTTCCTTCTTTCCTTCCTTCCTTCCTTCCTTCCTTCCTTCCTTCCTTCCTTCCTTCCTTCCTTCCTTCCTTCCTTCCTTCCTTCCTTCCTTCCTTCCTTCCTTCCCTCCTTCCCTCCTTCCTTCTCCCCTTCCTTCTTCCCTTCCTTCTTCCCTTCCTTCTCCCCTTTCTTCCTCCCTTCCTTCCTCCCTCCCTCCCTCCCTCCCTTCCTTCCTTCCTTCCTTCCTTCCTTCCTTCCTTCCTTCCTTCCTTCCTTCCTTCCTTCCTTCCTTCCTTCCTTCCTTCCTTCCTTCCTTCCTTCCTTCCTTCCTTCCTTCCTTCCTTCCTTCCTTCCTTCCTTCCTTCCCCCTTTCTCTCTTTCCCTCCCTTCTCCCCTTCTTCTTTCCTTCATTCCCCTTCTTCATCAATTTCTAAAAAACTTGAGGTTGATAAAATATTGCAAAAAGTGATGTTAAAGATGAGTAGTTAGCTAAATGGTATTACAATGGCATTTCGTGACATTAAGGTGTGATTTGGTTATAACACTGGTATTACCATGAAACAATAGAGTTCGGATCTTCTTTATCAAGGATATGCCTATAAGGTACTCACAACAGGTTTGTTTTTACTTGGACACTTGTAGATTCTATTTCTTTCTTTTTTATTCTCCTTCCATGTAATACCCAGCAAAATACAGTTAACAATAGGAATTTTTCCTGTATTCATAATGGAATAAAGTAGTTGATAGAGAACCACATTGTAGAACTCAAATATAATATTGATGTTTGTTGCTCTGCAAATTCTATGGAAGTTAATGAGAAGCAGGGGCAGTACAAAGAGTACTCTAGCTGACAGAGGTGTCAGTGTAAATTGGCCAACTTTCCTCTGTTATATACATGTTTAATCTCTCTTAGCCTCAGTTTCCTTATATGTAAAATAGAGAAAACAGTACCTCACAGGGTTAAGGTTGTTGTGAGGACCAAATGATACACCATATATAAAGTTCCTTGTAAACTTTAAAGTGCTCTATACAATATTATTATTACTACTGCTATACTATTACTACTACTACCACTACCACCACCACCACCACCACCACTACTACTTATTGTTTGTCCTTCATTAAAAAAATACCTCTCACCTTCCATCTTTGAATCATTACTATATATTAATTCCTAGATGTAAGTAAAAGCTAGGCAATAGGGATTAAGTGACTTGCTCATGACCACGTAGCTAGGAAGTATCTGAGGCTAGATTTGAACCCAGGACCTCCCATTTCCAGGTCTGGCTTTCAGTCCACTGAGCCATCCATCAGCCTCCTGTTCTTCATTTTTGAAGAGGACTAATGACAGCATGGAGTGATGTCTTGACTTGTGCATGAATTAGATTTAAGTGAGACAGAGTTGTACAAAGCTGTCAGACTATGTCTCTCTTCCAGAGTCATCCAAGACCAGTGGCAGGACAAAAGTCAGGACAACTGGTGATGGACTTGGTTGCTGTGGGTGACTTTGGCGTCCTCGATGTCTGACCAAGCTCTAAGTACTCCATAACATCCACTTCTGTTGCCTTTAAAGCTGTCCTCCCCCAGGGGATGTCTTCATGTGCTTGGGGTAGAAGCCCCCCTAACTCACCAACAGGTTTGTGGCCCGTCAGTTATCCTCAAACTGGTTTAGCTCATCTGCCAAGATGCTTTACCAGGGTGTGGACAACATGCATGCTACAGCTACAGTTGAGTTGGGTGTCAGGCGGACATCAAAAGAGAGCAAGAAAAAGGTCTACATTGATTTAAAACAATAGTTCATGAACCCTATCAATACGTTTACTTTGACTAATCAGCCAGAGGACACAATTAAGAGCTAAGATACTCTATCCTCGATGCCTTACCATCTTTCCAAGAAAAAAAAGGGAAAACATATCAAGAGCTTAAAGTAAAGTAACAATTTTAGAGACTAACATGACTTTACTTTAAGCTCTCAGATGAGCTAAGATTTAAAGAAGGACACATACAAAAGACTGAATCACAGAGTTTGAGAACTGAAAAAGTAAGGGCATGCAAAGAAGAAAGAGTACAGAAGAATCGCATGAATCTGGATAAACATCATCATAAATGTCCAAGCAAAAAATACATTAAGGCTTGTGAGAAATGTTGAAAGCAATGCAAAGGTGAAAGACTTTTAAGTTATGTTTAGAGAAGAAACACTGACGTAAGGAATAGAGTTCTCCTGCTTGGGACAGATGATATAATGCTGACAGTGACAGAAAGTGGAACTCTTCAACTTTTCTTTTGCTTCTATCTTTTCTCTCTCCAGAAGAGTGATTTTCAAACTGGAAAGAGCAGGACAACCTTAGTGGGGATATGAACCAGCTCTAATGCTGCTTTTCCATTATCTTCTGTTCTCTTAAACCAAGTAGAGAAGTTTTAATCCCTCTTCCACAACGAAAACCCATCAAATAGTTGAAGACAGCTATTATTTTCCACTAAAGTTTTCTTTTCTTAGGTTAAATATCCCCATTTCCTTAAACTGTGTTAATTTATGGTTCATCAGTTTGGGTGCAGGTATTTGTTTATGGCAATGTTTCTTCTCCCACCTTGCTCTCATCCACATGTTCACCAATGCCTTGGGCATTGTTTTAACATGTCTGACATGTTTAAAATGTCTGCTTATCATTTGGGATGACTGTGAAGTTGAGAGGGTTAGTTATATCACTGAGTAATAAAATTACCATCTTACCACTATGACTCCTCCTGGTGTCATCCTCATTCACTTATTTTCAGTTTTTCCCCATCAACACGCTGCTTTCCTTTTGCATATAAACATATCTTTCTTATCATCAAAAAGCCCTCATTTTCCTAGCTGTGTGACCCTGGGCAAGCCACTTAACCCCAATTTCCCAGCCAGTGCTGCTCTTCTGACTTAGAATCAATAATTTAATAGAAGTCAGGAAGGGTTAAAAAAAAACCACCTCACTTTATCCATCCATCTTTGTTAGATATCACCCCATATCTCTTCTACCTTTTGTGTCTAAACTCCTCAAAGCTATCCTCAATAGATGCCTCCATTTCCTTTTCTCTCATTTTCTTCTTAACTCTCTAAAGTTCTAACCTCATCATTCAATAAAAACCTCTCTGTCCACAGTTACTAAGGATCTCAATTGTGCAATCTAATCGCCCCTTTAAAAAGCTTTCATCCTTCTGGACTTCCTGTAACCTTTAATACTGTCAATCACTCTCTTCTTGATGTTCTGGGTTTTTGTGACATTAATCACTCCTGATTTTCCTCCTTCCTGTCTAACTGACTGTTTCTTTTTAGTTTCTACTGAATCTTCTTCCAGATCACACTCATTAATTGTGAGTTCCACAGGACTCTATATTGTTTCATTTGATGATCTCATCAGTTCCTCTGGACTAAATTATAATTTATATGCTAATGATTCTTAAATCTATTTCTCCAGACACGTTGTTCAGTCATTTTTCAGATGTATCTGACTCTTTGTGACCCCATTCGGGATTTCTTGGCAAAGATACTAGAGTAGTTTGCCAGTACTAGAGTACTAGAGTAGTTTGCCATTTCCCTCTCCAGCTCATTTTAAAGATGAGGAAACTGAGGCAAAAGGGGTATGTGACTTGTTCAGGTGAGAGATGACAAGGACTTGTATCAAGATTGAATGGCGAGAAGGAAAAATATGAAGGTAGAAATGCTAATAGATTGTATATGTAAAGTAAGTATATATGAAGAGTTGTGTGACATCAAGTTTGGGTGACTGGGAACATGGTGGTGTCTGACAAAAATGAGGAAGTTTGGAAGAGAGGAGGGTTTGTGGGGAACTATAATGAGTTCTTTTGGGGATTTGTTGAGTTTTTGTTTAGTGTCTGAGGTCAGATTTGAACACAGGAAGATGAGTGACTCTAGGCCTGGTACTCTATCCACTGGGCAATCTAGCTGCCCCAGACCTAATCTCTCTGCTTTTGGACCTCTCAAACTGGATGTCCCATACCAAGTCAACATAGCAACATAGCAACTCATCTTTTCCCTCTCTTCCAAACTTCTCTGTTACTATTGAAGGTATCACCATCCTCCTAGCCACTCAGGCTTGATATTTTTCACTCTTACTCTTTACTTCCCATATCCAGTCTGTTGTAAAATCGTGTCAATTTTATCTTCATGACATCTCTCATATTCTCCTTCCCTCTGACACTGCCACTAATCTGTGCAGGCCCTCATCATCTCATACTACAATAGCCTTCTTGTTGGTCTCCATTCCAGTCTATCCATTAAATTGATCTTCATTTTAAGCATTGATTATGGGGGAAAGGATCCTCTATCTGACAGAAACTGTTCAGAAGACTAGAAAGCAGAGAGGCAGAAATTAGCTTTAGGCCAGCATCTCACAACATTTATCACAGTAAATTCCAAATGTATATGTGATCTAAATATGGAAGGGCATATCATAAACAAAGTGCAAGAGAAAAGAATGAGATACCTTTTATTACCATTATTCAGCAAAGAAGGTATAGAGATGATGTTAAAAAAATAAAATGGACCATTTTGATTACATAAAATTAAAAAAAAAAAGCTTTTGTACACATGAAGTTAATTCAGTTAGAATTAGAAGATAGAAAGTGATGTAGAAAAGAAATCATTGCAACAAATTTCTCTGATAGGTCTTATATCCAAGCTATTTAGGGAGTTGATACATATTTAAATACAAGAGCCCTTCCATAGATAAATGACAAAGGGTACAAATAGGCTTTAAAAAATGAAAACTATCAATGAGCATATGAAAAAATATTTCAAATCACTAATAGTAAGAGAAACACAAATTAGAATAACTCAGATTCTTTTTCATGTGTTTCTCAAATTGACATATGAAAAAAAGAATGGCAATTACTAAAGGGTCTTTGGGAGGACAGAGACTGTAATACGTTGTCGATAAGGTTTTTAATTGTTTCAGTCATTCTGGAAAGGATTATGAAATCACTAGATTGTGCAAACTCTTACACTCAGCAGTACCACTACTAAGTTCTCAAAGACTTCCATCACAGTAGGAGAGGACTAATATGTAAAAAAATATTTATAGCAGTACTTTTTGATATACAAAAACAAAGTACCCATCAACTGAGGAATGGCTGAATAAATTATGGCATATGAATAGATGGAATGTTATTATGGCATAAGAAACAATGACTGAGATGGATTCAGGGGACATTTGAGTAGAACCAAGAGAACAATTTATATAGTGTCTACAATAATTTCAAGGCAAATAACTTTGAAACACTGAAGAACTCTGATGACTATAAGAACAATAAAGTTCACATTTAAATCCCTCTTGAAGGTTTACAAGTTCTTCTTGTTATCTTATTTGATTCTCACAACAATCCTGTGGAGTAGATACTGTTATCATTCTCATTTTGAAGATGAGGAAACTACAGGTGTAGAGAAGTTATACCTTACCCAGGGTCACATAGCAATATGTAAGCCAAAATTTGAACTCCTGACTTTTTGATTCCAAGCTCAGCACATTATTAACCTACTTGCAGTGACCAGTCTTGACCTAGAAGAATGTTGAGGTGGACTAAATTTGCAGAATGAGACACATTCTCAGACATAGCCAATGTGTCCATTTATTTTGCTAGATTATACTTATTTATTATTGGGGAGGATTTCTATTTTGGGAAAAGGGATTCTGAGGGACAAAATGTTAGTGGTGACTGTGATGGAAAAAAAGGAAAAATAAAAGAACATCAATAAAACATTAAAAAATATAGAAGAGCTCCAAGAGTGGGGAGGGAAGGGGGGGAGAACATGAATCATATAACCATGGGAAAATATTTAAAAATTATATTATTATATAGAAGAGAGCAGAAGGATGTTCAGAAAGGGACACTAACATTCAGGGTAGTCTTGTTACTATTATGTTAAATATATAATATGTCTTAAAAACTCTATAGAAGTTCAATTTTACATAATTTTTTTGTCCTTTGCATATTGAAATGCTTGTGTTTGTTGATATTTTTCAAATTGAAAATAAAGAATTTTAAGACCATGGAATTAGTTACATGAAAAGAGAAAAAAGTGGATGCTAGTAACTTCCAAACCATATAGCTACTTCTGCTAAGACTGATGAATCTGGAATCTCACCTTTGAGAACACAGCTGAATTGGTCCTTTGACCCAGTTTTTGCTGAGCCTATATTTATATTATGCTTTAATTTTTGCAAGTATTTTCTTCCAATAATTCAGTATTTTTATCTTCATGTTGTAGAGGGTAACCAAAACTGAATGACTTGCTTATGTAGTCACATAGCTAGTGTCAGAAGTAAGATTTGAACTAGCACAGTATAAATCTAGCCTTTTATTTTCTATGTCACATTGCTTCTATTTGAGATCCTCTGAGCTTGGCAGAATTTGCCAGAATTTGTGCCCTCTTGGCATAGTCTATGAGTACTCAGGATCATTTCTAAACTGAAGGGAAGTACAAAAATTTTGTGGACAAACATAAATGTGTTATGGGTAAGCAAAACAGTAACATCTGATGTATATTTGCATCATGTGAAATAAAGGACAGGTTTTCCATTTTAACATCCCAATTTGAACTATGGCTGTTCAGGATTAAAATGAATGTCTTAAAAGGAATTTGTGGGATTGTAAGCTTTAAAAGAACTTCTGGGCTTAATGAAAAACTGCCCAGATGTTGTGATGCTAGTTAAAAGATAGAATTTGTGGTTAACCTACTTCTATTTACTCATGATACAAATGGATATGAAGAAAACAGGACTCCAGGAATGTCATCTCCTGAGAATGTGGCCTAATAGAATATTTAATTTTTTCTGACCCTTATTTTTCTCCTTAGAATTAGTATTATGTATTGGTAGAAGAGTGGTAAGGGCTAAGCAGGGGGTTAAGTGACTTGTCCAGGGTCATACAGCTAGGAAGAATCTGAGGGCAGATTTAGAATATTTAATTCTAAAACTAAAAAATTCTAAAAAAAATTCTTCCTCTGCTTTGGGTGTGTGTGTGTGTGGAAGTTGTGGTGTTTTGTTTGTTTGTTTGTTTTTACCACCAGGTTGGGAGTATTCCTTATTAGTCTCTGAGACAGATGTGACCCTAATAGTTTATAATCATAAATTTGTCAACATTCACTCCTTTTAAAAGATAATAATAGAAAATGTCCAATAAGTATAGACTGCACAACACAAAAATGAGTCAACTATCACAGCTCCATATTCTAGGAGGTTCTATATAAAACTAAATAAACTTTTGGAAGGGACAAGATAGACCTCATAGAACTAGCACCTAGCACTTTAAGCTGAAAATTTCAGGATGGTCTAAAGTTTAGTGAACAGATCACTTAAGAAGATGATATCTGAGCCCAGGATATGGAATTTAGAAACAAATATTAAATATAGGAGTGACAGGCTGCTGACCAGGAATAGAGTCTACCTTAGACTATATTTGGCTGTTGCCTCACAAATCAAATCAAAAGGCTTAAATTTGAAAAAATAAAAGATAGGGAAAGGGAAAACCACCTAATATATCCACTGTTAGATACCAGAGGGGGGAGTTATAATGTAGAAAGAAGACTAGAAATGAAATATACAGGAAACAAAATAAATTATATATTTATTAAGCACTTATTATGCTAGTTCAGTTACAAAATATAACAATTTCTGGCCTAAAAATTTTATATAGAATTATACAAAATTTAAGCAACAGGCAAGACAAATTGGATTTCAAAGGTATCACTGAAAGTTGGTGGGATGAGAGCCATGACTGAATCAGGACACTGCATGACTTTGCTGTGTTAAAAACAACAACAACAAAGAAGATAGGTTAAAAATGGGGTAGGTTAGCATTGTTTATTAAAAAGATGTCTTCATATAAGAGTAACCTTTGTTTTAAAAGACTGGGCTGTCCTTATTGGTGGAGATTGATTGCTCTCTGTCTGCTTGTGGGTAGAGGTGGTGAGAGTTTCACAAGAAAGACCATGGTTTTCCACTTTGAAAGAAAAGATGTGGTTCTAGACTCTCTTCAGGTCCTTAAAGAGAGAGCAAGAAGTGAGGAAGAAGCAGGCAGGTAGAGAAGCTGGCAACTTAGACCATGTCCTTATCCTCAGTTTTCTACAGTAGAGATAGAAGAATCTCCTCTTGAATGAGATCGGAGATTCTATCTCTCTTGGTAAACCTGAGATAATTTCATTCCCTATGGGAGAGTTAATTTCCTTTGTCTATTTATACTTTCTCTGGTTTTGTTTTGCTATCAATTTGGATAAGTGGATTTATTTGCTATTTGCTGTGTGTGTTCATTACGGAAATGGTATCTGGTAGGAAGGGAGTCAAGCCTTGGATATAAACTTGGGGTATACCTTCCCCATTATAGGATAATAATCAGGAATGTAGCTTGAATCTAAAATTAATTTCTCCTAGACTAACAATATTTTAAGTATCAGTTAGGAGAGCAAAGTCTTTTTGTCAGCTTCTTCCCTCCTGGCATGAATCAGTTTCCCATGGAGAAGAGTGAGGGAAGGAAACTCTAGAGATATATATTCATGGCTACCTTTGAACTTATCTAGACAGACCCATGTAGACACACATAACCTCTATGGGCAAAACACATAATAGCTCACACATCATATTTTATACAAGAAAAGTCAGGAACTAGAGGAGGAAAGAATGATGGACAGGATTTAGGTGAAGAATAATGAAGGAAAAAAACAGAAGTGGTTTCTGTCCCCTACAAACTCTTGGATAGAAAGAAGAAAGAGAAGAGTTTAGGAAATGGATGATAGTATTGATAAGAGACTTTCATTGTTTACATATCTTTTGGAGCTCTCTCTCTCTGTCTCTGTCTGTCTGTCTGTCTGTCTGTCTGTCTCTTTCTCTGTCTCTGTCTCTCTGTCTCTGTCTCTGTCTCTGTCTCTGTCTCTCTCTCTCTGTCTCTCTCTGTCTCTCTCTCTCTCTCCCAGAAGAACTTTTAGAATTGCCTTAAATAATAGTTTCATCCTTCTAAACCTACAAAGGGAAATTCTATTCTGTACCTGATTTTCACTAACAAGGAGAAAGAAATTAGTTGCTAATTAAATGGGAACCTTGTGGAGAAGTGACTGCTGACTCTTAGAGTTTGTAATAGTGGAAAGCCAGATCTAGTGTGAGCAGGTAGATGGCACAGTGGATACAGTATCACAGTGGATACAGTATCTGGAGTCAGAAAGACTCATTTTCCTGAGTTCAGATCTGGCCTTAGACACTAGCTATGTGACCCTGGGCAAGTCCCTTAAACCTGGTTGTCTCAGTTTCCCCATCTGTCAAATGAGCTGAAGGAAATGGCAAACCATTCCAATATCTTTACCAAGAAAATCCCAAATGGGGTCACAAAGAGTCAGACATGACTGAAAATGACTGAAGAACAAAATAGATACAGTCTCTTATTCATCTTAGAATTTTGGAGAGCTGATTTCGAAGCTTTCAGAGGAAAGATAGGATGTGTAATAATACATAGCCAAGCACAGACCACTGTGGTATGTCCTTGCAAGTTGAACTATTAATGACTACTCTTTGGGTACAACTGTTCAACCAGTTAGATCCATCTAATTATACTATCATTTAGCCTGCATCTCTCCATCTTTTCTTGGGTTCAAATCATCCAGCCCAGATGAACTGCAATAACTGAAAGGACTATCATGTGGTCATTGACTGACAATTGAAAGTTCTTGGAGAAAAAGAGAAGTACTGCACAACTAGAGAAAAGCAAATGTTTCAATTTTCAAAAAGGGAAGAAAATAGAGTATATAACATATAGCCTGTGAGCTTAATTTCTATTCCCAGAATATTAAGGGAGAAAGGAATATTTATATAGTGCCTATTTTGTGTCTAACACTGTTCTAAGTGCTTTAAAAGTAGCATATATTATTTCATTAGAGATTCACAACAACAATGCAATAGGTGCTACTATTGTTTTCCTTTTATAGTTGAGGAAACTGAGGAAAATAGAGATTTTTTTTTTATGTGACCAGGCTGAGAACAAAAAAAATCTAGTGGGTAACTGTGGACAGATTTGAACTCAGGCCTTTCTATTTCCAGGTCCATATTCACTGTGCCATTACCTCTGCCTTAGTAAATATTTAGAAAAGAAAGTAGTAAATGCAAAGATCCAGCATAGCTGAAACAAACATAGGTCATGGAAACTAGACTAGCTTCTATTTTTGAAAGGTTTACCAAACTGGTAGATGGGGGGAATGCCACAGCTGTAGTTTCCCTAGATTCTGGCAAAGTATTTGATAAAGTATCTCATGCTATGCCTGTGGAAAAGATGGAGAGATGCAGGCTAAATGATAGCACAATTAGAAGGATCTAAATGGTTAAGCAGCTATATCCAAAGAAAAGTCATTAATGGTTCAATGCCAACTTGCAAGGACATCTCCAGGTGGTCTGTACTTGGGCTTGTGTTATTAGACATATTTATCAATGACTTGAAAAAAGTCATGAATAGGATTAAATTTTTGGATAACATAAAAAGATAGCTGCATTCTGTATCACAAAGTCAAGATCCACAAGGATGAATTGACACACTAAAACACTGGGCAGAATTTAGTAAGAGGAAATTATAAATGTAGTCTTACACCTGCTTAAAAAATCAACTTTGCTAGGCCAAGATGGAAGCATAGTTAGATATCAATTTATAAAAAAGGAGGGGTTTTAGAGAACTGTAATCAATAAGTAAACATTTATTAAGCACCTACTATATGCAAGGAACTGTTCTAAGCTCTGAAGTATACAAGAAGAGTTAAAAGATGGCCCCTTTCCTTCTAAAGCTTACAACCTAATGGGGGAGACAACATGCAAGCAAATATGTACAAAGCAAACTATATATTCAGGATGAATAGGAAATAATTAAAAGAGGGAAAATGGAATTAACAGGAGTTAGGGAAGGCTTCCTGTAGACAGCAAGATTTTAATTGGGACTTAGAGGAAATCAGGGAGGTCAAACTCTTGAGTCAATACTGTGACATGCTGTGACAGGCACTGCATTTTTTAAAATGAAAATTTATTTTTTTCTCCAATTACATGTAAAAGTGGTTTCCAACATTTTTCAAAGAATATTGAGTTGAAAATTCTCTCCTTCCTTCCCTCCCCTTCCTTGAGATGGTAAGCAATCATATAGATTTTACATGTGCAATTATGTAAAACAGTTTCCCACATTAATGCTTTTGTGGAAGGAAGCTCAAATAGAAAAAAAATTAAGAAAGTGAAAAAATTCGCTTTTTTCTGGATTCAGCCTCAGTTCTTTTTCTCTGGAAATAGATGGCATTTAAAAAAAATCAAGAGTCTATTGTGATAGTTTTGGATCAATGTATTGCTGGTGTGAAGATTGGATTAGGCTCTCTCCTGATTGTAATAATGAAAGTATTTAGTTCTTCCTTAATTGTGAAGATTAAATTGTAAGCCCCTGTCTATTTTTAGATTTTAATCCCCATAAGTGTAAACACCGAACTTAAAAATTAAGAAAGGAGATCTACCCATTTTGGATTTAGCCACAAAAGGTGTGAACACCCATTTCACACATTGAGTAGTAGATCTGTGACCCATGTGTGAAAGAGTGGGCAGTCCTGGAGCAGAACGTTGACTGTGATTGGTAGATTTAGGGGAAGTGACGCAAGAGAAAAGGTCTTTAAAAGTGGAGTTTGATTTGGAAATTGACACACATACTTGGAGTGGAACCTCCTGTGAGAAGCAGTTCAGCTAGACAGTAGCTGGAGGCTACTGTCAGTTCTACTGGAGTTGAGGCTGATGAAGAAGAAGGAGAGTTCAATCTGCTGATTGAACTGACACTTGGTGAGTGTAAAGGTTGACTCCCTTTTCCTTGGCCTTTTTGGAGGCACCAGCCTCTGGAGAGGCTCATCGTCTTGGGACTCCTTTCCCCTGGTTGGGGCCTCTGAATTCCTGCCTGACTCAGAGGAAGCCAGAGCAGCTCTCTCTCTCTCTCTCTCTCTCTCTCTCTCTCTCTCTCTCTCTCTCTCTCTCTCTCTCTCTCTCTCTCTCTCTCTCTCTCTCTCTCTCTCTCTCCTCTTTCTCTTCCTCAATATCTTCCCTCTTTTTTGTAAAATAAAATACCATAAATTCCATTCTGACTTTAGTAATTAATTTGGAATTTAGTAATTAAATTCATGGTGACCAAGTAAAATATTATTCAGTCCAACCATAAATTTGACACTGGGAATAGCTATTATTCATAGTTGTTCATTTAAAGTATTCCTGTCACTGTACAATGTATTCCTGGTTCTGCTTATTCCACTCTGTTTTAATTTGTGTAAGTCTTTCCAGGTTTTTCTGAGTTCCTCCTGCTTGTTATTTCTTATAGCACAATCATACTCCATTATAATTATATACTATAACTTAGCCCTTCCCCAAGTTATGGGTATCCTCTCTCTTTCCAAATCTTTGCCCTCCTAAAAAAGATCTCCTTTAAATATTTTTTGCACATAAGGTCCTTCCCCTTTTTGTTTTTTATCTTTTTGGAATATAAACCTAGTAATGGTATTGCTGGGTCAAAGGGTATGTCCTATTTTATAGTCCTTTGGGCATAAGTCTAAATTGCTCTCCTGAATGACTGAATCAGTTCACAACTCCCCTCAAAATGCATTCCCATATCTCCTTCAAGTTTTGTCATTTTCCTTTTCTGTCATAATAGCCAATCTGATATGTGAGGTAGTACCTCAGAGGTGTTTTAATTTACATTTGTCTTAATAATAGTGATTTAGAACATTTTTTGCATAACTATAGAGAGCTTTAATTACTTTGTTCAAGAGCTGCCAGTTCATATATTTTTACCATTTATCAATTGGGGAATGACATATTCTCATATGTTCAGTTCATTTCTCTATGTATTTGAAAAATGAGGTTTTTATTAGAGAGACTTGCAAAAAATTTTTGAATCATTTTGATTTCTGTGAATTACATTCCTTTCTATTTGTTCAAATTTATTTTCTGAAAGCTACCTCCCCAAATTTGCCTTTTCTATCCCCTTCTTTTCCTATTTTCCTGTAAGGTAAGATAACTTTCTATATCCAACTGATTATGTATGTTCTTTCCTAATTGAGCCAATTCTGATGAGAGTTAAGGTTCACATGCTCTCCATTTCACTTCCCTCATCTCCCCCTGTATTGTAAATGCTCTTTTATGCCTCTTTTATGTGTGATATTTTACCTCATTCCATTTTTTCCTTTCTCCTCCTCCCAGTGCATTCTTCCTTCTCATGCCTTAATTTAATTTAATTTTTATATAATCCCATCATATTAAACTCATATGCTTTCCCTCTATCTATGTATATACTTTCTAAGTGCCCTAATAATGACAGAGTTCTTTAGTGTTATAAGAATCATCTCCCCGTGTAAGGAGGGATACATATAGTTTAACCTTATTGAATGTCTTTTGATTTTTCTTTCCTGATTACCTTTTTATGATTCTCTTGAGTCTTATATTTGAGAGTCAAATTTTATTCAACTCTGTCTTTTTAATCAGGAATGTTTGAAAGTCTTCTATTTCATTGAATACTCATTTCCCCCCCTGAAGGATTATACTTAGTTTTGCTGGTTAGTGATTCTTGGTTGAAGCCCTAGCTCCTTTGCCCTTTGGAATAACATATTCCAGACCCTCTGATTCTTTAATGTAGAAGCTAATAAGTCTTATGTTATCCTGACTGTGGCTCTATAATATTTGTATTGTTTCTTTTTGGCTGCTTGAAATATTTTCTCCTTGGCCTGGGAATTTTGGAATTTGGCTACAATACTCCTGGGAGTTATCCTTTTGGGGTCTCTTTCAGAAGGTGATTGGTGAATTCTTTCAATTTTCTATTCTCTGATTCTAGATTATCAGGACAGTTTTCTTGATGATTTCTTGGAAGATGATGTTTAAGTTCTTTTTTTGATCACAGCATTCAGGTAGTCCAATAATTCTTAAATGATCTCTCATAGATTTATTCTCCAGGTCAGTTGTTTTTCAAATGAGATATTTGAACATTTTCTTCTATTTTTTTCATCCTTATTTCTTTGTTACTTGATGTCTCATGGAGTCATTAGCTTCCATTTGCTCAATTCTAATTTTTTAAGACATGATTTTCTGGAGTGAGATTTTGTACCTCCTTTTCCTTTTGACTAATTCTACTTTGTAAAGACTTCTTTTCCTAATGATTTTTTGTACTTCACTTCCCAAAGGGCTAATTTTGTCTTTCAAAGAGTTTTTTCTTCAGTGCATTTTTGTAGAATTTTTTTTTCTATTTGGCCAATTCTGCTTTTTAAGAAGTTCTTCTCTTCTTTGGATTTTTGTGCTTCCTTTACCAATCAGCCTATTCTGTTTTTTAAGATATCAATTTCTTCTTTGGTATTTTTGTGTCTTCTTTACCAAACTGTTGACTCTTTTTTTTAAACCCTTACCTTCCATCTTGGAATCAATACTGCGTATTGGTTCCAAGGCAGAAGAGTGGTAAGGACGAGGCAATGGGGGTTAAGAGACTTGCCCAGGGTCACACAGCTGGGAATTGTCCGAGGTCAGATTTAAACCTAGGACCTCCCATCTCTAGGCCTGGATCTCAATCCACTGAGCTACCCAGCTGCCCCTCTGTGGACTCTTTTTTATGATTTTTCTGAATCACTTTCACTTCTTTCCCCAATTTTTCTTCTACCTCTTTTATTTGATTTAAAAAATCCTTTTTTGAGTTCCTCCATTATTTCTTTTTAGGCTTGAGAACAATTAATATTTTTTTGGAGTCTTTGGATATAGCAGTATTGACTTTGTTGTCTTCTTTTGAGTTTGAGTCTACCCTTTCACCAAAATAGTTTTTTTTGTTGAGTTTTTTGATGTTGTTTGCTCATTTTCCTGCCTTTTTCTTTTCTTTTAGTTAAAAAAACTCTTAAAGTTAAGCTCTGTAACCATGTCAAAGGGAACATTGTTCCAAGCTTTAGGTTCTTTGTGCAGCTGCCTTCAGAGATGGTACTGGGGATCTATCTGCTTTCAGTTCTTCCAAGGTGGTATGATATAAGGAGAGTTATGTTTAATACTCTCCCAGTCTGTGCTCTGGTCTATGAGTAATCCCAAGCACTCTTTTTCCCCTTGGAACTGTGACCAGGGTCCCCTGTGGCTGCAAGAGCTGGTGTCTGATGGTGTTCCTCCTCAACTTGTGACTGCATCCTAGGATTATTACCTGATTCTACTTATGGGCAATATGAAGAGTCCTGCACCAAGAACCAACAAAGGGATCCCTGCATTCTCCTTCTGAGCAATTGTCTGACCCTCCTTACCATCTGTAGCTAAGAGTTCCTGAAGCCTTGGCTGCTGCTTTGTTTGGGCCCAAGGTTTGTGGCCTGCTCTGGTGTTGCTGCATTCTGTCTCCACCCTGATTCACTAGATCCCTTGTGCTGGCCTTTTAAGTTGTTTTGGGCCGAAAAATTACTTCAACCTTATCTTTTTGGTGGGTTATGCTGCTCTAGGATTTGTTTTGAGGCATTATATCTTTGCTTTTTGGAGGATAATTTGCTTGAAATCAGATAGGTCTCTGTACCTTCTCTGCCATGTTGGCTCTTCCTGGACAAGCACTGTTTTTAAGGACAAAGAGGTGATCATTCTGTACTCTGTCCTGTTTTGATATTTCAAGTATTGTGTTCAATTCTGGATGCTGAAGTTTAAGAAGGGCACCAAAAAGTTGGAGTACATCCAGAAGAAGGTAATCAGGATAATGCAGATATATATTGTCCCATAATATGTGAGGATTATTTGAAAAGATCAGGTATGTTTGGTGTATAGAAGAGAAAATGCAGTGAGGAATGTGATAGTTGTGTATTTGAATGTCTGCCAGGTGGAAGAGAGATTAAATTTCACCACAAAAAAGTTTGGCCACAGAAGGAAGAAGCAAAATTATCGGTTGGATGTTCCAAAGAAGTCAATTTGGGCTTGATATCAGGAAAAACTTCCAAACATTTAGAGTTGTCCAAAAATGGAACAAGCTGCCTTGAGAAGTGATTAGATTCTCTTCAGGAAGAGATTTGATAATCATTCATTGGGTAAGTTCTAGTGAGGATTTTTTTAAAGGTATGTGTTGGACTGAGGCAGCATGGCACAATGGAAAGAACCATGACTCAAAAAATCAGAGAACCTGGGTCTGAATTTAGCCTCTGATAACTATTACTGTGTGATGCTGAGTAAGTTACCTTAACTTTCTTGGGCCTTAATTTCCTCAAGTGTGTCCTTTTGAGATCTAAGTTCCTTTCTAACTCTCAAGTTCTATGTTTCAGGAGAACAGAGGGTATTCTCTTCCCCCCCCCCCCCCCAGGGACTATTTGAAGCAAAAATTACTTATGTAGCTAAGTACTCTGTAGAATATCACATGGAGAAGATTGGCAAATCTCAACATGATTAGGACTCTGTCTTTCTGTATGAGAAGAATGAAAACAAAGCTTTGTTCTATGCATAATTCATCGCCATTCTGTAAATGTCAGGACTATGAGAAAAAAATAACTCAAATATTTTTTCCAGTTATTACTCATTGGCATCACTCACATTTTAACTACCAGGAGGCTATCACAGACCAAAGTAAAAAACTTTTTAACATGAAAAACATAATAAAGTTGTAAGTTGGTTCAATAACTCAGCCATACAACTAATATTTATTAACCATTTATCAATAAATCAGCCAACAAGCATTTATTACGTAGCTGTCAAGTGCCATTAGACTGTGAGTTCCTTGAGAGCAGGGACAGTTTTTTTTGTTTTGTTTTATTTTTTACCTTTTTGGGGATCCCCAGCACTTAGCAATATGCCTGGCACATAAATGCTTAATGAGTTCAAATCTAGCCTTAGCCACTTACTAGTGACATGAACCTGGACAAGTTGCTTAATTCTGTTTGCCTTTAGAAAAAATTAAAAGAAAGAAATGCTTATTGACTGACTGCCAGATACTCTACTAGGTATTAGGGTTCTTTATACTTTCTCTTCATCCTTCCATTTACATAATTTCTCTACATCTTTCCATTTACATAAATTTGTAACCTTGAAGGCATCCTTGAATTTTTACTCTTCCATCCCCCTCCAGGTCTTTATCATCTCACATCTGCTCTATTGCCATAGCTTCCCAATTGGTCTCCCTATCTCCGGTCCTTCCCCTTTTTTCAATCAACTTGATGTACAGTCGTCAAATTCACACTATCCATTAGGACATACTGCTTCTCATGATATATACAAAGTAGAACAAAAGTAATTTTGGGGTGTATGCATGTGTGGTGAGGAAGACATTAACAGCCTGGGAGAATCAGGAAAGTTCTTATGTAGGAGTTGATTCTTGAGCTGAGCTTTGAAGGAAGCTAATAATTCTAAGAGGCTCCATAGTAGAGGAAGTGGCTTGCACAAAAGCATGGTTAGAGATGGGAGATGGAGTATTGTGTGTGAAGGTCATCAAGTAGGCTGGTTTGGCTTGACCTTGGATTACATAAAGGGAAGTAAAGGGTAATAACTTTGGAAAGGTAAGTTGGGGCCAGATTCTGAAAGGCTTTAAAAGTCAAACAGGAACCCATTTTTGAATTAGAGGCAATGAAGAACCACTCAAGTTTTTGAACAAATAATGTAGCCATGTGTTTTAGAAATATCATTTTGTCTACAAGAAAGAACACTATCCATATCCAGAGGAAAAACTGTGGGAGCAGAAACATTGAAGAAAAAACAACTGCTTGATTACATGGGTCAAGGGGAATATGATTGGGGATGTAGACTCTAAGTGATCATATTAGTGCAAACATCAACAACATGATCAAGGACACATGTAAAACCCAGTGGAATTGTGCATCAATTACAGGAAGGGGTGGGGGGAGAGGAGGGAGGGAAAGAATATGATTCTTGTAACCAAGGAATAATGTTCTAAATTGACCAAAAAAAATTTTCAAAAAAAAAAAAAGAAAAGAAATATCACTTTGGCACTGTCCCTGTGCTTTTTTCCACCCCTCCCTTATTGGTTGTCACTCTTCTATAAATATATTTTCTTCCTCTATTAGATTGCCCCTTCTTGGGGGCAAGGAGTATTTCACTTTTGTATTTATATATCTCTAGTTCTGCACATTATTTGACACTTATTGTTTAATGATTTACTTTTTATTCATTCATTCATTGAGGCAGGAGGACTAATTAGGAATATACTTAAAAAAAAACCCTATTTCCTTCTTGGTCTCCAGGAAGCTAGCCCCTTCTGGCCTTGTTCCTGACTTATAGTCTTAAAAATCATATCCCTAAAATGGGTACCTTCATTCCAACTCTCCTCCCCAGGACTTTTAAAAAATCTCCCTTTTGTTTATTCTCTTCCTCCACTAGCATGTAAGCTCCTTCAGAGTAGAGACTATCTTTCTTTTTGCTTATATCTAAATCCTCAGTGCTTAGCACAGTGTTTGGAATATAGGAAGAGATTAATAAATGCTTGTTTCCTTCCTTCCTCTTTCTAGATCAGTTACTGACTGGGTTAGTGAAGAGAAAGGGATACATAGGAGAGGATGTAGTGGAGATTAAGTCAAGAAGATTTGGCAACCGATGAGATAAGAGATGATGAAAGATTAAAATGTTGAGATTGATTGAAATTATTGATTTGGGTAATTGGAAATATGATGGTGGAAAAGAAGCAATAAAAGGAGGAATTAATATGCAAGGCATTGTGTTAAATGATGTTGATGAAGACAGGCAGTGGGCAGTGAGGAGCAGTAATAGAAACAAGACCCCCATACTCTGAAATCTTGTATTTCTCACCAATTAGCACTAGTTAAACATGAATTGCAAGATCTGTGGTTTCAGCATTAATCAGGCATGAATTGCAGAATCTATATTGCTGACCAGTTACTCATTCTATATCATCAATCACTTGTACTGGATCTGTAATGTTCTATACTGCGCATCAGCTTTATGCCTGGTCTATATTATTAATTAAAATTCTTTCTTTTTTGAGAGGGAAAACGCAAGCAAAATGATATCGGTTTCTTATATATATGGAATCATGCAAAACTTTCCCATTTTAGCTATATTGAAAAAAAGAATGAGACAATTATACTTTAGTTTGTATTCAGAGTTCATCGACTCTCTCCCTCTGGAAGTGGATAGCATTTTTTATCATGATTCTTTTGGAATTGTGTCAGAATAGTCTATCAATCTGAATAGCCAAGTCTTTCATAGTTGATCATCATTACAACATTGTTGTTACTATGTACAGTGATTTGCTGGTTCTTCTCACTTCATTTTGCATCAGTCCATATAGATCTTGCTGCATTTTTTTTTCTGAAACCACCACCTTAGTAATTTCTTGAAACACAATAGTATTTCATCATAATCACATGCCACAACTTGTCCAATCACTCCCCAGTTGATGAGCGAGCATTCCCCACTGTTTCCAATTCTTTGCCACTACAAAAAGAGCTATTATAAATATTTTTGTACATATAGATCTTTTCTTTTTAAAAAATTATTTAATTGATTAATTTAGAGCATTTTCCCAGGATTACAAAAATCATGTTTTTTCCCTTCCCTCCCTCCAACCCCTTCCCATATCTGACACACAATTCCACTGGGTTTTACACGTGTCTTTGGTCAAGACCTATTTCCATATTATTGAGATTTGTACTAGGGTGATCATTTAGGGTTTATAACCCCAATCATATCCCCATTGACACATGTGATCAAGCAGTTGTTTTTCTTCTGTGTTTCTATTTCCACAGATTTTCCTCTGAATGTGGATAGCATTCTTTCTCATAAATCCTTTAGAAATGTCTTGGATCATTGCATTGCTGCTAGTAGAGAAGTCCATTACATTTGATTGTACCACAGTGTATCAGTCTCTGTGTACAATGTCTTCCTGGTTCTGCTCCTCTCACTCTGCATCAATTCCTGGAGGTCTTTCCAGTTCACATGGAATTCCTCCAGTTCATTGTATCTTTGAGCACAATAGTATTCCATCACCAACATATACCACAATTTGTTCAGCCATTCCCTAATTGAAGGGCATCCCCCCACTTTCCAATTTTTTTGCCACCACAAAGAGCGCAGCTATGAATATTCTTGTACAAGTTTTTTTCCCCTTATTATCTCTTTGGGGTACAAACCCAGCAGTGCTATGGCTGGATCAAAGGATAGGCAGTCTTTTAGCACCCTTTGGGCATAGTTCCAAATTAACCTCCAGAATGGTTGGATAGATTCACAACTCCACCAGCAATGCATTAATGTCCCAACTTTGCCACATCCCCTCCAACATTTATTACTTTCCTTTGCTGTCATGTTAGCCAATCTGCTAGGTGTGAGGTGGTACTTCAGAGTTGTTTTGATCTGCATTTCTCTGATTACAAGAGATTCAGAACATTTTTTTCATGTGTTTATTTATTTTTTAAAAAACCCTTACCTTCCATCTTGGAATCAATACTGTGTATTGGCTCCAAGTCAGAAGAGTGGTAAAGGGCTAGGCAATTGGGGTCAAGTGACTTGCCAAGGGTTACACAGCTAGGAAGTGTCTGAGGCCAGATTTGAACCTAGGACCTCCCTCTCTATGCCTGGTTCTCAATCCACTGGACCACCCACCTGCCCCTTTTCATGTTTTTATTGATAGTTTTGATTTCTTTATCCAAAAATTGCCTATTCATGTCCCTTGCCCATGTATCAATTGGGCAATGGCTTGATTTTTTGTACAATTTATTTAGCTCTTTATAAAGTTGAGTAATTAGGCCTTTGTCAAAGTTTTTTGTTATGAAGATCCCCCCCCCCCAATTTGTTGCTTTCCTTCTAATTTTAGTTGCATTGGTTTTGTTTGTACAAAACCTTTTTAATTTAATGTAATCAAAATTATTCATTTTACATTTTGTAATTTTTTTCTAACTCTTGCTTGGTTTTAAAATCTTTCCTTTCCCAAAGATCTGACAAGTATATTATTTTGTGTTCACCTAATTTACTTATAGTTTCCTTCTTTATATTCAAGTCATTCACCCATAATGAGCTTCTTATGTAGTTGATCTAAACCTAAACTCTCCCATACTGTCTTCCAATTTTCCCAGCAGTTTTTGACAAATAGCGGATTTTTGTCCCAAAAGCTGTGATCTTTGGGTTTATCATAGACTGTCTTGATGAGTTCACTTACTCTGAGTCCATTCCATTGATCCTTCCTTCTGTCTCTTAACCAGTACCATATTGTTTTGATGACCACTGCTTTATAGTATAGTTTGAGGTCTGGTACTGCTAGGCCACCTTCCTTCACATTTTTTTCAATATTTCCCTTGATATTCTTGTTTTTTTTTTCATTTTCTCCCTCCCCCCCACCCCCCCACCTATCCCATAGCTGACGTGCGATTCCACTGGGTATCACAAGTGTTCTTGATTCGAACCCATTTCCATGTTGTTGGTGTTTGCACCAGAGTGTTCATTTAGAGTTTCTCTGCAGTCATATCTCCTCAACCCCTGTAGTCTAGCAGTTGGTTTTCCTTGGTGTTTTTACTTCCACAGTTTGTCCTCTGCTTGTGGATAGTGTTTTTTTCTCCTAGATCCCTGCAGATTGTTCAGGGTCATTGCAATGACACTAATGGAGAAGTCCATTACATTCGATTGTACCACAGTGTGTCAGTCTCTGTGTACAATGTTGATATTCTTGAGTTTTTGTTCTTCCAAACGAACTTTGTTATAGTTTTTTTCTAATTCAGTAAAAAAGTTTCTTGGTAGTTTAATGGGTATGGCACTAAATAAGTAAATTGGTTTGGGTAGGATTGTCATTTTTATTATGTTAGCTCATCCTACCCATGAGCAATTGATGTTTTTCCAATTATTTAGATCTAGTTTTAATTGTGTGGATAGTGTCTTGTAGTTGTGTTCAAATAGTTCCTGTGTTTGTTCTGGCAGATAGATTCCTAAGTATTTTATATTGTCTCGGGTGATTTTAAATGGAATTTCTCTTTCTAACTTTTGCTGTTGAGATGTGTTGGAAATACATAGAAATGCTGATGATTTATGTGGGTTTATTTTGTATCCTGCAACTTTTCTAAAGTTGTTGATTATTTCCACTAGCTTCTTGGTGGATTCTCTAGGATTCTTTAAGTAGACCATCATATCATCTGCAAAGAGTGAAAGCTTGGTCTCCTCATTACCTATTTTAATACCTTCAATTTCTTTTTCTTCTCTAATAGCTACTGATAGTGTTTCTAGTACAATGTTAAATAATAGAGGTGATAATGGGTATCCTTGTTTAACTCCTGATCTTATTGGGAATGATTCTAATTTATCCCCATTGCAGATGGTACTTGCTTATGGTTTTAGATATATACTGTTTATTATTCTTAGGAAAGGCCCTTCTATTCCTATACTTTCTGGTGTTTTCAGTAGGAATGAGTGTTGTATTTTGTCAAAGGCATTTTCTGCAGCTATTGAGATAATCATGTGATTTTTGTTGGTTTGCTTGTTGATATAGTCTATTATGTGGATGGTTTTCCTAATATTAAACCATCCTTGCATTCCTGGTATAAATCCCACCTGATCATAATGAATGAGTCTCATGATCACTTACTGGAGTCTTTTTGCTAATATTCTATTTAAAATTTTTGCATCTATATTCATTAAGGAGATTGGTCTATAGTTTTCTTTCTCTTTTTTTGACCTGCCTGGCTTTGGAATCAGTACCATATTTGTGTTATAAAAGGCATTTGGTAGAACTCCTTCTGTGCAAATTATGTCAAATAGTTTGTATACTATTGGGATTAGTTGTTCTTTGAATGTTTGAATGTTCACTTGTGAATCTATCAGCCCTGGGGATTTTTTCTTAGGGAGTTCTTTGATGGCATGCTCAATTTCTTTTTCTAATATGGAGTTATTTAAGTATTATATTTCTTCTGTTAATTTAGGCAATTTATATTTTTGTAAATATTCATCCATATCACTTAGATTGCCACATTTATTGCCATATAATTGGGTAAAATAGTTTTAAATGATTTCCTTAATTTTCTCTTCATTAGAGGTGAGGTCTCCCTTTTCATCTTGGATACTGTTAATTTGGTTTTCTTCCTTTTTTTATTAGATTGACTAATACTTTATCTATTTTATTTGTTTTTTAAAGTACCAGCTTCTAGTCTTATTTATTAATTCAATAGTTCTTTCACTTTAGATTTTATTAATTTCTCCTTTAATTCTTAGGATCTCTAATTTTGTGTTCATCTGGGGATTTTTAATTTGTTCCCTTTCAAGTTTTTTGATTTGCATGCCCAATTTCTTTGACCTCTGCCCTCCCTATTTGTTAATATATGAACTCAAGGATATAAATTTTCCCGAGTACAGAGTCCCATAGATTTTGAAAGGATGTCTCACCTTTGGCATTTTCTTCAATGAAATTATTAATTGTTTCTATGATTTGTTCTTTAACCAGTTTTGGAGAATCATATTATTTAGTTTCTGATTAATTTTTGATTTGCTTCTCCATGTATCCTTACTACTTATTGCTTTTATTGCATTATGATCTGAAAAGGTTGCATTTATTATTTCTGCTTTTTTGCACTTGTTTGCCATGTTTTTATGCCCGAGTATATGGTCAATCTTTGTGAATGTACCATGTGCTGCAGAAAAGAAGGTGTATTCCTTTTTGTCCCTATTTATTTTTCTCCACATATCTATTAACTCTAATTTTCTAAGATTTCATTCACATCTCTTACTTCTTTCTTATTTATTTTTTGGTTTGATTTATCTAGATCTGATAGAGGAAGACCTGAGTCTCCCACTAGTATAGTTTTATTATCTATTTCATCTTTCAACTCCACTAGTTTCTCCTTTAGAAATCTGAATGCTATACCATTTGGTGCATACATATTGAGTACTGATATTTCCTCATTGTCTATACTGCCTTTTATCAGGATGTAATTACCTTCCCTATCTCTTTTGATCAGATCTGTTTTTACTTTGGCTTTGTCAGATATCATGATTGCAACTCCTGCCTTCTTTTTCTCAGTTGAGGCCCAATAGATCTTGCTCCAGACTTTGATCCTCATTCTGTGAGTGTCTATCTGTCTCATGTGTGTTTCTTGTAGGCAACATATGGTAGGATTTTGGTTTCTAATCCACTCTGCTATTTGCTTTTGTTTTATGGATGAGTTCATTCCATTAACATTCAGAGTTATGATAACCACCTCTGTATTCCCCAACATTTTGATAACCTCTCTAAGTTCTGCCCTTTCTTCTTTTGCTATATCTTTTTAAACCAGTGGTTAGCTTTTAATCAGCCCCACCAATCCCCACCCTTATTATACTTCCTTTTCCACCCGCTCCCTTTTTGTTCCTTTCTTCTTATTTTTTTAGTGTCTATTAGTTTCCTCCTCCCTCTTTCCCTCTTTTTTTGTACTCCCCCCTTAGTTTTTCCCTTCTCACTTTCCCTGTAGGGTAAGATGGAATTCTATATCCCAATGGATCTAGATGCTCTTCCCTCTCAGAATTGATTTCACTGAGAGTAAGGTTTAATTTTTTCCTATAGGTCCTTTCTATTTACTTCATAGTAGTGCATCCTATAACTCTTTGGGCATAGTTCTAAATTGTCCTCCAGAATGGTTGGACGAGTTCACAATTTCACCAACAGTTTATTAGTGAACCTATTTTTCCCCATCCCCTCTACCATTTTTAATTTCTCATAGGTGTGAGGTGGTACTCAGAGTTGTTTTAAGTTGACTATCTCTAATCAATAGTGATTCAGACCATTTTTCCATATGACTATAATTAGCTTTGATTTCTTTTTCTAAAAACTCTTTGTTTATATCCTTTGACCATTTATCAAATGGGGAATGGCTCTTATTTTTATAAATTTGACTTAGTTCCCTATATATTTGAGATCTTTATCAGAGAAACTTACTGGAAAATGTTTTGATATTCAGTATTTATGTTTTAGCAAAATGTAGTTTCCTTGATTGTCTCTTTTAATTATATCTATGTTTGCTTTTGCTTTATCTGAGATCTTGATTGTAACCCCAGCATTTTTTACTTCAGCTCAAGTTTTAATTCTCTGCGTGTTTTCCTCTTTCAAGTGTGCCTCTTATATTGTTGGATTCTGGTTTCTAACCTGTTCTGCTATCTGCTTCCAATTTATGGGTGAATTCATTCCATTCATATTCACAATTATGATTACTGTGCATTTTCCTTCATCTGATTTTCTTTTATTTATCCTTCTCTTTCTTTTTATTCTATCCTTCCTCAATATGTTTGCTTCTGATACTTCTTTCTTAATCCACTTTCTCTTTTATCACCCTCCCCTATATCTCTTAATCCTTTACCCTCTTATTGCCCTGTTGGGTAAAATAGACTTTTATACCCAACTATGTGTGTATGTATCTATGTGCATATGTATTCTTTCCTTGAGGTTTCCATGAGGTTCAAGAACTGCTTAAAACCTCTTTCTATTTCCCCTTCCACATAAAATTTCTTCCTTGTGTAACTCTTTTATATGAGAAAATTTTCTCCATTTTACCTCTCCCTTCTCCCTTCTCCTAGTGCATCCCTCTTTCTTGACCATTCTTTATTTTTTGGAAATCATCCCAACATAATCGACTCATACTCATGCCTTTCATTGATGTAGATTTCTTCTAACTGTACTAATAAAGTTATTAGGAATTGTATATATCATTTCCCTATATAGGAATGTAAACAGTTTTTCATGCTTACCTTTTTATGTTTCTCTTAAGTCTTCTACTTGAAAGATTTTTTATTCAACTCTGGTCCTTTCATCAAGAATACCTGAAAGTCCTCTATTTCATTAAATGCCACCCCCCCAAATATTATACTCAGTTTTTCTAGGTAAGTAATTTCTGGTTGTAATCTTAGGCCCTTTGCCTTCTGGAACATCATATTCAAAGCCCTCTGCTCCTTTAACACGAGAGCTGCTATATCTTGAGTGATCCTGATAGCTCTGGGCACCTTCTTTCAATGGAGGTTTGGGGAAGACCTCTTTCTCTGCCCTCCAATCAGGAAGGAGGAAGGGTCCTAGGGAAGATGACATTGATGAGGAATGAATACCAAGGCTGATGTTATCTTGCAGGATGAGGAAGAGGGAGAGAAATAGATTTGGTTTTGTCACTGTGGGGAGTAAAATAGAAGATCAGAAAGATGAGAGTAAAATAATTACTTACTAGCAGTGATGAGTAACAGCAAAGAAAACTATTTTCACATATGATGGTGAAATAGTTTTTTTTTTTTACCTAGAGAAGTTACTTCATTAATGGGGAGGAGCTCTCAGTTAAGAAGCTTTTCCATCATAGATTGGCATCTTCTCTAAAATTCATAGTTTCAGAATGGTTGGGGGTAGGGAGGGGACTCAAAGTGGTATGATAGAGTCCAAAACCTGGAGTCAGAAAAAGCTGGGTTCAAATCCCACTCTGATACTGACTAGCTATGTAACCATGGGAAGGTCACAACCACTAATACTCACTTTCTTAATTGGTAAAATGAGAGGCTTGGATTAGATGGCTTCTAATGTCTATCCTAGATTTTATGATTCATGATTTGCTCAGGCTCATATATATATATATATATATAGCTAGAATATGACAGACTTGAACCCAGCTCTTCCTTACATTAGGGCCAGCTCTTTGGCAAGTATTGCCTCATTGTTTCCTCACCTGGAAGCTCCTTATATCAATAAAATCATAGGTTGAGCCCTTATCCTTGTTATGTGCAAACCATTGTACTGGGAGCTATTACTATATTGCAAAACTTGTCCCATTACAGTAAGTAATGTGCCCCTTCTCCTTAAAGCCTATGGTGATAAAAGAGAAGATGAAGCAGTATAGCATAGTTATAGAGACATTTGATTGGAGTTGAGAACTGGATTTTGCTACTGAATAGCTGCAGGACCTTGGACAGGTGACTTCCTGTCTCTGGGACCTAGTTTCCTATCTTTAAAATGATGAGACATACAAGGTGTACTATAAGATCATTCTAGCTCCGATAGCCTAAGGAATTAGAAAAACAAGCAAAAGCTAGGAACTTTTGGAAGAACAAAATAAAAAAGACTAAGAATAGAGAGGCAATAGAGAGGAAGGCACAAATACTCAGGATGGTTAAGAATATGTGTTTTGGTGCCTCTGCCAAATATAATTTTCAAGGATGTGATCTTTGGCTAAAGATCTCATGTAGTCATTGGATACCAGTCTACTTCTGGATTTTCTTTTTTTCTTAGCTCTTGGTTGATGTTTAGTCTTGAAGGTTTTTTTTTTCCTTAAAGACTTCTGCTGCACCCTGAATTTCCCAGGGACCATCTGGAAGGCATTGAGAGAAGATTAAGGCCACTAATACTGGAAATATAATTGGTATCTTAATGATCTTGTGCTTATAACCTAATCCAAACTTGAAATTCACAGTTTTCTAGAAATAATTCCTTTGAAGAAACACTGAATGTGCATGAGTGCATGTGTGTATGTGTGCGTATGTGTATATATATATATATATATATTTTTTTTTTTTTTTTGGATAAGACTTGGTCTCCAAACCCTGGTTCTTGGTTCCCAGCATAGATATAAGAACTGACTGCACCAGAAGCTGTGAAGAATGTGTAAAGGGCTTGTTGCTTATCCAGTGATGTACATAAAGTACTCATAACAGAGAGGGAATATATAAATGTGAATTATAATTATGAGATTATTTCAGGGAACCCTTGCCTTTAACTCTTCTAAAAGTTTTGAAAGTATATGTTTGGATTTAAACACTCCTTTGTTTGAATGGAAGAACTTGGCCCTGATTAGGCCACATCTATGGTATTCAGATCTGAGCTAAACATTTTAGGAAGGATATTGATAAGTTGGAACATGTCTAGAGGAGAGTGATCAGGACAAGGAGGGACTGGAGGCCATGCCATAGGATCAGTTGAAGTATTGATGGATGCTTAACCTGGGGAAGAGAAGACTAGGAGAAGGGGAGGAAGATGCAATAGTCTTCAAGTACTTGAAGCACTATCATATAGAAGGGGGATTAGATATTCCCTTTGGCTTCAGAGGGCAAGACTAAGAGCTTTAAATGGAAGCTATGGATAGGCAGACTTCAGCTCAACATAGGGAAAGCTTCCTACTGATGAGAGTCATCCAAAAATGAGATGGACTGACTCAGAAGGTACTGACTTCCTCCTCCTTAGAGGTCTTCAAGCAGAAACTCCATTGCCACTTTTCAGAGATATTGTGGAGGGGATTCTTATTTAGAGATTGATTAAGCATTCTGAGGTCCCTTCCAACTCTGATGAAACTAAAAACTCCCCATCCCTTGTGCTTTGTTCTCTGGAATGCTAGTTCCATAGGTTACTAACTAATCTTCATCTTAAATCTTGTCCTTTATCCCACTTTCCATCTTTTACTCATCCAGCAGCCTCCCTGGCCACCCTTTCACTCATACCTCCTCCCTTCTGAATCTCTACATTCAGGCTTCTAACCTCATCCTTCAACAAAAACTGCTCTCTCCAAAGTTACTGATGAACTCTTAATTGTCAGATCTAATGATCTTTTCTCAGTCCTCATTCTTCTTGACCTCTTTGCAGTCTTTGATGATGATGATCACCTTCTTCTCCTTAATACTCTTGTCTCCATTTTTGTGACTCTGCACATTCTCCTCTTTCCTGCCTGACTTTTCCTTCTCAGTTTCATTTGCTGTGTCTTCATGCAGATCATATCCACTAAATTGTCGATTTTTTTTGTTCTGGGCTCCCCTTCTCTTTGTTCCTTGTATTATCCCACTTAGTGATCTCATCAGTTACCCTAAATTCAGCTATTATGTCTATGCAGTTGATTCTCAGGTTTATTTGTCCTTCCCTAACCTCTCTGGTGACCTCTGCATTCACAGTTTCAACTGTTTATTGGACATCTTGAGCTGGATGTTCCATAGACATCTAAAAGACACCATATCACCAAACTGAACTAATCATTCTTCCAAACCTTCCCCTCCTTTCCTAACTTTTCTGTTACTGTGGAGGGCATCACTATCCTCCCTCTTCCTCAGACTCACAACCTTGGTGTCATTGGTGACTGCTGACTCTCTCATCCTTCTTGCACAATCAATTGCCAAGTCCTATTGCTTGTGCCTTCTCGACATCCTTCATCTTTACCCTCTTTTCTCCTCTGATCCTTCCACTGCTGTGGTGCAGGTTCTCATCCCTTCTTGTCTGGACCATTACAATAACCTTCTGAATAATAACCATCAATATAATTTTCAAAACACAAATCTGAATATGAAGGTTCTCAGGAGAAACAAATCTTTCAAGAGCTGTTATGTAGAGAATGAGTTAAACCATTTGGCCCCAGAGGATAGAAACAGGAACACCTGAGTTACTAAAAGATAAATTTAGGTTTGATGTCAGGAAAAATATTTCTAACAATTAGAGCTGTTCAAAAGTGGAATGGACATCCTGGAGAGGTGGTAGGTTCCCTCTCCTTGGAGATTCCTTTTATGTAAAGAGTTGGGCTAGATGCCCACTGAAGTGCCTTCCAACTCTTAAATCTAGTGATTCTATGTCAGTTTCCCCCTACTCAACAAACTCTAGTTACTCCACATTTCCTCTTGGATCATCATCCCTGCATCATAGGATGATAAGATATAGAGCTGACATAAACTTTTTTTTTGTGTTGTTGGACTATTTTTCTGTGTCTGAATCTTTGTGACCCTATTTGGTCTTTTCTTGACAAAGATATTGAAGTGGTTTGCCATTTTCTTCTCCAGTTCTTTTAATAGATGACGAAACTGAGATAAACCCAAGATCACACACACTTCTGCTAAGTGTCTGAGGCTGGATTTGAATTCATAAAGATGAGTCTTCTTGATTCCAAACCCCATGCCCTCTCCACTATACCACCTAGCTGCCTTAGCTGGGATGGATTTTAGAGATCATTTAATCTATCTCCCTTCATTTTATAGTTTTATGTTTCCTGACATTGATTAATTTCTATACTAGCATATAGTTTGGTATTGCCAGTCCCCTCGTTCATTTACCAGCTTCCCAGGGCTCCCCTCATTTCATTGTTTTTACTTTACTTTCCTGATTATCCAGTAGAGGTGATACTTGCTGAATAGACATTTGATAGGAAATACTTTTCAATTTCTTGGGTGAATTACTAATCCCTCATAGTCTCAGTTGCCTGTAAAAAGGGGATTAGATCCATCCATAGGAGTTCTTTGAAGTCCCTTCAAGCTCTGAGGTTCTGTGCTCCTCTGAATTCAAAACATCTGTAGCTGAATTAAACCATGAAGATTTTGTAAACAGGCCAATTCTGACTTTTTGCCCCACCTCAAGTGGGAAAACTGGGTTTCCAGGGATGTAATTCCTTATTGCAAATGATATTCCAGAGTGAGAGAGACTTTTGGGCTATGTTGACTTTGGACACTCTTCAAATTATACCACCCACAGGTGATGGCCTAATTTGGCCCTGGCAAATGTAGAGTCATAGGAACAAGAATGGAATCCTGGTTTTGTTACTTACTGCTTGTGTGACCACAGGCAAGTCAATTCATCTCTCTGTGGCTGACTTTCCTCATCTGTCAAATCACAGGATTGGATCAGAAGACTTCTAAGGCCCCTTCTAACTCCAAATCTGTGAGCCTATTCCAATTATGAGGTGTGAAGTCCAAGTAAGGAAGAAACGGTGCTCATTAAGCCTGGCAGGAGCCCCTTTCCTCCCTGGATTTTAGTTTTATGCTTTAGCTTCTTAGGATCACAGATCTTAAGGAAATAGGATCAGGCAGGAGCTTGACAATCCCTCTAAGACTAGCTAACTAGCCCTTCCATTTTGCATAGGAGGAAATTGAGATCCAAGTTTGTACAGGTAGTCACCATCAGAAGTTGGACTTCTTCTGACTCTAGAACCAATGTTCTTTCCAGAGCACTATACTGCCTTTATTCTCTTTACTTCCAAGAGCCTTTAGTGTAGGTTTGGAGGAAGTAGAATGACTTGCCTTTGCAAAACCAAGTGAAAAGAACATTGAATTTAAAATCTAAAATATCAGAGTTCAAATTCTGATTCTGTTGCTCACTATCTGGGCAGGTTTGAGGAGTTTGTAACTTTGTCTCTGGGTCTCCAAAGGTCTGGGTCTCACACAGCCCTTCTGGGTGGGCCCAACCTGATTAAAATGTAATTGGGAAAAGCTTAACAAAATAAAAAGATAATATAAAATAGATAGTATTAATTTGTGGTTTTCTAAATCCTTCTGTAGGAGTTGTAGAGATCCATTTCTCTTGAGTTTGGTATCACTGGATTAGGTGATTTCTAAGGTCCTTTTATGCTCTAGATCATAGGTTGATGGAGAATTATAAGATTTAGGGCTGGATCCCTAAAGAGCATATGATAAAACAGGCATAGGTGAAAGTGCTGAATTCGAAGTCAGAAGACCAGTGTTCAAATATTGATTCTTATTCTTACTACTTATATGACCACAGGCAAGTCATTTACCTCTCTGGGCAAGAGAGAATGATTCTAGATGACCTTTTAAGTCTCTTCTAGGTCTTAATCTATGCTATTCTGTCTAGAAATCTATATAGGGGAGATGTTGATGTCTGGAGTAATTTGCCCAACCTCACACCATAGCAGAAGCAGTATTTGGACCAAAGCTCTCACACCAAATCTGGCTTTCTTGCTGTCCCCAGATGCTGCCTTTTGGACCAAGGAAGCTTAGTCAGACCCATTCTGCAGAAACATGCCCTAATCAAGGACAATATTTCTTGTTGCAGATTTGTGCATAGATGTAAACTTCTTCCTCTGGCCATGTGTTTGCATACGAATAATATACTAAAGGTGATAGGTTCTTGAAAAAGGAAACAGAAATCTTCAGAACCAACTAGAAAATAGCCCCAAGCAAACCCAAAGAACATCATGCCCCATCATGCCCTGTCCCCAACCTAAGCATATGTAAAACCTATCTTGAGGTTCACAGAAAACACACCAGGATTGTTGTTGAAACAACATTTATTGTAGCTCAGTGTCAAAATATTTTATACAAAAATATGCCACTGTTTGTACCAAACAGTTATAAAATTCAGTTCTACATGCAAGGAAGGTGTGCAAATCATTTACACAGAAGTACTCCGCTCACACAATAGTGTTAAGGAGGAGGCATAGTACATGGTTGGTCTAACCCCACACTTCTTTGTATAATTTTCAATTCCTCTAAAAGTTTTCTGATTCTACATTGTCTTTGCATTGGAGAAAAGTTGTCTATGCTTAGGATGTGTGCTGCAAGAAACATTATCTTTCAAGAAGACTGGTTGGCACTCTGGGGGAAAAATAATGTTATCTGTCAAAGGATTCCCAAGTATAGAGGAATGATATTAGTTAGCCCTCCCTTTAGAAAACTTGCATGCCACACAGGGAACAAAAAGGGTCCTGATCTCATCTAGGCCACTCAGGACCTTGGGGTGGTGGATCCCAAGGCAGTCTAGGGATCAAAAGCCAAAAAAAGGGCAAAATATCCTTCAATTGGCAGTCTCAGGTATAAGCTGGATTTTGAAAACTTTCCCTAACTGTTCTTCACTTCTGTTTTCAAAGTGAGAAAACACTTTCAAGGGACCTAGGCAACCAAGCACTTCCAAGATGCTACCTGAGATGTGAGAACAAATAAGTTCCAAGAAGTTGTTTCTCTTTAATGAAAAATATGATGAGGTGAGTAACCTAGAGATCAGACTTAAAATCAAGATGAAGTTCCCAGGATCTTAGAGCTGGTAGCTATTTGGAAGGAAAGGAAGGACTGATAAATCTAGCAATGGTTAGTTAGTTTAGGAAGAAAAATACACTTGGGAATCATAGCCTTGGGAAGTTAGCTTGCCTTGTAACAGGCTTTGCAAATGAACTGAAAGAATTAAGGGGAAAAAAGCATTGCTATATTTTACAGCAAATTGTGCTGGGGTAAGGCTAGAGGGACCCATTCAAAACATAAAAGCACTTAGGAGAGCATAGCTGAAGATCCATTTAGACCTCTTATTAAGAAAAGGTGACAAACATCTGGAAAGTGTTTGTAGAAGAAATAAGCTGGAGTTTACTAGCTTCTCTTTGCCTTTCCTTTTAAAAGCAGGTTTATTTAAGAAAATAAAATATAGGCTACGGAAAGTTTACCAATGTGTTTCCGTTAATTTTTGTTAAAGACAACGGAATTAGAAGATGAGCAATCTTATGCATTCTGAGCAGTTCTGTGGAGTATTTAAAGACAGTCTCTGTGGGCAAAAAGCTGGAGTGGAGGGATTTGTTCCCTGTTGCAGATTCTTCAAAAGAGAAATCAACAGCAGAAGATAGGATACACAGCAATGATGTGGTGCATAAAAAAAATATCACACATAAAAAAGGCCATTTGCACAAAGCAAAGACATCATCTCTCTAAAGCCTGGCAGAAAAATACAAATTCTGGTGCACATTTTAAAAGAGACATAGTTATATTGAAACCACTAAAAATTACATGTTATTGAACAAAATCTACCTTGAAACGAATGATTTATATCATTGTAAATCATCACCCCATCTTTCCTTGACAAATTAAACACATATTTTCTTACATGTTAGAAAAAAAAGGAACACACAAAGGAGTTCTTAACTTGCAAACTCTCTGTGTGAAATACTCCCAATGAATCTACAAAGTCAAGAACTATAGTAATAACACAAATAATCACTGGATTACTTCATGAGCACAAGCAAGAAACAAACAAAAAAAGAAAAACCATCCTTGTTTTAGGATAGTTTTACTCTGTAAACTAAATCTATTGAAAAGATCAGCCTTCCATGCCAAGCTACCTCAATAGAACTAATCCTCATCAGACAGGAATCATATTAACAACCAGTCCTAGGAAGACCGGCGGAGACTTCCTAGTTTTGCTGAACAATTATTACCTTGTGCTTCTTGGGTCTGTTCAGTTTCTCCTAATGCTGTACCAGGATATTCCTATGGAATGATGCATTTGCTTAAAACCAGAATGGTGTTGTGAAACTATCCTATAAAAAGGTAAGTTTGGACATAGTCTAGCTTGTTTGAAAATCTCCTTCCATGCTACAGTATATGTCACTGGGCAGATCTCTCAAAGATAAAGTCCCAGCCTCCTCAAAGGTAGCCCTCCTCCACATGGCAGCCCAGCAGAAGAGAAGGAATAATGGAGTCAGATAATTCACTCCAGGAGTCCCATCTCTTGCTCTTGCTAGAGAGGAGGGTTCTGGCCAAATGATTTAATTTCCGAACCTCAGTTTTCCCATCTGCAAAATGAGGAGAAGGATTCTTGTAATACCTTTCTCATAGAGCTGTTTTGAAGAAATGACTTTGCAAACATATTTGCCACTAATAAAAATAAACATTTACTTTATGTTTTAAGGCTTACAAAGTCCTTTCCTTACAATGCCCTTGTGTGAGGTAGGTATTATTATTGCTTACAACTTTGGATTTGACCACACTGTGCTAGATCTGTTAATGGGCTCACAGCATCTCAGCCACCTTTCCCCAATAGCCTGAGTTGGGTACAGGGCTCTATTAAATTGAGTATCATGCAGGTGTTTGAGTGGGGAAGAGGGCTGCAGCAGAGGCGTGTGCCATTCCCTCCTTTACTCCTTTCTTGGATAGAAAGCTTCCAAAGCTTCTAAGCCAGAAGATCTCAAATATTAAACATTTTTTAAAACTAAAAGTTACTCTTTGATGCATTTGCAAAAATGGAAAAAATATATTTTTAATACTGTCAACTCACAGAATCTCAGATCAGGAAGGGACCTTGGAGGTCAATTAGTTCAACCAGTCCTTGGAGCATTAATTTCATAGGTGATCTCTGATGAAGAGCCATTAGCCTTTCTGTGAATCCCTTCAGAGATGGGTTCCATCATCTCAGGAGGCAGCCCATTCTACTGATAGCTCCAATTGTTAGGAAATCCTAATTCAAAGGGAGCTGAAATCTACCTTTGTACTTCTGGAGAAAATGAATTGTGTTCATCTTACTTTTGTGTGGTGGTGTTCAGGCCAGCAGTCATGGGGGATTTAACACATTTGTTTTTTAAACCCTTAGCTTCCATCTTAGAATCAATACTATGTATTGGTTCCAAGGCAGAAGAGTGGTAAGAGCTAGGCCATGGGAGTTAAATGACTTGCCCACGGTCACCCAGCTGGGAGGTATATGAGGCCAGATTTGAACCTAGGACCTCCTGATTCTAAATCCACTGAGCTACCCAGCTGCCCCCTTAACACATTTTTGATTAAGCTGAATTTGCCAACACACACTTTGAATTCTTGTATTCATGCTTCTCTCCCCTGATATCCTACCCCTAGAACAGGAATCTTAAAATGCCACTTTTATCTCCCACTTCCCCTTCACCAACAACCTACCATTCCTTTGCCTGCTCCTTTCCCATCAGAACACTGCCTGGTTTCTTCTCTTTGCTTTTACAATCCAACCCTATGACTCTTCCATTTCCCATTTCTGTGAGCCTTTTTCTAGGATGACCAAATGAGTCAGAGAGGAAGACGCTTAACTAAATTTTGCAAATATCTCAGACTCAATTCTGAAATTTCTCCCGTGAGTTTAAACATAGATTGAAATCCCCAGTCACTTCAGAGTTTGCCATATGAGTTTGCCCATAGCACAATCTTTGAAGTGAGTTGGTTTTAAAGACAGTAGAGGAGGCAGCATGGAGTGGTGAAATGAGCATTGGATTTGGAATTGGAAGACCTGGATTCAAATCTTAGCTCTATCACTAATTACTTATGTGACTTCAGGCAAATCACTTTTCTCAAAGACTCAATTTTTTTCTTCTGTAAATTGAGCAGGTCTCTCTCCTCGATCTCAATCCTATGATTCTATGAGAGATCCAACTGCTGACAGGAGCAATGCATCAGAGTATTTTTGCTGTTCGCAAATTAACAGGGAATTTAGAAATTCCACCCATTTCCTAGAATTAACCAAGGAGAGGTTGTACAGATGGGAAAAGGAAGGAGAGGAAAGGATACCTCAACCTAAACATACACATCCAATTTGTGAAACACACTGCAACAGACCATTTTCTTCAAGGAACCTGAGAAAGCTAAAGGCAGCATTGAGCTAAAGGAGTCTAGGTACAAATATTTCAAATGGTAGAAGGAAATGCACATATATCATTTTACAACCCAATGGTACTTGGCTCATGTATTACTGTGGAGGAAGGGTAAAGAAGCAGAATATCCATTACCCTTTTGCTATACATCTCATTACTATACCTCTCTATTTTTTTCATACATCTAGACTACAACTAGTATTCTACCTCCAAAGGACAAATTGTCCAGTAACATAAATGCCAAATCCAAACTGTTATTTCTCATTTTTTTTTGCTAGTCATACAAGATGGTGTTTGCATTTGCAAAAATGCAAATGTAATGGCAAATGGCTAGAGTACAAAGAGTTTCTGTTGAAAAGCAAGATCTTATAAAAAGTAAACACACACACACCAAGAAGCCCAATAATTGACTATTAATGTCCAAAAATTGACTAATAACTTGCAAAAATTAACTCATGAATTTCTGAGATTCCTCATTAGTCACTGGATACCCACCAATGATTGCCTTTCAAAAATCCAGCACTGAGAAACATTTCATATGAATTCTGGGTTTGATATGGTACAATATTTTTTCTCCACCTTTTCCCAACTTTTTCTAATGATCCTCCTTAATGTCAACGCCTTTCCTCTCCAACTTATCCTGTATACATCTTGTTTGTACAAAGCTGTTTACTTGTTGTCTTCCCCATTAGACTGTGGGCTCCTTTGCCTTTCTTTGTTGCCCCAGTACTTAACTGGGCACATTATGGGCACTTAATAAATGTTTACTGATTGATAAAGTTATAGACTTCGTTGGAGTCTGACTTAGAAATCACTAGGCTGGGTTGACCAAAAATTCATGTTTGACAAATAGAAAAGAAGTTTGATTTAATGATCATAAGAGTAATAAAGATAATAAGAGTAAGGGGACTGGTAATATACTGAGTCAGTCCACAAATATTTGGGTCTTGCTCAGGAAGGCCACGGGGACAAACTCAGCTCATCAACTGAACTATGCTGTTTTATGAAGGTACTTGGGACAGAAGAAGATTGTACCCTGAAGACAAACAAGAATAAGTCAATATCTAGACATGGGTTATTACTGGACCCTCTTAACTGTTTTTAGACTCAGTTTCTTCAGTAATTCTCCAGTTTCTACAGCTGGGCTGCAGAGGTGGATTTCTGTCCTATTATTCTCTTCACTGTGAGTGGGATGAAAAAAATATCATTTTGAACCTAGTATTTTAGGTTTCCCATTCAAAAGGCAACTCTGAAGACTACCCTATTCCTATAGATAAGTGAGCTCAAAATAAGAAAAACTTTGTGGTCAATATTTTCTCCTTTTACTCACTTGGAAAGTGGTTAAAAAGAAACAATGAAAATTTACAACATGCACTTGAGAACTTGGTGTGTGTGTGTGTGTGTGTGTGTGTGTGTGTGTGTGTTGAAAAAGCATTTTATGATATCAGAGGTAGAAAATGGTGTGGTGTATTTCACGTTGCAGGATATGGCCTTTTATACAATATAGGCTTAAGAAGTTCAGATCTGTTACATGGGTTTTTCCATTGCTTTAAGACAATGACGGTTAATAACAATAACAACAACAAAGAACCACAAGCTGAACTAGAAAACCAAAACATTGACTTTTTTCATCTGGATATGTTGTTTCTTCCCAGACTTCCATCTTGTAAACAGGTCAAGGTTGTTCTATTGTGAAATCAACTTTGCAGCTTTCCCAATCTTTGGAAATCAGATAGGGGTTTCAGAGCATGTAAGGCAGATTCACTGTGATTTCTGAAATATAGCATTGATGCTCCTATAGCCTCATTGGCTAATCATTAAAAAAAGTTTATTTACAGTCTGACTGTGCTTCCACACTAGTTCTATTAAGAAAGTTCATGTTCCTAAATGGCCAGTCATCAATTTCATCTTTCTCTTCCACGGTCCTCTCATTTACTCAACTCAGGAATTTCAAAACAACATAAAAATGTACACTATTTACAATAGAAGTGTCCAAATTGGGTATTCCAAAGCCATCCTAAGAGAACTGGACATTCTCAAGGCTGTCCCACTTGAGGGCTCAGAACTTGAACAAGTTGATGAAGTCCTGGGGTGACAGAGAGATGGAGCAGCTCTCTGGATTATTGGCTGTACATGGATGATCGGTTCCCTGCAAAAAGAATATGGAAGTTAAGGTTGGGTTTTCAGAGGCATCTCTTCCCTTCTTTGCATCATAAAGCTTTGCTAATGTAGGAATAACTGCCCTGCCATGGCAGAATGCCATGTGGGCCTGGAAAAAAACAAAGAACTACAAAGAAAGCACCAAATCCAGTTAATAGTATATCAGCCTTGGAACCAGGAAGAATTCAAATCTATCTCTGATAAATATTAGACCTATAATCATAGGCAAGTCACTTAAACCCTCAGTGCCCTATGCAAGTCTTACTCCAGACTAGATTCTTAGAGAGATGTATGGGGCTTTCTGGCCACTGATGCTTGTTTTTCCAGGTCTGTGTGTCAGAGTTGTTGCACAGCTGCATTGGTAGAGGGAGTTTCCATAACTGGGAGTTTCCTACGATAAAAAAACTACAGGTCTAGACACCCTCTCCCCTGGCTCCCCCCAAAAAATAAAAATAAGAAAGGAAGAAAAAGAAAAAGAAAGAAAGAAGTAAAGTATATGTGTATTATTACTTCTGGGGATGAGAAAGCATAAATCTTGCACTGGGAAAGATCTCCTTCATTAATACACAATAGAGAAGGAACTCTATGGGGACATTACTAAGGGTTCCTGATTTTCTCCTTCCAAGGACCAAAAGTAGTAAATGTTAAAAAAAAAGAAAGTCCCTAATTAGTGTGAATAAGGAATCCTCTAAAGTGGCTGCATATTTTTTTTGGGCTGGTACCAATGTACATATTTTACACAATCAACTTGAAACAGTACAACTTTAAATATATGGACTACTTCAGGGAATTCCTTATTTGTGCTGTTAAGCTCTACTCTACCTGTGTGACTTTATTCCCTCACCATTACATTTCAGGTCATAGCAAAAGTCAAAAAACCTTAGTTTTCTGTTAAGCGTTAAGACTAAAAATATTATTTGCACAGCCTCCAAGACACACATTTCCTGGGCCTCTAATTTTTCAACTCACCTTCCAAGAAAGGATGTGGCAATGTTTGCAGAGTTGCAGGGTGTCTCCATATTGCTCTTTCCTTGGGTAACATCGCACAAGCTTAAAATACATCTTCTTCCAATCCAGTTGTCCTTTATCAGATAAAATCAATCGCTTTCGAATCTAAAATTAAAGTAGTTATGGTGGAGTCAGTAGAAGCCTGGGATTATGGTTTGGGGGATTCTGGAAATGCTTTTTCCAGCTTTCCTATACCACCCCCCAATTCACCCAGAGAAAAGACATCTCAAAACCAAAAGACTTCCTCCTTCAGGCTGCATCTAACAGACTGTAACAGGGAAAAATTGATTAAAAAAAAGCTCTAGACTGTGCAGGGAAGGCAAGTGGGAATGGGGTAGGAGGGGTCCAGAAATCATGCCACGTACATTTTTTTGCATGGCATGATTCCTGGTCCTCACCCCATCCCACAGTGCTTTAAAGTTTGCAAATGGCTTTATATGATCTCATTTAAGCCTTAAGACAGTTCTGTGAAATCAGTGCAATAGGTCTTATTATTGCTTTTTTATAGATGAAGAGACAGATTTGGAGAAGCAACTTGTGTAAGGTCACACATGCAGGTAAGTATGAGAGGCAGGACCTGAACCTAATTGGTGTTGTTCTTCCACAAGAAAAGTAGCAGAGATGGTGGCAGTGCAGGGTGAGTGGGGATGAGAGTTGTATTTGAAGGGCTATTATACCAAAGATGGAGAAAATTTGTTTTGTTTAGTTCTAGAAAACAGAAGAACAATGAGTAGTGGGGCAGCTAGGAAGTCTAGTGGATAGAGAGCCAGGCCTAGAGATGGTTCATATCTGGTGTCAGACACTTCCTAGTTGTGTGTCCTTGGGCAAGTCACTTAACCCCAATTGCCTAGCTCTCGCCATTCTTCTGTTTTAGAATTGATAATAAGATTGAAGGTAAAGGTTAAAAAAAACCCCAACAAAAACCCAAACCCCAATGGGTAGAAGTTATTAGAGAGGCAGATTTCCACTCAGAGAAAGGAATAGGTGGATTAGGCAGCCTCTCTACTCAAGAGCTGGAATGGACTTATCATTAAGTTCAATCATTGGTTCTGTAAGGGGAAACCCTCCGGACTTGTTGGTCTCGAAGGTTTCTTCCAGCTTTGAGATGGTACTCTAGGAGAGTCCAAACGGGGAGGGAAACAACTTTGGGCACTGTGCAGGTGGACCTGAGAGAATACATTTATGGAATTTTGGAGGGGAGGTGATGATGAGGGAGAAGAAAACCCGCCATTCCATTACCTGTCGCTCTGTGAAATGATATTGGCAGAGTTTCTTCCATAGCAACCGGTCTTCACTTAGCAGGTGTAGATCGGGAGCCACCTGGCCCAGGCTGACCAGGTCCCTTCCATCTGTTAGCCTCTGCATTATATTCAGTTGTAAACACAAAGGTAGGTCGGTGAAGGTGAGGCCTTTGAAGGCAGGCTGGAACCACGGGAGATTGAGTGACATGGAGAAAGAAGGGAGAACAAAAAGAAAACCAAATGAGAGATAAACTCATTACTTGGCCACTAACCCCCCTCTACACTCAAGCTGGTTTATCCTACTGAGAAGGAATCAAAAATTCTCTTCCTTCTTAAATGCTTAAAATTGGCCCCAGCTGTGGAGGCCAAGCAAGACTTGTACAGACCACCGTGAACTGATTAATGCCGGTGACGTTTTCCTCAATTTGGTAAAAGCTGCCCTTTGTGTTCTTGAGATGTGTTACATATTTTGGAAAGCACTCGCTGGGAGAAGGACAGGGCATCTGAGAACGTCTTAAAAGGGTGGCCTGGATTTGGGGTATTCCATAGGTTTTTTAGTTCCTCCATATATAATGCTATCCATTGCTTAAGAGTGATAGATCTGAAAAAATCTGCCACAACTATGTGGTATGGTGGGTAGCCTTTCGGACCTGGGAGTCGGGTGACCTGGGTACAAGACCTGCCCTACTATTCATTAATTATTTGACTTGGTCAAGTGCTAAGACTTAGATTCTCTCATTTGCAAAACAGAAATAAACCTATACTACCTTATCTCACAAGGCTTTTAAAGGCAATAGGTTCATAATTGGCCTCAGAATTAGAACATGGATTTAAGTGACCCCATCCCCTCCAATAACACATTGCTGTAGGAATGTGGGCAAATCACTTCATTAACTCCTCAGTATGGTGGGCGATTTTCTGAGAATATAAGCGTCAGAGCAGAGGGATCACCAGGGATCTCCAGATACCAGAGAAATCACAAGTTTGGATAAAAAAAAATCCAGCTAGATTTCTCCCTCTTTCTCTATAGAAATAAGCCATTAGGTGGATGGATTTGGAATCAGGAAAAAATGAGTTCAAATCCTGCCTCAAAAGACTTGCTGGCCGTGTGACCCTAGGTAAGTTAATTAACCCATTTAAGTTTCTTCATCTGTGAAATAGGGATAATCATACTAGCATATACCTCTTATGGTTGTTGTAAGGTTCAAATGGGATAATGTGTTAAAGTGCAAATCTGAATAAATGTTGACTTGATGATGGTAATGGTAGTGATGATGATGATGATGATGGTGATATGACTTGTCCAAGGTCACATAGGAATTAATTGGCAGAACCAAGGACTTGAATCTAGGTTCTGTGACTTCATACCAGTTTTTTCCTATGGTAACCATTGCTTTCTAACAACTCAAAAGCTCTTCTGAGACTGTATTATCTATGCTTTGGGCTTCCTTGTCCAGACTGATGCCCGGCACACAGAAGGCATATAACTAGTGTTTATAGATTGACTGGATGATCTGTTTCCCCTCCCCCTGGGGGAGAACATTTAGTTGTTTACCACATTAAGGTCTTTGCTGGCCTGAACAAGGCCCTCAACCCAATTGTCATTTATTATCCGCAAGGGATTGAATGAGCTCATGAAACCATCCTGGGATTTTTTTTTAATTTCCAGTGAGTTTCAAGGTACTTGCTTTTTTTTAAAAAATAAAACCCATTAGTAATTATGACATTCACTCCTGTTAGTAAGAGAGCATAGCAGGCAGGCAGAATGGGTTTTTTCAAACATGGCCTTTTAATCAAATTTTTGCCTTAATTCCTTGAAAAGATCTGCCTCTTTATCAGTGGTTAATAACTCACATGCTCATCTTCTTTTTCTGAATTTAAACACACACCAAGAAAAACAAGAACCACTCTTTTCCTTTTCCAAGGCAGCACTTCCATGTGGGCCTTCACAATGTCATTCTCTCAGTGGCAGTATGTGGAAATATGGGGCAGAACCCTGCCCTGCTACACACATCCTAAGTGCCTTGGATCTGTTCTTCCAGAAAACAAGAGCAACAAGCCCTCTTGTCCTTGTCTTTCCTTTATCCTTCTAATGATCACTTATTTCAGTCAATCAAAATTGACTCTATAGGATTCAATTTGAAAGTTTTCCTGGCATATAAATCTGTGTGTGTGTGTGTGTGTGTGTGTGTGTGTGTGTGTGTGTGTGTGTGTGTTGGGGAAGAGCAGAGTTAAAGGACAGACAGAAAGCCAAGGATGCTAACAGAACACTGGCCAAGCTACAGATGCCATCTGAGCATTTCTTCTAATATCTTCCTTCACAAGGGCACTCCTACAATAAGCCTGGCTCTTCCAGTCAGTTTCAGAATGAGGTAAGGAGTACTTTCCTCTCTCCTCAGCATCACTGTGAGCTTGGAAGCTGTGGAGATGCAAGCTGGGTGGAGTTGTTATCTCAAAGCAATTTATTTCAGAGCCCTGGAGGAGTACATGGAAGGAGAACCATTAGGAGCTTGGGTTCAGATCTCTAGGATCATGGGCACTGTGGATATTGTGGAAAGCTCACAGGATAATAGAAGGTCAAGAAATGATATGAATTTGAATCCCAGATCTGACATACTAGTTTGTATGATGTTGAGCAAGTCACTCAATTTCTTTTGAGCTTTGTTTTCCTCCTCTGTAAAATGGGCATGATAGTTTTCATTCCCTATCTTTTTGGATTTGGGAAGGAACAAGCTTTTAGGATTTTGGAAGGAACAAGTTTTGCAAGCCTTCAAGTATAAGAGAATTACATTATTAGTATCCACTGTAGAAGGAAATGGCAACCTTCCTAGTAACTTTGGCAAGAAAACCCCATGGATACTTATGGTCCATGGGGTCACAAAGAATCGGGCATGATTAAGCAACTGAACAACAACAGATTATTAGAATTGCAGCCTGGGAACTGAAAGGGAAGTTAGAGACTGAGACCCAGAAAGGGTAAGGGATTTGCCCGAGTCAGGTAGCATGTGGAAGAGCTGCCACTTGAAATGAGATCCTCTTATTACAAACCAGGTGCTCTTTCCATAGTTTATTAACTTTTCCATGGTTAGTATTAATAATGAGTTAGGGCTATTATTATTCACATTAATGATTAAAGACATTTGGAGCTAGGAAGGACTTCAAAGTCCCTTAGTAGGCAAAGAGTTGACCATTCCCGAGTCTTTTATTACTTCATCCGGAGCTTTAATAAACCTCACACAGTCATATAATATCACCAGGGAATTCTAGAATCCTCAAGCAGGCACCCACACTACTTATATACTTGAGAAAGGAAGAATGGAAAAATAAAAAAGGCAATTCACACAAACTTAAGGAAACCCCCAAAGACCTTTCAGTGAATTAATAGTTAAGATAACTAAGACAAATGCTTTTTAAAAAAAAAATTATTTGAATAGCTTCCATTCTCCACTTTACTTGGTGATAGAATTACTTTTTTCTTTCAGGGATTCAGAAATTAAGGCTCAGAGATACTGTGACAAGATAAAAGGAATAACAAATATATGCTATTTTGAATTCTCTACACAGCTACTTTAGTGATCAGCTGTTATTTCTATAACAATTATTTGCTGAGACACAGGAAGTTTCTTCACACCATCTCTGGCCAATATGAGCTGGAAAAACTCCATTTTCTTTGGTCCAGGAAACTCCTACAAGCAATCTTATTCCAATGAATAGCACACTATTTCAAACAAAGAAGATGCCAATGTAAATCTTTTGTTTGTTTGTTTGTTTTGGTTCAAACTTGTGTTTCCATTTGGGTAGGATGGAAATCTTTATATGTGAAAATCAGCAACTTCTAATGTATAGTCTTAAAGAAATGCCTGGGGCATTGAGAGGTTAAGTGATCTAACTAAAGTCACACAGAGGCAGGCAGGACTTGAACCCATGTCTTCTTGAGACCAATGTTGATCCTCCACTTTATCACACTGAATCCACTGATTTCTTTTTTTTGACACCACTTCCTAGCAATTAATCATCTTGGCAGTGGGTGACATCTTAGACTTAAGTCTTATTTTTTAAAACTGCTGGCATCTCAATATATGCAAAAATAGAGTTTTTTACCCTCTACTGGAAAAGCATGTTTTATAACCAAAAAAAGAGGAAAAAAAGCTTTTTTTCCCCCAAAACTAACCAACACATTAACCAAATTTGACATTATATATTATGTTCTATACCCAAAAGTTTTATCTTAAAATAAAAAATGAACCCAGAGATGTGGACTGAGTTTCCCTGTATCCTCTTTGATCTATATTTATGTCCAAACTTTGGGTTGAAAGGTTCTTTTGTCTTTGTGACAAATACATAGAATCGTAATTTCCAGGTCAGTACCAGCCCCAAACCATGCTTTAGGGAAAAGTCCATAGCTCTAATATACTGAAAATATCTTGAAGCTAAGAACGATATTTTCATTTGAGAAGGGACAGGAAAAAGTGAAGACATCTTCAATTCCTTCTCAAGGATTTCTCTGATTACAAACTTGGGAGAAATTTCAATTTTCTCTTCGGCTTCTCTTGCCCTTACCCTTAGATCCTCCACTCCTCCCTTTCCTAGCTCTCCTCCCTAGCCCATTCTACCTGAGAAGAGTTTTGGCTGTTTTCTTTTTCTTGTTGAGAGTCCAGTTAATGCACTGAGTCATAACAGTGGAGATCCTGCCATAGCCAGAGGCTTCTGAAGCTCTAGGGTCCCCCCTTCCCCTACCCCAACCCCCTACCCCTTACCCCCAGCCCAGACTGTGCTCAGGCATTCTGGTATAGGAACCACAACAGCCCTTTCCCCAAACCTTAGCCTTCCTGCTCACCCTGGTGATTTGGATGTTGTTCAGCTGCTGCTGCCAGTGTAGAATGGTCTCCATTCGGTACACCCACATGTTAATGTTCCCAACCAGAACAGACTTGCCTACCCTCTGGACCAGAGTACACAAGGATGTGTAGAGAGTCTGCAGCAACTCTCTAATCAATCTGATATTTTGTTGGTCTTCAAGGACTTGGGAGAAAAAAAAATAAAGAAAAAAATTATTACTTATTTAGTGTTTTTTACTTCTTCTTTTCTATATTTTGCACGTCCCTTGAGTTTTTATTTTTTCAAAACTCTCTGCTTTCAGGCAATTAATAACCAACAAGGATTTATGAAGTGCATTATAGACCAGGTATTTTGTTAAGTGTTGGGGATTTAAAGAGTCCTGATGTCAAGGAAGTTACATTAAAAACTGGAGAGGCTGCTCACCAGCTAAGACTGTGTTATATACGCTGGCAATGAGAACAGCCTGGACCAAGGTTTTCATAGGGGAAGGAGATGGTTCATTTTATCCCCATGGAACAGAACAAGAGAAACATATTAGAACACTTAATGAATTGGGTCCTGATATATTCCATACAATAACAGTACTTAGAGATTTTCAGTGATGCTATTATTTTTTCTATCCATCTGTAAAAGTAATTGGTTGGTGTCCTTCTCATGCCTTTAAAAACTGATATGTGCATACATATGCATACACATATAACAATGCATCGATGCACGTGTGCACAAATATATGTTAAAATAAATTTACCTTTCAGCACAACTTTTTCCAAAATGTTCATGAAGTTCTTTTGGGCGATGCCACTCAAGGAAGTGAGCTGTGATTTTGCTATCAGTTCCAACAGCTGTGGATAAAAATAGAAGTTGCCAGGCTTAGAATACAGAGGTGTTTTTTTTCTTTCCTCCTCTAATCTGTGCTTTGAGTCATGTGACACAGCACAGATCCACATTGACGGCTAAAGAGATAAATGGCAGGCAGGGCCAGCCCCAGTGAGAAGCAGATGCTCAAAATAAAAAGATAAATGGGAGCAATTAAAAATCCATAGCAGAGGAAGTGGGCTGAGGAATTTGATGCTTTTCTTTGAAAATATAAGGAATTTTGGCTTAAATCAGGACCACCCCATCCCATTTGCCCTCCTTTTGTTGCTCCCCATGAAGCTCATGTCTTTTGAAAAGAGACAAGCTTGCTGTGACCTGCTACTAATGCTTTACTTCTCCATAATCACCTCCCAAGTAGCAAAAGAAACAGATTTAAATTCTGCTTTTTTCTCTTTGTCCCATCCCTACTTTTGTAAAGAACTGGCAGTGAACCTTAAAATATTCAAAATAAGAACAGAGGAAGATGACTGGTGAGAATCAAGGTTCCAGGATAACCGGCCCCAAATAACCAAATGGATTGTATATTCCTTATATAATTTGAATCATTATGGAGCCTTTTAGAGTTCACCAAAATAGTCATACTTTCCCAATGGAATCTGAGTAGAATTACATTTGGGGTTAGCAGAATAAAAGGAACTAATGAAAATTTTCCTGCCCCCAAGTCTGAGGAAGCTCTTGTCACTGAGTCTGAAAGAGGAGGAAGAGGGCTATGAAAGAAATTTTTATATAATTTTGTGAGCTGGAATGAACTTTAGAGATCAGTTAGCTCAATCCCTGTAATTTTTTTCTTGCAGATAAGGGAAGGAAGTACTGAAGGAATTTAAGCAACTTGCCCAAGGTCACATAAGAAATTATTGGCAAAAGCAGTACTCATACCCAGTTTTCCTCTTATTTCCTTGTTGGCTACTCTTTTAACTAGCTCATGCTGTCTCCCTAATTTTTGCAGCATCTGATTCACCTAAAATAAGGGTTTTTAAATTTTTTGGTATCCTGGACCCCTTTGGCAGTTTTGTGAAGCTTAATAGACTCCTCAGAATCATGTATTTAAATGCATAAAAGAAAACATGCAGGATAACAAAGGAAGCCAATTAGATTGAAACTGAAAGTAATAAAAATTTTTGCGTGTAAATATGTATATGTATAAAGTTCATAGGCCTAAGCTTAAGAACCTTTGGTCTAGATCACCACTTGAGTTATGGGTTTTGCACGCAACAAAGAATGACTAGCATGCATAAACACTGAATTTGTTCATGAACTTGTACTGTGAGCTCATAGCAAAGAAACTTATTTCTGTTACTTGCCTATTTTGCTCAACACACTTCCCCAGGCATGTGACTGTCAATTGGGGAGCTGGAGTGGTTAAAAGTGACCAATCAACTCTTCCATTTATTGGCTTGCCAACACCCTGGACCAGAAAGCTGATGTTCTATTAATATCCTGCACCTCATATGACCCTCGAAAAGTAAGATGAAAGAAAACAAAAACCTAGATCATTGCTCAGGAGGGCAGGCTGCCTTGTACTGTGACTCATCATTAAGGGGAAAAAACCCCAACACCCAACACCAAGAAGGATTCAGACTGAGACGCCCATCCCAGGTCTAAGGTCCAAAGTAACCACCAGGCACTTCACACTAACAGGGTTATTTTAAATCTTGTCTAAAATGCTCCAAATCACAAGGTGTAGAGGTGAATGTGGTGTGAGGGTATGGGGACTGTGCAACTGAGGAAGAAGAAGGCTTTTGGCATGAGAAGTTGCTTTGAAAGAAGAAATGTAAAATATTTGGTAGCTAAAGAACTGACTGACCAATCAAAATATAACCTAGTTGAGGCAGGGCCTTAGGATTTAGGACTGGAAAAGACTTTAGAGATCATCTAGTCCAACCTCTTCATTTTATTGATAAGGATACTGAGGCTCGGACAGCTTTAAGTGATTTACCCAAGATCACACAGGTTGTGTGAAAGTCCATTTGTCCATCCGTCCATCCATCCATCCATCCATCCATCCATCCATCCATCCATCCATTTATTCAGTTACTCACTCATTCAACATTTATTAAGCAGCTCCTCTTTACAACTTGCAAAACCTGGGTCTTCTGCCTTAATCCAGTGCCCTTTTCATGGAAACAAGTTTTTTTGCTGGATATTTTGTTTATCCTTTTATTTCTTACCTAATATGACATTGCATATAGTTTTTTTAATAAATACTTATAGCATGAATCAATAATGGGTAGAAATCATAAGTGGAAGATTTTGGTTCAATATGAAGAATGATCTTAATAACGGAATAGATAGTGATTCCTCTGTCACTGGAGGTATTCAAACAAAGACTAGATGACTTATCTAGGATACTGAATAGGGGGTTCATGCATCAGGTAGAGGATTTAAATTAGATGACCTTTAATGCTACTTTAAACTCTAGGGTTTTAGGATTTGCCCAGCTCTGTATTTTAATCTTTAACCATTTCTATGCAAATTCATTTTTTCCTTTCTGATTTTCAGTTTTCCAACCTCCAAAATAGGGATATTAGTACAGAAGCCAAAATATGTATAAATTTAAACACACATATACACAACTGATAAACTTTGATGGTTTAAAGTGAAAATCACATGGCTAATGATTAGGAATACCAGAGTTATCAGCTTGCTGTTTCATTTTGAACACTGATAGCCCCCTGTAATGATGTTTTACCTATTCATGGAGCCAATGATTCCCCTGAGGAGGTTTCTGTCGCCCTATTTACAGATCATCATGCTGACAATGATAATGATGACAGTAAGGTCTTATTGGCCTGGAAGAATTTTTCCCTACTATAAAGTATGAATATATTTAGGACCGTCTGCCAGCATCTTTAATTTGGAGGTTTATGCTCTAACAAAACTGAATGATCCCTTTTGGCATTTGCCAGACCCTATATGTGAGGATAGCCTCAGCAGCCTCCTTCCAATTAGGCTTCAGCAGAGTTTTTCTGGTTTTGAAGAGGACCATTGAGAAAACCTCCACTAAAGCCCTACCCCAGGGTCCCTTTGTGGCATGGAGGTGACCCTGGATTCTCAAAGGCAATGCCAAGGGAGCTCAAGTTCTGGCAAGTCCTACCAGGCTCTAAGGCTCCCTTCCAGCACCAGCCTGGGGATGAGCTCTGTTTCTGCCATCTGAGAAGCTCAGCACCGCAAAGTTCAGGACAGGCTCATTACCAGACGGCTGCTTCTCGGATGATCTCTCTCTTTTTTTTTCCCTTTCATTAGAGGCTTAGAGGGAGAGGAGTGGGGAACAACTCAGGAAGAATTCTGATTAAGCTGTGAATGATCAGTGATGTGCATTATTAGAGCTTGTGCTCAGGCTGATGAAATCCTGGATGTTTCAAAAAAATGAAGTGAGTGGAGGGAAACTAGCATGAATATGATTCAGGTCTGGCATAGTTGCTATTTTCCTTCACCATCACTGTCAAGAATATTATAGATTTATAGAGAATCATAGGCTCTTTAGAACTAGAAGTGAGGTGGTACAGTAGAGAGAATGCTAACCTAGAAGTGAAGATCAGAGTTCAAATTGAGCCTCAGATATGTCTTTTTTAAAACCTTATCTTCTTTCTTAGAACTGATACTAAATATTGGTTCCAAGGCAGAAGAGCAGGAATTAAGTGATTTGCTCAGAGTCTCCCCACTAAGAAGTGTTTGAGGCCAGAACTGGACCCAGATCCTTCCATCTCCAGGTCTCGCTCTCTATCCACTGAGCCACCTAGCTGCCCCCTCCCAGACACATTCTAGCTGGATGAACCTGGACAAGTCATTGAACTCCTTGACTCAGTTTCCCTCATCATCAAAATGAGGATACCAATATCATCTCTCTTATGGGGCTGTCATGAGGTCTGAATGAGATAATAAATGGTAAATGCTTTGCAAACTCAAAAGTGTTTACAATCTAAAAAGTGTTTACAATCTAAATATAAGTATGGTACATATATAGATACAAATGTATATATAATTATTACTAATGTATATATAATTATTACTATTAGAGAACTGGGCTTGTATACTGGCTCTCTGCTGCATATGATCGGGGTGCCCTTTGGCAGGTTATTGAAGCTCTGTGTCCTAGTGTCCTCATTAGTAAAATAAAGGGTGAGGGAACCTGCATTTGAAGTGCTGGAAATTCTGGGCAAACTCTAAGGTTCCTCTGCAGTGATAAATTCTGCAAGCTGAGTTCCTTGAGTGATGACTCGATGATACTCAAGCTGGTTCAATCCCCTTCCTCGTTTTACAGATGTGGAACCAGTCTGCCATGAAGCTTGCCACAACACATCCTAAAGTTATGACAATCTACAGCCCATCAACATGGAATTTGATAGGATGAAATAAGGGTCATGCCTTTTCCCTTTCATGATCCAGCATCAAATTCCCTTCTGAAAATAGTCAGGACGCTAATGATATATCCACACTTTCAGGAAAAACAAAGTCTTGAAAGCTTATACCAACACTATGTTGTGAATAGCGACCACTGGGATATCAGATTCCATGGCATAACGGGGCAACAGGTGCAGGGGACTTGGTCTGCCCATTGGTGTTATTGGCCTGGGCACACATGTGCTCCTCTTAAATGTCTGTTGAATGAATGAAGGAAGGAGAAAGGGAAAGTTGGAAGGAAAGGATGAACGGTGATTGTGAGTACCTTTTAAAAAATGCCAAATGAGGAGTGGTTAGATAGCACAGTGGATAGAGAGCCAGGATTAGATTTGGGAGGACCTGGGTGCAAATCTTCCTAGCTTCATGAAATCAATTTCTTATTCCTTACTTTAGAATTGATACTTAGTATTTTGATACTTAATATTGGTTTTTAGACAGAAGGTAAAGGTCTTTAAAAATGATGCATGAGAGGGAAAATAAATCTAGGTTTCTGATTACTTTAGATAATCTACTTTGATTCTTCTTTTTTTTTTAATCCTTACTTTCTGTCTTAGTAAGAATTCTAAGATAGAAGGGCAAGGGCTAGGCAAACCGGAGTTAAGTGACTTGTCTAGGGTCACACATTAAGGAAGTGCTCCTTAGAGGGGACTTTGGGTCTTTCCTGGCTGGGAGGATCTGACCTGAGTTTATGTTTCCTTAGCACTAGTTTCAGGATCATTTCCATGCCAATGAGGCATCAGAGGAGGTGTTTAGTAGAGGCTATAAAAATATATATTTTTTTACTTTCTGCCTTAGAATCAGTACTATTGGTCCCAAGGCAGAAGATTGGTAAAGGCAATTAGGATTAAGTGACTTGCTTAGGGTCACACAGCTAGGAAGTGTCTGAATCCAGACTTGAACCCAGGGCTTCCCATCTCTGGGCCTGGCTCTCAATCCACTGAGCCACCCAGCTGCCTCTAAAAAAATGAAAAAAACAAACAAACAACTTACCTTCTGTCTTAGTATCAGGATTTAAAAATTAAAAAAAAACATTTTAAAAGAATTTAAAAATATCTAAGATAGAACAGATGACAAGGGCTAGGTAACTGGGGCTAAATAACGTGCTCAGGGTCACACAGCTAGGAAGTCTGAGGCTGGTTTTGAACCCAGGTCCCTTTGATTCTGGGTCTTGTATTCTATCCACTGTGCTACAGAGGTGACCTTGTAGGTTTTAAAATTAAGAAAGAAAGTGTGTGGCCAGAAAGCAGCCTTCATGAAACTATTTCATGGGCAAGAGCTGGTTGGTTCCACCTTCCTATATATCCATAGGCCAGCAAGAGTATTTTATTGAGGACCAGCTCTGAAATGAGATGTGATTTTCATTTTATCTCCATATAACTCTGGCTGAGTAAGTGCCTGAACACACAGAGTGAATGTTAATTTGTATACATTTGCTTACCTAGGTGATTTACTATCAGAAACTGTATCTATCTTACTTCCTCCCCTCCTAGTCAGGGTAAAGGAGAACAAAGGAGAATTTGTCATGTAAGGAGTAAGGAGAATTTACTGGTGAGGATTGAACAATTACTCTGAAGGCAAAACCAAATAAAACAAACATTTTCTATGCAATACATTTTAGTAATTATTTATATACTTAATTATATCCATGGGGGAAGGAGAAAGGAGGGAGAAAGGAAGGAAAGGGCAATAAAAGGAGAATGAGGGAGAATGTGGAAAAAAGAGAAGGGAGCTAATTGGAGAAGAAAGGAGATGAAAGGAAGGCAGGAAAGAAGGAAGGAAAGGAGGAAAGAAGGGAAGGAAGGGAAGAAGAAAGGAGGTTAGAAAATTGGAAGAAAGGAGAGAGATTTGGGAAGAAGGAAAGAAGAGAAAGAAGAAAGTATAGAACTAGAGTGAGGGAGAAATGAAGGGGGAGAAGGGAGAAAAGGGAAAAGAAAGAAGTGAAGATACGAAGCAGAAGGAAGGGGAAGGAGAAAAGGATGAAGATAGGGGTGGAAGGAAAGAGAGAAAGAAGGAAAGAGAGAAAATGTGGAAGGAAGAAGAGAGGGTATGATCACAACTCCTGAATTCTATGTGGCTATTACCACCTTTCCTTATTGTATATATACATTGTAATGAGAAATGACTAGTTTTTCCCCCCCAGCAAGATAAATGCTTCTGAGAAACAGGATGAAGGAATGGGAGTCACTACAAATTACAACCATATCCTGCCCTTGAGCCTCTGCTGTTGCTACTGCTCTGCCATTGGAGATTTGTCACAAATCTCAGCAAGGAGACCACCAGGATTTATATACCTTCCAAGATGAATGGGTAGGAATGAGATCTTCAGAAATTAATCGGTGTGTCCACATTTAGGCACATTAGTCTTTTTGTGTGTTGGAATATTATATCTGGAAGGATGTGTTAGAAGTAATGTAGTTGGGGCAGGTAGTTGGCTCATTGAATTGAGAACCAGGTTTGGAGTCAGGAGGTCCTGGGTTCAAAGTTGGCCTCAGACACTATTGCCTAGCCCTGCCCTTCTGCCTTAGAATTTTTACTAAGATAGAGAAAGTTTCAAAAATAAATAAAATGAATTAAAAAATAAGCAGGGTAGTGTAACTCCTTTGTTTTATAAATGAAGAAAGAGGCCAAAGGACATAAAGAAAGCTGGGTAAGGTCACACAGCGGGTGTGGAATATCCTTTAAAAGAATTTCATGATAGCCTCCTTTAGCATTGTTCCACCAATTCATGGAGCCACTTGGTGCTCTTGCATGGCCATGCTTGGACCTAGTTAGTTGTTACTCAAAGGCATGACAAATTCAGGTAGGAAAAGCAGACCCAAATCTAGAGAGTACAACAGTAGATATATGTGTGTGTGTACACACACACACACACACACACACACACACACACATATCTTTGAAACAACCATGGAAAGACTTACAGGATCTTAGGGGGAAGTGGAGGGCAGGGGCACAAGCATTTATTAAGTACCTACAACAGGCCAGTCACCTTGCTAAATGCTTTACAAATATGATCTCAGAGGGGTTTCTAGGTAGGATAGAGCAGCAGGCCTGGAGTTGGGAGAATTTGGGTTCAAATCTGACCTCAGACTCTTCCTAGCTATGTGATCCTGGGCAAGTCACTTAATCCCAATTGCCTAGTCCTTACTGCTCTCCTATTTTAGAATCCAGACTTAGCATTGATTCTAAATCAAAAGGTATATATATATAATTATATATATAGTAATTATATATAATAAAATATATAATATTTTTATATTTTATATTTATATATTTATATAATTTATATATAGAAATATAATTTATAATAACTATAAATAAATAAATATATAAATATAAATATAATTTATATATAATATATAATAAAATAAAATAAATAATAAATAATAAAAATAATAAAAACACAAAACAAGGGGGCATCTGAGTAGCTCAGTGGATTGAGAGCCAGTTCCAGAGAAGGAAGGTTCTGGGTTCAAATCTGGCCTCAGACACTTCCCAGCTGTGTGACCCTGGGCAAGTCCCTTAACCGCCATTGCCTAGCCCTTACCACTCTTCTGCCTTGGAACCAATACCTAGTATTGATTCTAAGATGGAAGGTAAGGGTTTCAAAAGAAAACAAAACAAGTACCTCATTTGAGCCTCACAACAACCCTGGGAGGTAGTTGCTATTATTATCCTCATTTTACAGTCAAGGAAGCTGAGGCAGGAGGAGGATAAATAACTTGTTTTGGGTCACAGAACTAGTAAATGTCTGAGGTCAGATATGAACTCTGGTCCTTCTGACTCCAGGCCTAGTGCTCTATCACCTATATATCACCTAGCTGGTCTGATAGAGCTAGAAAGAACTTTAAGATCATTTAGTTCAATCTTTCCATTTTGCAAATGGGGAAAATTATGCTCACAGGGGAAGTAAGTTTCCCAAGGTCACAACCCAGGAAGTGGTACTCACTTGAACCCTAGGCTGTCCAATAGTAACTCTAGAGCAGTTTCCCCAGTATGTTCTATGCATAAGACATATTGTTAGGAACTGGAAGAGATTCATTCCCAAATTCCCCTTACGTGACAATGAGATTTTTCTAGCCTCCGTTGCGCATGTGGCTGATTCAAGAACATTTCATAATGATATCAAGCCCTGACATCATCCCAGCTTTACTGCATGTAATTTCTCACATTTCTGCCTTTTCTGTTAATACCAGTGTTAAACACCCTTAAGAAGTCTTTGTCTTCTAACAAAAATAACACCCCAGCTTTATTTTGCTCTGTTCTCCTTCCATCAGACTCTGTTCTTTCAAAACCCTTATTTACTCAATGGATGACAAATTAAAACCGTGGAAAGTTCTGGGCTGATGCTGAGCCCGAACACTGACAGGTTGGATGAGAATCACTTTCAACCACGTTAATAATCTCAGGGCATGTCAAGATTGGGTAAATATTATTTGCAAGTAAAATATTCCTTTGACTTTCTTTCTTTCTTTCTTTTTGAAAGAACAGTCAAGTCTAGAAGAATTAATTGTACTTTCAACATAGCCAAAGTTAACCCTGGCCCCTTTGATTCGTCCTGAGGGCTGCTACAGATGAAAACACATTTCTATCCTTCCAATAGCAACCTAGTTTCTGGTCAAATAAAGCAAATCTCATCTCCTACAGTTGGTTTTCAAGGCCTTCTATAATTCCATTAACTTAACTTAATTCCAATTCTATTCAATAGACAGTTATTAAGCACCAATACCCTGTAGAACATTGTGCTAGATACTGGGAAAGAATCAAAGTTTAGATGAGACAAATTTCCTGCCTTCCTTAAGCTTACGGTCTAGGAGAATGGAAAACAATATGTAGAAATGCAAAATAACAAAAGATACATAAACAAAATATTATATAAGTTGGGGGAGAATGAGTTGACCCCAATGCAGCAATGAGGGAAGGCTTTTTGGAGGCATATTCTTCCCATACACAATAGAAAAGGACTGAAAACCTATAGGACCACACTCAAGTGAAGGGAGAAGGGCACTAAGAATTGGCATAAGTGCCCAATTCATTTGAGGTCATTCTAGGGTGAGTACCTGCCTCAGGGTGGCAAAATGTCCAAGGAGGCCATCATCTACCCAAAACTTGGCCTGCAAATGGCTTTAATTGAAGGCATCAGTTTTAAATTTTGGATCACAGGACCAGATTTCAGCAATTCACTTGCCAAACCACTGGTCAATTTAAGCTAAAACATTTCTTGTTTTGAGAAATGCATTCTTAGGAGGAAGAATGCGGCAACTTGTTGGAAGAATTAAAAAAAAAAAGAAAATGAGGGTGGCAATTTAGGGAAAAAAAACCCAACCCAAGAATATGCAGTGGTTATAGCTCTCACACAGAAGGCTCGGCTGCAGAGCACTGGTGGGAAGGCATCAATATGCTTCCCTGCTTGTCTGCCTTGATCCATCAGTACCTTTGGATGGGAATGAGCCTGTGCAAAAGCCTCCAAGAACTTGGATGGTTGCAGATACAGCTGTAAAACAGTAGCCTCATTCTCATTCCACAGGGAACAATGGGTGGGGCAGCGTGGTGATTTGGGTCAAAAAACCCAGACCCCACAGGCCTGTAAAGTCTGCTAATGGGTGTGTGCATTCCATGATCCTTGCATTATCCCCACTGTTCCTCCTCGAAGCCCTTTTTTAATGCCTCCCTGGGCATGGAGGTGACCCTGGGTGCTCAGAGACTATGCCAGAGAAACACAAGCTCTGGCAGTTTCTATCAAGCTGGAAGGGCTTCAAGTTTAGGCCTGGCAAAGGGCTCTGCATCTGGTGTCCAAGGACTAGCCCAACTAAATCCAGAGGCTCATCATCACAGGATTGGCCACTAGGCAATCTTTTTTTTTTTTTTGGCCACAGTAACTTCTGAAACCACCCATTAAACCATGAAGGGTTTGGAATCTGTTTCAATGGAGCAAAGACCCACGGTGAAGAAAAGACAGAATTTTGGAGCACTGAACAAAGTATTTCCCTTTACTTAAAAGGTAAGTCATGGGACATAGGAACAAAGGGAACATTCTGACCTTCAGTCTCATGGAGGAGCCAATATTCAACACTAAAAATTAGACTTCTACCAGATCTGTTCTTCCTACATTATTACTTTCATCTGATTGCCCCCTTGCTTAAAAAGTTCCTATAACTCTTCATTGTCTACAGGATAAAGTCCAATTAGTTGACTTGGCATTCAAGCCCCTTCTTAAGTTCTTATCTTCTATCATGCTGCTCCCCTAAGGTAAGACTGAGCTTTGGGCTGAAAACCAGCCTAGAGATGACTCCTGAATGCACCCTGTACTTTTCTGCCTTTGCATGCTTTCCCAAGTGGCTCCCCTTGCCTGGGATGCTCTTCCATTTCCTCCTTGCTTGGATGAATCCTACTCTTCTTCTAAGCCCTCTGTGAAACCTCCTCCAACAACATGGTTCACTGGAGTTCCTTCCTTCTTAATAGGATTTCCTGTTTATCCTTACTGTGTCCTGGGCACTGAAACACTGTGGTCCTGTAGTTCTTGTCAGCTACCTCTAAAAAGACCTACCTCTTTGCTCCTTCCCCATCTTCACCTCCTATCTCTGATCCCCTTCTTTGTATCCCCTTCCAATCCCATGTGTTCTCCACAGCAGGTAGAGAAACAGAGAGTCAGGAAACCTGGGTTCAAATTCTACCTCAGGCACTTAGGAGCAATGTGAGAATGGACAAGTCACTTAGCTTTCATAGCCTTTTCTTCCTCATCTGTAATATAAAATTTGTCCTGCCTAACTCAGGAGAGAAGCATTTTGCAATTCTACCTCTCCCCATAAACTCTCTAATACAAGGCTCCACATAAATACAAGCTATTATTTTTTTTAAACTCTTATCTTCTATATTAGAATCAATACTGTGTATTGGTTCTAAGGCAGAAGAACCATAAGGGCTAGGCAAGGATGGCCTTAGGGTCACATAGGTAGGAGATGTCTGAGTCCAGATTTTTTGAACCCAGGACCATCCATTTTCAGGCCTGACTCTATCCACTGAGCCACCTAGCTGCCCTCATGACTGATTATTATTCACGGGGCTGTCACCAGAAGTCTCAATTAGAGTAGAATGTGACAATTTAACTACTCATAATAACTCATAAAACATTTTACAAAGCACTTCTGCATCCCTGAGCTTATTTATTTTTTCCCATTGACCCTGTTAGGCAGAGACTGCAGGTTATTATTTTTATTTTACAGGAAGGAACTAAAGTTCAGAGAAAAAAGGTGATTTGCCCAAGATCACACATTTAGTAGGCAGCAGAGCCAAGGGTAGAACCCAAGGCTTTTGGCTCCAAATTGAGGGCTCTTCCTATTACTACACCAGGATGCCTCCAGTAGGGACACTGAGCTTAAATTTTTCTTCTTTTTTCTTAAATCCTTATTTTTCTGTCTTATTAACAAATCGAAGACAGAAGGGCAAGGGGGTTAAGGCACTTTCCCAGAGTCACACAGCTAAGAAGTATTCTGAGTATCAGTTCCAAAGTAGCACTTAGGCACTCCAACTCCTGACTCTGGATATTTTCTCGGGCTGGCTGTCCTCCATACCGGGAATGCCCTCTCTCTTCATCTCGGCCTCCTGGCTTTTCCCAAATAAAACCCCATCATGTAGAAGAAGCCTTTCTTGTCTTCCCTCTGTTAATATGTGTCTCTTTCTTCTTGCCTATATTAGATTGCAAGCTCTTTAAGGGCAGAGACTGACTCCCTGCCCCCCTTTTAAAAACTCTTACCTTCTGTCTTAGAATTGATATTAAGTATACTGATCCTTATTAAATGACTTGCCCAGGGTCACATAGCTAGAAAGTGTCTAAAGTCATATTGGAACTCAGCACCATTGAGCCATCTAGTTGCCCCTTTGTCTTTAGCTTCTTTTTATATCCCCAGTGCTTAGCCCAGTGCCTGGCACAGAGCAGATGTCTGATAAGTGTTGATTGATTGATATCTGGTTTGCATGTTTTCTCTCCCATTAGATTGTGAGCTCCTTCAGAGCAGGGATTTTCTTTTTTGCTCTTCTTTCATCTCCAGTGCTCAGTATAGTGCCTGGAACATAGTAGGTGCTTAAAAATGCTTGTTGATTGACTGGTATTTGTGGATGACTATTTGTGGATTAGAAAGCTCCTATTAGGCACCTTAGTTAGATTAGAAACCTTAATCTCATTTGTTATTCATAGCCATCCCTATGAATTCGGCAGGGCAATCATTTGATTACCTTTGAGATAAATCTCCTATGTGTCCTGGTGACAGCTGGGATCTCTCATGGAGCTCCTACTAATGGTAACTCCATTCCACCATCAGGAAGGGTCCCAGCCTTCCATTCTTCCTCTCCATCTTTTGAGTGGCAGAAGCCAAATATGTTGACCTTCAGGTCATGGTGCAAACTAAATCTTTTCAGACTGTTACATTAATAGGTAGGCTGTATCCTGATGTTTCTTAATGTTCTAAATAGTTCTGAATGACCTTGGAAATTCACGGTGAAAGATTATTCATTTTTAAAGGATGTGAGCCCATTCACAGGTCAAATAATATTGGGGCCAAGCCCTAGACAAGCTTTCTTATATGTAGTGAAATGAGCTCACGCAAGTTTTAAGCCTTAAAGGCACTGCCGGATGACCACCATGCTTCTATGTATATAAAAGGGATTTTTATCCAAGTCCAGGTTGGACGAGATGGTAACTGAGGTCCCTTCTCAGACACTCAGCCAACAAGTTTTATTAAGTGCATGCTATCGGTCAGGCTCTGTGCTAAGGACTGGGGAGACCCAAATATGCTTCTTGCCCTCCAGGAACTTCCATTCTAATGGAAGAGACAACATGCAAATAAACACGTATATCCAAGAAAGCCTGTGATTCTGTAATACAAAAAGTTCATAAAAAAGAAAAGTATGTAACACCTTTGTTACCAAGTGGATTTTGAAAAAATTGACAATTTAAAAAGCTGCAGAATTTATCTGTCATGCTTACTAAACAGGTTTTTGAAATAGAAGCAGATTTTTAATATACCTGCTTTTTAGAGGCACATGCTTTTCTCTTTTAAATGAACTTAAAAAGTTGATTAGACCTATATAATAGTTTAATGACTAGATCTAAGGATTAATTGTAATAAAAAAATTTAGAGGATTAAAATCTGATGGATTAGAGAATAGGGAATTAGGGTACCTGGCATGACAGTTCCTCTAATACTCTAATAGATCTGGGATCTCTCTGATTCAGCTATATTCTTTCAATGTGATGAAGATTTCAATCCTTGGACATCTAGATGTCTGAGCCTATTCATAACAATGGTCCATCCTATATGCTCGAGGCTTCCTCCAGCACTTTTTTTTAAAAATAAAACCTTTATCTTCTGTCTTAAGATCAATTCTAAGACAGAAGAGTGGCAGGGGATAGGCAATTGGGGTTAAGTGACTTGCTTGGGGTCACATAGCTAGGAAGTGTCTGAGGCCAAATTTGAACCCAGATCCTCTTGACTACAGACCTGGTGCATTATCCATTGTCCACCTATCTGCTCTTCTTCAATACTCTTTATTTTAATTCATTTTATTTTATTTCTTAAATCAATGATATTTTCCCAATTACATGTAATAATATTTTTCAACATACATTTCCCAAAATTATAAATGATCTCCTTTACTTCTTTCCCTCCCCCCACTCAGAGATGGTAAGTAATTGATTTGGGCCATCCATGTATATCAACTTCAATACTCTTGATAGCATGCAGGACGTACATTGGGTACCAGAGGATTATAGGTCCAAGAGTGGGAAGGGACCTCAGAGAGCATCTATTCCAACCTCATTTTAAGAGATGAGCTCGCTGAGACCCACAGGGTTAAGTGTTTTGTCCAAGATATCCAAGGTACTTAGTATTAGATGAGAAATTTGTACCTATGTCCTTTGCTAACAGCAATGCCCCTTTCCTTGCTTTCACCACATAATCCGTCTGTTGTTTTTCCCCAGTCCTGTTTCTCTGGATTATGCTCCTGCACACTGTAATTGTAATTCTTCCTGGGTAGGTGCTCTGCTTCAGCCCATTTGCATCTACCGTTAGCCTCTCCACTGCCTTTTAAGTGATTTGGTGCATTCAGAATCTTTAACCAAGAAAACGGATGATGGTACTCTAGAAATACTGAATGGCTCACAGTTCTCTCACAGCCCTTAATGTTTAACATGGCGATCTACCCTGCGAGGTGGGTAGTGCCAATATTACAGATGAAGAAATGGGCTTTGAGAGATTGACTTGCTGAGAGTCACACAACTATTAGTCTCTGGGCTACGATTTGAACCCAGTTCTCTTAATTCCAAGTCCAACACTCTTTCTACTCTGCTATACTCTGGAAATAGCCTACGGTAGGAAAGAGGAATGAGCATTTGTATAGAATATAGCTCTTATTATTACTATGCCAGGTACTGTGCTAAGTGCTTTACAAATATTATCTCATTTGATCCTTACAACAACTTTGGGATGGAGATGCTGCTATTATCCTAAAATGTGGAAACAGAGATAGACAGATATTACACAAAGCTACTAGAACCCAGGACTTCTGACTGTAAGCTCGCTGTGGTATCACCTAGGGGCTGATATGTGTGTGTGTTTACCATATGTAGCTGTCTGCAATTAGGAAGTGTGTGTGTGTGGGGGTGGGAAACTTACTTCAAGAAATTTCACTGTAATATATATCTCACAGGGTCATCTGATGATTACAAAGAGGCCATCTGTAAAATGCCTTTGATTCCCCAAAGGAAAAACAAACAAACAAACCTCAAAACAGAAACAGTGCCTGTTATTATGAAAGTGTTTTAAGGGTCAGAGTCAAATAACACCATTCCAAAAGTTGCTGAGGGGTTTAAGCAGAAGGGAAAAAAATGAAATTCTTCCTTCTCTAAATAAGAATATTCTTCCAGTGTTTCTAAACCAAAATACCTTTTAGAGCACTCAGCAGTTTTTTCCTTTGTGACCTTAAGAAGATTTGAGGGCAGGACCCCTGGTGCCCTGCATCTAGACTGCCACCGGTTTTACAAACTCCTTTGACTGGAGTAAAAGAAGCAAATGCACTCCTTTTACCAAGTTCTAGAGTGAATGAGATTTTTTTTTTCCTGTGTTAACAAATACATCTTAAGTCACCGTCAGTTTTTTCTTTAAGAAAAGTTGGCTTCTTTCACAGTAACTTTGTTTGAAAGGATTGACAGCCTAGGGAAACCTTGACTTTCCAAATCTCCTCTGTGGCTGGAAGGCACAGACTTCTTCCCTCCTTGGCTTCTTTTAAGGATCAGCTTGTATGTTGAGCCTTTCCTGAGCTCCTCTCTCCTTCAAATGATCAGGAATCTATTTGTGGAAATATTGTACCTCCCTCAGTAGAATGAAAACTCCTTGAGGAGAAGAAATGATTTCTGTTTTGCTTTGAATCCACAGTGCCCTTGCACACACTTGGTACTTTGTTTATGGGATTTTAATATGAGGAAGAAATTCTTGACAATGATCAATAAATGCTTTCAAGTTTTGCAAAGTGCTTTATATATTTTATCCTTTTAACAATCCTGGAGGTAGGAGCCATTATTATCCCCATTTTAAGAGCTTTTTTGAAGGTAAAATATTTTATTTTACTAATTACACATAATAGCAATTTTCCACATAAGTTTTCTAAAGTTATGTTATCCTCATTTTATAGAGGAGGAAACTGAGGCAAACAGAGGTTAATTGGCTTACCTACAATCACATAGCTAGTAAGTGTCTGGAGCAGAATTCTAACTCTGGCTTTCTCCCCACCTTTAAACATTTTTTTAAATTAATGTTTGTTACAATAAAGTTCCTGGATATCTCCTTCCCTCCCTGCACTGGAGAAGGCATCGTTTGGTATTTTATTTCTATATGTGCATACATACACATGTGTATACATACATGTGCATACACAATACACATGTGCACAAGGCACACCTAAGCAGGCACATCTGTCTTTATGTACACATACATGGATAGGTTTAAATATACATGTGTGAACATACATGTATGCATGCATATATGTATATCTGTTCATATATATAGGTGTGTATATCTATAAAACTGTGTCTTGCTTGTTTCAATTTATCAGTTCTTTCTCCAGAGGTGGACACACATGAGAAGTTATTCTTCCAATAAGATTTACGTTGCTGTATATAATGGTTCTCTTGATTCTGCTCGTTTCTCAGGCCTTCCTGATGGTGTCTAACACTCTACACTGTGAGTAAATATATATATGTTTAATATATAGTATATATGCTCTCTCTCTATATGATAACACTCTATATACCTGAGCTGTCCCACTGAAACTGGGGTGACAGTGGGGAACAGAGAAAAAAATTCTGTTTTCTTGGATCAGATCTATTTTTCTCTTTCATGATATAGCAGAAAGATCTGCTGTAGTTTAAGCAGTGAACAATCGTGATGGCCAAGCCTCAAGCTCAAGATATATTTTTATATTTATTTAAGCCAATTTATATATATATATATATATATATATATATATATATATATAATTTTATATATATTTAAGCCAATGCCATACTTAGCCTTCAATAAGTACAGTTGTACGCGTGGGTTCTAGTCCTGGTCTCTGACCTTGTGGTACTGAGCAAAGCAGTGAATATCTCTGAGCTTTAATCTCTTCATCTATAAAATGTGGAGAATGACATTTTCCTAATCCACTGCAAGGGTTGTTATAAGGATCAAATGAGATGATGCATTGAAAGCGTTTCCTCTTTCTCTAATGTAACCTGTGATTTTTTAGTTCCGTACAGGATGCTGTGAAGGACCTGTGGTGGCAAAGCTCAAATGTGCAATTATTAAATGATCATTTGTGTGTGTGACGGAGAAAGTGTACCTGTGGAAGGGAGGAAGAGATCTAGAAGGTGACGCCGCTGAGATACTCGTTATCTGGACTGCCACACTTTTGTGGCTGGATGGCCAGAAAGGAGGAAAGGAGGTTCTGTGGCCCCAGAGGACGCTGGATCCTCATAGAATGGCTCCAAAGGGATCCTCTAGGCTAGACTCCAGATTACCCTAAGCACTGTGACCAGACCTCCCCTCTGCCCTCTGCCCGGCCCAATGACATTCATTCTGGGTTGAAGAAAATGTCTTGTGTTGACCTGTCCTGGGGAAACAACAACTCCGTGAGTCAAACAGAGAGAATTATTCGCCCAAGAGCACGTCTTGTATTAATCACTTGTTTTGGGAGCTGGAGGTCTTAGTGAGTCAAGCAGAGGCCAGAAAGTGTGGGGCCTGTGTGGAGAGGCTGTCCTCAAGGTGGAAGGCCAGGTTTGATCGGATCTGCTCAGGAGGCCTGGCTTGTATCTGTTTAGACAACAGGTGAGTGATCCAAGGCTGAACTCTCTTGAATGTCATCTCTTTGGCTGGCAGTTTGGAATCATTTGACTCAATGAGCTTGCCCTGGGAAGCAGGATGAGCTGGCCAAAAAATCCTCCCACTTCAGAACCTAAAACCCAAACAGCTGCAGCTTCCCAGGCTGAACCACTGACAAAAATGCAAAAGGGAGCTTAAGGGGGGGAAAAAAAAGACCCAAACAAAAACAGAAAAATGCCACCAAGAGAAAACAACCTAGTCTGGAAAGTGCTCAGGGAAAGGTTCTTGCATTCTCCCACCCATCATCCTCTCCCATTGGGCAGAGTGAGTTCCCAGAACTTCGTATTATTGCACATGGAGTCTGAAATGGAAAGCAACAGCTGAAAACAGGTAGTTTCAGCTTTAGGTAAACCCGGTATTGGATACGGCATCACATGGGGCGGGGGTGAAGAAACACTCATATGATTTGGACTCTGATATAATTCTTCTGCCCGAGCCAAGAATGTGTTGAGGACAGCTGAGAGTGCAAACTGAAGAGGGCCTGGAGGGAGGTCATCTAGGCCAGAGAAAGTCAGCAGGGGTGCACAAGGTTCTAAGACCGCTGGTGGCCCTCCCCAGCTTGGCTATCCTTGAATCCTCCCTTAGGTTAGCCTCACAGAGCTCTGGCATTGGAAGGGACCTCGGAGACCATCTAGGCTGGCCTGGTCTCCTCAATTTCTAATTGAGGAAATTGAAGGATGTTAAGTGACTTGTCTAAGGGCATACAGCTAGTCAGTAGCAGAAAGGTGACTAGAGCCCAGTCTAATGCTCTTTATACTACTCTACTGTGTGTTTCCAGATGATATTTCCCAACTTCAAGTCCAGAACTCTGGTCTTTATGGCTCCTACCTCATCACTGACTATATTAAAAGAGAGGTCGTAGGGAAATTAAATTTAAAAAGACTAGATGTTGTTTAATTTTATTATATAACTCTTTGGAAATAATATGAATCTCCATTTACACAGAATTTTATGGTTTGTAAAAGGAAATCTTGGGGGGTAGGGGTGGGGGTGGAATCTCACACTAAAGCAGGTGCTCTAGTTATTATCTCCATTTGACAGATTAGGAAATGATGAGGTGAGAGGAATTAAGTGACTTGTTCAGGGTCACTTAGTTACAAAGCTCCTTCCTTCCTACCCTTACTTTACATCCAGGGTTAAATGACTTGCCCAGGGACACACATCTAGGAAGTATGTGAGACCAGATTTGGACCAGGTTCTCTGGATTCCAGGCCTAGTTCTAGGCCACCTAACTTCCCCAGCTAGAAAGTTTCCAAAGACAGATTTGAATACAGGTCTCTCTGATTCCAAGACTGTCTTCACTAAGCTTTTCTGAAAGACTATTTTTGGGGTGGTTGATTCATTTGTCCTAATGGGACATTTTCCTCTTCCCCTTTCCTAAGTGCTATCTTTGGCTTGGAGCATTGTTGCCATGTGGTCTGAGCTGTGTTTTCCATTTATCAATGGGACAGATTTAGAATGAAAAATAGTGGAAATATAGATTATTTTAAACCTCTCACTAAAAGAGTAGTTTCAGTGAATTCTGTGTTGGACCCAGTCTTCTGAGTTAGACCTAAGTCAAGCTGGCTGAAAGCTTCCCCCAACATTATATTAGAGCAGGATAAGAATGTGCAAGCTCTTTGTTTATCTGCCACACACATTCACAGCCAATTATAAGATTCTAACCCCTATTGGGACAACGAGGTGGTGCAGTATAGAGAGTATTGGGCCTGGAGTCAGGGAGACTCATCTTCCTGACTTCACATCTGGCCTTAGACACTTCCTCGCTGTGTGACCCTGGGCAAGTCACTTCACTCCATTTGCCTCAGTTTCTTCATCCATATAAAATGAGCTGGAGAAGGAAAATGGCAAACCACTCCAATATCTCTGCCAAGAAAACCCCAAATGGAGTCGCAAAGAGTCAGACAAGACTAAACAACAATTCTACGAGTCAATAGACAAGACTTTTCACACCGGATGCCTACCCGTACAACATAGTTGAACCTTCTGGAATCCAGAATAGCAGTTGAGAAGTCGAGCCGGTTGAAAGCTTCGCCCAAGGTACAATATCCATGGCGCTGAAAGTGAGAGAGGAAGATGAGTCCTTTTTTGGGTAGGCTGAGCTTATTCTGATCAGCAACCCATTCACAACCAGTTTCTGACTGATCTTCAACTACCTGGGACCATCCTGCCCCTCTGTTGCAGCAAAGAGATGAGCTACGACAGAGACAGGCAGAATAGCTACCTAGTTTCAGATATCGGTTGGATTGTCACGTGAAAGTTGGATACTCAATGCCCAGAATGTAACCTGAAGAAATTGTAGTTTTATCTCCTGTTCTACTACCCCACATCACAGAATTTGGGTTAGAAGGGAGTTCCAGGTGGCTGTCTAGTCCAGCTTATATCCTAAAAAGGATCCTCACCACAACCATCCAACAAGTGGCCATCCAACTTCTTCCTGAAGACCCCAAAAGGGGAGACCTGCCATCTCCTGGAGCAGCTCTTTTTAACTCAGTATTTAGATGGGGAAAAGTCAACTGTCCAATTCTGCCAAATTAATTACCCAGATGTAATCAGATCTATTAATGGGCACTTACTTCTTTAGTGCTTCCTTTGTGGACATAGATCCATTTTTCCTGGTGGAAATCTGAAAAAGGGACAAGAAGATACTTTATCAGTACTTTGTAGAACTGCCCAGCCTTTTAGGTGTGTTTCTTTTGCAGCTGTTCCCAGGTTTAATGAAAGTTTTGAAAGAAAAGCCAGGGATCTAAGTAGTGGCATGTGCTCTACTGACTCAGTCCACGACTATGTAAATGTTTAATCTCTACAGTGTATAAATACAGTGAAGAATTTCAATTTACTTGGGTCGCAGGCATCAAGTATGGCCAATAGCCAGCTTTCGTATACTCAAGGGCAGAATTGTTATTGAATTAAAAACAAAACTAAACACCTCTTCCACTAGGTAGGGTGTTTGTATTAAATGCCAAACCTGAAGCTTTTCCAAGGGCTATAAGAAAGAAGATATAAAACAGATGAGACTACAAAGTGAAAAACCTCACAGTACAGATTAAACTGGAGATTTTACATTTTGTGTTTAGGATGAGCAATTCAAAACCCTTTCTTGTATTCACATAGAGCATCAGAGAATGTAAATAGCAATTCCACAAGAAAGAAGAAGGAACAGAACATATATATATATATTTTTTTCAAGATCTTCAAACCACAATCCAAAACAAAAACATTGGAGTGGTCAATTGAATGTGCCCTAGGAAAAATGATTTTGAGTTTTGCCAAATACAAATGACATGGAGGACAAAACAAAAACAAAAACAAAAACACAGGGAGCAGGAAGGTTGATAGAAATGAATAACAAAAATGGATCTACAGCTCCTTATTAAACACTCGGTCAGGTTCCCTTATTTACTTTAAGCTTGAATGACGAGACACAAATGATCTCTGAAGGGGATCCAAATAAAAATGAAAAAAAAAGGAGCAATTAAATTCATTTCCATAAGCAAAAATGAAGTGCCAGCCATGTCCCAGGCACTGTGCTTGGTGTTCCAGATAGAAAGGCAAACAACAAAATAGTCTCTGCCCTCAAAGAACTTCTATTAGGGGATGGAGGAGGGAAGAAATGTATGTTGTTCAGTCATTCAGTCTCTTTTGGACTTTTAGACTCTTTATGACCCCATTTGGGGTTTTCTTGCAGATACTGGAGTGGTTTGTCCATTTCCTTCTCCAGCTCCTTCTACACATGAGGAAACTGAGGAAGACAGGGTGAAGTGACTTTCCTAGGGTCACACAACTAGTTTGCCATTTCCTTCCTCAGCTCATTTGACAGAGGAGGAAATGGAGGCAAACAGGGTAAAGTGACTCACCCAGAGTCACACAGTTAGAAGTATCTAAGGCCAGATCTGAACTCAGAAAGATGAGTCTTCTTGACTTTAGGCTTGACACTAGTCACTGTGCCACCCAGCTGCCCCAGGAAATGTATAAAAATAAGTAAATTCAAAATCATTTTCTGAGGTTGGGGAAAAACAGTAGCAATTATGTTAGTAAGCTAATCATTAATAAATATGGAGAAAGCTACCATGCTTTCCTCATAATGAATTCTCACAATCTCTTCCTATCTGTTCAAATCCATTCCCCAAGTCCAAGGATACTGCCTTACACTGAATTTTGGTTTTGCTGTTCATCAGGTCCTTCTTTCTTTTCTTGGCTGCAATATCATAGTTCAGACTGTTGAAAAGATTCTCCTTGTTGTGCACGTCTTTGGGGCAGTAACTATGAATAATGGAAGACAAGAAAGTATGATTTCAGGGACAGTATAAACAATTATCCTTTTTTAAGGTAAGCTGTTCTTATAAATGACTTGTTCTGGTATAAAACATATGTATGGAGCAGAAAAAAGGAAAAGGCAAATTGTCCCTCCTCCCCCATGCCCAAATTCCATACATTCACAGACTAATCTCTTTTGAGAATATTTATATCTGTGCAGAAAGCAAAGTCAAGAACTTCTCTTTCTTTTTTAATTAAAGTTGTTACTTTAATTAAAATAAAATGCAATGATGCGTTTTGTTTTTAAATCAGAAGCATTTTAGTATTTATTCATCCCCTATCTTGTTAATACAGAAACAGTGAAGCAAAACCAACAAAACAGTTTGTACCCTAGAATACCTTCATTTCCAATGAAAAAAGGAGGCGAGGACTTCATCTCTTCTCTGGGGTCAAGATTGGTTATGAATGCTCCCCCTCTCCCCCCAGCCCATAATAGGTCTCTGTTCTGTACTCAACAAAGGTCCTTAAATGAGAAAATGGCAGACAGTGGCATCACCACTTCATTTAAAGAAAGATTGTGGAATTACAGACTTAGAGCTGGAAGGGACTATCTAGCCCAGTGGACTTTTTTTCTAGGTGAAGAAATCAAGGCTCAACAAGATGAATTGATTTGCTTAAGGTCACATAGGTAGCAAGTAGCAGAATTATGAATCTGAACCCAGCTCTTTAACACTAAATTCTTCACTCTTTTCACTATACCTGGAGGGTGGATTGTTCATACTGAGGAAGGATCTCTGTTAATTGTGGGGACCCCCTTCAACCAGGAAGGCTACAACTTATTAAATAAGTATTTGTACTTCTTGCCCAGAGACACTCAAGTATAGGAGTGAAGATTTGAACCCAGATCTTACTAACTCCAAGTCCAGAGTACCATTCCCTATTCTTGGTTGTTTATAACATTTGAGGGGAAGTGGGAGAAATGGGAGGATGGACTGGGGAGGGAGGGAGGGTCTAGACCATGATTTCATCTATATGAGGAACTCCATTCACCTGTGGCTATCTATAACTCAATTGTTTTGCTTTACTTTCTGTCTTAGTAATAACTCTTGGACAGAGGGGCAAGGGCTAGGCTAATGGGGTTAAGTGACTTGCCTAGGATCACACAGCTAAGAAGTATCTGAGGCCCTATTTGAACCCAGGAACTTCTTTCGCCAGGCCCAGTGCTCTATCCACTGAGCCAGCTGGCTGCCCACAATTCATTTGTAATTTATAGTTTTAGAGTCACCAGGTATAATTTAAGAAGTTAAATAATATACCTATGATCACACAGCAAACAGATGTATGTCAGAAGCAAGAGTTGAACCCCGACCTTCCCCATTCCAAGATGAAACCTTTACCCATAATATTTCTCCACTTCTCATGAAATAATGCAAAAATGGCTTTACTTTACAGAGGGCTTCACCCAGGGGCTCTTTAAATGGTTCCCTTAGCACACATCGAAAATATAACTAGATTTGCAAAAATTTGGTTTGTTTACAACTTTTGAGGGACGAATCCGTAGAGCACAGTAAGGTGGTGAGGTCTCCAAAGGGGAAGGGGCATTCCATTATTAACCATGAGTAGAAGGTGCCAGGGCAGGATCTGGGACCTTGACGCATGTTGACAAGATGATTCCGATAAGACCCCTGAAGAGAAAGAACAGTCTGCACCATTGGATGCATCACCCAGCAAGAGCAGGCTCAGCTCGGGCCACGGGCACACATTTCTCTCTGTTTCTCCCAATAGCTTTGGCCATCATGTGGCGGACTAGAGATGAATGTTCTCTTTCCAGGGACGAGGCAGAAATACCATAGAGCAAGGAAGTCAGGGGGCAGTTCTGACAAATGAGACACAGTGATAGCAGGTAATGTGTACACGGCACTACAGGGATTGCTGTCTCTTGTGTGTGCTGTCTCATCGCGTCCTCCTAGAGCTAGGGGAGGGCAACTATAAGAAGTGTGATTTTTTTTATAAGGTTTAAAAATTTTTTAAATAACAAAAAGCGAGGGTTCCCCCCCCTTCAACTTCCCTTCCCTCCACCACTAAAAAAATAAAAACAAAATTCTTTTAACAAAAACTCATTTTCAAGCAAAACAAATTCCTGAACTGGCCACGTGCAATATAGAGGTGTGTGTCTATATATGTGCATGTGTATCGAAGTGTATGCATATATTATATATGTGTATATATGTATATTTGTGTCTAATTATATGTGTATATGTGTTTGGGCATGTGTATATGTATATATGTATGTGTGTATATAAATATTTAATATATAGATTTATAATATACTAACATATAAATACATGTGAATGAAATATATCTTTAAAAATATATAAATATATATATATAAATTAGAAATACAAATAAAAATATAAACACACAGAGATTTGTGAAATTTTGCATCCCAAGTCCATCTCCTCTCTGCCAGCATGGGTTGTCACTGATTCTCTAGAATCATGGTGGGTCATTGGATGGTTCAAAGTTCTTACAGCTATCCAAATTGTTTCTTTTTACAGTGTTATTTTTATTGGATAAATTATTCCCTACAGGTATTATAACCCCCATTTTACAGATGAAGAAAGTGAGGCATAGGGAGGTTCGTACCACTAGCAGATGCTTCGGTGGCAGGATTCAAATTCAGGTCTTCCTGATTACTGAGGCCAGCACCTGTTCCACAATAGCTCATTGTTTCCCTAACTGCAGATGAAGGCACGGTGATCCACTCTTACTGATTATATTTTATATAGAATTCTATTCGATAAGAAGATAACAGAAGACATGGAAGTTTCCAGTTGGTAAAACCAATGAATTGGGGTGTGTCTGGTCATGTTACAAAAGCATTCCACGCCGTGCTTTAATGTTCAAGTTTCCCAGACGACTTTAAAATACTTCCAACATTTAAAAGGATTTATGGATTTGTCTGTGTGGCTACTCCCGCCATCAACTTTTTGGCCTCAAGTCTTGAGAAGGGCAGAGTAGTGCAGTGGATACAGTTAACTTGGAAGTCTGTAGACACAATGACTAGATACATGAGAGTAAGTAAATCACATCCTTATAGAGTTTCACTTTCTTTATCTGTAGGATGGGATAATTCTATTCATACTGCTTATCTCATAGGGTTACTTGGAGGGGGAAAAATCTTTGCAGACCTTAAAGTGCTAAAGAAATGAGAGTTTAAAAAATATTATTCACGAGTTGCTCTGGTTCCAGTCTCTCTCCACCCCCCTCCCCCCCAATCTTTACCTGGTGGCTGGTCTTCTGGGGAATAGCCTCTCTGAATTTATTAACTAGGCTCGTGTTTAGACAGCCAAAACACAGCCTGTCACTAGAACTATTTTCAGAGACCATCTGACTTGGCAGCTCCTGATAGAACTTGGGTTCTTGGGTCACTGGAATAGGACTTGGTCCAAAAAACAAATTTCAGAGGAGCAAGACAGAAGAGGCAAAGCCAGACAACAATTCATGTGAAAAAGATCTGGGGATCCGAGCAGCCCTTAAGCTTAGTTAGTCAACAATGTAATACAACAGCCTTTGGCTCCATTCAGGGAGTCCCAACTTCTAGAAATAAGGAGAGAGTCATTCTATTTGTACTCTGCCCTATTGAGAGCACATTCGGAGTGTTGGGTTTAGCTCTGAGTGCCACAGTATAAGAAGAGCACTGATAAGTTGGAGAGCTTCCAGAGGAGGGAAACCTGGATGGAAAGCTCCCTTGTGTCTCACCTGAAGATCACCTGGAGAAACTGAGGATGTTTGGCACAGAGAAGAGCAGACTCAGGGGACACACAATTAGTTGTCTTCAAGTATTTAAAGTGGTGTCACTCAGAAAAGAAATTCAAATTTTTCCCTCTGTTCTGAAAGGACAGAACTAAAAAGCAAAGGGTTAAAGTTGCAAAGGAGCAGTAAGGTGGGTTTGGAAGCAGGAAGATTCCTGGCCTCAGAAACTTAGCTATGTGACTCTGGGCAAGTCACTTAACCTTGCTTGCCTCAGTTTCCTCATCTGTAAAATGAACTGGAGAAGGAAATAGCAAACTCCTCCACCATCTTTACCAAGAAAAGAGTCTGATATGACTGAACCACAAAGAAACTGCAAAGAGTACAATTTTGGCTTGGGACAGGGAAAAAATCTGGCCTTGAGATTTTACTGGGATAGGGAATCCTAAAGGAAGAAACTTCATTCATCAAGGCAGGTCAGCATCTTCTGTACAAATTCGTATCTCAGAAACATTTCCAGGGAGTTAAGGAGTTAAGGGATTTGTCCAGACTTATGGAGCCAGTATGTAGAAGAGGCAGGTCTCAAACTTGCCTTACAAGCTCTGGATGCTAACAATTAGAACTTTCCAAAGAGTTCCCCTAGGAGATAATGGGGTCCTCCTCACTGCAGGTCTGCGAGCAAACTGTGGATGATCTGGCCATGGTGGATGAGGATTTTTATTTTTTTTTGGTTAATATGAGTAACACTAGATGGCCACTGAGGCCCTTTACAACTCTGAGATTCTGCAACTCCATGACTTTAGAGGAAGAAGTTAAAATATGATGTGATTTATAGAGAACTTGTCAGTTCATTTAGAGAGTTACATGTGCTAAATCTATCCTATGAAGGATACCTGAAACCAGGGGGGTACAATTAAATGTTGAACAGCTAGCTTTCTGGGAGAAAAATACATGACACACTTTAAAAAAAGTTCAATCTGCATTGTTAACATTTTCTCATCACTTTCTTGAGTCTAGACAGCAATAAAACAGTAAAGTAAGTCCGGATTTGTACTAATCACTGATTTCTGAGGCATCAACGATCATGCTGAAAATTAAATAATTGGTTCTCTCAATTTGATACAAGCTGGCTTCAGCACACCCCTGACTTGGGCTCCATATACTACATATAATTCAGGGGAAGAAATACAAATATGTATTTCAGGATAAATGATTCTTTCAATGGCTTTCAACTGTATCAGTTACTATAGTAGGTATCTTGGCCCTTTTAATTAATAGAATTTTTTTTGGTAGCAAGCAGCAGAGGTAGGTTTGAGGGTAATCTTTTGTGAGGCCACTTGAATACATTTTGTCAAGCCTTCTAATCTTTTCAGCCCGCTTCCTTTCATACAGGATGGAGAGACTATTTTTAGGCTCCAGGTGGATGGCTATCCAGACCTATTTCTTTAGGTCTCTCTTATGGGACTATCATTCAAGTGAAATGGGTAGGAACTTTGATTCCTGAACTGTTGTTGATGCTTTTCTCATAGAAATAATAGTAGCAGCTCAGAGATGGAACTAAATACATTATAGGCAGCAGCAGTTAGATAACACAGTAGATAGAGCTCCCGGTCTGGAGTTGGGAGGACCTGGGTTCAAATCTAGCCTCAGATACTTCCTAGCTATGTGACCCTGAGCAAGTTACTTAACCCCAATCACCCAGACCTTAATGCTCTTCTGCCTTAGAATCAATTTTAAGACAGAAGGTATAGGTTTAAAAAAAGAAATCTCATAGGCTCATAGATTTTGGGCAGGAGGGAGTTTGGAGATCATCTAGTCCAACCCCCCTCATTTTATTGAGGAAGAAACTGAAATGAGCCTAGAGGTAGGAAATGACTTGCTTAAAGTCACAAAGATAGTGAGAAAACAGGGATTCAAATCTAGGTCTTCTGATTCCAAATCGTGCATTCTTTCTACTATACCACCTTGCCTCTTGTTTTTGCTATCCAGGCAATATGCCACAGTGGGTAGAAGACTGGGCTTGGAGTCAGGAAGAACTGGTTCAGATCCTCTCAAATATGCTAGCTACCAAACTAAGTCTCTTATCCTCTCAGTGCCTGAGGCAATAGCCTAGGACTACAGGACTAGAGTTACAGAGGACCAGTGGGGATAATAGTTCATATTGATCCTAGTGTTTTATATATGTTATCTAACTTGATTCTTACAAATCCCTGAGCAAGATAGATGTCATATCTCCATTTTACAGATGAGAAACCGGAGACTTGGAGAAATCACATGACTTGTGTATGACTTGCAAAGATAATATCTCAAACAGGATCTGAACCCAGGTCTTCTTGACTTCAATGTAACCCAATGTTCAGGCCAACAAACAAATGAATAAATAAGTAGAAAATAAGGCAGTAGGAGAGAGGGGGAGGAGATTGGAACTCTTAGTCCCAGGCAGTAACCTGGGGCACCTCATACAAAGCTAAGAAAATGGAAGGAAGGTCACTTGGCTGTCCATCCTGTCCCAGGCACAGTCCATGGCTTGCTTTCGAAAGCAGAGTGAGAACGCTGTGTCTAAGAAGATACTACACCGAGTCCTATTATTCGATAACAAATTCACAGTGCACATTCCACCCCTGTGAAGACTCGCCATAAAACTAAGCTGTCATCTTCTCCATCACAGAAACACCCAGGCAAAGCCTAACAAAGCATTTTCATAAGCTTAGGACATAGCTTGTTACTATTCTTTGGAAATTTTAAATATTTATATTTCATTTTATTCCTTCCTAATTTAAAACAGCCCCCAAAGGAATTTGAGTCCTCTCCCTCACAGAAAATACAATAACCTGCTGTAAGACAGAGTGACTCATTATAAAAGCAAGTTTAAGAATACAATTGATTATGATCTTCCACTGCAAAGCAAAGAAGAGATTGAACCAACCCTGCAATTTTCACTCAGTATTAGCTTTCGGACTCCAGGGGGTAGGGATGGGATGGGAAAAGTGATGAGGTTTATTTGTCTTGCCTGCTTATATTTTAAGCAATAATATATTCAGCTCAATGCTATTTTAAGAGTTCAATTATGTCCGTTTCAGGCAAATTGAAAGCCAATGGAAAATTACAAAAGGATTTCCCTCCCCCCTCCAAGAAAAGCCACCATACTTTAACAACCACAATATTTTTGTTTTTCCCAAATCTGAAACCAGCAGAACCATTGTCTAAAGAGTTTTTCTCTGTGCCCTGTACCCAAAGGCAGGACAGCCTTAGTGGCTATTTTACTGCTAGCAATTGGTACCAGTTAATCCCAACCTTTTTGGGCACCACTCTAGAATAAGGGCAACTGGCTTTTCTCATATGATGGGATACTTTAATGAGACTTTGGAAAAAAGTGGGAAAGTGTCAAGATGAGTCCATTATCAATGTAGAGGTAAAAGGGATCAGTAAGGGAGAAAAAAAATCCCTTCAAAAGCCCCATTTTCCCTTTGTCTATATTTGCTCTAACATCTTAGAAACCTTTAGTGTGACTTAAAAATGTACTTAGATATGGAATTGTCCAGTCCAGGCTATATAACCTATGAGACTTAACTCCACTAAGTAGTCTAAAATCCTACCAACAAATCTACCCAAATACCATGGTGCTGCCCAGCCGATTCTCAAAACCAAATAATCCAATCCAATCAATCCAATTCATGGATATTAAACTGAGGAAATGGAAGGTCACTTGACTATCCGAAGTCTTCCTGGCATGGATAGCCCTGGTATGTCCTAGGCAAAGAACTATGTTATTTCCCTTATATACCTCACACAAAGATCCAATATGGCAACTGGCACAAGATGGTAATAACAACCCATGTTTCTAAAACGTGTCCCTCTCAACAACCCTATGAAGTAAGTCATGCCCCCATGCAATTATCCTTATATCGAAGATGAGGAAACTGAGGCATGGGTGTGTTTAGTGATATGAAGTGGTATAGGAAAGTGGAAAAAGTAATGTACTTGGAGTCAGGAGATCGAGGTCTGAAAATGAACTTTGCCACTTTCTGCCAGTATGACTTTGAGCATATGACCACTCTGTGAGCCTCAGTTTCCTCATCTGTAAATTGAGAAGATTGGTTTGATGCCCTCTAAGGTTCTTTCCCAACCCTCACATAATAGCCCAGGTCTAGAAAGAGGTCAGAGCCACGACTTTGTACTGCAGGTACAAGGGCTCTTTCTGTCCACCAAGTCATCCAATCCTCACTATCACCATATGAGTTAGTTCCATTTAGTATTAAATCGCATTTTAAGTGATGAGGTGACCGAGGCTCCATCTTTAAAAGGCCACACCAAGAGCCAAGTCCTCTGATTCCAAATCCAGTGTTCTTTCCACTACACCAAACCGCTTGTAAGTTGACTGGCATTTGGCTGTTGGAGTGAGACTGGGCCCCTGGAACACTGTCAGAATGTTTGACAGGAGTCCAGAAAATCTGCACTGTTACCACATCAACCCTTCATGGCCTCTTACTTCAGCTGCTCATCGAAAATTTCAGTGGAATTAGGGGAGTATGCAGAGCTTTTGTGTTCACCCTACTTATAGGTCTTCTTTTTTTTGAAGGGATTACCTTCTGTTTCCTCTCTACAGGAGCTGGAGGCAGCTATCACCTGCCTAGGCACCCAGCCCAAACCTGACATCACAGATAACTCAGAAGGGCCCTGAAAACAGTGGGGACATTTAAGATTCCAAAGCCAGGCCCCTGAAGGCCAAATATGCCTTTAAGAGGCTGACAGTCTTCACATTCAACACAGGGAGGACTGGAGTTGTTTACAGATAAAAAAAAGTAAAAACAAACACCAAAGTGCTAACAGCCAGCTGCTTTAGGGCTACCAAAAGGATCCCAGGCTCTATCTCACACTGGGACCTGCAGGGTCGTTGGATCACCTTCGGCTGTCATAATCGGGCTCAGACATGCCAGCCTGAAAGGTGATGGTCAGGGACAGGGAAGGTGGGAGAGAGGGATGAGTAAGAAAAAAGTGGGCTTCAGTTGACCAAAGAAGGGGCAGCCATTTGATCCTGGCCTGGATCTGAGCTTTTCTGGTAAACTGAAACTCCCTTCAGGCTCTTCCACACCAACAGGAGAGAGGCACCCACTGTTTTCTAAGGGAGACTGATACCAACTTATCTTCCAGATGAGGCACAGTAAGAGCATTCACAAGAACCACAGGGGGTGGAGGTGGAGGAAAACTGGAGAGGTTTCATTGGGGCAATTCAATCGGAGGCTAGAAACCTAGCACACGGAGGCAGGTACAGGTGAACCTAATAGCCTTCTCCCCACTGAAGGGTAGGTATATGCAGAGGGCTCTCTTCAGGGAGGAGGAACCCCATGGGTACCACTCAAAAGAATGCTTCACTCCCTACAGTTAATTAACACACTGTTCAGAAATGAAGCAAGTGCTGAAAGAATGGATGAAGAGAAAGTTCCCTGGGCCAGGGGGAAGCATCCAATTAAAAAAAATTGTGAGACAGAACACACATTTTGTAACTTGAGTTCCTATAAGATCGACTTTGGCACCAGAGAAAGAGGACACCAGCTAGGATAGTTTTCCTCATAATTAAATTGTTATCGGATCTTTCATAAACAAGAAATTTCTTTATAGTGCTCCCAAGTAAACTCCCTTTGTGACTGCCCCCATGTATTTTTACAAAATAAAAATCAATATAGCGTGTGCCTCTCTCTCTCTCTCTCTCTCTCTCTCTCTCTCTCTCTCTCTCTCTCTCTCTCTCTCACCCCTGAGATTAAAAACTTGTCCCTCTTTATTGCAAGACAAAGAGAGGTTGATCTGTTACAAACAACAAACAGATGGGGGGCTCTGGAGGTTAAGCCTTCAAAATAACCACATTTTCCTGATAGTTTGCTTAGGATTTGGTGCCAAGCACTCATCCAAAACAACCATTTCAAAGGCTTGAATAATTAGGAACCTGGCCCAGTGACAGAACTCCCCATCTCCACTATCGAGAGGCTGAAGATGCTGCATTTAACTGAACATAAGGGTAAAAGGAAATAATAACAATAATAATAATGACAACCAGCATTTATGTAGCATTTTAAAGATTGCAGAGCACTTTGCAAATAGCTCATTTTATTCTGGCAACCATCTGGAATGGTAGGTGAAGACAGAATCAAAGAATTTAAGAGTTGCAGATTTCCTTAAAGTTGGAACCATATTGAGGCAATACCAGGTTTATGCCTACACTCCTTCACAGGCAACATATCTAATTCCAGCCCTCATTTTCCTTTGGTTCAATGGGATGCTTTGTGAGAGAATTCTGCTGAGGCTCACAAGATATTCCAGATCACCTAAGTTATTGACCTTCCATGGCCTTGCCATTACTACCTGGATGAGCATAGGCAAGTCACTCCTCTGGGTCTTTGTTTCCTCAATATAGTTGGAGAGAGAATCAGTCTTGAAGTCAAGAAGACCCGTCTGTGACACATTCTGGCTGTGTGATCCTGGACAAGTCACTTAACCTTTTAGTGACCCAGGAACTCTCCAAGACTATAAATGACTGATGAGTGGCAGATATCCATTGATGCACTGGGAATTCCCCACCTGGTGAACTCATAGCTCCAGCTTTCCTCTCCTCCAATGAGATAGGATGGAACAAAGGACTCTAAAATGTTTACCAGCTGGAAATCTAGGATCTTATGATCCCTGTTATTTAACTATAACAGCAGGAGAGCCCCTGGATTCCCAAATCTGAATATTTGGGATTGTCTTAGCTCCCACACTCTCTAGCTGTGTCACCCCAAGAAAAATCACTTCCCTGCTCTGGGGATCTGTTTCCTCATCTGTAAGATGGGCTCTTCACTATCTACACCTCACACGCGGTGAGGAAAAACTTCAATATGAATATGATTTCTAGTTATTGGTATAACAAGGTTAATCTCTTCAGCAGATGGCTGCTTTTTCTCCTCTGAGCAGATCAGGTGTGGACTTAGAAGGAGGGAGGAGGTTCACAGAAGGTTAGTGGGCTTTTTATTTTTGGCAGATGGGTTCCCTTTGAAAAAAATTGTTTTTAAATCACAATAGAGACATTAAACAAACACAGGGCGGTAACTGAGAAGCAGGTGCAAATGTTGCCCCCTCCTTCCAATTATCCCCAGCTTTACAAGCAAGGCCAATAAGAGCACCCCTTCCCGTGGGACCAGCTGGCTCTCCTAGATCCCATCCTCGAGACCGGAGGCTGCTTCCTGGCTCCCTCCCATTCTTTCCCCCCCCTCCTCACTCCCTTTTTCCACAACTCTGCACTGCAGAGCCGAAAAGGCTGGGAAAGAGACAGGATGAACGCGCTCTGCTACGGCCAGCCCAGGCTACCTGAAAGCGATGTCACAGCCTCTTTGGGGACTGAGCTCAGAGAACATTAGAATGCAGGGCACAACCGAGCCTCCGCGGCTGCTCTCTGCCCAACGCACCCCGCAGACAGACAAAATCCACGCTCCATCTAAACAAGCTCAGCAGATCCCGAGAACTAAGCCTTTCAAGCAAGAGTGCCTTCTTAGCGGTTCTCATTTCGGGTCTTTCATGGGGCACAGATAGCTCTCAAAACCCCTTTCTCCTCTCCACCTTACAAAGTTCCTTGTAAACACTTATCCAAGGCTATGCTGAGCCCTGTTCCCTGAGCGCCCTAGCGCCCCGCTGTCCCAGGTCCATCTCCTCCAGCTTTCCCGCAAGGATTGTTCCTTCCGCTTCCCAGCTCCAATTTGGGACCAGAATCCCGGAGGGTGGACATCCTGGGGAAGGACAAGAGAGCTTGCATAGCAAAGCTCTGGGCACTATCTGGGTAGTAATGGGATGGGTCGGGACCGAACAGGACAGGATGGTAAAGGAGGAAGAAGCTAGGGCGCTGTGGAAGAGGAATTCCCCTCACCTGTTGATGTCGCTCACGAAGCCACTACTTTTCTCATCCAAGAACCGCTTCCAGCCATCCGCGGTCTTCACCCAGTTCTGGCCCGGGGACCGCCAGTCCTGCCCAAGGAATGGCATCTTGCCCGTGAGCGACGGCGGGGAGGACCAGACGGGACTAGACGGGACGGGACGCACCGGGACTAGCCCAGCAGCCTGCGAAGCGTGCGACGCTAGGACACTTTTCGGGCCGGGGACGCCCAGGGGGTGCTGGGGCGCTAGGGGAATGGACGGGGTCCGGCTGGACTTGGAATTGGAAGGGGGAGTGGAAAAAAGAGGATGCGGTGTGTCGTGGGATAGGGTCCGGGTCCGGGTCCTGATGGGCTTTCGGAAGACTGGGGAGAGCAAGGGACGAAGAACGAAGTAGGGCGCTTCGGTGTCCACTGCTCCTTCCAGGGAGTCTGGCTTGGACGCCGGGGCCGCAGTATTTATCCAGGGCCCGCTGGCGGCTGTTCTTTGTTGCCGGAAGAGCTGCCTGCTTTTTAGCCCAGCCTCCCGGCCTGGGAGGACACGTGGCTTTGTTTATGGGCTCGGCTTGTTTTGGTGGCTGCCACTGCTACAGCACCCTTCGCAGTTGCACAACCTCGCACCAGTGGAAACTTGAAACCAGGAAGCAAGATCCTTTCTCCCCTCTTCTCTTTTCCATCCCCAGGTTCCTTCTTCTCCTCCTCGGCCCATCAAGGAGCAGCTGCTGAGAGGCAGCCGTGTCTATAGTCCCCATGAAACTTGGAGTTCCTTTTCCTCTCCTTGTCCCTGTCATCTCCTCTCCTCTCCTCTCCTCTTCTCTTCTTCCCTGCCCTCCTCTACTTTCTCCGTCCTCCCTTCACCTCCTCTCTCCTCTTCTTCTCTCTCCCCTTTCCCTCCCCTCTTTTCCCTTACCTCCCTTTCCCTCCTTTCTTCTTTCTCTCCTGTCTACTCCTCTCCTCTCCTGTCTTTTCCTCTCCTCTCCTCTCCTCTTCTGTCCTCTCCTCTCCCTTCTCCCCTCCTCTCCTCTCCTTATCGAATTGAAGAAGTTTCCCAAATTGTCCAGATTTTTTTTTGAGGGGGACATGCATCCAGCAGATAGGACACAGGGAGCTCTTTGTGATGGGCAAACTCAAGTTCAGCCACCCCTACTCATGGCCTACTTTCAACATCAACCTGGTCCCTCTCTCTGAAGGTTCTTCTTCTCAGTGTTTTTATTTAATTAGGGAAAAGTCTTCATTTTCATCAGGAATTAACACCCTATATTCTTAAAAAAATTTTTTTTTAGTTCCCATTTCTGTCTTACTTCAGCCCCCCCTCTGCCCATTGAGAAGGCTAGGAATGTGATATTTATTAAATGTGTGAAATCATGTAAAACATTTCTATATTAGCCTTGTTGAAAAAAAAATGCAATAACAACAACAAACAAACCCTAGAAAAACAAAATAAAAACAATATGCTTCAATGTGCATTCAGAGTGCCTTAGTTCTTTCTATTTAGATATAAATGGATAGCAATTTTTATCCTGAAATTCATCCTTTGGAACTGCCTTGAATCAATGTATTGATAAGAATAACTAAACATTTCACAGCTGATAATCATTACAGTGTGTCTATTGCTGTGTACAACATTCTTCTGGTTCAGCTAACTTCACTTTGCATCAGTACATAGAAATCTTTCCAGATTTTTTTGGCACTATCCCCTTCATCATTTCTTACAGCCCAATAGTATACCATCACAATTTTATTCAGTCATTCCTCAATCGATGGACATTCCCCTCAGGACATCCTATAGCCCTGTTGGTGAACCTATGGAACATGAACTGGAGGGAGGTTACTCCCTTCCCCCTCTCCACCTCCAGCCACCTGAGGACATTTCTCTCATCATCCCAACCCTGTCTGAGATAAAGGGATGGGGCTCACATGCTGCAGTTTGGGCACTTAGTCTCTAAAACTGTTCTCTATCACCCCCCTATAGTCTTATCAGGTTCATTGGGAAAAGCCCTCAATTTAACCAGGGGACTATCTTCGCCTTTATCCATCCTCTTTACACATCACTTCTCAGACATGGAAGGGATTTTAGAGATATCTGATTATTTTGTCTTTCCTCTACTTCTTACTCCCCCCACCCCTTTGGTAAAAAGACCATGATAGTGGAAAAATGAAACAAAAGAGGAGGAAGAAAAAAAGGAGAAAGGAGAAGAAGTTGGAGCAGTTAGAGTCCTATGCTGGCACTTAGCAGCTATTTGGGAGAGGCCCTCTTTTCTCTCTCCCTTTTCCTGAAGTGATCAGGACAGGTCTCCAAGTCCCTTGAAGTGGGATGGGGAGACCTTATGCTCTTTGCTAAACCAGAGCCTTGTTACCTCCTCCAGGTCTATAGAACCCCCTCCATTCCAGGGCACCTGTGGGCTTCACTTTGATGGCTATTTTTCTTTTGGTGAATAGGACTGGATTTTTATTTCTTCCATCACAGAAACTGCTTAACACTCCAAGGACTCACAGCCCTCCTGAACAAATATGGAAAACATACAATACTCAAACCATGTCTGACACTTATTATTCTTCCTCAGAGTTAAGGACTCCTTTATGCCACTGCTGAACGGCTCTGTCACTACGGACTGCCCTATTAGAGCAACCCACAAGGGCCAGCACTCCTAGCCAGCCATGGTATGGCTTTTTTTTTGGGGGGGGGGTGAAGAGTTGGCTTCCAATGAACTAAAAGATAATCCGGGCGGTAGTCTTCTCTCAAAAGCATGCTGACAAAGGAACTTTCTTCTAGGCAGCTGTGGCTCATGTTACTTAAGAAGTAACTGGTGGGAGGTAGCTAGGTGACTCAGTGGACAGCAAGCTTGGAAATAGGAGGTCCTGGGTTCAAATCCGATTTTAGACACTTCCTACTTATGGGACCCAGGGCAAGTCACTTCACCCCTATTGCCCAGCTCTTACCACTCTTCTGCCTTGTAACCAATATATAATCTAGATTCTAAGATGGAAGATAAGATTTTTAAAAAGAAATAAAAAACAGAAGTAACTGTGGGAAGCTGGGTGGCAAGTGAACAGGATGCCTGGCCTGGAGTTGGGACGACTTGGGTTCAAATATGACCTCAGACACTTCCTAGCTTTTTGAGCCTGAGTACTTAACCTGGTTTGTCTAGACCTTACTAGCTCTTCTGTCTCAGAGTTGTTATTAAGATAGAAGGTAGGGGTTAAAAAAGAGGAATCTGGATTGCTAGTGTTAACCTGTGCTCCTAAGAGGAACTATCACAGCAGAAGAAGACAGGTGGGGACTTGAGATGAATTCAATTCAACAAACATTTATTAGGAGGATACTATTTGTAAGCTGCACCTGGGGTCAGAAACCCTGGGTCCAAGTCCATTCTCTCACCAGAGCCTTCCTTAGCATGTGGCAACAGGCTCCAGGATTCCATTATTGGAAGGACAATTTACTTACTCCTTTAGAGCTCAAATTTCCTTCCTGTAGTATCTTCTGTACCGTGCATTACCAAGGAAGAAGGCTAGAATACTCCTTCTCCTAGCACAACTGCATAGGTGGCTGGCGTGACTGCTGCCGTACTCATCAGTGTCCTTGCCCCAGATGAACTAACTTCTTCTTTGTTATGTGTCAGTTCAGGGTCACCTGTATGACTAGTTGCTTCACTTCTCAGTGGCCCAGGTAACTACTGGGAACTGGAAGGGACCTTAGAGGTCATCTAGTCCATCACTCTTATTCTACCGATGAGAGAACAGATCTAGTAAGATTGGGTGGCAGAGGCAGGATTTGAATCCCAATCCTTTGACTCCAAACCCTTTGTATATGTAATGCTTTAAGAATATAAACTATAGACAAGCTGCTCAGATCTGCACTGGTAGAAGGAGTTTCCATACCAGGTGTTCCCTATGCCAACAAAAGAATAAGAATGGACAAAAACAAGGAAAGAATGTCCTTGGCATTGTGCTAGGTGTTAGGGATTCAAAGACAGAAATGAAAAACAGTCCCACCATCCTGGAGCTTGAATTCAATCAGGGGACACAAAAAAAATAAAATTCTTGTTAAGTTGTGTCCAACTTTCATGACTCCATTTGGGGTTTTCTTGGCAAAGAAACTAATGTAGTTTGCCGTTTCCTTCTTTAGCTCACTTTATAGATGAGGAAACTGAGGTAAATAGGGTTAAGTGACTTGCCTAGGGTCACATAGCTAGTAGGTATCTGAGGCTAGATTTGAACTTAGGAAGATGAGTCTTCTGGCTTCCAGGTCCAGTGCTCTATCTCCTGTGCTGCCTAACCGCCCCACAAACAAGTAAACAGATAGATAAATAAATACAAGATAATTTGAGAGGAGAGAAAGCACTAGTAATTAGTGTGATCATGAAAGGCTTCCTGTAGGAGGTAGCCCTTGGGCTGAGGCTTAAAGGAAGCAATGAATTCTAAAATTTGAAGTGAATTTTGAGAACGGAGTATATTCCAGGCATAGCGAATGAGCTTGGGCAAAGACCTGGATGCAGAAGATGAAACTTGCAAAGTGGGCCACCTTCTTTGGAGCAGAGATTCATGAGGAATGCAAAGAGTCTAGAAAGGTGGACCAAAGCCAGTACATTAGAGCTTTGAATGTCAGACTGGAGTTTGCTTTTTTCCAAGATTCTTGAGCAGGGGAGTGATGTGGCTAGATCTACACTAGACCAACCTATGTCTGAACAAGAATTTCCTCTATATTACTGGGGTCACTCAAGTAGAAACAGATGCTTGTGGGCCACATACTGACTTAGAAAACCAAAAAACAACATCATCTGTCCTATCGTATTTTTACTTTTCTAGGGCTACTAGGTGGCCCAATAGAGTACCGGGCTTGGAGTCACCGATACTTGTCTTCCCTTGTTCAGATCTGACCTCAGACACTTATTAGCTGTGTGACCCTGGGTAAGTCACTTAACCCTGTTTGTCTCAGTTTCCTTATCTGTAAAATGAGCAATTGTAGGAAATGGCAAACCTCCCTAGTATTTTTTTTTTTGCCATGAAAATCCCAAATGGGGTCACAAAGCGTTGGACTACTGAACGACAATAGCAACAATTTTTGTTTTTATCAAACATTTCCCAATTGCTCTTTAATCTGTTTCCAGTGGCATCAAGATCTTTGCTGGCTGCTTGAGGCAACAAGTATCAAATTGATTCCTCTGCCCTATGTCATATCTAATACAACATTCTGGCCTTTATATGAAGTCCTCCAATGATAAGGATAACTCACCACCTCCCACCTGAAGCCCAATTAATTTATTTTTCCTCTTCCATGCATTGCTTCTTATTCTAGGACTCTGAATAGAATTAGGATAAGTCGAATCCCTCTTGTACATGATATACAGCCTTTCAGGAAGGAAGACCCATCACGGGCCACCCATCCAACCCTCTCCAAAGCATTTCTTCTCTGGGCTAAACATGCCTAATATCTTCAAGTGGTCCTGCAAGCAGCTCCAATTTGGGAACCCTCACCCTCCTGTTTTTCCTGCTCCAGATGTTCCGAAACTTTGATGGTCAGAACTGAACCCTTCCAGATGTGTCCTGAGAGGGGCAAGGTACAAATGAACTCACCTCCTTATTCTTGGAAGCTCTGATTCTCTTAATGCAGCCTTTTAGATGAAGACTATTTTTAAATAGCCACAATTTTCTGAATTAGCTTTCCCACCATAATAATATAATTAGACTGGGAAGAGTAAAAATAGCTGGAGAAAGCAATTTGCAAAGATAAAAGTTCTAAATGCTGTAGACAAGATAACAAATTAGACCCTGCAAGGTTAGCCTTTGTGGGAGATAACAATTTTTATCTTTGAGGAAGTGCAATCGGGAGAATGGGACAGGTTCCTATACCTCACTTTTTTTTTACTTTAAAAATGATTTATTTTTCATGAAAAGACAAAAGCATGCTGTTTATGACATGACTCTATTCTGCTTTGGTCTCTGAGTATCAGATATAAAATTTGGCTTTATCTTAGACCAGAACTGTTAATGTTTCAAAGTTAAGACTTCTCAAAAGCTTCCTAGTCCTCACCTTTAAGACAGCCAGATATAGTAGAAAAATTGTGGCATTCAAAATCAGAGGACCTGGGTTCAAATTCTGTCTGCCAATTACTATCTCTGTTACTTTAAGCAAGTTACTTTTTGTTTTTTTTCTGGGCCTTAGTTTCCTAATTTGTAAAGTAAGGAGGTTGGGCTAGGCAGCCTCTAAGTTAGGTTCTTTCCTGTTCTAAATCCATGTCTTCTTCCTTAAACCACCTTTTCCTTCATCATTCACACTCTTTTAAAAATGAATATTTTATTTTATATATTACAAGTAAAATTTTTTAACATTAATTTTCATAAGTTTTGAATTCCAAATTCTTCTTCTGACCCCACCTCCCTCTCTGTCCTTCCCTCCCTGAGACTATAAGCAATCTGATATAGATTTTATATGTGCAATCAATCATTCATCACTCCCTTTCAGCTATTCAAATATATCTTATCTTTAAAGACCTTGGCTTCCTCGGTTTTTATAGGGTCTCCTCAAGCTTCTCCTACTTTGAGTAGTTAGGTGGCTCAGGGGATAGAGCTCTGGGCTTCGAGTCAGGAAGACCTGAGTTCAAATGTGGCCTTAGATACTTATTAGATATGTGACTCAACTTCTGTCTGCCTCAGTTTCCTCAGCTGTAAAGTGGGGATGATAATAGCACCTACCTCTCAGGGTTGCTGTGACAATCAAATAAGGCAATAATTGTAAAGCCCTTAGCACAGTGCTTTGACACATAGTAGGTGCTATTAGCACCTACCTCCCAGGGTTGCTGTGGGAATAAGATGAGATAATATTGACACATAATAGATACTTAATAAACAGTTGTTCCCTTTCTGTGAGGAGACTTTGTAATCTCTATCCCATCAAGATGATAAACATGTCCTATTTTATTTCCGAATGACCTTCATGAGAAAAGTCAGCAAGTTTGCTATGCTTTTGGGGGAAGGGGTTACCATGGGGGCTGATCTTGTTGTACAGTATTTGTGAATTACTCTGAAAGCAACAGACCAGTGAAATAGGTTGCAGGGTAAAGAGACAGAGGCAGGTGGCCAAAGCATACTTCACAAAGCAGGTCAGAACCCATTGGAGCGTTTGCCCAAGGCAGGGATAGGTTGTTAATTGCCCCTGGGCTTACAGCTAGTAAGTGTCAAAGTCTAGATTTGAATCCAGGGCTTCCTGTCCTTAAGTCCAACACAGTATCTACTAGGCCAAGCCTTCTCTAGTCCTTAGAGTAAGCTCCCAAGGGCAAAATAAAATTATTCAAATTTCTACCCAGGGCTTTGTGACCTAATTGTTCATAATAGCTTCATATGGGAAGTTGCTATGAATCTTCGCTCTCATTGCTATATTTTCTGATGCCTGACCTTGGACAGTTTGCATGTTGCTATTTGTTATTTATTAAATATCAGCAGTGGAAACCGACATTATCCTTCCCAGGAGACTTGAAATCTAAATTTAAAAAGGCAGACATGACACAAATATAGCCACTCCATTGGAAATCTGGGTGGAGTGATCTATTTCTTCTTGCTTAGAAGAATTACTCACAGACATGATGATGGTGTTCTCCAGTAGACTGTAAGTTCTTTGAGGGCAAGGTCAATTTTGTCTTTGTCTTTGTCTCTCTTGCACCTTTTTTAAAATGGGAGTGTCCAGACCCATAATTTTACTGACTTAGGGAATTCCTACTATGACAGAAGCAGATGTGCAGTTCATCTGAAACTTATAATTTTAGAAAATTGCTTGGAGATATGTGAAATTTGGGGCAGCTACATGGCCGAGTGGATAGAGATTGGCAGGTCACTTAACCCTGTTTGCCTCATTTTTTTCCTTCCCTTCCCTTCCTTCCCTCCCTCCCTCCCTCCTTCCCTCTCTCTCTCCTTCACTCCCTTCCTTCCTTCCTTCCTTCCTTCCTTCCTTCCTTCCTTCCTTCCTTCCTTCCTTCCTTCCTTCCTTCCTTCCTTCCTTCCTTCCTTCCTTCCTTCCTTCCTTCCTTCCTTCCTTCTTTCCTCCCTCCCTTACCCCCCTCCATTCTCTCTCTGCCTCCCCTTACCTTCTGTTTTAGTAGTAATTCTAAGACAGAAGGGCAAGGAATAGGCCATCAGAGTTGTGATTTGTCCAGGGTCACACAACTAGGAAGTGCTTGAGGAGATTTGAACTCAGGTTCTTTTGACTCCAGACCTGGAGATCTATCCATTTTGCCACTTAGCTGCTCCCTGAGCTAATATGTTTCACAGATGAGACTTTATCCCCCGTCTTTCTGATGCTAAGGATGGATTTTTATCTACTCTAACAGGCTCCTTCGAACATGGCAGCTGCTTACTTAATGTTTGCTGTATTGAGTGGTGAAAAATTTGGGCAGCAGAGTGAATGCTGGGCCCATGTTCTTCATCAAGGAACCATAGCCCACACCCACTCCATGGAAGGTGCCCCAGCCGAGGAAATCAGGGATTCTTCTAATCATCCCTAATTGTGTTATCCTTGGAAAGTGTGAGGGTATGGCAGTCAGTGAAATAGTACGTATTAAGCATTGAATTACATGCCAGGTACAGTACTATGTTCTGGAGATACGAGGAAAGCACAAACATAGTCTCTGACCTAAAGGAGCTCATGTTTTAATGAAAAATATAACACAGAACAAAGTATATTGTGTATGATAATAACAATAACTAACATTTATATAGCACTAGCGGGCAGGTTCTATTCTAAATGCTTTAATAATAATACTAATAGCTAATATTTATATAGTGTTTACTATGTGCCAGGCACTATGCTAAGTGCCATAATAATAATAATAAGAATAGCTAACCTACATATGATGCTTACCATGTGCCCGGCACTGTGCTAAGTGCTATAATAGAAATAGCTAACATTCGTCGGTGCTTACTCAGGCACCCTCTGAGCATTTTACAGTGTTATCTCATTTGAACCCTGCATGGTCTATAATCTCAGAGAAGCACCAGCAGTGGAGAGTAGGGGGACAGGGAGTGGGAAAGACCTGCAGAAAGTGTGATTTGAGATGAGCCTTGAAGGAAGCCAAGAAAGCCAGGAGAAAGCCAGAGATGAGGAGGGAGAGCATGCCAGGCATGGGGGTGGGGTGGGGGGACAGCCAGTGCAAATGCATGGAGTGTGGAGATGATGGGTTGCAATCGAGGAACAGCCAATCAGTCCTCTGTAGCTGGATCACAGAGCACCTGGAGGGGAGGAAGGTGTAAGAAGGCTAGATAGGTAGGAAAGTACCAGGTTATGAAGGGCTTTAAATGCCAGGATTTCTCTATTTGATTCTGTTGGAGGTCTTTTTTTGTAGAGCCAGGGCTGAAGGGCAAACTTTCTTCATTGAAATGCAGTTCTTTTTACGTTAGTTGATTTTTTTTCCAAAGGGTATTTTATGATGAAAATATTTAATGGTGGTAGTAGTAGGTTAAAAATAGCTTTAGCATGAGTGGGTGAGTGTGCGTGTATGTTTGGGGGGAGGGGCAGAGGACTGGCTCCGTCATCCCCCTCAGTTCAAACAGGCTGCATCTGAGAAAGGAGGAACTGAAGTGAGTAAATAGATTACGTCCAGCCACTTCAGAGCACTTACAGGGAATGTATGTTTAATGTCACAACAATTTGCATCTGACCTTATCCCCTGTCCTGGGCAGGGCATGCTGGAACGAGTGCCCAGGGTGTTTGCTAGGTGTGGGTGAGCAGAGCCTGCCAGCTGGGTGTTATTTTTGGACCTTTGGCTCCAAGTCCCGCCAACTAAATTAAAGTTGGTCAGACACATGTCACTGAAAATATGCTCATTCTTTTAATGAGAATCATTTGGCATTCCTGACGTGCGGGCCAAGGGCATGTTGCTATAATCCTCCTTATTTCTAGAGAGAATCACTCAGTTTGCAAGAAAAATTCTTCCCTCCCTGGCCCTTGAATGGCTTTTATCCAACACAAGTTTGTTAACTTTTGCATAAGAGAGAAAAGTAGATGAAGCACACAAAGCCTCCGTCAATGCCCCAAATTCCCATACGTCCTTTTCTGAATTTCCAATTTCAAAATTTGAGTCTGTTTCATTTTTTTTTTTGTGTTGCTGAAGCTTATGGGTGTAAAACTTTGAATCCAGCTCTTTAAGACAGACCTAGTGGCTACCCTCTCTACTTGGGGTGAGCTAATTATAGATTTGAACATTTTCACATGTACTGTCCCAGGATTCAAAAATTGCCTGGGCCAAAATAAAAGGAGTTCTCTGGAGGTGAAAGTCGCTGTATTGATTGGGGTGCTGATGGAAAGAGGGAAGGCTTTGGAGTCAGAATATCTGAGTTCAAATAGTGCTCTGCCAGGACCTTTCTGTGTGACTGGAAAAATACACTTAAACTCTCTGGGCCTCATCTGGAAGTTGAAATGGTTGAAAAGATAATTAAAAAAAAAAAGGTCTATAGAATTGCCAGCTATTAGTATTGTCATTATTTATATGTCTTCCTCCTAGACTCCATAAGGGAAGGATTGTGACTAAACTAAACTCCATGTGTACAACACAGTACTTTGCACCAGGAAGAGTGGCATAGAACTCTGGGAGGCCATTTATTTCCCAAGGCAAAAATGAGAAAACAAGTGCTTGTCCATCTTAATAGAGATGCTCATATCTATAGCTACTCTTCCTATTTTCATACCCTGTGGTTACCTCATACTCTGAAATCTTGCATTTCTCACCAGTTAGCACTAGTTAAACATCAACTGCAAAACCTGTAGTTTCAGCATTAAAAAATCAAGCATGAAGTGTAGATCGTTCAATTATCCACTCTGTGTTCTAGATCTGTAACATTCTATACTGAGCATCAGCTTAGTACCTACTCTGCTTTATTAATTACTTCGAGCATTCTTAGAAATAACTAATTACCTATAGTGGTCCTCCAATGTACCTGCATCATCCCCCACTCCCTTCCCATGCTCCCACTCTAGAAGGGTAGCAAGACCTCTCCTGCATTGACAAATGGTGACAAGGAGGAATATGGAACCTGTGCACTGCGGACTCTGGCATCCCAGAAGAATCCCTCAATCTTGCACATGCTCTTTATTCCCTGTGGCAACAAACCCCACAACATACCTCCACCTGAGTTTGGAGAGGGAGATGCTAAGTGACCAGACCCCAATAAATATACCAACCCTGATCCACAGGGTATAGAAACGGCTGCTCCATGGTGGAAACTGTCACTTTACAATGGAAGCTGCCATTCTATAAAGGAGCTGCTACTATTAGCTCCAAAGAGGCTACTCTACTAGCCCCTGAGCTTGTCCATCAGTCCTAAGGCTACCTGGTCAGCCCCAAGATCATCCCACCAGCTATTAGATTATTACACTGTCTACGACCAAAACCCACTTCTCCTTCAAATAAAATTCTTTTCTTACTTCTGGATTGAAAGGAGTTTGAGTATCCCATTCTTGGGGTGAGACCCTCCTACAGTCTTGGGTGTGTTTCTCCCACATCAGTTAACTATATACCCTAACCCTCTTGCTTTTCCCATTCCAATGAAACTAAATTCCTAACTGCCAAAGAATAACCCCTGTCCTCAAACCCGGTTGTCTGATCTCGTGTTCCCACCTACTTCAGCCACACCTCCCAAAATGATTCAGTGCACCCCATCTACTGTGCCTTCTGGACTTCCCACTCTAACAAATTTTGTTTCATTTAGTTCTGAAGAGCCCCCATGTGTAGGGAAAGAGATCCTCACATGAAGAGAAGCCCATTTGTGGTGAAGGCACAAAGGGAGACAAAACAGTCAGCTCTAGCCTCTTCTCTCCCTACCCTTTTCCAAGGGAGGCTTTTATTCCTGCGTAGAGGAGAAGGGAGCTGGGGTAGGAGGCTCCTTTGTTCTCCTCAGAGAAAGGGATGACCTAGAATTATATCTAACCCTTCAAATATTGTTAATATTGGGGATGTGATAGGTTCAATCCATCTTCTGATTTCTTTGTCTTTTCCTGTGTGTGTGGAGGAGAGAGAAGAGCCCAAAGGCTTAACCCTTTTCTTACCAAATATGAGTTCCATTATAAACATACTTAGAGAACAGCAAAGAAACCCTTTATCCAAATGATAGCAAAACATTTTGTTTGATTTCTTTTAGATTTGGATAAATGGTATTCTTAAATCAGAGAAGGGGAATATGTAATGGATAACTACCCCATTGGGAGTAGGACAACTCATCTCAACCAAAAAAGAGAGTGTCCTGGATCTCAACCAAGTAGAAACTCCCTGAAGTCTCTAGAATAGCAAGCTGGGACTTCCACTTCTTTACAGATCTTCCTGGAGTCTCTTTCTTCATCAACCTGAAGTGGGGATGGCCTCTTCCATTTTATCTCTTGAAGATGGAAGCCAGATAAGTCCCTGAAGCAACTTGACAAATCCCAAAGGGAACTGGCAAAAATTGGAGATCTCTTGATTCTTGTAAATCCCTCCTTGCCCCTCACAAAGGGCCTTCGTCTCCCACATTAATGAGAAAGTCCCATGCCAATGAACCCTGGGATTGGTGTTACACTAGACATTTTTTCTTGCTCCTTCTACCCTTTCACATTCACAGAGACCTGGCTTCCATTTAATACTGCATCACTGGCCCTCCTTTTCAGGACAAGCTATGGCTTTTTTTTTTTTTGTACCTCTTCTCTGCATTGGTCTTAAAGGAGAAATCAGAATATTCCTTGCTCCCCATTGTCACATCTTGACATCCCCCCTGCCACCATCACTCAGTAATCTTTCCTCTTTTGGGCTTGATCTATCCAAATTTATCACCCAATCCCAGTCCCAGTGCCAGTAGCCTACTGTTCTCTCAAACTTCCTAACATCTCGATTCCTGTCTCCTCAACACCCATGATTTACTCTTTTACTCCATCTCAGCTACTGACAGGATTGATTTTGCAATAACCCACACAAGCTCTACTTCTTTAATCATAAATTTTGAAATTTCTCTATGCATTTATAATCAATCAGTCCAACTCTTCCTATGCCTTCACCTTCCTAAAACTATTCTTTCTCACCATGACCACTGACCCCAACTCTATCTGTATGTTCTTCCTCTTCCCTCCTTACTTTGCCTTCCCCACCCCCTCAAGTACTTTCCTATTATTCCCCTTGCCCTGGCTTTATTTTTTATCCTTTACAATCCTGACCCAGTAATTAGTCAATATAATTCTACACTGTTTTCTCTTCTCCAAACCTTTGCCACTTAGTCCTATTGTCACTCATACCTGGCCAAACTCCAGCCCTGGATTACTTCTACTATCCTTTATTCTCAATTAGGCTTGTGGAGGAAGCTACATGACTGAATTGACTGGGTCCACAACAGATTTGTATCATCTAAGCAAAATCAGATCCTCACTGCAAAAAGCCAATCCTTTTACTTCTTCTTAAATATCTATCACCCTTCTTGCAACAATTATTCCAAATCTTTTCTTCTCTCCTCAATCCTTCCATGTACAACCCTTTTCTCCTCTTAGTTGAGGACCTTGCCTCATATTTTCCTGAGAAAACAGAAGCTATTTGTCATGAAGTTCCTCATTTTCTCTACTTTACATCTCAAAATCCATTGATAGCATCCCTCATTTTCTCTTCCTTACTATAGTCTTTGATGAAGACACGATCCATCTCTTGCCATGTAAACAACCCTTCTGTAGGTACCCTTGATCTCATCTTCTCCTGTCTTCTTTACCAGATTGCGCCCACAATCATCCTACACCCTCTAATCTTCATTCTCTCAGATATCATCCTATATCTCTAGTCCTTTTCTCAACTAAACCCCTAGAAAAAACTGTCTATACTCACTGAACTCCACTTCTCTTTTCCCACTTATTTCTTAATCCTTTGCAATTTGTCTTTTGACCTTGTGTCTCAACTAAAATAACTCCTCCCAAAGTTATCAATTATCCCCTAACTTCCAAATCTGATGCCCTTTTCTTAAACCTCATCCTTCTTGACCTCTCTATAGATTTTGCCACTATTGATCTCCCTCTCCCTTTGGGGATTCTCTCCTTTTAAGGTTTTTGAGATACCAAGTTTTTGTTTTCTTTTGGATATTCTCCGGTTTGTCTGCAGGAAGTGTATACTATACATCATCGACTGCTTGATGGAAGAAGTTCCAACACCAACAAAATCAGAGGTCAATAGTAAGTCAGCAAGAATTTACTAAGCGTTTATTATGTATATACCAGGAACACTGTTAGTCACGGGGGATATGACAAAAGGCAAAAAACAAGCCTTGTTCTCAAGAAATTCATAGTCTAATGGGGGAGACATCATGTAGTTGGCTAGATACATACAAGATAGAAAGGAAGTAGATGGACAGTAACTTTGGAGGGGAAGGCTCTAGCAACAGGGGGAGGAAGAATTGGATAAACCAGGAAACCTCTGGTAGTAGAGAAGATTTGAACTGTCTTGAAGTAGTTCAGGAAAAGTAAGAAGTTGGGATGATGAGGGAGAGCATTCCAGGCCTGGAACACAGCTAGTGCAAAGCCATGTGACTAATGTCATGCCTCACATGTATATTCATTGACTGATGGATAATCCCAGGAAAATTATGTCTCTTCCTAGGTGGTTTGGATGGCGTTGCCTCTTTGTCTTTCCCACCAGATCATTGTGGTTGACCAGGTTCTAGACCAGAGCTGGGTTTTTATCTGTGTTCTCCATGAATAGTGTTTAGCGCCATGCTTACAGCCTCTTTAGCAAAACCAAAATAATTTAGTCAATTCAGTAGGAAGAAACTAATTTTGCAAAGAAGAACAGAATGTTCATCTTCCTTCCTATCCCATCAACTACAGAATAAGAAACTCAGTCCCTTGAGGGACATATTATTTTTTAACCAGGCTTTATTGTTGATCATAATTTAAGGAATACTTTGGTCTTTTAAACATCTGTTCCACTGGAAATGCTGTTCCATAAAAAGCCTCTGCCAAACACCTTCAAATAAAGTACTTTATAGAAAACCCACATTTTGGAGCTTTCCCCCCATGTGATTATGGAAAAAAACCTTTTTAGAATAGTGTTTTAGTTTGAGTCCCAACTCATACCAGAGGCAAAGGGGTATAGCTTAAAGAATGATAGATTTGGCATCAGAAGACTCAGGCCTGCCAACTGACTATGCTAGTTTGCCTCAGTTTCTTCATTAGTAAAATAAGGGGTTATTCTTGATCTCTAAGATCCTTTTCCAGCTTTAAATCCTGTTAGCTATTATCATTACCATTTGGCACTTGATTGAGAGACCATTACATGACTTGGTTATGATCCTGGGTAAGTACTATAAAACCTTGTCTGTAAAATGGGGATAATGATAGTACTTACATCTTAAGGTTATTATGAAGACTGAATACAAAAGTAATTATAGAGTGTTTAGAACAATGCTTGGAACATGGTACGTGCTATATAAATGTTATTATTATTATGTTGAATAAGATAGTATATGTAAAGCACTTTATAAGCCTTAAAGTGTTATATGTAAATATATATCTGTAGTTTAATATTGTAATAAATTTATAATTAATGATTGGGTCACTAGGTGAATAGAAGGGTGTCTTAATCTCAAACATATTGACTGGGTAATAGTAGAATGATGTGGCTATTAGTATCTTTGATGATACTAAGTAAGGGTTCTAGACCCCTGAATTCCTGCTAAGCAAATCACTGAAGTCTTGCATAGAATGTTTTCTGCCCAACAAGCCATCCACTAAGAAATACTAATTTCATGCTTTCAAGTTCTTTATTGGGTAGGCCTATACGTCTTGGCTAAAGTGGTACATCACTGTTAGGATGTTGCTCATATTTTTCTAGTCCCCTCTGAGAAGTCATGGGGGTGTCTGTTACTGCTTAGACAGCTGTTGCCATGGAGAGCAGCGAGGGTGGTTATTGTGGTGGTAGCCTGTTCATATGACATTTCAGGCCCCTATATGCTTTGGGACTTCCCAGCTGTGGCATTACTTCCCCAAGCTGGGTTGGCATTAACAAGCACTGTGGAATCCATCAGAGTCACAATCTACCCTAACCAAGTTCAGTGTAAATAGTATGGAGGAAGGGGGAGACTTTTTGCTGTTTAGATATCATCTGGAATTCTCATTTTGCTAAAAGTAGAAGTTTTTTGTTTTGATTGTTTGATAATTTTTGTTTAATAATTTTCTGACTTGGTGATGATACCATCTTTCAGAATGTTGAGGGTTTAACAAGAGGAGCTGTTATTTTGTCCTTAATTTTGACAAAGAATTGTATGGTAAAGAGGAAGTGAGGGCAGAAAGTCCCCACACAATCTTAGGAAATGATGGCTTAGCATAGTCAGACGTGAGCCCTAGAGCTCAGTAAATTGGATTTTTAAAGCCTCAGGAAAAAATAGATGACTCCCAGTGAAGATGACTTGAGGCTTGAGAAACTCTTAAAAAGGAAAATCTTACAATATAGTCCCACATGATTCTGAAAGAAAAAAAGGGGAACTATCTAAAGAAATTAAAGATAGGATTTGCTTTACTTGGCCCAAAGAATATGACTAGGACTGATTAGTTGGAAAGGAGCAGCTGTGTGGCATAGTGGATCGAGTAACAGTCCTGGAGTCAGGAAGACTTATCTTCTTGAATTAAAATTCAGCCTCAGCCACTTACTGGGTGAGCAAGTCACTTAACGCTGTTTGCCTCAGTTTCCTTATCTGTAAAATGAACTGTAGAAGGTAATGGCAAACCACTGCAGTGTTTCTGCCAAGAAAACCCCAAATGGGATCACGAAGAGACTCAAGACTTGGACAAAACTCAGCAACAACAATGAATGGGAACTGGGAAAGAAGCAGATTTCTGCTCATTAGAAAGAAAATCTTCCTCACATTTAAAGTTGTTCCAATGCAGAACTGATTGTCTTTCAAGGTAGTGGATCACACGAGGTCCTCAAGCCCATTTAGATGCCCACTTACTGGGGATGCAATGGGAATGATTAATTCCTGCTCAAGTATGGATTGGAGTAAGTAACCTCTGAGGTCCCTTCTGTCCAACTACAAAATAATGTGAACACAGTATATTCTCCCCACCCTGGGGCCATATTTGCTTCTCTCACTCATACTGGTGGGTCAGTAGTTTTTGACTGTTCTCAGAGTTCTAGGAGTAAACCCTTGGGGACTGGGTTCTTGGTATTATAACTGCTGAGCCCCCTTGGGGTGCTTCCCATGAACAATTTACCAACCTAATTAAATTCTTTCACAAAAGTTATTAAGTCATACAGTAAGAAGATTCCCATTGCATTCCCCTAAACTGGGAGTATACTCTCCCTTGCATTACCTAAGGTCTTGGGGAGAATGGGTTAAAGTTTAAAGTAATGAAGCACATGTGTACAGAACACTTGAGGCACTCAGTCAGTTAACATCTTTTATCTTCTTTCTATGCCAAGGAGGACATAGAAAGAACAACTTCTGGGGGCAGCTGGGTGGCTCAGCATATTGAGAGCCAGGCCCAGAGATGGGTGGTCCTGGGTTTAAATCTGACCTCAGACATTGTATGACCCTGGGCAAGTCTCTTAACCCATTGCCTAGTCCTTACCACTCTTCTGCCTTGGAACCAATACACAGTACTAATTCTAAGATAGAAGGTAAGGGCTTAAAAAATAAAGAACAATTTCTGATCTCAAAAGGTTTACCATTTTATTGGGGGAAAACAATACAAAAAGTGTTGGAGGGGAAAAGAAGACAAGGTAATTGGTAGAGGGGCATGGTAAAGGAAGTCTGGATGGAAATGAGACATGGCTGACCTGGGCATCCTTCTTAAACTGAGGTTCTGGGAGGAGCCATTCAGTCAGAGGGAGAGGCTCAAGGGGTGATATTTCCAGATTGTGACTTCAAGTGCTGGAATGAAACTTCAAGATGAAGAGCTAGTAGGTAGAGAAGTCCCATGTGCAGCCTAGCAATGAGGTACTTCACAGTTTCTAGTCACTAATGCCCTTTTCTCCTTTTGTAGAGTTCTCATGGAGTTCCCTTTAGGTATAGTTCTCTGCTGGGCCTTATGGGCTGGTTCTTCTATTGATAAAACTAGACATTCTTCTATGAAAAGTCTCATTCTCTGAAGCTATCTTTGGGTGATCATCTTTTCCATGTGGGCACTTCCTCTCTCTTTAGACACTGATAGGACCTCCAATCTGACACCTGGAACTCCAAAACCCATCAATGCAATCCTATCAGATTGTTCATCCACTTAAGATCAGGAAAGAATAAACACAACCAAGGATGTATACAAATGAATGGTATAGTCCTAGAAGAATAGTTCCAGGGAGACCAAAAATCTAGAGCATTCTGAAAATAGCAAAAAATCCCCCTACTCTCTTTGTTAAAACCATTTTATTCATGCTATTTTTTTATTCTTCCCTCCCAAATCCAATGGATTCAATGTTGCCTTCCTGGTTTTACTATCATCATGGGCCTAATCTAGTCCAATAAGCTTCTGTCAGGTTTTATTGACTCTTTTCTCCTTGTTCCTGTCTATCCTTCATGTCCCTTATATATTTTTTCAAATTTTTAAAAGTTTATTTAATTAATTAGTTTAGAATATTTTCCCATGGTTACATGGCTCATATTCTTTCCCTCCGCTCCTCCCACCCCCTTCCTGTAGTCAATATGCAATTCCCCTGGGTTTTACATGTATCATTGATCAAGACCTATTTCTCCATTATTAATATTTGCACTAGGATGATCATCTAGAGTCTACATCCCCAATCATATCCCCATCAACCCATGTGATCAAGCAGTTGTTTTCTTCTGTGTTTCTACTCCCATAGTTCTTGATGTGGATAGCATTTTTTCTCATAAGTCCCTCAGAATTGTCCTGGATCATTGCATTGCTGCTAGTAGAGAAGTCCATTACATTTGATTGTGCCATTGTATCTGTCTCTGTGTACAAAGTTCTCCTGGTTCTGCTCCTTGCTCCTTTCTCCCTGCATCAATTCCTGGAGGTCGTTTCAGTTCACATGGAATTCCTCCAGTTCATTCCTTATAGCACAATAGTATTCCATCGCCAACATATACCACAATTTGTTCAGCCATTCCCCAATCGAAGGGCATCCCCTCATTTTCCAATTTTTGGCCACCACAAGGAGTGCAGCCATTAATATTATGTCCCTATCGTTTATAGATCATGTATGTTCCTCTACTCAAAATGTTTAATGACTCCTTGTTGCCTATTGGGGAAGCAAAATGGCTCAATGGATAAAGTGCTGGACCTGGAATCAAGAAGACTCATTTCCCAAGTTCAAGTCTAGCCTCAGACGCTTATTAACTGTGTGACCTGGGGAAATCAGTTCACCTTGTTTGTCTCCCTCATCAGTAAAATGAGCTGGAGAAGAAAATGGAAAACCACTCACTCCAGTATCTTTGCCAAGAAAACCCCCAATGGTGTCATTAAGAATTAGACACAACTGAAGAAGGACTGAACAGCAACAAAAATTGTCTACTGAATGAAGCTAGAATTTAAAGACTTCTACAATCTGGCATTACCCATTACCTCATATTCCTTTCCTTTATATCTTCTGTTCCCCAGGCAAACTGAATTATCTGAAGCCCACTGAACATACCTTGTGTTTTTCCACATGAATACATTTTCTTAAAATTTTCTCCAGGCCTGGAATTCCTATCTATCTAGCCCAGCTCAGATACTCAAGCTTCACTACTGACAGATCATTTCACAGCATAGTTTTCAGTTTCCATGGACAGAAGAGGCTGAGATTGCACAGGAAGGCAAGGACTGAGAAGAAATCTCTGAAAGGACAAGATATTAAAAATTGGGAATGAGATGAAGATGGGAATGTGTTTGAGGTAAATCAAGGAACTTCATTTCCTGAATCTTGTTGCTTCTACTTCCATAAAATCTCTCACATCCAAATGCGTCTCTCCTTTTTCTTACAGTCTCCACCAGGCACTCTTTTCCTCTCTCCTGGAATATTTCAACAGTCTCCTAATTGTTTTCTGAACTTCAAATTTCTCCCCATTCAAATCCATCCTTTACACGGTTGCTAAAGTAATTTTCCTAAAGTATGAGTCTGACTTTGCTACCTCCCTACTCTAGTGGTATCCAAACTGAGAGCTGTGGAATGAACCCAAGGGTACCATTTTGGTATTTGTTCTTCCTGGGTTTTACTCCAAGATGTATGTGATCTGAGGGTTTAAAATGGGTCATATTCTACATTGTGGTCTTATTTACAGCAGAGCTACTCAACTTCCTTGAAAGTTCTCCTTGCTCTAATCTTCCTTGTCCTCATGTTCTGTCCCTCATCACCATAGCAGTGGGCTCTATATTGGCAATTAATAAATTGAGGTAGCACCCTGAATCTCCCTCCCCCTTTATTTTGTTTTTGTAGAAAGAGTGAGTAGCCCAAGAGGTATAGCATAGATGATATACAATGGTATAGCATTACCTTCTACCTTCCCATCCCATCTCTATCCCTCTTCTGAACTTTCTCATTTCCATTGAGAACACTATCATTCTTCCAATCACCCAGGTTTGAACTCTAGGTAGTTCTTAATTCCTCATTCCACATATTCAATCAATTACTAAGACTTGCTTCTACCTAGTCAACATCTCACTATGGCTGCCACCCTAGTTCAATTGCTCATTACCTTTCTTATGACTTATTATTCTTCAGTCCTTTTTCAATTGTGTCCAACTCTCCATGACCACCCTTGGGGTTTTCTTGGCAGAGATACTAGAGTGGTTTGCCATCTCCTTCTTCAGTTCATTTTACAGATGGGGAAACCAAGACCAACAGGGTGAAGTGACTTACTTAGGGTCACCCACCTAGTAAGTATCTGAAGTTGGATTTGAACTCAGGAAGATGAATCTTCTTGCCTCCAGACCAGGCACTCAATCTTGCCACCTTGCTGCCCCCGGCTATTATAGTGGCCTTTTGTTTGATCTTTCTGCCTTAAGTATCTTCCCACTTCTTTCTTTCCAACATATGGCTGTCAAAGTGATCTTCCTTAAGTGTACATCACTCTCTTAATTGACAAACTCCAGTGATCCGCTATTGACCTGAGAAACAATTTGTTTTCCCTCATCTCTATCTCATACTTCTTAAATTTCTATTTTTGTTGTCAGGTTTATACCGCTTATAACTATTGGTATTCTAGGACATGTATGTAATTTTCAAAGAAACATATATGGGATACATTATCATAATTTTTTTACTGGTAAGGTACATAATTTAAAAAGTTTGGAGACTTACTGCCCTACTCAATAAATTTCACTGGCTCCCCATTACCTCTAGGATTAAATAAATATAAACTGCTTTATTTTAGCTTTTAAAGTCCTTTACATCCTGGCCCCAATCTCCTTTTCCAGCCTTGTTAAACATTACATCCCTTCTTATATCCCTTGGTCCAGGTAGAGAGGCCATCTTGCTGTTCTTTTCACATAATATTCTTAATTTCTTTTCTATGTATTTTAAATGATTGCCCTCCATTCCTGAAGTTCACTCTTTACTCAGCTCTGCCTCATAGATGCCTTTTCTTTCCTTCAGAAGTCATTTCACAGGCTACCTTGTATTTGAGACCTTTCCTGATTCTCTGAGCTGCTTCGAATGGCCTCTCTCCTATAGTTTCTTTCTATTTATTCATATATTTTATGTTCATGTTATTTCCCTGAAAGAATGTAAGCTTCCTGAGGGCAAGGATTATTTCATTTCTGTCTTTTTACGTCCCCTTCTTCGCACAGTTCTTGGTATTTGGTAGGTTCTTAGTAAAAATTTTTGATTGATGGAAGGTTGACTTTAATCCCCATTCTGGAAGAAGTCCCTCAACACCTCTCACCAGGATTGCAATAATAGTATCCTTATTGGCTTCCTTTCTCCTAGGGCCTCTTCTTTTATCAACCCATCCACACAGCTATTGAATCCTATTCTGGATAATTTAAAAGGATCATAGATTTAGAGCTAGAAGGTCATAGCAGTCATCTTATTCAACACCTTCATTTTACAGATGAGGAAAATGAGACCTAGGAGGAGTTAAGTGACTCTCTTAAGGTCACACAGATAGAGAAGTATCAGAGAAGGGATTTGAGTCCAGATTCTCTGGCTTAAAATGAATATTCCTAAAACACAGATCTGACCATTACATCCCTCAGGAATATTCAGTAGCTCCCTACTGCCCCTAGTTTAATACAAAATTCTCAACCTGTAATTTAATGCCTTTCACAGTCCAGTTCTATCTTTTCATTCTCATTTCATATTGTTCCTTGCCATACACTCTCTTTTTGAGTCAATTTGTATTTTATAGTGTCCAACTCTTCATGACCCCATTTAGGATATTCTTGATAAAGATACTTCAGTGGTTTGCCATTTTCCTTCAACTCATTTTACAGATGAAGAAACAGCAAATAGGGTAAAGTGACTTGCCCAGGGTCACCCAACTAGTAAGTTCTGAGGCTGTATTTGAACCCAGAAAGATGAATCTTCCTGACCTTGGACTCAATGTCCTATGCACTTTGCCACTTAGCTGGTCTACTATTTCTCTGTGTGAGACATTCCATGCCCCATGCCTGGAATAAACTCCTACCCTCCTAAACTTTGCATCTAGGAATTCCTAGCTTCCTTCAAATCATAGGTCATGTCACCTCCTAAACGAATCCTTCCCCCCTTCCCCCATAAAATTTTCTCCTTCTTGAAATTATTTTGAATTCCAGTACATAGTAGTTATTTAATGAACATTTGTTGAGTTGAAGTCCCTTCTTCCCTCTAGCCTTCTAAAGTGACCATGGGCAAATTGCTCAGCCTCAATTTTCCCATCTACAAAATAGGAGTAGGAATAGTTTTGACATCTTGTATCTTTATATACTTTTTTATCTCAGTGGGAATAATAATAACTAATGTTAATGATGCTTTAAATTGATGAAATTCTTTACATGTCATTATCGCATGCACATGAAGTGACTTTAGAAGAGTCACAACATTTCTGAGCCTCAGTTTCTTCATCTACAAAGTAATTTAGATTGGTCTCTAAGGCCTCTACCCATTTTAACTCTGTTCATCCTTACAATTCTGGGGTATAAGTTTCAAAGACTATGTTTTATCTAAATTTTGTATCTCTCCCAATGCCTAGTGTGTAAAAAATGGAGACTTGAATCCAGGACTTCAATCCCCAGAAGTCCTTGCTCCACTTCCCCAAAATGCTTTGTAATCTCACTGAATTCTCACCTGGGTCGAGAGCAAATTATTATTTAAAGGGTCTCTGCCCATAGTGGGTTCTCTTCTCTTCCTGGCTCTGCTGGCAAACAGACGTGTCTAATGATGTGAGTGAAATTTGGGTGGGCCTCATGGCCCACCTAGCACGTGCTTTTCTTACTTGTAGTTTCTTTAATCCTTAACCTTTAATAAACCTCATAAAAATAATACTCCTTGCAGAGAGAAACTAATTTCTACCTGCCTCAGTTTCCCTAAAAATTTAATCTTAACAAGTGGAGGGCAGTTAAGTAGCACAGTGGATAAAGTGCTAGCCCCGAAGTCAGGAAGACTCCCCTTTTTGAGTTAAAATCTGGCCTCAGATGCTTACTAGCTGTGTGACCCTGGGCAAGTCACTTCACCCTGTTTGCCTTGGTTCCCTCATCTGTAACATGAACTAGAGAAAGAAATGGCAAACAACTGCAGTACCTTTGCCAAGAAACCCCCAAATATGGTCATTCATGAAGAGTCAGCCCCGACTGAACAAGGAACTTTTATAGAATTGTAGGGGTATGATTTGGGGGGGAGACTCCACTTTTGACCTGCCCTGGTAGATTTTGATTGTTTCTTATTAACTGGAACTATGGTGTAGCTGTATCCGAAGGCACGAGTCCAAATCTCTCCACTTACTAGCTGCATGATGTTGGGCAACTCTCTTCACCTCTGTGTCTTTCTTTTCCATAAATAAGAGGGTTAGACGAGATGATCTCTAAGGTCCTTCCAGCTCTAGCAATCACTGACAAGACGGACACTAAACTTTTATGTGTGAGAGTAGCTTAGTGACTCCAGAAAAAAAATGTCTTTGGTGTGTAGCCAGTTGTTGAATTAGATCTGTTAGGATGATTTGTAACTATTAAGGCTTATTCGTCCTCCCTCCCAGTCCTCCATCCCTTAAGAAAAATCATCTTCTGAACCAACTGGACTTTGTCCCAGAGAAGGGATTTGAAGTTTGTGCAAAAGTGACAGATGCTGGAACGCTGGAAAAGAGAACAAGCAGGAAGATTGAATTCAAATGCTGGGGCACTGTCAACTTGTCAGCTTCTTCGCGGATGAAAGATGAGGGAATTAATATGGTTTGAAACATAGGTCCTTTCCATAAATCTGTGGCACGTGCGGGAAGATGGTCAGGTTGAACTTGGAGAATTTTTATCCAGTGAAATTTTTACCAGTTTATTCAAGCTTCAGAGCATAAATGAGTGGGAGGCAATGAAGTAGGGCAGAAAGAACATTCATCTTAAAACCTGAATCTGAGTTCTGCCTTTGTCATTAACTAGCTGTGTGACCTTAGGCAAGTCACTTGACTTCTTGGTGTATCAGTTTCCTTCTCTATAAAATGGTGGCAAAGATTATTGGACTATGTCTAGAATGTTTTCTTTTCCTCTCCTTTCCTTGAGTTTCTATCCATTGTTTAAAGATCTTATCAATGCCCCTTTTCTTGAAAATCTTTCCTGATTAGAAATAGCTTTTCATCTTGGATTATACCAAAATTGTAGAGTTTCTCTCATGTACTTATTTTGAAAGATTGGGTGTAATTGCTGTTTTTTTAAATAAGATGGAGGTCCAGGCTGAGGTTAGAGAACTCTAAGTGAGTGACCTCTCTACCACCTGGAGGGTTATGTACCAGTGCAGATGGGTAATTATTTTGTAGTAACTTTATAGTCTTAGAGAATTACCTGGGGACCAGAGATGTTATATGAGTTGGCTGGGGTCACACAGCCACTGTGCATCAGAATGACACTTAACTGGGTCTCTCTGACTCAGAGACCTGTCTCTGTCCACTGTGATGTCTTGCTGCCTGTATTATGGTTTAGTCCTAATATTTTTTCTCCTTTTTAGATTGTAAGCTCCAAGAGGCCAGGGAGTGGCTTATTGATGTTTTCTATTGACCTCTAAAAACAACAAATATTGTTTTTGAATGAACAATTGATCTTTAGGTCCCAGCTAACTCTATTAGTCTATGAAAGGGAAGAGGAAAATATCGGAATTTCTTAAATTGTGATGCCTCAGAGAGGAATTCAGCTAGAAGGTGGTGTGACCATAATGGAAGTGTGGTTGGATAGGATGAAGAGTTGATACCCACATTGGGGAAAATTTTTTTCCTTAATTTTACTGGAAGTATATTAGCCTCAGATACTTCTTAGCTCTGTGACCTTGGGAAAGTCACTTAATTCCAGCTGCCTAGCTCTTACCACTCTTCTGCTTTGAAAACTATATTTAGTTTCTATTCTAAGACAGAAGGTAAGAGTTTAAAAAAAAACAGCAACTAGTAGTGTAACCAGCTGAATATCTAACACTTCTGTCTCAGTCTTAACTTCTTTGACTGTGAAATGGGTATAATCCTGTTTCATGGTACAACTAGGAAAAGTGGTTTTTATTTCTTAAATGAATTTGATTGTCATTTTTATTTTTATATTAAATCATTTCTAGATATACCTCACCCCCAGCATTTGAACTCTAATATATATATGTATATATATATATATATATATATTCTTATTTTCTTTTTAAATTCCTTGTGTATAAGACCACATGGAATCTCTGAAATAGAGAGTATAAACAGGTTAGTGATTTTTTTACATAATTTCAAATTATTTTCAAATAATTGGAGCAATTCCTAGATACATGAACAGCACTTTAGTGTACCTGTAGTAGGGACCCTTATCAAAGTCTTTTAGAATAATCTTATAACAAAGACCATTCTATTACTAAAAATTATTCCAGTTAGTGTCATGTAGTGTCATAAGGATGACTGTGACTGTGTTTCAATCAAATACTATATACATAAGTAGTTTTGAAAAGGCAAACACTGTAGTGTTGGTTCTTATCTTTTTGCCTCCAAAATCACAGAATCATAGCAAATATGAGGAAGAAGGACTTTGGGAACTCTAAATATAAAGTATCGGGACTGGAAGTCACCTTTGAACACAGAACACAGAATGTACGTATTGGAAGGAACCTGAGAGTCCTGAAAGTGTCCTTAGAACACAGAATGTAAGGACTGAAAAAGCCTTTAGAGACTCTGGCCTTTTTTGAAGGCAGTTTAGAAAATAGAACACAGATGACAAGGACCAAAAAGGTTCTTAGAAATCACCTAGTTCAATCCATTCATTTGGAGAAAGAATGAAGTACTTTGAAAGGCAGATTGTTTCCATATGGCTACCTCAAGGTGCTAGTTGGGAGCTGGTCAGAGTTGCCCAGAGGATGGCTATCATGAAAAATGAGCCTTGGGCAGCTGGGTATCTCAGTGGATAGAGAGCGAAGCTTGAAGTCTAGAGGACCTGGATTCAAATTTGACCTCAGACAATGTCTAGCTGTGTGACCCTGGGCAAGTCATTGAACCCCAATTGCCTAGTCCATACTGCTTTTCTGCCTTAAAATGGATTCTCAGTATCCTGTCCAAGCCCGAAGGTGAGTTTTATTTTTTTAAAACGAACCTCTTGACTTCTGGGAATTGGTGCTGATAAACCAACCAGGAACAATTCTTTTCCTTCCATCATTCAACCAACCAGTATTTCCTCAGATACCAACCTTTTGAGGTCCTTTGAGCTACTTTGTAGCTAGGAAGCACGGCACAAACACAATGTTCCATTCCAGGGATCAAATGAGCAACTCCCAAGCCAGTGGAAGGGTACAACCAGAACTATTTAGAAGGCAGAAAAATGTGCTTTGAGTTCAGAGTCAGTCCCAAGCCAAGTGGTTCTCCATAGTAGAGTCAGGAGGGAGTTATGGTGCATGTGGAATAATGGCTTTCTGCAAAGAATCAGTGCCAGGCAGCCCCTCTTTATGGCTCCATGCTCATCTGACAATGGCAGCTGTAGGCTTGGTTCCATAATAGTATTCATTTTTATCTATTTCTAGATAACTCTGAGGTTTACAAATCACTTTTCTTTCCAATAACCCTATGAAATTGAATGTGTATATATACACAATTATTATGCCCATTTTTAAGAAGAGGAAACTAAACCTCCGAGGGTTTGTGCTGGCCAAAGGTCACAGGATGAATAAAGGTTGAACCAGGATTCAAACCCAGGTCTTCTGATGCCAAATCTAGTGATATTTCCATTATCCCATGTGGGCTTTTTTGTGGCCTTGTCTGAGGCTACTTCTTGAAGCTCAGGGAGCCTTCTGCTTGGCATTCTTTCCAGGAAAGGAGGCAGTTAACCCTGGTTATTAAAACTTCAAGGATCTGTTTCTTGGCTCCATCCTGTCCCTACAGTGTTCTTTGCATGGGGGCATTTTTAATATTTTTTTCTAAACTTTTTCCTCCATACAGACTTGCTTGATTTTTCTCCAGTTGGAAATTATTTTTCTTTCTTTGGATATCGCATTGGATTTTGCACCTTTTAAGTACTTCATGTCGCAGTATAGTAAAATATTGATTCGGTATGATAATATCACAGCCCCTCCTGCTGACATGCATCTTGGTATAGTGGATAAAGCTGGAAGGAGTCACAGGCTATGGATGACCTGGCTTCATCTTCTGCCTCTGACACTAACTCTCTGTGCACCTCTGGGCAAAGCAATTGACCTTCGTCTTCCAGGCAGGACTTAAAAGATTGTAAGTGGCAGACCAGCTACTGGGCAGTATTGATTAAGGAAACTTTCACATAGTGGTAGTGATGGTGGTGGAGGGAGGGCAGCCCTCTAAACAGATTAGTATGTGTTTCATAAGTGTTAATTGAGTAATTGACATTTGTTGAGATGACATCACAGATTGATCCCCGTTGCCCTCTTCCGATTGCTTCTATTAGGTTGTAAGTGACATGGAGGCAAAGGACTTGAATTATCGGCATTCTTTCCTCCCTCCCACCCCCAGTACGAGTGTTTTATATATGATCACTCAAAATGGCTATTAAATGGAAGAAATGAAAGAATAAAGACTCCCCTGCCTTGTATGTACTAGGTGGCTCTGAGCAGTGATAATGGGTCATTTAAAAACAGAACTGGGGTGGCTCAGTAGATGGAGAGTCAGACCTAGAGTCGGGAGGTCCTGGATTCAGATCTGAACTCAGACACTTCCTAGCTGTGTGACTGTGGGCAAGTCACTTAACCCTGATTGCCTAGACCTTTTACCATTTGTTTGCCTTGGACCTAATTCTCAGTATTGATTTTAAGATAGAAGGTAAGGGTTTAAAAAAGATATAGACTTGGAAACCCTTGAGAGACAGGCAATTTGGTGGTTTCTGAGCTTTATTTTCATGATAAGAATTACATGAAGAAATGAACAAAACACTAAAAAGAATATGACGACGATGATGATTCCCTAGGTTTCATGAGCAATTTATGCATGTTCTATTGTTCTTTACAACACATTATCTTATCGTTATCTTATTTGACCCTTCCAAAAACCCTGTGAGGTGTGTGGGGCAAACGTTGGTATCTTGCTTTATAGATGAAGGCATAGAGATTCAGTTAAGTGACTGGTCCAAAGTCACTCAGAAGCAAGATCACAAGAAATGAATTTTCCATCTACATTTGAACTATCTAAATGAATCCTGAGTGAAATGCCTTCGGTTCTTGGCTTGGCTGCTTCCCCAGCTTGGCTTGGCAGAACTCAAGTTTCTTTATCTTGACATCAATCCTCAAGACTCTTTTTCAGTGGGGATGGGGAGGAGGGTACAGAGTTGGTGCCGGGGGAGAGTGGGAGGAGGCCTTGGGAGCACTTTAATCCCAGAAGCTGATGACAGAGTTGGAAGAGAAAAGGCTTGGATGACCCAGATTGTGGCTACTTTTAATTTTGTGATCCCATGTTAATCGTATTACCTAAGAGACCCCATAGAAAGAATGTTGGATTTGGAGTCAGAAAGACATGGGTTCAAATCTAGGCTTTGGTACTCATTACTTGTATGACTTTGGGCAATTTGTTTACATCTCTGGGTCTCAGTCCCTTTCTCTGTAAAGAAAATAAGAGGGTTGAATAAGGTGACTTCTAAGGTTCTTTTTGGGGTCTAAATCTATGTGAATCTAAATTTAGCTATTTTGTAGACACATTTTCTTGTATAATAAGACCAATACAGAATAATAATAGCCAGCATTTATATAGCACTTTGAAGCTGGCAAAATGCTTTACAAATATTATTTCATTTTATCCTCATAACCACCCTGGGATACAGGCGCTGTTATTGTTTCCACTTTATCAGGAGGTGAGGAAATCAGACGTCAGGTTGATTGGTCCAGAGTCACACAATTAGTAATGTCTGGGGCTGGATTTGAATTCAGATCTTCCTAATGCCAGAGCCAGCTCTCTATCCACTGTGCCACCTGACTGCTCCTTGCAACCTGTACCATTCTTACTTCTCAGATGAAGAGACTCATTTTACTGATTTTGATATCAGGTTTTAATGCAACTGCTTCCCCCTCCTTCCCTGTTATCAAGGACTATCTTTGGGGATTTATTATTGCTGATAGGAATATCTATGACCAAGCAACCATAGAATGGTAGAGCTGAAAGAGGTCTTGGAGATCATTTCTGACCTCCTCAATTTGTAGATGAGAAGATTGATGCCTAGAAAGATCAAGGGACTTGTCCAAGGTCATATGGCCAGTCAGTGACAGGTCCAGGGTTAGAATCCTTTTTTAGGCATGGTCACACTTTCCTAACAAGCTGGGACATTTTCCAGAGTGTATAGATAGCTCTGAGGCTTTGGAAACTGTAAAGACTATTTCTTGCCCTCACTTGCTGCTTCCTTCCCATCTTTGGGGTATGGTGGGGCTGCCATGTTTCTTGTACTTTGCTGTTGTTCTGTTGCGTTCAACTCTTCGTGGCTGCACAGACCAGAGCTGTCCATGAGTTTTTCTTGGCTAAGATTCTGGAATGGTTCACCATTTCTTTCTCAGATGGATCCTTTGGTTGGGCAATCAAAGGTTAAGTGACTTTCCTAAGGTCACACAACTGGGAAGTGTCTGAGGCTGGATTTGAACTTGGGTCTTCCTGACTGTATATTAGTTGTATAACTCTGAGGAAGTCAGTTAATCTCCATCTCTGTCATTTGTACAATGGCGATAACAGTCATATTTACCTGCCAAGGTTGATATGAGGATCAAATGAAATAACATACGCACGATGCTTAGCAAACTTTAAAGGCTATCTAAATGCCAGCTTTCACCATTAAGATTATCATCACCTTCCCCAAATAATCATTTAGAGTTATCTTCTTGGATGCTATAATCCTTTACTGGAACATAATGTACGTGGCTCAGTGGAAAGAACTTGGGGCCTGGACTTTTTCCTGATTTCAAATCTATTCTCAGACATTTACTATCTGGGTGACCTTGGGCAAGTCTCTTAATTCTGTTTGCCTCAGTTTCCTCATCTGTAAAATGAGCTGGAGAAGGAAATGGCCAACCACTCCAGGATCTCTGCCAAGAAGAGATGGTCACAAAGAATCAGACACAACTGAAAAATATGACAAAACAATAAACTCCTTCAGGGCTCATTTTACAGGGCCTCACACACAGAAAGCACTTAATAAAGATCTCATGGACTGAATTTGCTTTTGTGTTTTGAAGCTGGTTTCTTTTTTTTATTTTTCAACCTGTAACTTCTGTTTTAGAATCAATTGATTTTAAGGCAGAAAAAGAGTGATAAAGGCTAGGCAATGGGGGTTTAAGTGAATTGTCCAGGATCACACAGGCCTGAGATCAAACTTGAACCCAGGACCTCCTGTCTCTGGGCCTGGCTTTCAATCTAACAAAGCCAGTTTCCTTCAGTGAGAGATCCAACAGGCAACAGGAGTGACTTCCCCAGTAAGCCCCTGGATAGTCTGAGGATTCTTTTGATTTTCACATTCACTCATTCTGGGAGAATGGCCTTGACTTGTTAATTTTCTTCCTTTGTTTTCAGTGCCACGGATCAGGATCCTCATCTCAGAGCAGTTTCTGGCAGACAGCCAGAGCATCAAAGTCTTGGAGCTTCAAGGGACCTCAAAGACCATCTTGTCCAATCCCCTCATTTCACAGATGAGGAAACTGAGACCCAGGCCAGGGAAGCTGTGTGTGAGGTCAGACACCTAAGGTAGGATTTGAACCCAACTGCTCCTTGTGGATTCTGCCCTGATCAGGCCACATCTGGATTGCTGTTTGATTTTAGGTGCCACATTATAGAAGGGATGTTGGTGAGTTCTAGAGAAGGGGTTTTCGGAATGGGATCTATGAATTTAGATGTCAAAATATACTTTTATACCTCTTTCAGTAAAATTAGTTTCCTTCATAATCTTCTTGTTCAGTTTTTTCAGTTCTATCTGACTCTTTTTTGACTCCATTTGGGATTTTCTTGACAAAGATATTGGAGTGGTTTGCCATTTCCTTCTCCATCTTATTTTATAGATAAGGAAACGGAGCAACAGGGCTAAGTGACTTGCCCAAGGTCACACAGCTACTAAGTCTATGAGGCCAGATTTGAACTTCAGTAAATGAGTTTTCCTTATTCTAAGCCCACTGTGCCATCTAGACCCTCTCACATCTTGTATAATCTTATGTATTTTAATTTATGAATTAAAAAATATAAATAGGCTAATTTTAGAAAAACATGGAAAGACCTACTTCAAATTATGAAGAGTGAAACAGACAGAACTAAGAGAACATTGTATATAGTAAAAGAAATATCTTTTGAACAACAACTTGTGCACATCTACTTCCAGAGGGAAAAAACCTGATACATAGAAATAAGTAAGATATAGTTTTATATATATATATATATATATATATATATATATATATATATATATATTTGTCAAATGATGTCTTCTTTTCTGGGGGAAGGGAGAAAGGGAAGAATTTAACTGAAAATCTTAATATTTTATTTTATTATTATTATTTTTTAAAATCCTTACCTTCCATCTTGGAATCAATACTGTGTATTGGTTCTAAAGCATAAGAGTGGTAAGGGCTAGGCAATGGGGGTTAAGTGACTTGCCCAGGGTCACACAGCTGGGAAGTGGCTGAGGCCAGATTTGAACCCAGAACCTCCATGGCTCTCAATCCACTGAGCTACCCAGCTGCTCCTAATATCTTAATATTTTAAATGTTACAAACAAGTTAATAAATAAGTTTAAAAAGTGTTTTCTATTATGGTGGTCATAGGCTTCACCAGACTGTCAAAGTTATTTGAGACCCCAAAATGTTAAAAACATTTGCCCTAGATGTCCAGATAACCATAAAAGGTTTTGAGCACAGTTCCTCCTGTTTCTGAATATGTTAGCTGGAGCAACTTGGAAATTTTAACCCGAATAATAGAAGACTTGGGGAAGGTCAGGATACCCGGGTTATGTATTTGAAGGCTAAAATGTAGAAAGGGCTCAAAGTCTTGTCTTGTTTGGCATTAGGAGCAGGGGGTGGAAGTTCTGAAGAGACACATTTGGGTTTGATGTTCAATGATGTTCAATGACTAACAGTTCTTCTAAGGAATTGGGGAATGGCTAAACAGGTTGTGGGACACAAATAAAATATTATATTAATGGGCTAATAAAGCTTTCTAGTCTTGTCTGTTTTGAAAATACTCATTGTTTTCAAAACAGACAAAACTAAAAAGATTTATATGAACTGAAGTGAAGTGAAGTAAGAAGAACTAAACACATTCATCATGCCCACAACCATGAAAATGAAAAAAAAAAAACAATCTCCAAACCAAAGATGCTTGCTGTGAAATTATAATGACGAAAGATTTTCTGTCATGTCTTTGAAGAGGTGGGAGAATATGGGAGGGGGCACAGCTTAAAATATCAGACTTTTTTGGTATGTTGGTTAGTTTTGTTGAACTATTTCTCCTCCCCACTTTTTTTTGTTCTTTACTTGAAGGGATTGCTTCAGGGGATGGGGAATGGATACATTGGGAAATATATGTGATGTCCAAACAAAAGATATCAACTATAACAAAAAAATGCCATTATAGCTATTCAAAAGTGAAGAGGTAGTGAGCTTCTTCTCCTCCCCAGGTCTTCAAGCCAAGGCAGAATGGTTCCTATTAGGTATATTGCAGAGTCAATTTTTGTTCATGTGGGATCTATTGGTCACAGAAATTCCTTCCCATTCTGAAAATTATGTGATAATCTGTGAAAGGAATTGGGATACTTTAGTTCCATTTCTACCTTGATCATTGGATTTGGAGACAGTTAAGTGGCTCTGTGCATCGAGAGCTGGGCCTGGAGACAGGAAGGCTTGAGTTCAAATCTGCCTTTGACACATACTAGCTGTTGTAACCTTGGGTAAGTCAATTAACTTCTATTTACCTTAATCCACTGGAGAAGGGAAGTGGCAAACCACTCTAGTATCTTTGCCAAAAAAAAAAACAACAAAACTACAAAAAACCAAAACCAAAAACAACAAAAACAAAACAACAAAACAACACCAACCCAAATAGGTGTTTCTACCATGAAAAGTCAGACATGACTCAACAATATTGTATTTGGATTCTAAGGCTTAATTTTGGCTTTGCTTCTAATTAAATACCTTTGACACTATAGACTTGATCTTTGTGGGTCTTCGTTTCCTTTACTGTGACATGAAGGAGTTAGACTAGATGCTTAAATCCCTTTCTATACCTAGATCTTAAGGTCAATTTAGACAACATTTTCCTTATCCTGAAATATGAGGGAATTGAATTAGACAATACTGAAAGTCCTTTTGAGCTCCAAATGCTATGAACTTCTCTTACTATTGCCATTGCCATTTGGGGAAAAAATGGCAAGAGTTAGGTCATCAGAAAAGGCACTGGATTTTAACGGATATCTTACATTAGGATGGTTTACCTACATGAAATCAAGAGACCATTAAAATACCTGTTTATAACTTTTATGTGGCTCAAGAGGGAACAGTTAGCAATAAACAGTATTTATTGTACTTGTGTTACTAAATGGTAAGATAGCCTATGAGAAACAGAGGCATGCTGCCCTGAAGAACTCCAGCAGGGCTCCCACTGACATTGATGGTTCTCAGGTTTGGAGCTTGGCAGGGAAACCAAAAGCAGGGTGTTTTCTAAGGGGGTGGTATGCTGGAGTGGAAAATGGACCCTGGGAGTCAGGAAACCTAGGTTTTAGCTCTGGGTTCTTCCTAGAATGGTGTTATAGAAAGACTGCCAGGCTTGGAGTCAGGGGACCTTGGGTTCACATCCCAGTTTTGCTTCCTTAGCCACTCTACTACCCTGAGCTTGTTACTTGATCCCTTGGGTCCTCCATTTGCTCTGCTATAAAACAAATGGATTGGACTAGATCCAGGGTTCTTTACTTAGAGTCTATGGATAGAATTTAACAAGTCTGTGAACTCATATGTGAAAAAAAATTAATCTGTGTATTAGCTGTACATCAAGTGGCAATCTGTAGACTGGAAGGGATGAGGCAACTAAGAGCCAGAAGCTGGCCCTAGAGCTCTTCAAGCTCAAACATTCTCTGACTCAATGGATGGCCCAGTTTTGGGGGCTTTTTAAAAAAATTTCCTGCTCCTGTTGGCTCAAATATGGGTAGGTTGGCCCTTATTAGTTGTGGATAATTTTGCAACTTAATTATCCATATGCCCAAAGGCTAAGGTGAGTGGGTACATTTTTATACCGATTTAATCAAACAGTGCCCAATTCAGTATGAACATTCTTATGTTGCAACTAGGCTGTTTTTGTAGGTGCTCATAAAAGATCCATGTACAAAAGAGATCTTTGGGAAAGTAATAAAAGTAATTTCCCTCATCAGGTTCCTTGAGTTAAGTAGGAACTCTGGAAGTTTCCTAGCCCAACCCTTTCCTGAAGCATATCTCCTTCTGTAGTTACTATTAACCAATATTATTAATTAGTATAGTTAATTATTTGATCAATATATTAATTGGCATAATTATATTATAATGTTAATATGTTATATAAAATGATAGATGAATATATTATACTATAATAGTATGATACTATTATAATACTCATACAACTTTATATAATATATTATACTATTAGAATATAATTATATAATATCATATATTTAGTAATGCTATATTATAATATATGATAATATATTGATACTATATACAACATATAATATTATGCCATTAAATACACTTATATAATACTCTTTGACTTGCTTATATACTATGGAATATTATGCCATAATATATGTGATATATAATATAAGAATATTCTATAATAATATATTTATACAATATCTAATAATATGCTATGATAATCTATTGATATATTATATTTTATTAGAATATACACAATATAATGTACTATACTTAATATATCATAATTATACACTATCATAATCATATGGTAACATTAATGAGCATAATAATTAATAAAGATAGCTAATGTTTTAAGATTCACAAAGTGCTTTAAATATCTTAACACATTTGGACCTCAAAGCAACCCTATAAGAGAAATTCCATTTCCCCCCATTTTTATAGATGAGAGAACTGAAGCTGAAAGGGGTTAGTTAAGTGACTCGCCTGCATAAATGGCTAGCAGATGTCTGAGGCAGGAATCACATTCATCTTTCTGACTTTAAGTTCAGCATACTACCTATTAGTCTTCCTCACTGGCACTGGTGATTAGCCTGCCCCCCTGCTAGAATACCTCCAGAGAGGAAAACTTTCTGGACAGTGTTGAAAGAAGGAAGCTTTTCCTCAGACTGAGATTAAATCTGCCTCTCTAGAGCTTTTACCCACTCTTCTCAGTTCTGGCCCCTGGGGACAAGTAGATCTAGCCCAATTCCTCTTTCACATGGCAAACCTTAGATTTGGACCCATTTGCAACCATATCTATTCTCCAGGCTTATGAGCTTCATTTCCTCCTAGCAGTCTGTTGGCTTCCGCATCACTATTGTCTTCTTCTGAGCATGCTCCAGCTTGTCAATGCTTTTTTTTTTTTTCTGTGAGGTGGCAGTCAGAAATGAATCCAGCTCTCTGGACTTGGGGTCTGATCGGGATGGAGGACAATGAATGGCACAATGTGCCCGAGATCATAGTAGCTTGGAGGAGAGCTGCCACATTGTACCTCTGAAAAGAAGTTGTAGAGTGCCTACTATGTGTCAGGCGCTATGCCAAGTGCTTTACAAATATTATCTCTTTTGAAAAAATGCCCCGGCATCTCTTGGGAGTCTGTGGTGAAAGAATGTCCTTGATGTCAGTTGGTTTCTTGCTCATTTCCACTTTCCCTTAACAGTTAAGTTGGGGGTGATTTCTGGTTAATCGGAGACGCTAGTTCCTTGAGTTTGGGTTGATTTTTTAAAATGTTCTCTGTTCCCTTTTTATCTTGTATGTGTATTTAGAGGCAGACCTGCCAGGCATCAGGTGGCTTTTGTCTTGAGCACATTCATTCAGAGAGAAGGAGATAACTGTTCCCACACAGAGGCCACTGCAGGCAAGCTGTTAAGTCTGGCAGTCAGGAGATGAAGACTGGCAATTTGTTATCAGAAGCACAGCTAGGCTCTGGAGCAGAAGGAAACTCAACCTAATTTGTCACATTTGAAGCGACCAGGAAATAAAGTATGGGTGGTAATGGGGGAGAGGGGAGGGAAGACGCAAAGAGTCCACCTTTGCCTTCCACTCTCCATCCTCTCCCAGCAGCTCATCCCGCTCCCTCATAAAAGCAGTAGTCATAAATTCCCATGGTGAACAACCCCTTCTCCATAATCGTGCACTAAGAACATTTGAATTCAAAGGAATGGCCAGGGCAATATTTGATGCATCACATAAAAATACAAAGAACGCGGAGAACTTGGTTATGAATTTATGACATGTTTATGAACCAGGATCTTTGCTTTTAAGAGGCTCCTTCCCATGACTCTGTAAGCAAAGGGACTGCAGAGGAATGTCGTCTTCCTTACGTGGGTCCTTTGGAAAGGAGAGGGGGAGGATGAGGTGCTGTTTGTCTAAAAGGACAATGGAAAATTAAGCTTGCTCAAGAGTTGTTGGCTCTTCCCACAGGATTTAGGAAGCTGGCTCCAGGCTTCTGGCCTAAGGCCAGCTAAGGGGAACTGCAGTGGTCTATGGAAACTTTCCCTTTGGAAAAAAAATCTTAGGAAGTCCTGAAAAAATGGTAACCTGAGGCTCCATGGCTCTGGGCAAAGTTGTGAAATTGGCCCAGGAATTCTCTTTTTCCTTCTCATCTCCTCTTCTGGTACTGGGTCCTTCTCTCTCCCTGATGCTCTTCCCCCCCCCCCCTTAGAGTAATTCCACTATAATATTCCACTAATCTCTACTCTTTCAAGTCACCAAGTGACCTAGGTCCTTTCTCCATCCCACTAATGTCCTGTCAGGCAATATGGAACTTGGTGTGGGAACTAAGAATATTTATTTTTATTTACTTATTTAACTTATTTATTTTTAATTTTTAAAAATTTAATAAATTTCCACATAAGTTTTCCAAAATTATATGATCCATATTGTCTCTTCTTCTTTCCTCCTCCTTCCTGGAGCTGACAATCTGGGTTATTTATGTATTATCACACAAAACATATTTCTACATTATTCATTTTTGTAAGCAAATGATATTACAAAACCCAAACCCCAAAACATATACCCAAATAAATGAGAGATGAATCATATGTTTTCATCTGCATTTCTACTCCCACCGTTCTTTTTCTCTGGAGGTTGACAGCATTCTTTTTCACAGGTTCTGGATTTTGTCCTGGATCATCATTGTATTGCTGTTAGTAGCAAAGTCCATCACAGTGGATCGTGCTACAATATTGCAGTTACTGAGTATAATGTTTTCCTGGTTCTGCATATTTCGCTCTGTATCAAGTCACATAGATCTTTCTGAAATCATCCTGGAACTAAGGAATGCCATGTCAAGTATTTGATGACCTGCCATGTAGGATTAAAGGGATTAGACTTGTTCTGCTTGGCCACAGAAGGAAGAATGAGGAACAAAGAGTGGGGAGTTCCAGAGAAGCAGATTTAGATTTAATTATTAAGATCAATGTTCTAATAATGAAAGTGGTCCAAAAGTAGAGGAGGCTCCCTCAAGAAGTAGTGAGTTCCCCATAACTAGGCTAGGAAGTCCTCAAATAAAGGCTGGATGGCTTTTCTTGAGAATGTTGAGGGAAATTCTTGATTTGGATTGGATTAGTTGCCTGTGGAGGGTTTCTCTAACAAAGAAATGGAGCCTAAGTACCCCTAAGTAGTAGAATCAGCCTTTGAACTCAGCTCCTCTGATTCCAAATCCAGCATTCCTTCCACTATACCATTCTGTCTTTCTCACACAAAATCTCAGAATTGGAGAAAAACGAGGCAAGAGTGGTTTAGGCAAGGATCAAACCAACCAACCCATAAGCCAGTTCAAAAATCAAACCCCAAATCTAGGAATGAGTTGAACCTTTAAAGGTCCTCTAGTTTCACCTGTTTACCAACTGGGAAACAAAATACTAAGGAGATGGTGAAGTGACTATTCAGTAAGTTATTCCACTCAACTTGAGGCAAACCAGTCCACATTAAGGTAATAAAAGGAAATAACTTAATGCTTTCCTTCCAAAGGATATCTTAATTTTGATGAGGGCCATTAGCACTAAATAGGGAATCAGACAAACCTCAGTATCTTTAAAATTCTACTGGTGCCTCATTTCTAGTCTCATTTTAACCATCTTAGTTCAAGCCCTCAGCTCTTCTTAGGTAATGCAAAAGAAAAAGCACTGGGCCTGGGGGCAGGAAAAACTGAGTTCAGATCCAGCCTTAGACACTTACTAGTTGTATGATCCTGAGCAAGTCACTTAACCTCTGTTCCAATTTCATTTGTAAAATGGAGATTATAATTGTACCTATCTCCCAGCATTGTTGTGAGGATAAAATGAGATAAAATGGGCAAAATGGCACAGATCCTGGCACATAGTGGGTGCTTAATAAATGCTTCTTTTCTTCCTACAGTAGTTAAAAAATCCTCCTAACTGGTTTCCCTGCCTTTAGAATATTTCTATTCTAGCCTTTCAAATTATTGTCTTCATATATTGCTTTTGTCATACCATTCCTTGAATAATCCTCAGTAACTTCAGTTTGCCAAATGAAAAAGGAATAAAATCTGTATAATTAGAATCTGCTCCCCAGGACTCAAAATCCCAGTATCCTACTTTCTTTCTTATGTTATATCCTTATGTTTTGGATATAAAGTTTGTGTGTAACCCTGCCCCTCTCTCTCCTTTTCCCACAAATGAGGCTGGAAAAAACTTTTCTTTACTCAGGCTTTTACTTTTGTCCTTTTATTTCTTCTATTTCAAATGATTAATAATAAATCTTATAAAATATAATACTTGGAGTTATTGGATAATGATTTTAATCTTAAAACTCTAAATCCTGTCATTCAAGGCCTTCCCAAATCTTGATGCAAATTTACTTGTTCAGTCTTAGCTCAGTCTGTTATTTTTCAATTGTTTCATTTGTGTCTGACTCTTCATGGTTGGTTGGTTTGTTTGCTTGTTTTTGGCAAAGATATTAGAATGGTTTGCCATTTCCTTCCCCAGCTAGCTCATTTTGCAGATGAGAAAACTGAGGCAAATCAAGTTAAGTTGACTTCTTCAGAGCTAGTAAGCATCCAGCTAGATTTGAATTCAGGTCTTCCTGACTCCAGGCCTCCTGTACCATCTAGCTGCCATCTATTAGTTTCTACTATTTATTGAATAATAGATTTAAAGCTAGAAGGGATTTTAGAATGTCAAATTCATCCCTTTCATTTTGCAGATAAAGAAACCAAAATCCAGATGTGTTAAGTGACTTGTTTAAGGACTAGTCAGTAGGAAATACAGAACTGCAATCTGAACCCAGGTTCCCTAACTTCAAGTCCAGCATTTTTTCCATTGCTTCCTTTGTTGTATTCCTCTTCTCTTCTACATGTTCACAAAAATTATCTATAAATTGAGGAATTAAAAAAAAGATGACTGAGATTTCTTACAATTTAAAAATCTCTGCATATACTGGGGCTGCCTGTTATAGGCAAGGATTAAGTGTTTCAACCCCCAAGGAAGAGAACTGTGATTGTTGTGAGTTGAGTGTAACAGATAAAGGACAGCTGAGAGAGACCTTGACAATGCCTATCTTAATTTAGCCTTCACAGCTAACTGGATAAACCAGTCTTCCCTTCCTGTACTAAGAGGTTGTGGACTCTTAACCGTGTGACTGTACAAGAACAAGCTTGTGTCTCAGCTAGAAGGTTAGCCCTGGAATTAGGAAAAAAGAAAGAAAAATGCCTAGTTCTTCAGGGTTAAAAAGAAAAATTCCTCTTTTGGGTAACTAATAGGCCTTTACGATTAGGTTCCAGCTCACCTTTCCAGCCTTATTAGAAATTTCTTCCCTTTACCACTTGACTTTTGAGCAATTGTCATCTCATTTTTCCATCTCCCATCATGCCTTACTTAGTACAACATCTTCCATACCTGGAATGAATGCACTCCCTCCTGACCCCCACTTTTTAGAATTTTTGGTTTTCTTCAAGTTTTGGCTAACACACAACCTTTGACAATAAACTTTCCAATTCCCCTTAATTTTAGTGCCTTTCCTCTGAAACTACCCTGAATTTATGCCCTTTATATTTTGTCTGTACCTAGTTGCTTGCATGTGATAAACTACATTGGGCCAGGAACTCCTCAAGAACAGAGCAGGAACTGTCTTTTACTTTTGTATTCTTAACGTATAGCATAGTGATCAGCATGTAGTTAGGTGCTTTAAAATAATTCAAAATGATTTTGTAATATAGTAATATGTAATATGTAATACCACTTTGTAATATAGTCTGAGATCTGATACTGCTAAGTCACTTCCTTCACATTTTTTTCATTGATTCTCTTCATATTCTTTCCTTTTCTTCTTCCAGATGTTTTCCTAGTTTTCTAAAGTAATTTTTTGGTAATTTGATTATTAGTATACAGATTCCATTTCCAATATTACTTTTTGTATATTTAGTATTTACTTACCTGGGTACATGTTGTTTCTCCCTAATAAACTGTAAACTCACTGAAGGCTGGAATTATTTAATATTTTTGGTCTTTGTATCTCCAGAATTCAACACAGTGCCAGGCACATAGTAAATACTTAATTTAAAAAATGCATGTTTAAGGTTTGCAAAATACTTCTTATACATTGTCTTATTTGAATATCATAACAATCTTGTGAGGTAGGTACTATATACATGCTCTACCCCTCCCCCCAACTAAATTTTACAGAATGAGAAGCAGACTAAGAGTTATAAAGTGATTTACCAGTGTTACTGTTATTCAGTTGTTTCAGTCATGTCTGAATCTTTATGACCCGATTTGGGATTTTCTTGGCAAAAATACTAAAGTAGTTTGTCCTTTCCTTCTCCAGCTCATTTTACAGATGAGGAAACTGAAGCAAACAGGGTAAAGTGACTTGCCCAGGGTCACAAAACTAGAAAGTGTCTGAGGCCAGATTTGAACTCAAGAAGAATTTTCCTTACCACAGGCTCAGTACTCTATTCACCTAGCTGCCATGCCACCTACCTGCCCTGATTTGCCCATGACTATTTAACTATTATGTGTCAAAGGTGTGAATCAAACCCAGGTCTCTTCTCACTCTAGGACCAATGGTCTTTCCATTGTATCAGCCAGTGGAAAGGCAATGTCTCTCATTTAGTCTTCTAGTCAGTCTTTCTCCTTCTAGTCCATCCCTTCTTTAATGTGCCCTTCACAGTTTCCCAAGCAACCTTTGAAAAATGTGTGTGTGTGTGTGTGTGTGTGTGTGTGTGTGTGTGTGTGTTTGGGATTATTTGGTTGAAAATTTTCCCATTGTCTATTTACCATGGTTCTCCTCTCCAAACTCCACTCACTTTGCCCAGGCATGAATTCTGATCACTACCAGAATCAGAAACAAGAAGAAGGAAAAGAAGAGAAGAAAAGAAATTGGTAAAAATTCTATTCTGTAACATCCAGAATCACAAATTAAATGCTAGAATGGATCTTAGAGGTTATATAATTCAACCCCTTCATGTTACTGATGAGAAAACTGAGATCTGAAAAAAAAGTTAGACATGAGACTAGAACTTTTGTCCCCCAAACATAGAACAAAGGAGGTTCTCTTTCCACTAAAGCACATTGCTGCTCCAGAAGGGATGTGGAGCCAGATCAAAATAGAACTAATTGTTAAGATTTCAATATGAACATCTTTATACTTTGGAAATCTGAAAGTAGTCTCAGGTGCTGCCAAACAAAGTCAGTTATGAAGCCAGTGGGTACATGGGATAACATCAAAAAGGAAAAATGGGAAAGGAAATGAGGAAAATGAAAAGGAAGGAGACTATATGCAAATAGAACTTGGGGTTCCAAAAGCACAAAATAAAACTAAAGAACAGATAGAAGAAGAAATCCAATTAGATAATGATGTAACAGAGATTAAAGAGAAAATTTTTGGAACAGTGGAACAAACTACAAAGAAAGAGGAAGGAACAGAACTGGCAACAGACTGTAATACCCAAACTGCAAATAAATTAATTGAAGCACATGAGCAAACTTTACAATCAAGATCACAAAGCTTAACAAGAGGGGGAGACAGATGATTTCATTAACAACTCAAATCAAGAACAAACGATTTGGTCAGAAGAGTTAGTTAAGGACATAAACTACACAATCTCATTAAAAGAAATGCTGGCAGCACTGGGGGTCAAGAATTACCAAGAATTTTGTGAAAAGTATGAGGAAGTGGATAAAGACACTAAATTAGCAGTACAACAAAATCATATACCTGATAGAAAACAAAGAGAAGAAGCAAACAATGTAATGATCCTATCACATCTTCCTTTCCCTAACGTAGAACTTCTCATAAACTAGACTGTCAATTAACACAATGTATACAAGCTTTACAAACAAGAATAGCAGAGTTTCATGAAATGGGCTTGATACAACAAGCAGTACCCCTGGATTACAATTTGCCCAACATCAAACCAGGAGTCATAGTATTAAAAAATTTCAATAGAAAATTGGCTACAGACATAAAATGGACTGGACCACATGAAGTATTGCTTACTACCCCAACAGCTATAAAAATTGCAGGGAAGGACTCATGGTTCCATTGTTCCCACTTAAAACCAGAAAAAGTTCAACATCACTGTAACAGACATAGAAGATAATAAGACAAGAGATAGTGCTGAGAAATGAAAAGGAAAACTGATTAACATAAAAAGTACACTACAAAGAAATAATAGTGATACATAATGTTTGAGATAACTTTCCAGCCCAGAGGAAAAGCAACCCAGAGGAAAAGCATCCTAGAGGGAAAAAATTTTAAACCAGCCCAGAGGAAAAGATTTTAAATAAGCCCAGAGGAATAGCATCAAGAAAAGCTGCTAGAGAGAGGAAACCAAAAAAAAAAAAAAGCTGAAATGGACAGCTAAGACTTTGAACTTTGTAAAATTGTTTATATAAGAAGAGGATAGAAAACAAGACATATATAAGACTGAGTGTGTTGAAATAATAAAACAAAAGTAATTTCACATATTAGGGAAATAGCATGCATCACTACATAACATGGAAGAAAGAAAAGATCCATGAGCCAACATGAGAAGTGGAGATCTGAAGAAACTTGTTAAGTATTAATTCAACACACTATTAGACACAAAACATAAAATCACAAACAGACAAATTGAGAGACCATGTTTAAATAAACAAGTGTCTGAAATTGTATTTATTGCAAAATGTAAATATGTATATAGTTAGTTCCATAAGGTCTTAGGCAAATAGAAAGATCAATAGATATTTCTATTTAACTGATGTCAGGATGTGGAACAATGTATATTATTGTGTTATATGTAAATAATATCTATGAATAATGTATATATTATAATTAGGTTAGTAACAGTGATAGAGTCTGTAAATATTTAGCATAGCATGTATATATGTTGTACATAAGATTAAGTTATAGATTAGACTAGAGACTTAGATAATAGTTACAATAAGGAGGGAATAGATTAAGAGTAAATTAAGTTAAGCATAGCATAGACAATTAGTTATACATAGGAATAGAGTTAAGCTGCATTTGCAGATAGTTAGTAAACTTTGAATTGTTTATTGTAAATCTGATGCTGAAATTGTATTTAATGGAAATATATTTAGATAAGATCTCTGCAAATATTAATACATATATATGTATATATATGATAGGAAAACTATTTGTTTTAGTTAACTTAGTATGAGTAAGTAGTATTAGCACTAACATTCAAATTTCTTGTAATAGTTTTGTTAAACATACATTGTACTGAATTTATTGTAAAACCCCAAACTACCCTTACCCAAACTTTCCTGCTAAGAATTCCTTAGAGCAGATTTAGTAAATTGGTAACTATAATATAAATAAGTGACCTTGGGAAGGTCACAACAAAAAAAGGGGACGATTGTGGAAAGGAAACAAGACTGACAGTTGGTGGGGGAGGGGCAACTGGGAGTGGCAGTTGGGTCTTGTGATTAGCACTTCCTTCATGCCGGGCTTTACTTCCTTCCTGGTGTTGGAGGAGGGAGGAGCTTGTTTAGCCCAGTCTGGAGTGGTGTGCCTCTTCTTGGTTCAGCTTGAAGATTCAGGCCCAATCACTTCTGAAAGTTAGAACTGTTCTTGTTTGCTTTCTGTCTACTGCTAAGATTCTGAAATTGACAAAACTAGCACAGAAGACAGGAGTGGGAGAAACCCTGTGCCAGCCTGTGGGGCCTGGCCTCAGCTCTAAAAGCTGAGACAGACTCCAACCTTATTTAGGGACCTCCCTTGCCCCTCTTTCCTGATATCTCTCCAATCCCAACTGGTTATTAAACTTTATATTATTTGAATTCGCAGTCAGATAAGTGGACTATCTTTTCTGGGGCATAGAGGGAACTGAACATCAGTTCAGTCATTCAACAACAATCAGTCCTTATCGGACCCCTGCTGCTTCCTCTCAGCAGGGGGCATCTCTCTCCTTTGACTCACCAAGCAATATTCCCTATCTCCCCTCAACTACTCCATACCCTGCAACAACCTCCCATTATCTCCCATTTTCCAATTTCCCCATTTCTTTTCCCAATAAATATTACACTAAAAATCAAGGCTGGAATTTTTATGGTTAGTGGTCTAGACTTAAGAAGTGATGGAGAAAATGCCAATAGTGCATATTAAATAAAAATGTGTCATTGATTTTTTTTGGGGGGAGGAAGTCAGTTGTTAAATATTTGTCAGCAGACTCCTGGTCTTTAAACATAATAATGAAATTGATGTTTTTCCTCTAACCATTCTGTCTCAACCAAAATTTAGCAAATCAGTTTCCTAGTTTCTTTATGATATTTTACTGAATTAGATAGATCTTCCAATTTGTTATGTGTACATCATGTTCAAGGCATTGGTGTATGGAGAGGGGTGTAATATGTATATAAATGACTATGATACAAGGTAGGATTTAATAAGAGCAAAAGAGAGCCAGGCAAACCATTCTGGAAAATTTGAGGAAGGAGGGATCATTTCTTTCCTTTTAATTTTTCCCAGATTACATGTCAATATAATTTTTAGTACTCATTTTCTGACACTTTGTGATATATGTTCTCTTCTTCCTCCCCAAGAAGGCAGGTAATATGATATAGGTTGTACATATGTTGTCATGTAACACACATTTCCATGCTTGTCATGTGAAAGAAGACACATTGCTTACACTAGAGAAAAATTAATGGAAGAAATGAAGTGAAGAATGGTATGCTTCAATCTGCATTTGGATTCCATCAGTTCCTTCTGTGGCTGTGCATAGCTTTTTTCATCATGAGTCCCTTGGAGTTGTCCTAGATCAGTGATGGTGAATCTTTTAGAGATGGAGTGCCCAAATTGCACCCTCACACCACATGTGAGCCTCTCCCATATCTGAGAAAGGGGAGGGAGGAAGCGCTCCCATTGGGCTGCTGGGTAGAGGGGTGGGTGATGTGTAAAATGTCCTTAGGTGTGGTGGAAAGGGGGAAGAGAGCAGCCTCCTATAGCACATGTGCCATAGGTTCTCCTACATGGAGATTTCTCCTTTGATTGGTTAAAAGGCTAAAGAATTTCAGATAGAGAGTTGAAACAGTCCTTGTTTTGGTTAACCCCCAATCTTTGTTTTGGTTGGTTAAACCCTGCTTGAATGATTAGGATAATTGGGTTTATAAATTGCACATTCTGATTAGTTAGCTTTCAAGATAAGATTGTGACTCTTGAGTAATCAGCCAATGGCGAATAAGGGGAGAGATCATTTTTGCATCAGGGACCAGGATAAAAAGAAGGCTGTGAGCCCACATATTTTGTGCTCACTGACTGCAACACTGATTTATGAGTGCCCATTCTCTTGAGAGTGAAATAAAAGAACTGGCACCTAAAAGAGCTTCTATTGTACTGTGAAAATGTCTGACCTACTCAGTTTAGATCTGACATTTAGATCTGTGTGAAAAATGTTTTGTAGTTTTGGTCATATAGTAACCGGGTTTGTCTTGGCAGGTAAATGTCCAGGTATTTTATATAATCTACAGTTATTTTAAATGGGATTTCTCTTTCTATCCTTTGATCTTGGGCTTTCTTGGTAGTATAGAGAAATGCTATTGATTTATATGAGTTTATTTCATATGCTACAACTTTGCTAAAGTTGTTAATTGTTTTGATTAATATAAGTATCATATCTGTAGAGTGACAGATTTGTTTTCCTCATTGCCTATTTTAATCCCTTCAATTTCTTTTTCTTCTCTAATTGCTACCACTAGCAGTTCTACTACAATATTAAATAATAGAGGTGATAATGGGCATCTTTGCTTCATTCCTGATCTTTTTGGGAAGGCTTCTACCTTATCTACATTACAGAGAATGCTTGTTGATGGTTTTAGATAGATGCTATTTAATATTTGTTCCATTTATTCAAACAATGTTCTCTAGTGTTTTTAATAGGGATAGGTATCATATTTTGTCACAAGGTTTTTCTGCATCTATTGAAATAATCACATTGTTTCTGTTGGCTTTGTTTTTGGTATGGCCAATTATGCTTATAGTTTTCCCAATATTGAACCATCCTTGCATTCCTGGTATAGAACCCACCTAGTCATAGTGTAAGATCCTTGTGAGATATTGCCATAATCTCTTTGCTAGTATTTTGTTGAAAAATTATAAATCAATATTCACTAAAGATATTGTTCTATAGTTTTTTTTTCTGCTCTTTTTCTTCTTCCTGGTTTAGGTAGCAAAACCATAATCGTGTCATAAAAAGAATTTGGTAGTTTCTTCCTCAACTATTTTTCCAAATAGTTTATATAGCATTGGGATTAATTGTTCTTTAATTATTTCAGTTAAATTAAATAAAATTTGGTAGAATGAGGGATTATTATTATTATTATTATTATTATTTGTCTGGGAGAGCTTCTGGGTGGAGATGACATCTGAGTTGAGCCTAGCAGGAAGACAGGGAGTTGGGTAATGGGATGGGAATCAGTTCCAGAAGTGGGAGATGGAAAGCTCAGGTCCCATTCAGGACCTCAGGTCTTCCTCTCAAGAGGACAGATGGCTAACACTTATCTTGCTTAAACCTTTTCAAGTTCTTTAGCTGCTTTCCCTAAAGATAGGATCTTAGTTTCAGGCTGTAGTTTTAAGAGTGTCTCTTTCATCCAGAGCTGAGCTTGATTCTTGGCCCAAGGGAAATGAATTCAGAAAACAAAAGAATTAGTTGGGGGGTGGTGAGGGTTATTTGTAGATATTTCAGCTTCTTTAGAGCTGCCTTTCTTCTTCCTTTTATCTCTTACTGATATAAATGGCTCTGTGTAACACGAATTTCTATAAGTGGAAATCCTATGACTTGTGATGTCTGTGTAGAATACAGAATATATATTCAGAGAACTTGGCTTTCAACTCTGACTTTGTCTCCTTTGATTTGGGGGTAAGTCACTGCCTTCTCTGTCACCACTTTCTTCATTTATAAAACAAAGGGGTTGGATTGAATTTAATATGATCTCTGAGGTTTCCTCACACATTCATCAATTTGGCAAAGATGATAAAAAAATGGAACCAGTTAATGTTGGGGGGATTTTGGCAAAGCAAATAAACAAATACCTGCTTGGTGGAACTGAAAATTAATCCATCTATTCTGAAAAGTCATTTGGAATTATGTGAGAAAAAAGTTAACATCTCTGACCCAGTGATTTCATTATTGGACAAATAGCCCTAGAATGGGGACGGATGGATATCCAGGAAGGACTAGCATCTCTAGTGTGCGTGAGGTATTGCCAAACCCTTTCCAGGGCTGCTCATTCACCTTTGGGATCTATTTGTCACCCAACTCTCACTTGTGCTTCTAAGAAGATACAGCATTGAAAAAAGCCCAAACAAACAACAAACTAACAAACAATCCTTACCTTCCATCTTAGAATCATTACTGTGTGTTGGTTTTAAGGCAGAAGACTGGTAAGGGCTAGGCAATAGGGGTTAGGTGTGTGAAGGTTAAATTAATTCTCCCCTGATTGTGAAAATTAAATTAACTGTCCCCTGACCAATTTCTAGATTTAATCACCAGTAGTATAAACACCCCACTTTACACTTGAGTGGGGGATGTCTGTAACCCACGTGTGTGGTAGTGGGTGACAAATCAGAATCGACCTACTGCCCCCTCGGCAGTCCTAAGCAAAGTTTGAGCTATAAATGGTACACCTAAAAGTAGAGGAGGGCACAGGAAGTGATACAGAAGTATCTTTAAAAAGGAGTTACAACTTCCTGTGGGGGGGGGTGTTTCTGAAGTTCAGAGTTTGAGTTGGAGGCTGGTGAAAAATCTGCTTACTGAACCTGAGACCTTGGACTTGGTGTGACTGTTCTTAAATCTCTCCCTTTGGACTGACATGTGGTAAGCTGACTATTTTCCTTGGATTTTCTGAAGGAATTAGCCACAGGAGAGACCTACTCTCTTGAGAGAGGGTCCCTGAATCCCCAGGTCCTTGGCTCAAAGCCCAGACCTCTCCAGCTAAAGGCTAATTAGCCCTGCCTGGGTTGAGTCAGGGGCCAGAGCAAAATACTTAGTGCATAGACTAGATATCTTACCGTATCCTCTTTCTGAATTTTCTTACTTTCACTCTTTCTATATTTTATAAATAAATTGTTAAATAGATATTTTTGGAATTAATTAAATTCCTGGTGACCCTATTCTTAAATAATCTAGTCCAACCTTTTATAAAAAACCCTCACATTTCTAACCTAAGAGGTGATTTGCCCAGACTCACATAGCTGGGAAGTATCTGAGGTCACATTTGAATCCAGGACCTCCTGTCTCGAGGCCTGGCTCTCAATCCACTGAGCCACTCAGCTGCCTCCAACACAGCTATACTCCAGTAAACCATCTCTACAGACTGGCCACGCCAGGTCAGGGGTAACTGATGGGCTGCCAACCCACCAGTGGCTTAAGGGGAATGTCTATCCCAAACATTTGAAGGCTTTCTCTGGTGGAACAAGCAAATGAGAACAATTCGTTCCAATGACCACAAAAGCAGCAAAGCAGTCTCTGTGGAGAGCCTAGAGTTTGGTCAGACATCGAAGATGCCAAAGTCATTCACTGTGTCCTGGACCATGGCTAGCCACCCTAACTTTTGTCTTGCCACTGAACTCAGATGACTGTGCAAGAAAAAGCGAGACTGACAACTTCCTGCAACTCTGCCTCAATTAAATCCATTCACACACAAGCCAATGAATCATCCCCTGATGTCATTTGTCCTCTTCAAAAACCAAGGACAAACAACAACCCCCAGGATGACTGGAAGAAATATGGGAACAGCAAAGGGGACTGGAACTGTGATTTCATTGGGTAGGAAGTGCCTAATAAAGAACCTCCCCTCCTCATTAAGGTGGGCTTTACTCTACAATTAATAGTCTGAGAGAATGTCCTGGGGGCATTGAGAAGTGACTCTTGACTAGGGTCATAGAGCGAGAAGGTGTCAGAGTTACGACCTGAACCTGGTGACTCTAAGGCAGGCATCACTATTCAGGATGACATGCCATATATATTAATAATAATAATAACTAACATCTACATAGTGCTTGCTATGTGCCAGGAACTGTGCTAAGCACTATACAATTATTAGGAGTTATTATTCTCATTTTACTGATGAGGAAACTGAGGCAGTTTACAAATGACTTGCTCAGGGTCACACAGGGTCACAGTCTGAGACTGAATTTGAATTCAGGACTTCCTGACTCTAGGCCCAATGCTCTGTTTGTAGCACTCCTTAGCTGCCATAAAAAAATGAAAAACTCATTGATATAAATTATTATTGTTCCAAAATGCTTTACATGTACTACTATGGTTCATTAGCAATAAAATTCTGTTAGATATATTATGGAAGAATTATCCTTCCCATTTTTCAGATGCAGGAAATGGAGGATCAGAGTAATTAAATTATTTGCCCTAGGTTACATTGCAAGTTGAGGATAGAGATGTGACTAGAATCCCGGTGTCCCAACTCCTTTAATTTACTGTTCTTTTCACTACACAAATATGTACCATGAAAGGATTGATGCAGATAATTTTCAGGGGGCCTTGGTAGCCCCAAGATCAGATAAGTCAACATTCTTCCCACTCCTAAGAAGTCTCTATCTTCTAGTTGGAAAGATAAGGCATTAACACCAAAAAAGTTTAAAAAAAAATAGCACAAGGATTTTATGATAAGTAAATAACTACATCTGGAAAGATGGCTGAGACCTTATTTCAAATCTTGCTGTTAACACTTCCTGGCTGTGTGATCCTGGGCAAATCATTTAACCTTATTTACCTCAGTTTCCTCATTTGTAAAAAGAGCTGGAGAAGGAAGTTGGCAAACCACTCCAGTATCTTTGCTAAGAATATCCTAAACAAAGTCAGGAAGAGTCTGAAATGATTGAACAACAACAAAATACTTTGACTATTAGGCTAAGAACATCTTTATTTCTAAATTTTTGAATAGGGTCTGAGAAGATATTTCAAGAACATGCAACTTAATTCAGTTCAGTAAAAGTAAGGTTCTATGCTTGGTACTGAGTACACAAAGTGGAAAAACAAAATGGTCCTTGTCTTCCAGAAGCTTGTGGACTAATACTGGGAGAAGGGCAAGGCATACATACATATATACATGATGCAGGCAAAAGAAGGTTACATATGTCTAACTTCTCCTCTTCTAAAGAGGTCATAAACTTTCGGAAGGCAGGGACTGCCTTGTTTTTTAACAGTGTATCTCTAGTGTGCAACATGGCATCTTATTTATTCAATGAATGTTTACAGAATTGAATTGGATTGCATAAGCCTTGAAAAATCTTTTGAGGTCCTGCTCAAAAATATGGAAAATTTCCTTGAGAATCACTTTTAGCAAGGAGAGAGCTACTTATGGATCACTTCACAGGACATGATGGTGGTGGACGGTGATAAGCTGAGGAAATCATGACAGTAATAAGCTAGAGAATTAGAATAGACTGTATTTGCAGGGCACTTTCTGCTTTTTGTAGACAGAACGCTAAGGTTTGGTAAGATTAAGTGACTTGTTTCTGGACAGTTATTTAATTTTTTAATTGGAAAAATTAAAATGAGTATTTAATTAAGTGCTTAATGTGCTACTCACTGGGGATATAAAGGCAAAAAGCACAATTTTTGCTTCTAGAGATATCATATCTCATCAAGGAGATAACCTATAGAAATTAGATATGCACAAGATATATATAGCGTAGATGAAGTGTAAATGAAAAGTAATCTTGGGGGGAAGGTGCTAGAATGGAGGAGATGAGGAATTGGGAAAAATCTCTTGCAGATGGTGGGATTTTGCACTGAATCTTGAAGGAAGCCAAGATGGAGAGCATTTCAGGCATGAAGATATACCATAAATGTCAGAGCTGGGACTTGAGCTCAAATTGTCCTTTAAAAGAAAGAAAAGGAAACCCTGTCTCAGACTAGTCAATGCTAGCAAGTTTTAAAACTAAATCCTAGTTTTTTTTAACTCAAGTCAGTCATGTGACACAGTGTACCGTTTTTGGAATAAGAGGATCTGGATTTGAACTCTATCTTGGCCATGTAGAGGTGGTCCAAGTAAAACTGGGCATAGTAGTCAATTTCTCTGGACCTTGATTTCCACATCTATAAAATGAGGGGCTTGGATGACCTCTTAATTCCATTTTCCAGCTCTAGATATTATTAGTATTATTTTTTAAAATCCCTAACCTTCTGTTTTAGAATCAGTAGGAACAGAGTAGGTGGTAAAGGCTAGGCAATTGGTGTTAAGTAATTAGCCCAGGGTCACGCAGCTAGGAAATATCTGAGGTCAGATTTGAACTCAGGACTTCCTGTCTCTAGGTCTGGCTCTCAATCCATTGAGCTACCTAGCTGCCCCTAGCTCTCTCTGGAATTCATGATTCAACATAAGACATTAGCTTCTTATTTTGTCTTTTTTTCCCTTATTAGATTGTAAACTCCTTGAGGCCAAGAACTATCTTTTCTTTTTCTTTTTATCTCCAGTACTTAGCACAGTACCTGAAACACAGTAGAAGCTTAATAAATGTTTATTGACTTCTGACTATAAGAGGTTCTTTAAATTTATCCTAAATTTAACCTCTTTCAAGCTATGCAAATTCATGGCATCCAAGGAACTTGACGAATCAGTCACTTTGAGGGGGATGACAGATAGCAGAGCCTCTGTGACATGAATGGAGGATAAGCATGGCCTGAATCTTCTTCAAGTTACAAAGGAAGGCATTTTCCATTCTGAAAAATCATCTGTAGTTTGATCTGGGGAGGGAACACTTCTGGGCCTCCAAGGTACCATAATTCCTATCATATGTATTTCTGGAAAGTAATTGTGTCTAAGGTACCATTAGTAACAAGGAAAATATTGAAATGTGAGTAGCTCACAGCTGATAGAACAGCTGAATTACTAAGCCCTCAAATGCTTAGTGACAGAAACACAGTGACATAGCACAACGGTACAATTTCAAACCATCCTGTATGCTTTCTCAGACTTTTTTTTTTCTTACTTGGCTTTTTATGTAGCTAACTTTAATCAATACCTAAGGTGGTAATGATGGTGACTTTGCCTAATGCAATTTTGTCCCATCAGCTGTTCTCTCCCTTCAGAAACAATCATTGTTTTGTAGCCAAGGCACACGAATAGACAATTCTTGAAGGAAACAGTAACCACATTGGAAGAAGCTCAAATTCTATCACAAGAAAGATGCAAATGAAGTCAATTATAAGATGCCACTTTATCCTACTAAATTGGAAAGAAATAGCAAAGTGATAAAAAATTTCATGTTATCTAGTTTGCAAAGAAACTACTACTGTAGGACATAGACTGTGACATTTGATTTGGAGAACAATTTGGCAATATATATATATTGAATCCAAGACCAGCCATGCTCTTTGACCTAATGATTCCATTGATAAGTCTTTTGAAGAATATTATTTTTTCCAGATTACATGTCCATGTACTTTTTAATATTGTACATTATTGTTTTCTGACATTTTTCAATCCATGTTCTTTCCCTACCTTCCACCTCTTTGCCGCTCTTTCCAAGGTGGCAGGTATTATGATATAGGTTGTACATGTGTTGTCAAACAATGTATATATTTCTATGTTCATCATGTGAAACAAGACACATATTGCTTACACTAGAGAAAACATTCATGGAGGAAATAAAGTGAAGAATAGTTAGTATGCTTCAACCTATATTCAGACTCTTATCAGTTCTTTCTGTCACAGCGGATAGTCTTTTTTTTTTTTTGTCATGAGTCCTGGATCCTTGCTTTGTTGATAATAGTCAAGTCATTTACAGTTGATCATCGTACATTATTACTATTTCTGTGTGAACATTCTCCTGGCTCTACTCACTTCATTTTTTATATCACTTTTTTTGTTAACCTCTTCTTTATAATTTCTTATGGCACAGTAGTATTCCATTACCATCATATGCTATAACTTGTTCAGCCATTTCCCAATTGATTGAAAATTCTTCAGGTTCCAGTTCTTTGCTACTACAAAGAGCTCTCTCTCTCTCTCTCTCTCTCTCTCTCTCTCTCTCTCTCTCTCTCTCTCTCTCTCTCTCCCCACCCCCTCTCTCTTTACCCCCTCTCTCACTTTCCCTCTCTCTTTCTCTCTTTTCCCTCTCTTTCTTTCCCTCTCTTTCCCCCTCTCTCTCTTTCTCTTCCCCCCTCCCCTCTCTTCTCATGCCACCCCCCCCACCCCTCTATCACAAGTAAGCCCTTTTTTTCTATTTTTCATCTTTTTGGTATATAGACCTAGTAGTGGTATCATTGAGTCAAAGAATATGCACAGTTTTATGGCCTATTGGACACAATTCCATTGGTAAGAATTTAACCTAAAAATTCGATGATTTTGAGAAACAACACGATATGTAATGGAGAGGCATCAAACTCAAATAGAAATTGGACCACTCATTAACTGATATATAAAGATCTCTGGAGGTTACATTTTGACAGCTTTAAAATGTAACACTATCTATGTTTTATTGTATTTTTATTTGTTTTATTAAATATTTGCCAATTACATTTTAATCTAGTTCAGGCTGCACTCTGGCTTGTGATAGTTTATAAGGCTATGTGCTTGATATATCTGATGTGGTAGACAGAGAACCAGTCTTATATCAGAAGTTTTGGGTTTGAGTCTTACTTTTGATGTATTCCTTCATTTCCAAATCAGTTGTCAAGACCTGTTGTTTTTTTCTTTATGACATTTCTCCTTCTTTCCTCTGACCCTGCAACCTCTGTGGTGTTGACCCTCATCACCTTCTGCTTGAACTGCTGCAAAAACCAGCTGGCTGGTCTACTTGCCTCAAATTTCTTCCAAAATCCAGTCCAACCTTTGAGCTAAGTGATCTTCCTAAGCACAAGTCTGGCCATGTTATTCAATAAGCTCCAATGGTTTCCTATTCCCTCCAGAATCAAATAGAAAGTCTCATATTTAGTTTTTAAAGCCATTCATAACCTAGCCTCTTTCTACCTTTCCAATCCTCTTCCCTCTTCCCTCCATATACTCTGCTATCCATTGGCATTGACCTCTCTGATGGTCCTCTTATATGATGCTTCATTTCTCAACTCTGAGTGTTTTCTCTGTCTATTCTTCATGCCTGGAATTCTCTCCTTCATCTCTACCTTTTAGCTTCCCTGATTTCCTTCAAGTCTTAGCTAAAATTGCACTTTCCTAAAGCCTTTCCTAGTCCTTTTTTTGAGCATGTGCTTTGTTTTTGTTTTATGTCAATACAATTTTTTAAACCCTTACCTTCCATCTTGGAGTCAATACTGTGTATTGGCTCCAATGCAGAAGAGTGGTAAGGGCTAGGCAATGGGGGGTTAAGTGACTTGCCCAGGGTCACACAGCTGGAAAGTGTCTGAGGCCAGATTTGAACCCAGGATCTCCCATCTCTGGGCCTAACTCTGAATCCACTGAGCCACCCAGCTGCCCCCAATACAATTTTTAATAATTTTTTTGACATTTTGAAATCCCTGTTCTCTCCCTTCTTTCCACCCCACCCCTTTCCAAGGATGACAGTTATATGATATAGGTTGTACATATGTTATCATGCAATATACATTTCCATGTTTGTCATTTTGTAAAATAAGACATGTATTGCTCATATTAGAGAAAAATTCATGAAGGAAGTAAAATGAAGCATGGTATGTTTCAATCTGCTGTCTGACTCCATCATTTTCTTCTATGGCAATGGGTAGCTTTTTTCATTATGATCCCCTTAAAGTTGTTCTGGATCCTTGCATTGCTAATTGTAGTTAAGTCATGCACAGTTGATTACCATACATTTTTGTTATGGTGTACAAGGTTCTTCTGGTTCTGCTCACTTCACTTTGTATCACTTCATATAAGTCTTTCCAAGTCTCAGTCTTTCTTAATGTTAGTGCCTTCCCACTGTCGGGTTATCTTCGATTTATGCTGAATATATCTTGTTTGTTCATGTTTGTTCTCATCAGACTGTGAGATTCTTGAGAGCAAGAATTGTTTTTTGTACTTTTTTGCATCCCTAGTACTTAGCACCAGAGTAGTTGCTTAATAAATGCTAGCTGATTAATTGATTTTGTTTGTGTGATTGTGTATACATCTTTTAATTTTTCCATACCAGCTAGCAAATCTTTTAAACTGTAAGTTATACAACTGTTGCCAATTTCCTTTGGTCTAATAGAGAGCTTCTTCACTGGTAGTTCCTAATACCAATGAAATCATGAGCACAGACCAAAATAAAGATAAATGAAAAATGACTATCTGGGTAAAAATATTGATAGCTATCTGCTTGTTAATGCAAGAAAAAATGGAATCCATTTATGTCTGATGATTGGAGTCTAGCTCAGTAAATTTTGATCTATTAAGTTAATACAATATCATGGCATCATAGTCACTCAGATAGGTCCATGAGTTTATTTATTTGTGTACTCTCTCCAATGGTATGGACTGCAAACAAAGATATCTGCCTATGCTATATAATTCTTCTCCCTGATGTCTCATAATTACTTTGTGAGGATCCATCAACCTGTAGGGGGTTTTCCTCCAGCTATCCTGACACTACTCCATTACCAATGTACTTCTTTCAGACTTAGACAATTCTAACAATTATCTAACTATTATGAGCAAAAAGTTGAGAAACTTACTAAAATTTTGATAAATTTCTGATGATTAGTGAGTTGGAATAAAAAGGAGCATGTGTATATTTCAGCTCTGCATAGAAACTTAAAAAATTGACCATATATTAGGGCATAAAAGTCTCAAAAAAACAAATGCAAAAAGGCAAAAATGTTAAAAATAGCCTTTAATGATCACCCATCAATTAAAAATGTATCTGATTAAGGGCCTTTGAATAAAAGACAAGCATTAATTGTAGATGAAATACAGATTTTATTCTTTATTCATGGGTCACAGAACAAATCAAAGGCATCATAGAAAATTTCATCAAAGAAAATGACAAAAATGAGATAACTTACCCAAATTAGTCCTAAGGAGAAAAATTCTATCTTGAAACTTTCCCATCAATAAGAAGATAAAGGATAGATCAATAAATTTGCCATGTAATTAAAAAACCCTTCAAAACCATACAAATGAAAAAATATAACTAAATGTTGAAATAGAATTTCTGAAAATAATGATAAAATTAACAAAATTTAAAGTAAAAGTTTGAATTGATAAATTAAATGAGAAACCCCCTTTTTAAGGCAATAAGATAAAACATTAATCATTCTGATTTTAAAAGAGAAAGAGGAAAACAAAATTGCTTGCAACAAAAATTTAAAAAGGAGCAATTACAACAAATAAAGAAGAAATAAAGGAAATTATTAAGCTTTTAGGCTTTAATAGCTTAAAGTTACATTAAGACTTTTGGGACACCCTGTACACCAATTAAATTGACAATTTAAATGAAATAGATGATTATCTTCAAAAACATAAAATATTAACAGAACAAGAAATAGAAAGTATGTCATCCAATTTCTCAAAAAACAAATTGAACAAGCTGTAAATAAGCTCTCAAAGGAAAAAAATCCAACAACAACAAAATAGTTTAGGACCAGATGGATTTACAAGTGAATTCTATTAAGTATTGAAAAAATTAATATCACATAATTTGTTTGCAAAAAATAGAAAAATAAGGGATCCTACCAAATTTCTTCTCTGATACAAATAAGATCTTGGTACCTAAATCTATGAGAGACAGCAGAGAAGGAAAACTATGAGGTAATTATTTCTTACAAAGATTGATCCTCAAATTTTAAATAAGATAGTAAAGAGAATACAAGAAAGGATCAAGAAGTTTACAGATTATGTCCAGGTAGGATTTTTACCAGGCAAACAAGGTTATAGATCAATATTAAGAAAATTATGGACATAGTATATCATATTAATAACAAAATGATAAAAACCATTTTGGCACTTCAAGAGTTGCAGAAAAATATTTTACCAAATATAAAGTGCATTTCATTCAGTAAGTTAAGTCAGTAAGCTTTCATTAAATTTTGATTATGTGCCAGACACTTTACTAAGTGTTTGGGTTACAAAGAAAGGGAAAAACAGTCCCTACCCTTAAGAATCCAACCTTGCTTTCCTGGCACAAATTTTTGGACTTTTCTAATGGTGGAGATGATATATAAATAACTAAGCAAATACTAGAAATATCCAGAGTAAAAACATAAAAGGCATAGGAACAAATGGACCTTTCCTTAATATGGTAGATAGTATTGCTATATAAAGGAGATAAATTAGAGGTCTTTCCAGTAATATCCTTCAGTGATGTTACATTTTTAAAAATAATTTTCAGTATTCATTTTCTTTTCTTAAAGAAAACAAACAAACAACCTCTTACCTTCTTTCTCTCTATCGATTCTAAGGCAGAAGAGTGGTAAGGTCTTGGCAATTGGGGTTAAGTAACTTGCCCAGGGTCACAAAGCTAGGAAGTCTCTGAGGTCAGATTTGAACCCAAGTCCTTCGGACTCCATGCCTGGCATTCTCTGTACTACCCAGCAACTCATGACATTCATTTTCTAACATTTAGACTTCCATATTTTCTCCCTTCCACCATGAGATGGTAAGCAATTTGCTATTGGTTTATTCATGTGCTATCATACAAAACATGTTTTCATGATCATCATGTTGTAGAAGAAACCCACACACAAAACCGTGAAGAAAATAAAAATAGGTATAGTTCTAAATTGCTTTCCGGAATGATTGGTCTTTCAAGTAATATGAAGGATAAGCAGGCATATCCATTATCACATTTATTAATTAAATAACTGCTAGAAATGCTAGCCATAGTAAAAGATAAGAAAAATAAATCAAAGGAATAAGAAAAGATGAAACAAAAGAATTGCTTTTTGCAAATGATATGATTGTCTTCATAGAGAATCCTAGAGAGAAAACTTAGTCAGTTGAAAAAATAACTACCCAAGGAGGAGAATGTAAAATAAATCCATACAAATCATTAGTGTTCATGCAAGTTTCAGTAAATATCAGAAGAGAGAGAGTGGAAAAAGAAATTTCGTTCAAATTAACAACAAAATGTATAAAATATTTAAAAACTCATTGCAAGGCACACACAGGGCAATTATATGAATACAACTATGAAATGCTACTTACAGAAATAAGGTCAGACTTAAATAAGTGTCAATATAATGAAAACACTATTAGTTAAAATAATTTATTTATTCAGTTCAATACCAATGAAATGACCATAGGATTGCTTTAGAGAGCTAGAAAAAGAAATAAAATTCATCTGGTGGAGTAAAGGTCAAGGTTATTAAGGAAACTAGTGAGAAAAAATATGAAAGAAAGGCACAAAGCATTACAATATTTCAAGCTTATACTCCAAAGCAGTAATGGGGTGTATTGGGATGGTCTGAGAGGCATCTCTGTATGAAGACCTATTGAGTCTTTGTCAGGGCTCCTCATCCATCTTTTGCTCTCATTTCAGGCATGTCCTACTCTTGGTGAACCATTTGAAATTTTCTTGGAAAAGATACTGGAACGGTGTGCCATCTCCTTCTCCAGCTCATTTTACAGATGAGGAAGCTGAGGCCAATAGGGCTAAGTTACTTGCCTAGGGTCATATAGCTAGTAAGTGTCTAAGGCCAGCTTTGGGAATTTTCTTGACCTCAGGCCCAGTTCTTTATTCTCTGTGCCACCTGCCTGTCCTTCAATGTTTCTTAGAGGAACTTAACTTATATAAACCAATCTCCACCATGAAGAGACCCAATGAGCCTACAGCCTACTTTTGTCTACAAAACTTGCTGTCCTAGCCCATGAGAAAGACTTGGCAGCTGTGAACACCACCATCTATAATTCAAGTTCTTTTTCAACAATTGGTCAGGAAGATGATGTAAGATTATGAACAGACTTGCCTCACAAGCTACAAAAACTGGTAGAAGGAAAGAGAATCAGAAGAAAGCTTGTTATAACATGCAATTAAACCAGTTCATCTCAGGAACATTTATAGAAGAAATTAGGACAACAAATAGATGCAAAACATAACAGATTTGTCAGTGGTCCATTCTCAGCATTAATAATGGTGGGACTATCACATTTGCACTTCAATACCTCAAAACATATGCAAGGAAGTAAAAAAAAATGTTAAATTAAGTTAGGAAGAACTGCTGGACCTGACCAATATATAGAAATCTGTGCTGAGGGGGCAGCTGGGTAGCTCAGTGGATTGAGAGCCAGGCCCAGAGATGGGAGGTCCTGGGTTCAAATGTGGCTTCTGACACTTCCCAGCTGTGTGATCCTGGGCAAGTCACTTGACCCCCATTGCCTAGCCCTTACCACTCTTCTGCCTTGGAACCAGTACCTAGTGTTGATTCCAAGATGGAAGGTAAGGGTTAAAAAAAAAAAAAAGGAAATCTATACTGAGTTTGACCCAACTTTAAAAGAAAAAAGAGGATATTTTTCAAGATTTTTCCAAAAGGGGAAGATTTCAGAAGAATTGGGAAATGTCCACAAATATTATTCATTACTAAAAGGGGGCAACTCTGAGACATTAGCAGATATTAACCAATATACCTACTTATCATCTACATGAAATCTTTGAGAGTGGTTTACACTAGTGCCATATTATATTGAGTGCATCAAGATCTAGAAAATCACAGGGTCTCTTTTTTTTTTTTTTAAACCCTTACCTTCCATCTTGGAGTCAATACTGTGTATTGGCTCCAAGGCAGAAGAGTGGTAAGGGCAGGGAATGGGGGTCAAGTGACTTGCCTAGAGTCACACAGCTGTGAAGTGTCTGAGGCCAGATTTGAACCTAGGACTTCCTGTCTCTAGGCCTGGCTCTCCAGCCACTGAGCCACCCAGCTGCCCCCCACAGGGTCTCTTTAATGAGATCCACAATTGTATGAAGGAGACAGCCTAGTGATCAATGCAAAGGAAACCAAGTAGATGGAAAACAATTATTGCTTAGACTATGATATAAGATGGAATGGGTAGCCTAATGATCTATCCACTTCCATCCCAGCAGCCTTCTCAACCTGGAAGATACTCTTACCTCTTCTACTTTCTCACCATGATAGAAGCTTCTGCCTCCTCCTTCAGTTGATGAGTTCCTCCCCAGAATTTCATTTGAAGAAATGCCCAAGTCACCCATGTTCACTCCTCTCTCAGCTTTGATCCTGTCTCTTTGGACTTCTTTACTTTGGCCCATTTGTTTCCTTTCCTTCCCAAACTCCCTGCTTTTTGTCTCTTTTTGTGTACTGTCTTGCCTCTTTAGAACGTAAATTTCTTGAATGTAGGTATTGTCTTGTATTTGAATGCATGCTTTTATAGCATGGTACTTTGCACACATTAAGTAATTAACACACACTCTCTCTTAATCTAATCTAATCTAATCTAATCTAATCTAATCTAATCTAATATGATATGATATGATATGATACGATACGATACGATACGATACAATATAATATGATATAATATGATACGATACGATACGATACGATACGATATAATATAATATAATATAATATAATATAATATAATATAATATAATATAATATAATATAATATAATATAATATAATATAATATAATATAATATAATATAATATAATATAATATAATATAATATAATATAATAGTTTATTTTTAAACTCTTACCTTCCATCTTAGAATCAATACTGTGTATTGGTTCCAAGACAGAAGAGTAGTAAGGGCTAGGCAATGAGGGTTAAATGACTTGCCCAGGGTCACACAGCTGGGAAGTGTCTGAGGCCAGATTTGAACCCAGGGACCTCCTATCTCCAAGTCTGGCTCTCAATCCTCTGAGCAACCCAGCTGCCCCCTATATCAGATATTATAGACAGACATTCAGTCAACTATAATCAGTGTGAGATGGGCAGAAGAGAGTAGGCGAGATTGCATTTCAGAAATTGTGTAATGCTTTCAACACATCTAAGCTGCAAAATGTATATTTAAATGTAGGACTTTACTTTCTATTTTATATCATTGTTGGATCACTCCCACTCTCAGACATAAAGGCTTAACTTTTAAATATTTGTTTAATAATTAATTAAATTGTTAATAATAATAAATACATTTTAATAATTAAAATTTTTAAATAATTAATAATAAACATTGTTGGTGGAACTATGAATGTATCCAATCATTCTGGAAAGCAATATGGAGTTATGCTCAAAGAATTATAAAGCTATGTATGTCTTTTGACCCAGTAATGCCACAATTAAGTTTATTTCCTAAGGTGATTAAAGAAAAAGGAAAAGAAACTATATATTCTTAAAATGTTTTTTAAATTTTATTTAGTCAATTTAGAACATTATTCCTTGGTTACAAGAATCATATTCTTTCTCTCTCTCTCCTCCCCTTACCCTTCCCTTAGCCAACATGCAATTCCATTGGTTATTACATGTGTCCTTGATCAGAACCCATTTCCATGTTGTTGGTGTTTACACTAGGATGTTCATTTAGAGTTTACATCCCCAATCATTTCCCCTTGACCCATGTCATCAAGCAGTTGTTTTTCTTTGGTGTTTCTGCTCCCACAGTTCTTCCTCTGGATGTGGATAGTGTTCTTTCTCATAGATCCCTGCGGGTTGTTCAGGATCACTGCATTGCCACTAATGGAGAAATCTATTACATTCAATTGTGCCACAGTGTATCAGTCTCTGTGTGCAGTGTTTTGGCTCTGCTCCTCTCACTCTGCATTACTTCCTGGAAGTTGTTCCGATCTCCATGGAATTCCTCCACTTTATTATTCCTTTTAGCACAATAGTATTCCACCACCAACATATACCATAATTTGATCAGCCATTCCTTAATTGAAGGGCATCCCCTCATTTTCCAATGTTTTGCCACCACAAAGAGTGCAGTTATGAATATTCTTGTACAAGTCTTTTTCCTTATTATCTCTTTGGGGTCAAAACCAGCAGTGCTCTGGCTGGATCAAAGGGCAGACAGTATTTTATCGCCCTTTGGGCATAGAAACTATATATTCTAAAATACTTATAGCAACTCTTTTTGTGGTGGCAAAGAACTGGAAACTGAGAGGATGTCCCTTAGTTGGGGAATAGCTGAACAACATTGTGATATATGATTGTGATGAAATACTATTGTGCCATAGGAAATGACAAACAAAATCATCACAAAAAATCTGGAAAGGCTAATATGAAATAATGCAAGTTGCTTCATATGCAAAGTGAATGAGTAGTACCAGGAGAATACTGTACACAGTAATAACAATAATGTTCAATGATCGACTGTGAATGACAAGCATTATCAGCAATGCAAGGATCCAGGATAACTCTAAGGGCTTCAAGAAGAAAAGGAGAACTCCCACAATAGAAGGAACTGACAGTCTGAATGCAGACTGAAAAGTGCCATTCTTCTCTTTATTTCCTCCATGAATTTTTTCCTAGTGTAAGTAATATGTGTGTTGGTTCAGAGCATGAGGAACAGGGAAATATCTATTACATGGTATATATTACCTACCTTCTTAGGGTAAGGGGGAAACAGGGAGGGAGGAGAAAAAAAAGAATGAGACATAGATATTTGAACATAACTAATGTGAGAGTTTGTTTCTCTTGAGTAAGCATATTTATTATAATTTATTATGTATTTATCCTATGTATTATTTTGTTACATATAAAAAATAAATAAACAGCAACACAAAAAGCTTATCTGTTTAGTATCAACATTCTTCTGGTGTTGTTACGGAATTGTAAATCATAAAATCTGAAGAATCATAGTTCTAAGGGATCCAGAGTTCAATGGAGAGATCCATGGTAGATGTAAACAGGTTGCAGCATTTTAAACAATGCAAATATATATGAAAGATGAGGCACAAGAGGCATCATCCAGGAAATGTCATGGGAAAGGGAGATGAGTCAACCATGGAAAGAGCAAGGAACATACAACCTGGGTGCTACATAAACACCCAGAGAATCCTGAAGGCCTCCAACTTGTGGGGTAGATCCCCAATAAAGGGTTTATGGGAAGATATGACCAAGAATCACCCAGGAAGAGAAAGCTGTTATAATAACAATAGCTAGCATTTATACAGTACTTTCAAGTTTTAAAAGCATTGTTTAATTAACTTATTTTTATCCTCACAATAGTCCCAGGAGGCAGGTGCTATTAATATCCCTATTTCACAGATAAGAAAAATAAGGAAGATAGAAGTTAAGTGACATTCCCAGGGTCCCCAGCTAATAATAAGTGTCTTGAGTCAGGATTCAAATCCAGGTCTTCCTGACTCCCAAGTCCAGCATTTTATCCCTTGTACCACATAGTTGCTATCTGAATCAATAGAGCGAGTGCTCACACATTTTGCTTTCATAATATTCCATCAAATATTTATAGATCTTTTATTTTGTTTGAGGCATAGGACTAGGAATTTAGGAGAATAAAAAGACAGAGTAGAAGGCAACTAGATGACTCATTGGATAGTCAAGAGGTACTTGATTCAGATCTGGCCTCAGACACTTCCTAGCTGTGTGACCCTGGGCAAGTCACTAAATCCAATTGTTTAGCTCTTACTGTTCTTTTCCCTTAGAACTGTGACTTAAAATTGATTCTAAGAAATTAGGTGGGGGTTTAGAAAAAAAGACATATTTAAATTCCCTTAGGGCTTACAATATAGTTGGGGAGGCAAAGCAGAGATAGATGAAGAGTTAAAAAAAAATCCTCAACCTAATACCACCACAAGACAACAGTCCAAGATATGTCTCAAGGCAGTGCGTGATTAATTACCAAATGAGTGGGACAGACAATAAAAGCTCTGAGTTCAGAAGGAGGAGAGATCATTGTGGGTTGGGCTGGCTTCATATTCCATTTTATTTTTGAATATAAAAGTCACATGGGAGCCAACACATCCCGAAGTTGAGGAAGATGGAATTCTTGCTCGAGCTATTGAAAGCATAATTTAATTTTGACTTACAATACTCTGTAGTTTAACCTACCCCCCACCCACTCACCGGGTCACAGGGATAATGCTTATCCTCCCAGATCATTCCCCACAGGGGTGACTTTTGCTCCCTTCCCAAGCTTGCATCAATTTGAGGTTTATGCACTGAGCTGCACTTGTGGGTCATGAGCCACAGGAACAGTCTTCATATTCCTTGATTCCTCAACCCAATTTACTTTTTGATGGTGGTATCTTAGAAACCAAGGGCAGCTAGGTGGCCAAATGAATAGAGGACTGATTTGGAGTCAGGAAGACCTGCTGAGTTCCAAATTGGTCTCAGATGCTTATTAGCTGTGTGATGCTGAGCAAGTCACTTAATCCTGCTTGCCTCAGTTTCCTCATCTGTAAAAAGAGCTGGAGAAGGAAAACCCCAAATGGGAACACAAAGAGTTGGACTCAACTGAAACAAGTGAATGACAACATCCAAGGAACAGGCGATCATAGATTTAGAAATGAAAGGGACCTCAGAAGTCATTAAGTCTAAGGGACTTATAGAGGGTCCTGCAGTTAGTGCTTATGGCAGGTTTCGAAATCAGGTCTTCTTGACTCCAGCTTCAGCATTTTATCCACAACTTCACACAGTCATTTTTGTTGTGGGGAGGTGTTATCTGGCAACCACATGAAGCAATACATATCAGAAGATACTTCTGGCACCAGTTTAGAAGGTGAAGGTTGTTTGAATGACCTTAACTTGCTCCTAAGATGCTCTTTTTTCCTCCAGAAGGAGAGCTGTGTTTCCATTGCCCTATGGGGGGCCAGGGGAGGATAACTACCCTAGGCTGAGATACAGAATGAAAACAGAGATAAAGCAGTTTAGGAAAGAAAGCTGTTTTCCCTATAACTTCTCGTGTTTCAAGAGAGAATGACTAAGGAGGCTCCATCACTGTTTTCTCAAGACTTATGGGGAATCTGGCCAAATTTCTTAGAAAAGACTGGGAGTTCCCTGACAGACTCTCAGGGTCTTCTGCTTCCAGGTGGGCATCGGGCTACCAACATGCACCTGTCCAATGCAGTGGTCCAAAGTCTTTTTTTATCTCTGCCCTTCTCTTGAATCGGATTCTTTTCTTTTTAACCTTCTCCCTCTCTCCTTACCACGTTTCATCCTTTGCTGGCTTGCCCAGACTCACCAGATGCAATGCAACCCGATAGTGCAAGTTATCTAGAGTTACATTCCTAAAATATCTCAGTGTTTCCTAGGGGGAAGAAGGAAAACAGGGGGTAGTGCAAGGCAGGACCTATAGGGCTAGTGAGCCATAATCCCTTCTTTCCTTTTCATCCAGTTTGTACAAAGGTTGTACAAAGGATTTTCTTGTCAGGAGTCAGTCCTGTAGATAGGTAGGTTTGAAGGACTTCTGCATAAAGGGCTCCTTGCTGCCAAGTATCTCCTCTTTTGATCCTGTCATCAAGGCTCTCATCACAATAACAATATAACAATAATAAATATTTCTAATAGAGCTTACTATTTACCAAACACTTTACATTTGGTTTTCACAACAACTGTAGGAGGGAGGTGCTATTATTTCCCCCATTTTATGGATAAGGAAACTGAGGCAAACAGTGACTTGCCTAGGATCACACAGTTAGCAAATGTTTTAACAATTGCTTGTTGCCTCTGAGGTAATGAAGGTCACATAAATATAATGATAATGCCCTAAGACTGAGTATGATTGGTTTTTGATACCAAAGGTCAAATTGTGTTGCATGAAAAGAGGCATATTTTCCAGGAACAAGGATTTGATTATCCCATAGTGTTTTGTCCACGTGGATGTCATCTGGAGTGCTATGTTCACTCCTGGGCTTTTTGATTTAGGGGGAATGTTGGTTAAACTAGAGGATATACTGAGGAAAGCAACCAGAATTTTGAAGGTCCTCAAGTCCATGCCACATGAGGGTTGGTTGGAAGGACTAGAAATATTTAACCTGGAGAAGAGAAGATGTAGGGGGGCACATAATAGCTCCTTTTAAGCATCTGAAGGCTGCCATGTGGAAGATGAAATAAACTTTCTCTGCTTAGCCCTCATGAGGCAGAGGTAGAAATAATGGCCAGAAGTTGCAGAGGTACCTTGAGGTTTGATATAAGGAAAATCTTGCTACCACTCAGTGCTCTTCCAAAGTGGAGTGGGCTACCTCAGGAGTTGTAGACACCCCTTTACAAGAGACCTTTGAGGATCAGGCATGTTGTGTTTTTGTTCAGTTGTTTTTCAGTCATGTCCAACTCTTGTGGCCTTTTCTGAAGTTCTTTTTTTTTTGTTTAAATTTTCCTCCTCCAGCTCATTTTACAGATGAAGAAACTGAGGCAAACAGGGTTAAATGACTTGCCCAGGGTCACAAAAGCTAGTAAGTATCTGAGGTCAGTTTTGAACTCATGAAGATGACTCTTTCTGACTCTGGATCTGGTACTCTATTTACTACAACACCTAGCTGCCCTTAGATAGGTTGTAGATGGGAATAATTGTTCTGGCATGAACTTGACTAGATGGCTTCTAAGGGTTAGTTAGGTGGCTCAGTAGAAAGAGTGTGGGCCCTGGTACTGGGAAGGCTCATCTTCATGAGTTCAAATCTTTCCTCACACACTTACTAGTTGAATTCTGGGCAAGCCATTTAACTCTGCCTCAGGTCCTTATCTGTAAAATTAGCTGGAGAAGGAAATGGCAAACCACTGTAGCATTTTTGCTAAGAAAACCCCAAATGAAGTCTCAAAGAATTGGACATGACCTAACAATGAAGATGGCTTTTGAGGTTTCTTCCAACTCTGAAATTTTATGACTTTGTAATTGATTAGCTTCATTCATTTGGCAAGGCTGTGATGGGATGGGAATCATGACAAGTTCTGATAGGAGGAAGGCATCAGGAAAAGTCCTGGAAGAAAGCCATTATAAGAGACTGTGGGGGCAAAAGACTTGGAAAATAAATTTTGGTTCCTGTAGACTTTTGCTATGAAAAATTCATGCTCACTTACTTTTTCTTAAAATTTTTATTAATGTCGATTTTTTTACATCACCGTCATTTCTAAATATATCCCTCCCAACTCCCCAGCCATTGAGATATCCCCTATAACCAAGAAAAACAGGGAGAAAAAAAATTCAACAGAACTAATCAACACTAACTGAGTTTGACAGTAGATGCAAGAGTTCATACCCATTGTACCTTATCTTTGTAAAGGAGGATAGAAATGGCATTTTCTCATCTCTTCTCCTGGACCAAAGTTGCTGATCACTAGATTTTAAAAAGTGTTTTTATAAAATTAGATTTTTAAATTGATATCTTTTGTTTTTTACATTGCCTATATTTCTGTCCATATCCTTTCCCTCTATCAGAGAGTCATCTTTTGCTAATAAAGAGTTTTTAAAAAATAAAAAGAGAAAATTTAGGAAAACATTCAATATATTGGAAAAAATCCATTTCACACTTCTTGATACCTTACTTATTCATAAGAGTGAGGCTAACTGTCTTCTCATATCTTTTCTTCTTCTTTTTTTAAATTTTATAGTATTTTATTTGATCATTTCCATGCATTATTCATTAAAGACAAAGATCATTTTCTTTTCCTCCCCCCCCACCCCCCGTAGCCGATGCATGATTCCACTGGGTATCACATGTGTTCTTGATTCAAACCCATTGCCATGTTGTTAATATTTGCATTAGAGTGTTTGTTTAGAGTCTCTCCTCTGTCATGTCCCCTCAGCCACTGTAGTCAGGCAGTTGCTTTTCCTCGGTGTTTCTACTCCCTCAGTTTGTCCTCTGCTTATGGATAGTGTTTTTTCTCCTAGATCCCTGCAGATTGTTCAGGGACATTACACTGCCACTAATGGAGAAGTCCATTACATTTGATTATACCACAGTGTGTTTGTCTCTGTGTACAATGTTCTCCTGGTTCTGCTCCTCTCGCTCTGCATCACTTCCTGGAGGTCTTTCCAGTCTCCATGGAACTCCTCCACTTTATTATTCCTTTTTGCACAATAATATTCCATCACCATCATATACCACAATTTGTTCAGCCATTCCCCAATTGATGGGCATCCCCTCGTTTTCCAATTTTTGGCCACCACAAAGAGCGCAGCTATGAATATTTTTGTACAAGTCTTTGTGTCCATTATCTCTTTGGGGTACAGACCCAGCAGTGCTATGGCTGGATCAAATGGTAGATATTCTTTTATCACCCTTTGTGCATAGTTCCAAATTGCCCTCCAGAATGGCTGGATAGTTCACAACTCCACCAGCAATGAATTAATGTCCCTACTTTGCCACATCCCCTCCAGCATTCATTACTTTCCATAATTGTCATGTTAGCCAATCTGCTAGGTGTGAGGTGATACCTCAGAGTTGTTTTGATTTGCATCTCTCTGATTATAAGAGATTTAGAACACTTCTTCATGTGCTTATTAATAGTTTTGATTTCTTTATCTGAGAACTGCCTATCCATGTCCCTTGCCCATTTATTAATTGGGGAATGGCTTGATTTTTTGTACAATTGATTTAGCTCTTTATAAATTCATATCTTTTCTTAAAGGTTTTAAGCTTGTATCTTATAAATGTATACTCTGACTTATATTATCTTTTACATACTAACAGGTACCTGTGAAATTACAGAATGCTCATTCCTTATTCATTGCATACCTGAGAGGTTTGTCTCTCCTTTTTCCTCCTTTGCTCTCTCTGGAGGCTTAACTACCCCAAACTCCTTTCTGATCCTGCTACTTCCTCCTTGTCCTTAGATCTCTGGATTGCTTGGATCTGCAGTAGGAAGGAGAAAATGGGAAAAAGAGAGAACCCAAATGGCCGATTCTTCCTCTTATTTTGCTGGCTCCTCAGGTCCAGCTCTGGTCTTCCTGGGAGAATCCTTAACCACTGTCCCTTCTCCTCCCTCACTCCTTCTTACCAAGGGGTCTTTTTGAGCTCTTTCCTTGAACCCAGTCTACCCCATGCTCTAGCTCCCAGAATAATTCAAATTTGACTTTGCTTTGAAATGGAGAGGACTCTTAACTTCAGTTTTTTTATGTACCCACAATTCTGTCATGTCCCTATGTGGGATGTGGTCATTTCCCATAGCCTGTATTAGAGAAAAAGAGGTTTGCCTAGTAAAAGACACCAGAGAAAGCCTTTTCAGTCCTGGCTGGTTCTTTCTTTGTTTATTAGCAGTGTGGCACTCTCCCTCTCCCCCACCCTCTTCATTCCACCTCCTTCCTTCTAACAATGACTAATAGGATTGGCACCCAGTACTGGCAAACAAGGAGAGCAAGAAAGAGAGAGAGAGCAAAAAGATGGAGCAAGACACACACATACACACACACAAAGAGACAGAGAGAAACAGTGATAGAGAGACAGAGGGAGATAGAGACAGAGAAACAGAGAGATAGACAGACAGAGACAAAGATGGAGAGAGACAGAGACAGACAGGGGCAGAGAGACAGAGTGATAGAGAGACAGAAAGAAACAGAGACAAATATGGAGAGAGACAGACAGAGATGCATAGAGACAGAGAGAGATAGAGAGACAGGGGAAAAGATTACAGAGACAGAGACAGACAGAGTTGGAGACAGAGAGAGAGAGAGAAACAGGGAACCTGATAGACAAGACCAGCTTATAAACTTCAGAAATGAAGGAGCAAGGATTTAGGAAGAGGGAAACATGATATAATGTCACTCTTGTACTACTAGGGCTATGTCTTTCTCCTCAGTTGCTGGAGGGGACTTGGGAGGCCTGGACTTGTTATGTCTTGTAGAGAGTGATGTCTACTGATCTCTGTTCTGGAAGAGGACTGTTACAAAAGGAGCATTAGTATTAAGAGCTATTGGGGATCTAACATACAGATTAAAATCTAGTGTAGTAGAAAGGATCTCTATTCTACAACCAGAGGACCTGGATTCAAATCCTTCCTCTCATGCTTACTACCTGGGGATGTTAATTAAAAGTCACAAGTAGATAGGTGGTCCAGTGGATAGAAGATTGGATCTGGAGTTCAAATCTGTTCTTAGACACAGTACTAACTGTGTGACCCTGGGCAAGTCACTTGACCAAAGTTTGCCTTAGTTTCCTTATCTGTAAAATGGGGATAATAATAGCACCTACCTCAGAGTGTGGTTGTGAGGATCAAATGAGATAAGGTTTTTAATGTGCTTTGCAAATCTTAAAAGAGCTTATGTAAATGCTAGCTGCTATTTGACCTCCCTGGGTCACTATACAATAAGGGAGCTGGACTAGTTGTCTTTTGAAATCTCTCCTACTTATTAATCTATGATCCTATGAATGGTTAATGTTTTTTTTCCTCCATATAACAGTGGGAGGAAGAGGCTTGACTAAGTGTTTTTTTCCCTTAAATTCCTGGGTTTGGATGTGTCTACAGATTGGTTTTGGGTGGCCTGGGTTTGGAAATAGTTGTGTGACCATAGTCCATATGGGCTATATTAAAAATATATCATATATTAAGCATATGATTATAAAAATATATGACATATGAAAAATCAATCAATCAAATGACAAACATTTATTAGGCACCTACTATGTTTGGGGGATGCATATGGTTTTATTCTTTTGCTTTATTCATCATGAGTAAAGAACTGTATAAGTCAAATTGTCTTTGTGTAGTTGAATTCATTATTCCAAGTTCAGATGAGCCAAGTCTATTGAAATGTATCAAGGGTGCCAAAGAAGAAGGAGTCATCCAGTGGGTTATGGTTGACCTGAGTAACTAATTAGATAAATCCATATAGTGTTTACTTCTAGACTTACAAATTGAATACTGCTATAAAGAATGGGGCAGAGCTGGGGGATAGAGATAGCCAGCTTGCTGAGAACCAGAGAGAGCACAGTATTTCCCTGTGGTGTTGACTGGTATGGTAGGGTGAAACTAAATTGAGTCCTGGGTCCTGTTATTGAACAGAATCAGGGTAGAGGGTCAGTAGCACATGATGTGGGTTAAAGTAATTAAAAAAAAACAGCTCAGGACCCACCAAACTGTAGACTTTAGGAAACTTTAAAAGTGTAAAAGCCAATTCTGTTCTGTAGTGGGTCAGGGAAGATATGATGGTAGTGAACAGGGAAGTAGTAGAGTCATATCACATGACTGGAAAAAGAAAAGGAGAGTGAGTGGACATTGGCTTTGGTCCCTGAAAATTTATATTGGTAGGAGCCCTTGGAGTTTCTGAAGTGCAATCCTAGCTCTTGAGACCCTCTCAGCCTTTATTCCTCCTCTTTTGAGTCTCAGGAAGACTCTCCCTTCTAAGAAAATAGTCTCCCCAACAATCCTGGCTGTTAGAACATCATCCCTATCATTTAAGGCTTTAATCTTTAACAAAATATAAATTGGACCAGGAAGAGATTTAGCCTGTTACCAACCATATGTTCTTTGTTACACCAGGGCTAGAAAGATTTTCCCCACAATAATCCTGTGAGATAAGAAGAGCGGAATTATTGTCCTTTTCTCTTTTCACTGGAGTTCTCAAGTTGATTTGTTGGGGCCTCTCCAGGTGCAGTCTTTGCCATCTGTTTATACTATACAATATAAACATGAGTACCATTGTACTCTAAGTTTGAGTCCATTCTTCCCAATGTGGGCTGTATCTGTTTGTTGGAGAGTGACCCTCCAAGGTCACGAGGAGTGGAGTGGGAAGCTTTGTAATTACAGTTCTTGCTATGGCATTTGAGTAAATGCCTTCCTTAGGAATAATTGGGTTTGTTGGCTAATTGTTCAATGGGAGCAGCTTGCGAGCTGTATGGTTATTACCCTTGGACCCCAAGGCAGCAGCCAGACTCTGAAAGCCAATTCTTTTTTTTTTTATTATAAAGATATTTTATTTTACCAATTACATGAAATCTCCACATAAGTTTTCCAAAGTTATATGATCCAAATTGCCTCCTTCCCTCTCCCACTCCCAGGTCTGGCAAGCAATTTGATCTGAGTTCTACATATATTATCACGTAAAACATATTTCTATAATGTTCATTTTTATAAGAGAATAATCACATAAAAACCAAAGCACCAAAAGAAAAGCCCAAATAAACAAGTGGAAAATCGTATGCTTTGATCTGTATTCCGACTCCAAGGGCTCTTTCTCTGGAGGTGGATAGCATTCTAAAATCCAGTTCTTGAGTGGAAGTTCCTTTTACAGATAAGGGAACTGAAGCTCAAAAGGGGGGCGGGGGAAGTGGTTATTACATACCTACTATGTGCCAGGTACTCTGCTAAGCACTTTACAAATAATAAATATTATTCAATCCCCATAATAATCCTATAAATTAGTTATTATTTTTAACCTTATTTTATAAATGAGAAGACTGAGGTAAAAAGAGGTTTTGATCTGCCCAGAGTCACACAGTCAGTAAATATCTGAAGCTAGATTTGAATTCAGATCTTTGTGATTCATTATATTCATTCCATACTGCCACTTAGCTGTCTAGGTGATGTTACTTGCCCAAGATCACATAGATAGTACATGGCAAAACCAAGACATAACCCAGGTCTCTTGAGTCCAAATCCAATACATTTTTGTACTGTCTTTCCCTTGGTGAAGGACGTGAATGCAGGCTTTGATTTGGGGGGGGGGAAGATAGAGCCTGGGCAAATGAAAGATATGGAGGAATGCTGGGAGGAACCAAGAATGGTGAAGATAAGATGTTTGGCACAGAAAAGAGAAGTTTGATATTCCTCACATTTTGGTACCATAAAGATTCATGAGCAAGAATTAGGGGCCTCGTGACTGTTTTCAAAGAGGCAAAGAGTCATCAAGTGTGAAAAGGATTGGAGCCACGATGCTTATCTCCAGAAAGTAGAACTATGACTAGTGGCTAGAAACTTCAGGGAGACAGATTTTGGTTTCATATAAAGAAGACCAATTTAACAATACGGTTGTCTAAAAGCAGAATGACCTCCTGTAAGAAGGTGGTGAGTTTACCATCATGGGAAATGTTTAAGTGGAGGGTAGACTACCACTTGTTATAGATGGAGAGAGGATCCATACTTTAGGGAAAAATTTTTCTGGATGACCTCTGTGCTCCCTTCCAAATCTTCTCCTTTCTTTCATGGGGCTTAATCAATCAATTAACAATTAGTTAATTGATAAATTATCATTATCAATTAATAAAATGATCGCTTAGTTCTTCAGTTTATCGATTCTTACCATTTGTCAGATACTGGGAAGATCAAGTCAAAATTAAAATAGGTCCTGCCTTCAAGGAACTTAAATTCTTTTAGAGAAATTAATGTTTCTGTATTTAAATATATACACTATAGATAAATAAAAAGCAATTTCTTTTGGAGAGAGCACTAGCAGCTGAGGGAGAGCAGGTGAGGCTTCATGTAGAAGGTGACACGAGTTAGGTTTTGAAGTAAATAAGGAATTATAAGAAGTAGAGGTGAAGAGGGAGGAATAGCTAATGCAAAGACATGGAGGTAGGAGGTTGCAGCATTGTGTGTATGGAACAAGAAGATCAGTTTGGCTGGACTGCAGAGTATGGGAAAGGGCAAAATGTACAACAAGGTTGGAAAGGTAGTTGTATCAACAACAGTAGTCCTGCTCCATCCCAACACCTCAACTTTCCTGCATTTCCTAAAGAAACTAGCACATACTAAATGCTCATTCAGTATCCTTTTATTGATTAAAATTGATTCTCTGGAATAGGAATTTTCACATTTGTTAAAGTTATGGAACTTTTATATGAAAAAAAAATCCAAGATTTTATAATGGAATCCAGCAGTAAAAGTTTAAAGGATTTTTAAAACAGACGGTAATAAGACAAAATTTATATTGGTTTGTAGCCCATGATCCATGTTAATGGGGAAATTGAAATACTAATAAAATAAAAGCAAAATGAATAAATCTTAAGGCAGTAAAGGTTTAGGATGGAGTCTTTGAGGCTTGTAATAAACTATTTCTGTCCCTATGATTTGGTTCAATCCTTTGCCTTCAGGAGATCATAGATTTAAAACTGATAGGACTGTGGAGTCTGGTTTCTCAACTGAGGTTGAGAGGGGCTAAGTGGCTTTCCTAGAGTCATATAGCTAGTAAGTGTTTGAGGAAGGATTTTCATTCAGATCTTCTTGAACCCATGCTCAACACTCTATTCTTGTATCAGCTAGCTGCCTCATTGTAGTTGAGGAAACTGAGGCTAAACTGAAGTAGCATAAAATTTAATAGCCAGAAAAGGCCATAGACATCACAACCTTCTCCTTTTAGAGTTGAAGGCCAAGGAGTACCTTATACAAAGTCATTCAGGGTAAGGTTTAGAAGCTGGATTTGAACCCATATCCTCTTGACTAAAAGCAATGTTTTTTTCCTCTACCCCAGATGACTCCTCTTCAAAAGTCATTTAAAATCCTTTCAATTTCTAAGAGCTATGATTTTGTGACTCTATTATTCTATTTCCAGTTCACAATAAAAAACAACTAATAGATTTCCCCCACACTCCTCATGGGTCAATAGCCATATTGTAAGATGGGAAGAATATTTTCCCTTATCATTATATATATTTATAATTAATTAATTAAATATTATATTTAATTTTTATTTCTGCTATAGATTTTGTTGTTCAGGCATTTCAGTTGTGTCCAACTCCTCATGCCCTATTTTGGGGTTTTCTTGGCAAAGAAATTGGAGTGGTTTGTCATATCCTCTCCAGCTCATTTCACAGATGAGGCAAATGGGGTAAAGTGACTTGTCCAGGGTCACACAGCTAGTAAGTTTCTGAGGCCAGATTTGAACTCAGAAAGATGAGTCTTCTTGGCGCCAAGCCCAGAACTCTATCCACTTCACCACCTAGCTGCTAGGTTATTGCTGCAGAATAAAGATATTGCAATGCAGAAATTCGAGAGGTTAAAAACCAAGGTTTTATTATGCTTTTATGCTGTTATGCTATATCTGAATCCAGGTTCTGGATTCAGAAAAATGATCCTGAAGAAAAATTGCAGCTTCTGACAAACTTTTATAAAGACAATTACATCAGATAGAGAAATAATTTTTTTAACGTATTTAGAATCTTTTTTTTAAACCCTTGCCTTCTGTCTTGGAATCAATACTGTGTATTGGCTCCAAGGCAGAAGAGTGGTAAGGGTTAGGCAATGGTGGTTAAGTGACTTGTCCAGGTTCACACAGCTGGGAAGTGTCTGAAGCTAGGTTTAAACTCAGGACCTCCCTTCTCTAGGCCTGGCTCTCAATCTACTGAGCTACCCAGATGCCCCCTATTTAGAATCTTTATAGCCTTTTAGGCCATAAAGGTAAAAAAACCACCTTGTCAAGTAAATTCATTTTCTAAGACTTTGGTTAAAGTTGAACAAACTAAGTTAGGATGAATTGGTAAACAGACTTAATTAAAACAGATGTAATCACTGAGTTTGCAAACTTCTACACTTAGAAAACCAGAAGGCTGTATTTTAAAGAAGTCATAACAGGCTAATTGAAGGGAAGAGATTTGCTTGTCCCAAAGATAACCAAAGGTTTAGGCTTCAGGAAAAAATTTCCACAAATAGCTAGAGGAATCTTTCTACAAATAGAAATCCAAATCACTTTGGGATGTTCATATCCCTCTTTGGCTTCTTATCTGAGGAATGTCAGAAAGTTTTCCTTTAAAAATCATCATTCTCTAAGTCAAATTTTTGACAGGTGAGGTTAATAGTAAGAGGAAATAGGTTTCTGTTAACCAAATGTTCCAGAAGAAATGGCATAATAAGATGGCATAAAAGGAAACTGAAAAATGATCATCACAAGTGTTTTTGTTTGGGATGGGAGAAGATTATCCCTGAAACCACTTGGGAACAGATATACCACTAGAGAGTTAAGATGATTGCAATTTAGGGGAAGAAAAAGGGGCTATGTATTTAGAAATAATCTCTCACATATTTTTAAAAAAGTCATTTCATTAAAACATCTAAAAGCCAGTTCCCTTTGTGAATCACTCCCAGGAAACCCCACGAGCTTCTGAGAAGTCCTACTTCCAGTTTAGAGTAATCAACCCCATCCTATTCAATGTCACTTCACCTTCCTACTTCAATATTAATAGAAGCCTGTGGAGCCAAGTCTATTGAAGGGCCAGGAATAATTATTTGTATCTTCTTCCCTATTAGGAGGTAGTGGACTGCCCATGTCTGAAGGCTTTATGAATATCTGTTAAGGATATATGGAGAAGATGATCCCCTATAAGATCTCTAGCTATGGGTTAGACATTAGATGACATCTTGGAGGTGACTGCCAGTTGTTATATTCTGTAATTCTATGTTCAATAGCATCAATAGCATCAATTTTATTTGATTTTGGGGGGTGTTTGAGGAACTAATGTTTGACTTGTGCCTCATTCAATGCATTCTCTCTTTTTAAAAACCATTACTTTCCATCTTAGAATCAATGCTGTGTATTGGTTCCAAGGCAGAAGAACTTTAGGGGCTAGGCAATGGTTAAGTGACTTGCCCAGGGTCACACAGCTAGGCAGTATCTGAAGCCAAATTTGAACCCAGGACCTTCCATCTCAAGACTCAATCCACCTAGCTGCCCCCAATACATTCTTTTCTAGAAGAACAGATTGGAATCACAAAGCAAATAGCATAGTACTTTATTGGGAGAGAATAGCAAAGTAAATAATGGGAAATCAAACAACAGCATTTTTTTTTAAATAAAGCCACTTCAATACTAAACTGGGTATTGTCTCCCACAGATGGGGAAGGGAAGACCACCCTGGAAAACTCATACTCTAAGGTAGGGAGGAGTGCCATCTACCTTATGCCATAGTAGGAAATTTCTCCTGTCATGTAAATGCCCTTTTAATTCCCATCATCCTACTCAGTGAATACTGTTTGGCTCAAGAGGGTGGGTGATGTGGTCTATGAATTTAAGCTGTCTACTTCTGCCTAAAGTTTAATAGAAAAGCCTCTTGCCCACATGACATTAGCACCTACTACATGGCATCATCTGCAGCAGGTTCTTCCTAATACCTGTTTATAGAATGGATTTATCCCTCCTGTCCCTCAGTCTCTTCAGGATATCTGATAGGCAATCTCAAGGGAGGCTCTGCAGAGCCTATTGCTAAATTTTTAGTGTAACCAATGATGCCTCAGAAATCATCAGCAGATGTGGGCGGGGGAGGAAGAGGAGGAAGGGTACATGATTTGAAACTGAAAATAAAATTGAATCTAAAAATGTTCAAAACCAAGAAATCAGCAGATGTTACAAAGCAGGACTCGATTTATTGTTTTGTTGATTATCTAGACTTACCATAATAAAGGATGGGAAGAAAGAAACAAGCATTTATTAAATGCTTGCTATTATGTGCCAGACACTGGACTAGGTATTTTATAAATATCATCTCATTTGATCCTCACAACAATATTGGAATGAAAGTGCTATTGTTACCCCCATTTTACAAATAAGGAAACTGAGCTGAGAGATACTGAGTAATTTGTCCAACTAACAAGTATCTAAGACTGTATTTGAACTCAGATCTTTCTGACTCAAGGCCCAGGGCTCTTTCCACTGTGCCAACTAATCACTGATGCACAAAATATTAATAATGCAGATTAAACTTAAATGTGTGTTGTGGATTAGTTAAAATATATTTTTTGAGAAACAGTTTTTTTTTTTAATAGGGAAAGTGGCCTTTATTTTGTTCCTAAATGAGAGAGAATATTGCTGTTCAGCTGTTTACAGTCTGATCTGACTCTTCATTATCTGAGATTTTTCTTGCAAAGATAATGTAGTGGTTACAATTTTCTTCTCCAGCTCATTTTACAGATGAGGAAACTGAGGTAAACAGGATTAAGTGGTTTGTTACAGGATCACATAGCTAGTAAGTGCCTGAGGCCAGATTTGGCCTCAGGAAAGTTAGTCTTCTTGACTCCATGTCTGGCACTTTATCCACTGTACCACCTAACTGCCCATAATGCCCTTAGTTTACAAATTTTGGTTGTGATAGATATAGTTCTAGCCCAATGTTTGTCTTGGAGTTAGTTAAGAGATAAAAGAAATGATCAGTAAGCTACAGCTATCCTGAATCCTGGTGATCTCTCCTTTACTAGATTATTAGCAATTTAGTCATGATCCTAACCCACATTTTCCATTTGGAGACATGAAATGTGATTTTCCAGGTATCAAATCACATATCTATCTATCAATGACAGTCAGTTTGTAGTAGATGCATACACATCTATATTACATATAGGTTGGGAGGATAAATCCGAAGTGTATATGCACACACACACACACATATAATACTTTAAAATTACCAAGTATTTTTGGTATTATAGGCTTATGAGGTAAACAGGGAAAGTATTGTCTCCATTGTATAAAGGAAAGCATTGGGTCTAAGAACGTCTTCCAACTGGATGTGACTTGCCCAAGGTCACACAATTAGTAAGATAGTGTCAGATGATTTAGATCCAAAAGGATCATAGAGGGTGTGGGTATTCATAGAGTATAGACCAGGGAAGTCTTAGAGAATTATTTTAATTAGTTCTTCTTCCCCCAAAGGTATGTTGGTATACATATCTCACCCTTTATGTAGAAGGCTACAATAGAAAGGTAGTGTGGAACAATGGAAAGAGAATTGATTCTACTCTCAGATAATTTGGGCTTATAAAGAAACTGACACTTATTTTCTTCATCAGAGTAAGCAAGTAAATTAACTTCCTTAGGTCTTGATTTTTTTTCAACTGTGAAATGATGGGGTGAAGTTGGATGACTTTTAAGGTATAATTTAGAACCAGTTCTAGCACTAAAATCTAATTCAATCTCCTAATTTTATAGATGACAAAAATGAGCCTTAGGGAATGAAAGTATCTTTGTATAACATAAGCAAGTTTAGGACAGAAACTGTTTCATTTTTCATTTGTGTATCCCTAATATCTAACTCAAGGTATAGCATGTAGCAGGAATTTCATAATGATTTGATGAATTTAAAATAAGTAGCACAGCTTGAATTTGAATACACATTTGCTGACTCTAAATTCTGGGTTTATTCCACTACACCATAAGTGCCTCTCTGAGGGACCATTTAATAAAGAGCAAGAAGCACTGCCATAAGTATGAACAGACATATTCTGCCATCTCAAAACCAAATTTGACCAATGGCTTATTTCTTCTTCTTCTTCTTCTTCTTCTTCTTCTTCTTCTTCTTCTTCTTCTTCTTCTTCTTCTTCTTCTTCTTCTTCTTCTTCTTCTTCTTCTTCTTCTTCTTCTTCTTCTTCTTCTTCTTCTTCTTCTTCTTCTTCTTCTTCTTCTTCTTCTTCTTCTTCTTCTTCTTCTTCTTCTTCTTCTTCTTCTTCTTCTTCTTCTTCTTCTTCTTCTTCTTCTTCTTCTTCTTCTTCTTCTTCTTCTTCTTCTTCTTCTTCTTCTTCTTCTTCTTCTTCTTCTTCTTCTTCTTCTTCTTCTTCTTCTTCTTCTTCTTCTTCCCTTATTAGCAAGTTCTCTTTTAAAATTACTTTGTATTTATTTGCTTCTGTAAGGTAGTAATCTTCCAGTAGAATGTGTAACTCCTTTAAGTCAGAGAGTATTTTGGTTTTTGACCTTACAGTCCCATGACACAATAGGTGGATTGAATTATTTGCTTAATCCTTAAACAACTCTTCTCTGCCCAGCATTCTGGTGATAGGTACTATGCAGTTTATAAGTTGCTATGGGAGGAAGAGGTTTAGCCTAGAATTAGAAGTTTCTGAGTTCTAGACTCTTTGGTGAGCTGGACTATATGTGACAGGACTATAGGTTACTTTTCTTTCTGGGGTTTCAGTGTCCTCATGAGCAAAATGTGAGGGTTGCTATCCCCTCTCCTTCAGGGGTCCTTTACCTTTTGTATCTTGGTCTTCTTTGGCAGTCAAGTGAACCCTTCTGAAAATAAAAAAATTTAAATGACAATTGAAGGAAACGCTACATTTCAGTTTGAGGTTAGTGAAAATAAAGAGGCATCCCTGCCCCCAATCCACATTCACAGAGTTTTTGAAATTTATTAACAGACCCCAGGATCCTGACTTACAAGTGGCTAGACTAAAGGATCTCTAAGGTCCCTTCCATATTCAACACTCCAGAACAGACAAGGCTGCTTTAATTATCTACAAGTCCCTGGAGAAACTGTTGTTGACAGACCCCCTTTGATTTTTTTCCAATTGACCTCCCATGTCAGGAACTGAGAACATATCTACTATTACAAAATGTATTTTAAAGAAAGACCACATGAGCCTCCTGGCTCTAAAATATTTTAAGTCTGTGTGGTCAAGACTGTGAAGGGTGTCCAACGCAACTTTCCTTTTAGTGAGATTTGGGAAGTGACTTAGACTCTTACCTGTCATTTCTAAATTTTTGATCAATTTTGTTAAAGAAATATACATGTTCATCTATCTATCCACATATAAGATGTATGTAAAATTCATCACAATAGCTAGGAATAATTTGCTAAGAGATAATTCTTCAGGGCAGTTTCTGCATTAGAAAAAGACACTTGAATGTTGTTATCTAGCCAGCTCACCATGTACAGGATTTAATCATTCGTCAGTTGTTGACAGAGCTTGACAGATACCACATCTGCCCCTTTTTTTAAGAGACTGTTAAGGACCCTGTGTCATGGGCCCCATGTTCTGTGTACTAGGAGAGTCTGGGCAGCTGGTTCTTTTTGCCAGAGGAAAAAGGACTCTGTATACAGACTCCTGCCTAATTAACACTGAAAGTACAATAAAGTATGTCCAGTGTGTGAATAACTAGGCACCGGCATTTTAGACACATCTCCTGTATGCAGAGTGCTGGGAGTTAAAAAGGGGTAAATAAAGAATGGTCCCTGCCCTCATGGAGTACACAACTTGGAAAAGTATGGGAAAGATACAAACATGGATAACTCTGATATAAAGCATTGCATGGTAAGTGCATCAGAGTTTCAAAATCAGGTGTCCTATCAGTTAGATGACGGTAAGCTCTGCTCCCTGGAGCTTCCATCAGGGCTCAAGAGGTGAATGTTTCATGGAGTTTGACTCTTTGGCTCAATTTTCTTAAGCTCTAACCCCAAGTGAAAGGAAAGGCTAAACATTCCTGTGACAAGACAGGGTGGCTAGTGGGTGGACTGATTTCTTGGCTACCCTTGGATGTATTAGTGCCAGAGGAGACAGGAAAATCAAATGGAATAATGCCCAGCTAGCAGAGGGGAGTTGGCAGACTTGGGAAGAGGTTGGCATTCTTGTCTTGCTCAGGCCCAGACCCTGTATAACTGCGATCTAGTTACAGGGGATGGGGGAAGTTAGACTATCTTACAGATAAAGTGGGGGAGAGCCTGGTGCTTTGGACATCTGGACATCCAGCAGCTGCCTGGTCATAACCCGATCTCTGCCTAGACTGGTGTCCTATATCTGCTCTGTTTGGGAGGTTGGTAAGGAATGGAATGTGAAGGTCCTAGGAGAATTCATGTTGCAGGTGGGAGGCTGGACCAGAAGTCCTTTAAAGTTCCTTCCGTCTCTGAGAGTCTATGATTCAAAGAGACAGCTCACATGACTATTTTCTAATTGCTTCATGTATATGGGGTTTGTTTTCCCAGTAAGATTATAAGTATCTCAAAGAAAGCTCAGAGATTCAGAAGAAAGATTAAGGCCAATTATATTGATCTTGTAGTTCTCTTCCTAGAGGTAATTGAACCCACAGGAGCCTATGAAATCATTGAGAAAAGAAGAGAAGTTGGCTCAGAGGAGCTACTTGAGGGACACTTTGATTAGAGGTGGAATCAGATAGGCAGAAGAACTAAGAGAGCGAAAACCTAGAAAGGAGGGTGTCCAGAGAGAGAGAGAGAGAGAGAGAGAGAGAGAGAGAGAGAGAGAGAGAGAGAGAGAGAGAGAGAATAGTCACCAGTTTCAAATGCTACAGAGAAATCAAGAAGGATGAAGTCTGGGGCAGCTAGATGGGCTCAGTGGCTTGAGAGCCAGGCCTTGAGAGCAGAGGTCCTAGGTTCAAATATGGCCTCAGACACTTCCTAGCTGTGTGACCCTGGTACAAGTCAACTTAACTCCCATTACCTAATCCTTATTGCTCTTCTGCCTTAGAACTAATAAAGAGTATTGATTCTAAGATGGAAGATAAGGATAAAACAAAGAAGGATGAACTCTGAAAAAAGGCCATTGGATTTACAAATTATTAGGTCATTGATAACCTTAGAATATATAGATTTAGAATATCCCCTACAATAACAACAACAATAACACTCCTATATATATGTTCCCTTATCTTTTCTGATACCACTGCCACCCTAGTGCAGGTCTCCATTGCCTCACATCTGGACTATGACAATCACTTACTATCTGATGTCCCTGCCTCAAGGCTCTCCCTCCAATCCATTCTCCAACTCAAAATGACCTTAAAGCCCAAGTCTAACTATGATACCTCCCTATTCGATCCACTCTACTCCAGTGGCTCCCTAGTGTTTTTTCCAACCTGGCCTTCTCTAACCTTTCCATTCTTATTTCTTTTTTGAATTTTATTTTTTAAAAAGCTTATTTTCTGTCTTATAATTGATACTAAGTATAAGAAAGAAGGTCAAGGGCCAAAAAATGTGAGATTAAGTCACTTGCCCATGGTCATACAGCTAGAAAGTGTCTGAGACCAGATTTGAAGCCAGGATTTCCCATTTCTGGGACTAGTTCTCTATCCACTGAACCACTTTGCTGCCCTCCTTTCCCTTCTTCTTACACCTTACCCAACCCACATTGATTCTGACCTCCTTACTGTTTCTCACATACAACAATCCCTTCTCTTGACACTGGGCATTTTCCTGGATTATTCTCCATGCTTGGAACTCTTTCCCACCTTATCTTGGCCTCCTGGTTTCCCTGTCTTAAAGTCTCAGCTAAAGTCCTAACTTTTATAAGTCATTCCTACTCTTTCTTCATCTTAATGCCTTTTCTCTGAGATCATCTCTAGTTTATCTTGTTGGAGTATGCTGTAGTTTCCCATTAGATTTCAAGCTACTTGACAGCAGAGTTTGTTTTTACTTTTCTTTATTTCTCTGGGGTATAACATGGTGTCTGGCACACAGCAGGCACTTAATAAATGCTTGCTGATTTCTTTTGCTTTGATCTTAAGGATGAGGGATACTAGGACATGTTTATAAGCAATGGGGAAAGACAAAAAATGAGAATTTGAGGCAGGGAAACATGAAGAATTGTCAGATGTGATTACTGAGACACTGTCAATGATCCGACAAAATGATGGATAATAGGGGAGGTGCTATAGGACCAGAGAAGGACAAATCCCTTGATTTCCCCAAAGAAGAATAGAATAGGGTGTTTTCTATAGTCAAGTTGAGTCTGATTTAGGTTCCTGGCAAAATTCTAATTATTAGAGACATGGTTAGCAATCATTTAGAAAAGCATTATTGACCATAAAAAGCCAGCTTGGCTTCTTTAAGGACGAATCATGCCAGATGTGAACTAGAACACTAGTGGAACTGGGGAGGCCTGTGTTAATTCCCACCCTCCCACAACACCAGCCTGGACTATTAAGAGCCAAGACACTGTGGATGGTTTGACTTAATCTTGTCCTTGGTAATATTGATCTGGTACACAGTTGTAGACTCTGTGGGGCAAAGAATATAGAATGCTAGTCCTAGGATCTGGGGTGCTCCTGAATTCCCAAGGGACTTCCTTGCTCTTTCCCCATTTTCTCTGGACTGCTTTGTTTTGTAGATGGATTTTACTTGATGTTTTTATTAAAGAAATTGTTTATCTGAATCCTCAGGCTCTGAGTAATCCACTGCACCAGACATGAAACCATGACTGAGACCCAACTAACCTCATTTCCTTTTTTGACTGCACTGCTAAACTGTTAGAACAGGGAAATGTGGTAGAAATAGTTTACCTAAATTTTAACAAGAGTATTTGATAAACTATTTCATGCTATTTTAGAAAAGAAGGATTTTTTGTCATGGGCTCCATATTAATAAAATTAGATGTATTTAGAAATGGCTGGATATCTGGAATTAAAGAGTAGTCATTTAATGGTTTGATGTCACTTAAGAGGGTTTCAGGATTTCAAGAGTGCTCCAGGACTCTATTCTTTTTATCAGTGACTTAAATAAAGAACTAGTTATTATCCTGGTCAAGTAAGGGAGCTCAGAAGGATGATCCAAGAAAATGAGTCAAGATATAAAGCAATTTTGGTAGGTTAGTATATTCAAATGAATCTAATAAGAAGAAATGAAATAGGAATAAATGCAAAGTCTTAGACTTGGGTTAAAAAAACACAACTCCCCATTGTGAATTGATCCAGCTATCTTGGAGGGCAATTTGGAACTATGCCTAAAGAGCTTTAAAAGATTGCCTGCCCTTTAATCCAGCCATACCATAGCTGGGTTTGTATCCCAAAGAAATAATAAGGAAAAATACTTGTACAAAAATATTCATAGCTGTGTTCTTTGTGGTGGCAAAAAATTGGAAAATGAGGGGATGCCCTTTGATTGGGGAATGGCCGAACAAATTGTAGTATATGTTGGTGATGGAATACTATTGTGCCCAAAGGAATAATGAACTGGAGGAATTCCATGTGAACTGAAACGACCTCCAGGAATTGATGCAGAGTGAAAGGAGCAGAACCAGGAGAACATTATACACAGAGACTGATACACTGTGGCACAATCGAATGTAATAGACTTTTCTACTAGCACCTATGCAATGACTCAGGACAATTCAGAGAAACTTGTGAGAAAGAACCCACATCCAGAGAAAGAACTGTGGGAGAAGAAACACAGGAGAAAACATATGATTGATCACATGGTTCAATGGGGATATGATTGGAGATTTTGACTTGAAAAGATCACTCTATTGCAAATATTAATAATATGGAAATATGTTTTGAACAATGATATATGTGTAACCCAGTGGAACTGCTTGTCTGCTCCAGGAGGAGGGAGGGAAGGGGGGGAATCATGAATCATGTAACTATGGAAAAATATTCTGAATAAATAAATTAATTTTAAAAACTCCCCTTCTGTGGTAGGCATGAGTAGACAGTAATGTGTCTAAAGAAGACCTAGGGGAGGTCTAGTAGAGACCAGTCTAGTGGACAGCAGGGTTAGTATGAATCAGACATGTGATCAGGTATCCAAATAAAAAGCTAACACAATGTAGGACTACAGTGAAAGAGAGTTTCCATGAACAAGGAGGTGATGGTCCATCTGTACTCTGCCCTAATTAGATCAGATCTTGAGTATTGTGTTCAGTATTAGGGAGCATAGTATGAGGAAAAAACAAACAAAAAACCCTTACCTTCTGCCTTAGTATCAATACGAATATTGGTTCTAAGGCAGAAGAGTCATAAGGTCTAGGCAATTGAGGTTGTGTCTTGACCAGTTACATAGCTAGAAAGTGTCTGAGGCCAGATTTGGATCCAGGTTCTCCTTACTTCAGGCCAAGAGCTCTATCTGCTGAGCCACTTAGCTGTCTGTATCCCCCTCTCCCCAACATTTATTAAGTATTTATGTTAAAGAACTTATATTCTAAAAGAGGAAGTCAATGCATATAGGGTAGTGATGGCCAAGGAGGAGTGTTTCAGACAGGAAGGTCAGAGGTAATCTTGATTGGAGGAATGGTAGGACAATTGATTGACCTGTCCTTTCCAAGAAATGAGATATGATTTAATTATTGCTCTCAGAGCTAAAATTGGAAATCAGGATATGTGAAATATGTGTGGTGTGGCATAGAGATGACTGGAAAATGGTAGAATGGGTCTCGATCCTAGGTAGAAAAAATAGTGATTGCTCCTCAGTCAAAATCCCATGGTCCCTGAAGTGGTAGCTTGAATTCCAGTGAGAGACAGAGTTTGCAGAGAAAGTTGCATGACATGGAAATCATTGGGAAGGTAGATCACTGGAATTAGGAGCCAAAGATGTAGGAATCTAAGAGACTCAGGAGAGGGATGTGGAGTCTTTTGACTAGAGCTCAAGGAAGTTCTCAATTAGTGTTTATTAAGCATCTACTATTTGCCAGGCACTGTGGCAAAGGCTGGGGATACAAAAAGAGGCAAACTGAATGCCCCATTGTCAATTTGACCTTCATATACCCCCAGTTGGAACTCACTGTCTTCTCTAAGCTTACCCCTCCTCACAGCTTCTCTAATTCTGTGTTCATCATTAACCTTCCATTCACCCAGGTTCTCACCCTCAGTATCATCCTCATTTCTTAACTCCCTCATCTTCATCTCTGATCAGTGACTAAATCTTGTTGATTCCACACTGTCTCTTCAACAGAATGTCTGGAATGGGTCTCTCTCTCCCTCCCTCCCCCCCACCTTTCCTCTTAGAATCAATAGTGTATTAGTTTCAAGGAAGAAGAGCCGTAATAGAGGTTAAGTGACTTGCCCAGGGTCACATAGCTAAGAAGTGACGGAGGTCAGATTTGAATCCAGGGCCTCCCATTTCTAAGCCTGGCTTTCTATCCACTGAGCCACCCAGCTGCTCCATCAAGAAGTTTCAATAGCTCCCTTTCATAAGTAGGATAAAATACAAAGTCTTTCACGATCTGATTCTAGCCTGCCTTTCCAAGGTTTTTTAACATGATTTTCCTTTACATTCTGTACATTCCAATTAAGCTGTCCGACTTGCTATTTCCTGTATAGGACATTCCATCTTCTTCCACCATTCCTTTGAGTAGGCTGTCTCCTAATCCTGGAATGCATTCTTTTTTACTCTGCCTCTCAGAAGCCCTGACTTCCTTCAAGGATTCTCTCAATTGCCACTTCTTACAGGAAGCCCTGTGCATAGCTGTTTTATCTATTTATAGACCAGTAAAATAAAAGTTCTCTAAAGACAGGGATAGTTTTGAATTTTGTCTTTATATTCCCAGGTCTTAGCATAGAGGCTTGTGTAGAGTGGGAACTAAATAAATATTTGTTAGATTGAATTGGCTTGGAAGGACTGGGTGGAATGGCAGAAAGATTACTATATGAGGAATTAGGAGGCAAGTCCTAGATTCACCTCTACCATGAACTTGCTGAGTGGCTTTGGGCAAATCAATAAGTTTCTCTGAGTGGCCTCATCTGTAAGCTGGAGATAATACATCCCTTTTTTCCATTCCCCTGCCCCTTCTAGACTGTGCTTTTTAGAGCATAAGTAATAATAATAATATAATAATAATAACAATAGCAATCACTTCACTTGGGTCTCAGCACAGTTATTGAAGGGGCTCAGTACTTTGGGACTTCTTGATATCACTTCCAGTATTCTAGGAATAGGGAAACAGAAGACTTAGACTCCATTGTTTTCTATTCATGTGCCTTTTTTAAAGGGCATTTTTAGCACTGCATCAACTGTTTAAATATAAATACATAAATTATAAATAAGATTTATACACAGAAAAAATCCTACACTTTAATGAGAAACATATTTTCAACGTGGCTACAACTCAAGGATAAAAAAAATACTTTCTGTATACAAAAGCATATACTTATAGTTGAAATTCCAATGAAGTGTCATGGTGTCCTCTTGCTTATGAAATGGTGGACAACATTATTGCAGAAGTGGCCAAAAATTGGATGTAGGACTGTTGAGAACCCTAGCAATTGTCCTCCTGACTCAATGCACTCATTTTTTTCCCTCTGTCAAGGATTTTCATCTGATAGATTCTGATAGATTCATTCCTTTTTTCACCACAATTCTACCTTTGAGTGATGTTCTAAGGTTCTAAGGTAGAAAAGAAGAGCAGTAAGGGTTGGGCAACTGGAGTTAGTTGACATGCCCAGGGTCATATAGCTAGGAAGTGTCTGAGATCAAATTTGAACTCAGGACTTCCTATCTCAAAGTTTGGCTTTCTATCTACTCAGCCACCTAGGAGTTCCTATCCATGTGTCTTTTCATGATCACTTCACTTCCCTATTCCTTAGTTTACTCAACTGTAAAATAAGGGAGTTGAAACTAGCTTCAGGAGAAGCAGTGAAGAAATGGACCCTCCTTTAGTTGGAGAAGTGAGGCATTATAGGTATGGATTATTGTATAATTTTAACCTTTTTACTTTTTTAATAAGAAGACCATTAGGGATTGGCACTTGGAAAGGCAATATCCAGAAATGTCTGGGCTGTAAAAGCAAAAGATAAATATTAAACTAAACACATACAGACAAATATACAAAGAGGTAGATTAGACCTCTCTCAGGGTCCTTCTGCCCATTGTTTGAGTTCTGTGATGTGCCCCAGTCCGATGCTGTCCCCTGCTAAATATCCCTATTTGCTGGATAAATTCAATAAAATTAGATTCAGTTTAAGAAAACTAAGCATCCACTGTGTGCAAGGCAGGGGTGGCAGAGGATAGGAGATAGAATACTGAATTTGGGATTGGGAAGACCTATCCCCATGTGCCTGTCTTCTCCTTGGGACTGATCTACTAAAGTCAAAAAGGATTGTAACCTTCCTCTGTGGAGGGACTTTAAACAGGAGGAGTGTCCCATGCTTCTTTAAGTACCTACATAGGTCAGATCTGACTGATGGGGGTCCAAGACAGAGAGTTGAGTAATACAGTGATGCTTTATTGTGGGAAAGGAAAGGGGGAAGAGGAAGGGAGAGCAAGGGGGAGAGCCCCAAACCTGCAAATGGCTAGGGGTCTCCACTTGATGGGAGAAGGAAGCAATCTTTTATAGGGTGGTGGTCTGGGGTGCCTCTAATTGGTCAAAGTTGGGGTACTTGGATTCAGTTGATAGGATGACTCTAAGGAGTTTGGGAACCTCAGTCTCTGGAGGGTGGGAAGTTCTCAGGTCAGGGATGCAGGAGGTCATTTGTCTAAGGCTGACAGAAAAGTCCTGATGTTCTGCCAGGTTTTACTGGGGCTTTGGCTCATGGTCTGGACGAGTGCTAGGGTGGGGTAGGGTGGTGCTATTGGTTTCAGTAAGGAAGGGAGAAGGACAAGAGGGGTTTTGCTCCCAGGATCTATCAACATATGTGCAGGGAATTGTTCTAGTCACTGGGGATACAAATCCCAGAATGAAATAGTCTCTTTTCTCAGTAGACTCATTCTATTGGGAACATACAACGTGAACAAGCACAAATAAATATCTCAAATGCCTATAATGTCACCCTTCCTGTCCCCAATGGCATCTAAAGGCAACTAGTAGCAAAGCCATCTCATCAGATAGTTGAAGAGCCTGCAGGGGAACAGAGAAATTCTCTCTAGACCAACATGGGTCAGGCAATCCCTTGAGGGAGGAAGCAGCTTTGAGGAAAAGGAACTTTGGAAGCAGAGAAGAGAGCTGGCTATGGGCTTTTCATTGACTGTGAAGACTTATGAGCTCTAGTTTTAGAAATAGCCACCCCTAGAATAATCCTAGTATTCATGCTGCCTCCTTCTGGGAAGACCTAACCCACCAGTGTGAGAGGAAGTTGGGAGAGTACCTCAAATGCTACATAAAGAACACTCTCTCCAGCAAGGGTCACATTTAAAAGAAAATATAAAAACAGAATATCGTCTTATCTTTAAAAAAGAAAAAAAAAACTAGGCAGCTAGGTGGTTCAGTGAATAGAATGCCACACCTGGAGATGGGAGGTACAAGGTTCAAATCTGGCCTCAGACACTTCCTAGCCAAATGACCTTGGATAAGTCACTTAACCCCAGTTTCCTAGATCTTACTGTTCTTCTGCCTTGGGATGGAAATTTAGTATCAATTCTAAGATGGAAGGTAAGAGTTTTAAAAAAAGGAAAAAGAAAAAAAATCCTTTCAGCCATGAAAATAAAACCAAGTCATAGAAAAAAGTACTAGTCATACTTGAAATTGCACCCCATTTCTGGGAAGAGTAATGGGGAAAAGAATTTGGCTTTCTTTGTCCTGACTATATACCCTGTACTTATGGTGTATAAATAATGAGGAGGCTGGATGAGGATAAGTTAAAAAGAGAGAGAGAGAGAGAAAGAAAGAGAGAGAGAGAGAGAGAGAGAGAGAGAGAGAGAGAGAGAGAGAGAGAGAGAGAGAGAGAGAGAGAGAGAGACTAAGTAAAAGAGAAAATAAACTAGGCTCCTAAAAGGCGTGGAACTGAGCCTCTAATTTATGAAAATCTTACTGAAACCTCAGCAGTGTTAGTGGTAAGTTTGGAATCATTGAAGGTTAGGGCTGGAAGGGGCCTTAAAGATCATCTAGTTCAGCATTTCCCAAACATTTGCCCACAGGATGCTTTGGGGCTTGGAATGCATTGGCAAAACCCATAAGTATTGGCCGGGGTATGGGCATGGGTTGGGGAATGGAATACAGGGGAGTGGGTGTCAAGAGAGATTTTAGAGTAAAATAAAGGCAATAAAACCAATTTAAATACCCTCAAATTGCCACCCACAGTAAATATTTTTTATATATATTTAATACTACTAGTATGAACATTTTCTTAGGGGGCATTGAGGTTCCATAGAACACAGGTAGCAACTACCTTTGTAATCTGACACTATTTTATAGACCCTGATCTTAGAGTTGTTAGACACCTTAGAAATGACTAGAAATACTCTATTCCCCTCATTTCATGTTGGAGGAACCTGAGCCCAGAAAAAAATGACTTGCTCAAGGTCGCATAACTAGTCAGTAGCATTGCTAAAATTTTCATCTAAGTCCTTTGACTCCAAACCCAGATGAATCTGAGGCTAGAGAGGTTCAGGGACTTGCCAAAGGTTAGACAGGTAGTAACAGGACTGAGATTAGTCACCAGGCCAAGACAAACTACATTCCAGGATACCAAAATTGGCAGATGAATTTCCTGAGCCACTGTCAGTGATATCCGAAAGTGCCACAGCCCTGGAGAAAAACAAACACCCCCATTTTCAAAAAGAAGAGAATGGACCCTTCATGGTACAGTCTAGTAAGCGTTATTTTGGTTCTTGGCAAAATCCTAGGACATACTTAAGGGATGGTTCATGAACATCTACAAAAGGAAGTAGTGATCACAATGAGCCAGCCTGGTTTTATAAAAAACGGGTCTTGCTGGACTGACTTCATTTTTTGACAGACCAGTTGATTAGGGAAATGCTATAAATAATATTTACCAGTGTTTTGTTATGCTTTGTTTTATCTGTTGACTTCAATGATTCAACAAGCATTTATTGTGTATCTACTATTCGAACAACACTGAGCTATTTATTTGCCAATTCTAATCCTTCCAATGAAATGGCAGATCATTAGGCACCTTGCCATCTCCTGGCCACTACAGCCTAAGGTCCTCTGGGACTTAATTGCCCTGCTTTTGCACCCTGGAGCATTGCTGATGAACCCTAATACCCACCCCCCACTTGCTATGCACCCTAATGCTGAATCCCTGGGTCTCTGGATCTTTCTGTCTGCTGTATTATTGAGTTGCCTTCCCCAATTAGAATTCCTTGAGAATGGGGAAAATCTCTCCCTCTTTTTTTTTTTTCTATTCATATCCCTTGTGCTTAGATCATTGCTTGGCATGTAGTAAGCTCTTTCTTTCTTTCTTTTCTTTCTTTCTTTCTTTCTTTCTTTCTTTCTTTCTTTCTTTCTTTCTTTCTTTCTTTCTTTCTTTCTTTCTTTCTTTCTTTCTTTCTTTCTTTCTTTCTTTCTTTCTTTCTTTCTTTCTTTCTTTCTTTCTTTCTTTCTTTCTTTCTTTCTTTCTTTCTTTCTTTCTTTCTTTCTTTCTTTCTTTCTTTCTTTCTTTCTCTCTCTCTCTCTCTCTCTCTCTCTCTCTCTCTCTCTCTCTCTCTCTCTCTCTCTCTTTCTCTCTCTCTCTCTCTCATTATAATTCAGAAAGCATAATGCTGAAAAGGAGTAGTAGGCAATAATGCTAGTGTTTGGGAACTTATCCAAAAATCAATTAGCCATAGGTCTAAATGTCACATGGACTTTCATAATACCCAATAGGCTTAGAACTAAGACTAGGGATAAGCAAAGTAGACAGCTGAATAGTCTACAAAATGAAGGTGAGAGAACTCTGTGTGTGTGTGTGTGGTGTTTATTATAATATAATTTTAATAGTACTTTTATAAAAATAACATTTTAAAAGTTATGGTTCAGATATACCATTTGATCAGTTTAGGGATCCTTCAGTACAGAAATTTCCTTCATAAATACAAAAAAATAATATGTAAAATATTATTCTTAGCAAGTTATTTGAAGTGCTGAGAGTTTAAGTGGTTACTCCATATTACATGATTAATATGTTTCAGAGATGAGACCTAAATTTATGTCTTATTAACTATAAGTCTGATCTCCTATGTAATTGCCTCTTGCATATACTTTTCCATAATTCCATATTCATTTTTATAAGTGAATTATCTTATGAAACCAGAAGCCCCCCACCCCCCCAATTTACACAAATAAACAAGTGAAAAATCATATGCTTTCATCTGCATTCCTATTCCCACAGTTCTTTCTCTGGAGGTAGATAGCATTCTCTGTCATATGTCCCTCAGAAATGCCCTGGATTATTTCATTGTTGAGAGTAACTAAGCCTATTATTTTGAACATTCCACAATATCACTGTTACTGTGTACAATGTTTTCTTGGTTCTGCTTATTTCACACTGCATCAGTTTATGTATGTCTTTCCAGCTTTTTCTGAAATCATCCTATTTATTGTTTCTTACAGACAAAAGTATTACATCACCATCATATATCACAATTTGTTCAGCTATGCCCCAGTTGATGGGCATCCCTTTAGTTTTGAATTCTTTGCCACCACAAAAAGAACAGCTCTAAATATTTTTGTACAAACAGGTCCTTTTTCATTTTTTTCTCTTTTTTGGATACAGACCTAGTAGTGGTATTATTACTGGATCAAAGGGTATACATTGTTTTATAGCCCTTTAGGCATAGTTCCAAATTGCCCTTCATGATGATTGGATCAGTTCACAACCCCACCAGCAATGCATTAGCGTCCCAATTTTTCTTACATATATTTTAAATGTGAAGAAATTCAGTTTACATTTGTATGGCTAGCTAGGTGAAGTTATAGAAAAATTAGCTTTGGTGAAGTTAATATACTAGAGTTTTTCATATATTGAGAAGAATAGTTCATATTTACTATGTATAGGAATTATGCAATATTTCTACATGCGTCAAATTCTTTCAACATAGAATTTACTCCTTAAAATTAAGGTAAGCTTCAGAGTAGGAAACTATGACAGTAAGTGGAGCCCAAACTGAATCTGCTTTAAGAACTGATAGAAGTCCTTTATTAAAAGTCCTGTGAGAGAACCAGGCCTAGAGACGGGAGGTGCTAGGTTCAAATCTGGCCTCATACATTTCTCAGCTGTGTGACCCTGGGCAAGTCACTTGACCCCCATTGCCTAGCCCTTACCACTCTTCTGCTGTGGAGCCAATACACAGTATTGACTCCAAGATAGAAAGTAAGGGTTTAAAAAAAAAGTCCTGTGAGAATGAAACATAATTTCATAAGGTGATAATGAACAGAGAAGGGAAAACCTCTGTTGAGTGTAAAGGTCCAGATATAACATATTTGAAGTAGAAAACCTGTAGTGGTCACAAATGTATTGTGAAAAAGCAACATGATTTAAGATTAGAAATAAAAAAAAGACACAGTAAGTGGCCTAGATCATTTTGTTGAAAATGAAACCAATTAGAGAAAAATACCATCATATGTGCTAACAAAAGTAGGTATGTATTTTATCTACATTCATTATGTTGACAGTGCTACAGAGATTCCTGAATTCCCAATTCACTTGAAATCATATTGTAATTGCAGCTAACTGTCAACTTCCAATATAAAATCCCTTAAAATAAACTAACTTTTTCAGTATTAAAAAAATTTAAGGGAGACTGAACAGTTACATAAATACAGACTTGCAGTCCAATATTTTTTAAAAATGTCTTAGTGACCTGCAATAATTAGTGCAGATTTCTTAAAGTTATGACTTAATTACTGAACCTATCAGACTTACTGGGTATTTCCTGAGTATTCTGCTTTAGATTATGTCTTGAATTGCACCAAAATTTAGTACTTAAAAAGAGCAGAATCCTGTCCTCCAGAAACCTATATTCTGAAGGCGAGAGGTTACAGAAAAGTATTTCTTTAAACAAAACATGGAATATAAAATATGGAATGTGAGAAATTATTGTTTGACTAGATGTCCTCTAAAATTTCTTTCAATATATAATTACCTTTCTTTTTGAATAGATAACACTCTACCTGGGGATCATGCACAGATTTAATTTTAAAAACCTCTGCTCTCAAAAAGCTTATAACTTAGTTGTGGGGTTGAAGTTTGGACAAAAATAACTATAATGGAAGTTACAAATATATAAAAATATAGGAAATATGTGTTAATCAATGGTCTAAGGGAAGGAAACCAAAATGATTTGCTTCTGGCTCCCAAACTTTCTTCTTTCTTCAGAAAGGGAATGAGCTATCTGGTTTAACCTGAGCAACTCTTGAATAATGAACATTTAATAGAGCCATTGTCTTTCTCCTGGTTAATGAAAGTAACAAACTAGATCTCAGGTCTAAATCTCATCCCCCTGGAAATGTGCTAGGAAATAAATAATAGATCATCAGTTCTTGGTGAAAGGCACTGTGCAACTGAACTTCAAGTAGAAATTCTAAAAAATTTCTTTTGTTTCTCTTGTTTGAAGTGTATGTCTGTGCATTACCTTTGGGTTCTTTGGAAGACCCATTAAAATGCCTTCTTTTTGGAAGTAGGAAGTTAATCTTTTTTTCATTAACTAGGCTCTGCTTTGTAGGATATTATTTTGGAGATATATCCCTATCTCCTTTGCTTTTTGAAATAACATTCAAAAAACTGTAATTTGATTTCTCCTGGCAAAAGAGAGGTTCTATTTCATTTGAACTGATTTACTATAATAGTTGGAAGAGTTTCATTTGGCTACCTGTAATATTTATTATTTTAAGTTAAAATTTGGCCCTTGACTACTATATTACGATATGATTTAAACTTGTGGTTTCTTAATGTTGGTGATCTATTTTTTTCAAACATTATTTTGTCTTTTCCTTTCAGTTTTATTTACAAAAAGAAGTCTTACTGATTCCATTTGCATTTAACATCATAGTATTTTCTAGGTATACCCAACCAATGAATACATTGGAAAAGAGATAAACCATTAAGTAAAGTCAAATGTCTCAGTAACTACATCTGATAGTGTATATGCTCCATGTTCAGAGGTTCTTCCTTTTCCATTTCCTTTTTCTACTAAAAGAAAGATCTGTTTTGCCCTATTTTCCAAGACTAATATAAATAATAGCAGTCACTTCGAATTTGGATCTGTGTGTGTGTTCTTTTCAGTTATGATATTGTGATAATGGTGCATATTACTCCTCCAGTTCTACTAACTGTATTGATTCTTGCTAGTCTTCCCATGTTTTTCAAATGTGAGGTTATACACTTTAATGATCTCCTTCTCCTCCACCCTTCTGCCCCACTTTTCCCCATTAATGGGTGCTATTTAGATTCATACTGCTCACTACCAAGAAGGGAAAGTCATAGTCAAAGTTTGAGACGTAATTTTGTTGGGGATGATTGTGATGGGTACAGGTCTGGTTTTAGGGGAATTAATTTATCACACAATCTTCTATTATTATCTTAGATGACTTGTATATTATGAGGATATGCTTCTTGTTTTCTTACTATTAGTTTAATTACTGTTCAATTGTTTTAATTCCAGTTTTCATTTGTGGTGTGGTGGGGTTGGAGTGATGCTGAATACTCCTCCTTCTGAGGTTTTACCATTTTCCTAGATTTTAACAGATAGACTCTTGGCAAAATCTTTATACTTTTCTTGAGGAAAAAGTGGAGAGAAGTGGGTTAAGCAATATCGTGTTTAGTTGATCAACTGGATGGACTGAAATTGTCATCCTTAATTGTTCAATATCTCCTTGGAAGGAGGTTGGTGGTGGAGAGTTCTAGTAGTTCATATTTGTTCCTGTATTGATTAACATTCTTGTCAATAATTTGTATAAAAGCATAAAAGACATTCTTATCAAATTGAGGATGAAACAAAGCTAGGAAGGGAAAATAATATGCTGAATGGCATAATTGAAAAAAATTTTAATGAGGAAAATTGCAGATTTATATCTGAGTTAAAAACCAACTTCTTAAATATAATATGAGAACTATGATTAGATAAGAGTCCATCCAAAAAATTGTGTGGATAGAAAGCTTGATATAAATTAACAATATTATAAGGCAGCCAAATATCTAATGCATTCTAAGACTACATTACAAGAAAGATAGGTTCTTGAATTATGAAGATAAGAGACTTAGTGTACTCTTTCTTAATCGAGCCACTCCTAAAGTTCAGTATTCAATTCTAGGACATTGATAATGGGAAGAGTTTTTAGAGAAGACCAACCAAAATGCTAAAGAACCTTTAAACCATGGCATATTAAAATCTGGAGAAGAAAAGACTCAAAGGGTGTGACATATAATTATCTGCAAGTATTTGGAAGATTATCATGGAGAGGACTTGTTTTACTTGTCTTTAGAGGGAAAAACTAGCAACAACGGGGAAAAAGTTGCAAAGAGGCAGACTTTGACTTGATATAAGGAAATACTTCTGAATTGGAGAGCTCCTTCTAAACCCTCCATTTAAATAGGGTACCTTGGGTAGCCAACTCAAAAATTTCCACTCACTACCCTCCTGGGCTTCACCATGTTGTCCAGAAACTCATCAATCAGCAAGATGACATCAATTCTGAAACTCATGCCTTATCAGTACCTCTTGTCCCCCGGACCCCTGCCTCCCTCTGATTGGAGAGGATGGAGCCTGGCTATCAAGGAACTTCTTTCAGATACTCTGCCTAAGGAGGGTGCCTAGTGCAGCTATCTCTTCATTTCCCATTTGGCTATACTCCCTAGATTTCATGATAACCCCAAGCTGCATATCTCCTCCTCTCTTTCAGATTCTTTTTATATTATATTCACCCATTAGATAGTGATTACCCTTGAAGGCAGGTATTATCTTTTGCCTTTTTTGTTATCCCCAGTCCTTAGATATACTTTACACTTGGAAGACACTTAATAAATGTTTATTGCCTGAGTAATCATTGGTTATTCCAAAGTGGAACAGGATGCTTTGTAAGCTATTCTCACTTGTGAAATGGGTTGCCTTCGATGGCAATTTTAAAGGAAAGACTGGATGGTGATGTGTAAGGACAGATTCTTGTTCAGGGGAAATTAAAGGTAGTTTTGGAGTCAGTTTAATTTCAACTCTCTAGAGCTGATTGTTAAATTTTCAGTGTGAGTTTTTATCCTTTAACAATTGGGAAAGGCTACAAATCAAGATTTGATTTATTTTTTTTTGTCGATCATCTAGATTTAAGAAAGTGATTGAGAAAATATTAATGATTCAAATTAAACTTAAAATGTATCATGGATACTTTTTATCCCATAGAGTCAGTTAAATATTTGTGTTGATGAGAATAAGAAGCTATTACCTGACAGAATTCTATGTGCTTATATCATTGCTTGATTGCCAATTAAGGCCATGGGGCAGTCAAGTACAAAGTAGCTTCCTCTTTTTCAAAAGTATCAAATGAATGAGAAGATGTATTTCATGGCTCAAAAATCCAGCAATCATAGAATATCAGCTCTCCAAAGAACCTTATAAATTACCAAGTTCAAATCCCTGCCCTGACCAAGGAGGACACTAAGGACTAGAAAACTGATGAAGGGTCAAACAGTTAATTAATAATACAGCTTGGATTAGAATCCAGATTGACTACTATTTGCTGCTTCTTCAAGCTGAACACAATAATAATAACTCTGTGCTGGATCTGGGAAAGGATTTTTCTTGGTTTATTGGAACTGTAGGGCATTGCTTTGGCTTGAACCTCAGAGTATCTGGATGACAGATGGTGTGGACACAGGAAAGACTGTGAGGTGTCCTTCTGCCACAAACATTTGAATCAATAGAACAAGTTTGGATTTTTTTCCTTGTGACAAATACCCTGAAAAATACCCTTAACATGTATCTTAGAGATTTCTTTTTATATCGCTGGTCCCCACTATTGCAGGGGCTATTTGGCTAGTGGTCTCTACTGTGATACATATGTATCATTAATACTATGTGCTGGCTATGCAGCTTTTGAAAGTCTTTCAGTATAGATACCCACCCCCTTTCTCTTATATTGATTATTTGGGTCTGTTTCTCAAAATGTAGCTCTCTTCAGATTTCTCCTACCCCATTTTGGTTCATTTAAAGAAAAGATTTCCTAAAAATTAAAACTGCCCCAAACTGGAATCATTTAATGTCTTCAAATGAATGTTGGATGACAATTTTTTTTAGAGTTATCGTAAAGGGATTGCTGTTCATGTTTAAGTATGACATTAATTTCTCAGGTCTCTAGGATTCTGTGATTCAGATGTTTTCTTTCTTTATTATACTATTCTTTCTATTTTCTGTAGAATCTGAAAAGGAATCAGATGATGGAGAAGGACTTTGGTTCAATAGTCTCTAAATCACTTCCTGTGCCAGGGCGTGTGAGAAGAGCTTGTCAAATTAACGGACTGTCTCAGGCCTGATTCTTACCCAGGGTTGGACAACCTCTCTAAAGAAGTCTGGGAAAATTCTCAGAAGTCCAACTCACTAGTTAGAAATTTCACAAGTGGAATTGACTCTGGAAAAGAGACAGGAATAGAATTTACTCACCAAGACCAGTTATCCAAATATATCCCCCTATGTTTTTAGTTTCAGAAATTCAGTTATTTGAAATTCATTCTTTGGTTTAAAAAAATGAGACTTTGTAAAAAAAATGCATATGCTGTAAGGAAAAGCACATTAAGCCATTATTTATTAAGAATTGTTTAAGTGGACTTTTAATTGTCAGAGAAAAAAGAACATTTGGCCCCTTTAAGAAGTCTCTGACCAGAGTGCTTAGCAGGGGATAGATTGCAAAATGAATCTCTGGATGGAGAGAGACCATCACGGGCAAGTCATGCTGCAGATATGAGAATGTGACATGCTTCCTTTGGGGGGAGTTTTTGGGGCAAGCCAGGAGGCAGAGATAGTTCTCAGGGGAATGAGAACAGCAGGTCTTTGCTGGGGGTTAGATTAAAACAAGTTATATAATAGAGTATTAAAAATATAGAAAGTGATTTTAACTAGGCAATGAATCACTAAATCACTGCTCCAGAAAGAGATCTTTCTGTTTACACACATATCTCTGTCTCTGCCTCTCCTGTCTTTCTGTCTCTCTGTCTCTGTCGGTCTCTTTCTCCTAGTATCATCTTAATCTGTCCTCTCTCCCTGTTATCTACTTATCTATCTAATCTATGGATTGTTGCTCTTCAATGTTTTAGCCATGTCTGACTCTTTGTGACCCCATTTTGAGATTTTCTTGGCAAATATACTGGAGGTTTGCTATTTTCTTTTCTAGCTCATTTTATAGATCAGGAAACTGAGGCAAACAGGGTTAAATGACTTGTCCAGAGTCACATAACTAGTAAATGTCTGAGGCTGATTTTGAACTCATGAAGATGAATCTTGATTCCAATCCTGAATCTACTGGTAGTTCCCTCCTTCCTTTACTCAAGTGGCACGCTTTTATAATTTATTTCCCCTGACTTCCTAGTTGCTCCTGATGCTTAACAGATTTTACCTGGCAACAAATGAACAAGGAGGTATACATAGGATTGGATGTAGGTCCTAACCCCTTAGCTGCTATGTGGCAGGAATTTTTTTTCCTTATTCACAACAGGGCTCCTCAAGGAAGATTTAAGAATCTAGGAAGGAGGATTCTGAGGGCCTCAGCTGGGTATTGACATTGGGCACTGGCAGTGAAGCTGGAATGACCATGAAATTTGTATTCAAGGGGAGATATTAAAGCATGATAAATCACAAAGAGAATCAAGAAGATAAGGGTTCAAATCCTACCGCAGACACTTAATAGCTGTGTGACACTAGACAAATCTTTTAACTTCTCCAAGTCTCAATTTATTCATGCATAAAATGAGAACAATAAAAGAATCAACTTTAGCCAGCCAATAAGCATTTATTGAATGCCTACTATGTGCCAAACACTTTGCTGTTTGTTTTGAGGTTTCCACTTAGTGCTTTGCAAACCTTTTATTACTATTGTTCCTTTTTTTTTTTTACTGATGATTCTAATTGCCCTGAGTTCTAGACTCAGTCAGGGGGAAGATCATAGGATCACATACTTAGAATTGGAAAGGATCTTAGAGGACATCTAGTGTAACCTTTTCATTTTTCAGATGAGGAAATGAAAAGACACAGAAAGCCTAGTGATCTGCCCCTGGTCCCACAGTTCATACCTGCAGCAGGATTTGAAAGCAAGTTTTCCTGACCTTAGATCCAGTGACATCCTTTACACCAAACTTCCTTTCAAAAGCTTCTACTATCTGAGATCTGTCTTGCTTCTGGAGAGTGGCTTTCTGGAACTGCTAGCTTTAATCCACTTTAAAGCATGTTAAAAGAAAGTCTGGAAATAAAAAAAGGATTCTGTTTGTACATATAGGTAGGAAGAGGTGGTGGGGATATTGTAGGTGAAGTAGATGGAGGTGGATTGGCTCTTTCTAGTCACTAAAAAATCTCTCAATGCCTTCAGTACCGGGCTGTCTCCCACCTCTCCCATACCTGATAAGCAGTCATTGATTGGACAACTGTCCAGTCCCAAGCATCCTTCCCTTTTTCTCTGTTGCAGATTGCACAAGCAGCCAGGCATTTGGTTTTATAACTTCACATCACAAATGAGCAGCAAACAAAACCTAAAGCATGGTTTCTAGGGGTTAGGCTGGTCCCCCAGAAAAGCCAGACACACTAAATAGTTAAGGAGAGGCTAGAGCTGGCCCTCTGCACAGGCTTGAGGGTAGGCCGTCTGTTTTTCAGTTGATTCCTTATCTGTTTATGGCAGTTTACTAATTCACAGTACTTGCTGTACCCTTTTCGAGACTGCTGGTATTTATTATTGTTCCGAGGAATCCCCTCAGAAGGGATTGGCTTAGATGACTTTCTGGCTCTCCGATTCCAAGTTCTATGTTCTATGCACTAAGGCCTCTTTGAAATGAGGTGTTGCATCTGCGAATTGGCACAGTTTGGGTCATGGTTGACTTGGTCTCATAAGAAGGCAAACCTGATGATTCTATTGCTGCCTGGCCCTGGATAGACAGGTAGCCAGACCCTCAGTAGCATAGTGCCATCCTTAGCTTGGGCTCCAAACTAAGGGGGCTCCATCACTGGAAGTCACACGTGCAGAGCTGGCTTGTTTCTAAGAGCCAGTTGGTTTGTTTTAAGGGAGAATACAATGATAAAGTCCGGCTCGTGCCTTTCTTGTCCTTCCCTCCTTTTACTTCCATGGGAGCTCCTGGAAAATTTGCTGCTGCGGACCTGGAAATGTTTTCCCAGAATTAATAATATGAATCAACCCATAAATCCTATTGAAAACACTGTATAACACACCATCCTGCTTGTTTGCTGAGATGAGTTTTTACAGGACGGCATTAGAAGCAAAATTCTTCTTGACTTTCTGCCCAGCGAGGGAGGACAGGCTATAACTCTTCCCAACGGCCCTGGCTCATCTTCTCTGTGGTCCTTCCATGGGGTGCTTCTTAATCCATTTACCTTTCTAGGTCACTTGCTTACCCAATGGCACCATTCCCCGGCTCACTCACCCCATGGAGAGAATCCCAAGCCCTGAAGAATTTTAATTCTTGGATGAAACCACCTCTGGGGTAGAACAATGGTGGTCTGTTCCACCGGAGCGGAGCTGAATTTGGAAGTGAGGACAGTGTCCAAGGGAAGGCTTCCTTATTCTGCCAACAACTCCTTTCCTTTTGCTCTCGAGGTCAAACTGTCTGGAGAGCCAGGCTGGATTTTTCAGTTGTAGCTGTGCAAATCGCCGGGAAAAACCCTCCCTGGGGATGATGTTAAAGTAGCTCAGACATTTTTGTGAAGGGGGTGAGCAGAATAATTCCCAGAACCCTCTTATGAACTATTTGGAACTGACCATTCTTGGTAGGCTAAAAGGTCACCTGAGAAGGATCAATAACAAAATGTCAGAAGAGGAAAGAATTTTAGAATTTCAATTTCTAGTCTCAATAATAGCTCATGTTTTAAAAATAGCATCTTAAGAGTTTGTAAAGCACCTTTTCATAACTGCCCTGCAAAATAGGTATTATCATATTAATAGCTCCATGTTACAAAGGAGGAAAATGAGTCTTAGAAAGAGAGTGACTGGCCCAGGGTCACATAGGCAGAATTTAGTAGAACTAGAATTTGAATTTTGGTTTCATTATTTCAAATAATTCAGTTCCATAACTCAATAAACCTTTATTAAGTGTCTACTATGTACCAGGCACTGTAATAAGCACTGGAGATACAAAAGGAATCAAAAGACAATTCCTAGCCTCAAGGAGCTTACAATCTAACTAATAGGGCCTATCTAACATACTATATTATACCACTTTCATTTATTGAGGAGGAAACTCAGTCCCATATGGGTGGAGGGTTTTACCCAAGATCATACAGGAAGTTGTTGGAAAAGACAGAACATGAACCAAGGTCTTTTGAGTTCCCATTGAGAGTTTTATCCATGTTATTAGTGCAGCAAATAAGCCTGGCACTTTACCTGACTTTCTGGATAGCCTTGTTCAACACAGTGCCCTTTGCAAGGTATTTCAAAAAAGTAACTTTCAAAAGAAGTAATTTTCATTTACTCAGAAAAACTTTCTAGAACATGAATAAAACTTGTTTTCAAGTTGTAGCTCATTGTATTTTTATTTGGGGGAAGAGAATAAAGGTAACAGTGACTGGGGTTGGAGATGTACCTCACTATTTACTAGCTCTGTGACTTTGGGTGAGTCACTTTACTTCTGCGTCAAAATGTAAACCTTGCTAGAAGAGATTGTTTCCTTCTTTGCTTTTGTATACTTGGTGCCTAGCACAGTACCTAGCCCAAGATGGGTGCTTAATAGATCCTTGTTGATTTATTTATAAGAAAGTGTAAAAGCATGTTCTTCTCTTGAAAGACTATATCTGAACCAAGAGAGCATCATGCACAGCTACATAATTAATATTGGAAGAATAAATTGTGAACGTTACCTCCAGAGCTATCGAAATGTGGAAACATGAAACAATGTATATGAATGTCTGTTCCTAGTGAAGTGGGGAGAGTGGGGAAGAGCTGGGACACTTGTGGATAAATTCTATTAATAAATAAATAAATTTAAGAGAAGAAATACATCTAGAGAGTTGTGTTCACTTTGGGGCACCAAATTTCGGGAAGGACACTGATTAGCTCCCCCCACTAGAGTCCCTATCATGCTTTTGGAGGAAAACTGGAGCTCTTGTGCACTATTCTAGTATAGCCCAATCTCTGTCAAGACCTAACAAGTAGTAAAAGGTTTGATTATAGGTACTCTAGTGGACTATATGTCTTTTGTATGAGCCTAGCTAAATGGTATGAATCTGCATCCATCACCCATCTCCCAGGCACACTTTCTACCCATTCAGAATTTGTAGGGAGTTCAGGAACTTGTCATCTAGATGTGCTGTGCAATATGGCATCTAATTAGACCTCTGATCTGAGTTCTAAAGTCTGGAGTGGGGGTCTGGGTAAAACATATGCCAAAGCAACTACCCACTAATACTAACACTCATGTTCACAGCATGTACCTTAAGACCCCCATTTTTTTTAAAAACCCTTATCTTCTATCCAAGAAGCAATTCTAAGTTATTGGTTCCAAAGTAGAAGAGTGGTAAAGGCTAGGCAATGGGAGTTAAGTGACTTGCTCAGTATCACACAGCTAGGAAGTATCTGAGGTCAAGTTTGAACACAGGACTCTTCATCCCTAAGCCTGGCTCTCAATCCACTAAGCCACTTAGCTGCCCCAAGACCCTAATTTTTTTCCTTTTTAAATAAAAAAATATTTTTCCATATTTCCATGATTCATTTTCTTTCCCTCCCTTCTTTCCTTCCCCCTCCCATAACTAATAAGCAATTCTACTGGGTTATACATATGCTATGCTTCATACCTATTTCCATATTATTCATTTTGCTATAGAGTAATCTTTTAAAACCAAATCATATACCCATATAAACAAGTGATAAATCATATTTTTTTCCTGCATTTCTACTCTCACAGTTCTTTCTCTTGATGTGGATAGCATTCTTTCTCATAGGTATCTCAGGGTTGTCTTGGATCATTGCATTGCTATTAGTAGTAAAGTCCATTACATTGGATCATTCCACAATGTTTCACTTTCTGTCTGTGTACAATGTTCTCCTGGTTCTACTCATTTCACTCTGCATCAGTTCAAGGAGAATCTTCCAGTTCATTTATTCTCCAGTTCATCATTCCTTTGAGCACAATAATATTCCATCACCATCATATACCACAATTTGTTCAGCCATTCCCCAAAGGGCATCCCTTAATTTTCCAATTTTTTGCCACTACAAAGAACACAGCTATGAATATTTTTGTACAACCTTTTTTTATTATCTCTTGGGGATACAAACCTAGTAATGGTATGGCTGGATCAAAGAGCATGAATTCTTTTGAAGTCCTTTGGGCATAATTCCAAATTGCCTTCTAGAATGATTGATCAATTCACAACCCCACCAGCAATGGATTAGTGTTCCAATTTTGCCACATCCTTTCCAACATTTATTATTTTCCTTTACTGTCATATTGGCCAATCTGCTATGTGTGAGGTGGTACCTCAGAGTCATTTTGATTTGTATTTCTCTAATCAGGAGGGATTTAGAACACTTTTTCATGTGATTCAGTTTTGATTTATTCACTTGAATACTGTCTATTCATGTCCTTTGACCATTTGTCAATTGGGGAATGACTTGATTTATTGTACATTTGACTTAAGTCTTTATAAATTTGAGAAATTAGAACTTTGCAGAGATTTTCATTATAAAAATTTTCCCCAGTTTGTCACCAAGACCCTAATCTTAACACACATCAGTTGTGTTTCACACACATAACTTGTTGAAACTCCTGACATTTCTCTCTCTCTTATGAAGGTTCATTCCTCCTGTTCCATATTTTTTCTTTCCTCTTAAAAAACCATTCATATCTTCCATATCAAACTTTAGAGTTAACTCTCTTCTCATCTATCTCTTTGTATTAAATCTCTTGCCACATAATAACCAGATCCTCTTCTCTCTTCCCTCCTCTTCTCTTCTTCCCTTTTTTCTTCTCCTGATAAACTAGAACACATCCTGGTTGTGGACTGGGGTGTGAGCTGACTATTCTGGTGAAGGGATTCAAAACTACATCATATGAATATCTATTAAAAGGTCAGAGGATCTTTAGCCTGGAGAAGAGAAGGCTGAAAGGGATGACAGTTTTCTTCAAGTATTTAAGGGCTTCGCATAAGGGGGAGAGCAGGGGGAAATGGGTTGTGCTTTGCCGGGTGCCAGGGGCTAAAACTAGGAGCATAATTAGGAGCCATTTTCAGTCCTGTCTGACTCTTTTTGACCCTTTTGGAGTTTTCTTGCAAAGATACTGGAGTGGTTTGCTATTTCGTTCTCCAGCTCAGTTTATAGATAAGGAAACGAGGCAAACAGAGAGAAGTGAATTGCCCAAAATCATTTAGCTAGTAAGACCTGGCACTCTATCCAATGTATCGTCTAGCTGCCTGCAATAAGTCAGAGGGAGCTAGATTTCCTTTCAGATTAGGATAATACTTATTTTTAATATTCTAACAATTAGAGTTATATAAGAGAATAGGGTAGTAGGTCCTCTGTCACCGGAGCTTTTCAAAATGGATGAAAGGTGTCTACTTTTTGGGGATGTAAGTTGGAATGGGTGACTGATGAGTTTCTTTCCACTTCTGGCATTATTGGATTCTCCTTGTATCTCCTTTGCAGGGCCCAAAGTGTGTGCTTTATCAATGGTGAAATTCTATACACACATAAACTTTCAGGTCTGGCTCAGATGCCCCAATTTCCACAATTCCTTTCCACCTCCTCCCTGATTTCCATGTTACCAAATCCTATTGATACTATCTTCATAAAATCTCTCCTATAGGATCACTTCTATTCCCTAAACATGGTACAGGCCTTTGTCACCTCTTGGACTAAGTGAAAGACAATTCAATGGATACAAAAACAAAGCACAGTGAAACAAAAGTCATTCTGATGTGTACTTTTGAGCTGGATTCAACTTAATAAAAGAGAAAGTAATGATCACCATAATAAAAGAGTATTTCAAGAGCCTTATGATTAGTCTCCCTGTCTCAAGTGTCTCCTCACTCCAGTACATCATTCACTCAACTGTCCAATTCATCTTCTTAAAGTGAAGGAAATGGCATTCCTCTATTCAATAAACTCCACTATATACCTATCGTCTCCAGAATCAAATATGAAACCCTCCGTTTGGTCTTCACAGCCCTTCACAACCTGTTCCCATCCTACCTTTCCATTTTTAAGTACTCTTGCCCTCTGTTTTCTTCCCACTCCCACTTCACCGTGCATTCTTCAGTCTAGTATCATTGACTTCCTTATTGCTCCACCTATGAACTCTATATATTCTTCATTTTTTTCTTTCTATTTTTTAAAATCCTTTACCTTCTGTCTTAGAATCAATACTAAATATTGGCTCCAAGGCAAAAGAGTGGTAAGAGCTAGGCAACTGGGGTTCAGTGACTTGCTTGGGGCCACACACTTAAGGAAGTCTCTGGGGTCAGATATGAACCCAGGACCTCCTGTCTCTAGGTCTGGCTGTCCATGTATTTTTCACTGACAGTCTCTTATGTCTAGAATTCTCTCCCTCCTTTTCTTACCTCCCTTTTGTTTATTATCTCTAATTTACCCTATACTTATCTTACTTATACATAATTGTTTGTATTTTATCCCTTCCATTAGACTGTGAGGTCATTGAGAGCAAGGCTGTTTTTTGCTTTTCTTTGTATTTCCAATTTCTAGCAAAATGCCTGGCACATAGTAGGTGTTTAGTAGGTGTGCTTGTTTCATCAGTCAGAAGCCATCTCTCTTTCCTTAAATCTCTCATCATATCTTGAACTTGCACTTAGACATGCTACCATATATTGTAGTTATCTGTATTTCTCTCTTATCTTCTTAATCTCCTAGAAGGCAGAGACCATGTCTTTATTGTTCATCTTTGTAACTCTCCCAGGGTGTGCCACAAGATCTCACAAAGTGGTAGAAACAGAATACATTTTGGTTGAATAAAAAAAACGAGTGAATTTTGGTGTGGCAGAAGGCAAGGGATGTGGAAACCACAGGTAAAAAAACACCACCACAAAGTATATCCTTCCATGCATAAACCATAGCCCAGCACCCCAAGCTCTGAGTTTATTCAGACCAGGTTCAGCCTTAGTGGGGTCTGACCATCCATAATCACATCTCAAGCCTCAGAATTTGTCTCATTTTTTCTCCTACCCCATAGTTTTCTTTAGAACTCTCAACTGAGGTACAGGTAGGTATCTCAGTGGATAAAGAGCAGGGCCAGGAGATGAGAAGTCATGTGTTCAAATCTAGTCTCACATACTTCCAACCATGTGAGCCTGGGCAAGTCACTTAACCTTAAGCGTCTAGCTGTTACCACTCTTCTGCCTTAGAATCAATACTTAGTAACAAATTAAGACAGAAGGTAAGGGTTAAAAAAAAAAGAATGCTCAATAAGCTCATTTCTATCTCTCTCCAGCTGTGGTTTGAAGGGCCCCCACTTCCTGTGTGAGTATTCAAGGTAACCCTGCATGTCAGACACAGGAAAGTCTTTATTTTGGCTCACAGGAAGAATATAGAAAATAGAACTTGCTGAAGCCCCCAGAAGTCAAAATCATTATTGTTCCATGTAGGAAAGTTTTCCCTTCCAGAGACCTAGACTTGTTCTTGTCTCTGTCTCTCTGTGGATCTTCCCCTTGCCTCTTAGGTCAGGTCCATTTCAAAGGGTTGTAGCTTAGCTTTCCAATAGCCTAAGCCAGTTGATGCCTCTACTTACTTACAAAGTACAATCAGAGAGTCCTTCACAAATTAAAAAAAATTCCAAATCTTATTCACTTCATGAAGTTAATCAGGTTCTCCTGGGTGATGGATGACTCTTCTTTACATGATTGTAAGACATTAAGACACACAGAGAGGGGCAATTATGGGGTAGGGGGAAAAATGAGATGAATTCTGAGGCTCCAGATGCGATCTGGGTCTGACATTCCACTCCCCAAGACTGAACCTGGTTTTTAAAAACAAAGATGTCATTTTTTTTCTCATTCGAGTTTTAGACCCTTCCTGAAATCTATCCAGGAATACCTCCACATTTCCCAACGTTAAGGACCTAAATGGAATCTGTTCTACAACATTCCAGACTCAAATAACTTTTGCTTTTGGTTAACTCTAATTGGAAGTTCATCATTAAGTCAAACTTAAATATGTGTCTCCATAACTTCCAACCATTGCTCCTTGTACTACCAAGACAAAGAGAACAATTCTAATTTCTTCAGCTATTGAGTCTTTCTCTTCCCATTTAAGTCTTTTTCAGGGTAAATGACATTAGCTCCTTCTACTGGTCCATTTTTGGTGAAATCTTGAGATTCTTGCCAACCTTGCCATCCATATCTGGACACTCAATTACTGATCAAGGTGCTTCTTAAGCCTGGTATTCACAAGTGAACACAATACTCCAGATGTGATCTGACCAGGAAAGTATAAAATGGACTAACTAGTGTTTGTTTTAACGTGGGGCAAGATTACACAAGGTTTTTTTCACCTTTTTTTTTATCATGTTGCTGACTCATATTGGATTTGCAGTTCATTAAAAGTCCTACACCTTTATCAGACAAAATGCTTGATTTTTTGATCCCAAGTGTAAGTCTTTACATTTATCCCAATGAGATTTCATTCCTTTAGATTTAGTCCAATGTTTTAACCTGTCAAGCTATTTTTGGATCCTGAATCTATCATCCAACATGCTAGCTATTCCTTCCAGCTTTCTGTGCCTTCTGCAAAGTTGATGTTACTTGATCCAAGAATTGCCTTTCTAACGCCACACTCCCTTGTATTTTATCTATTTGAATTGTGGACAGTCATGGTCTGATTACAATGTCATTTCTGGTGATTCATCCTTGTGGGAGAGTATCTTCAGTAGATAAGCCAAAATCAGTCAAATAAAATGGATTGTTTCTATTCAAACCCACAAAGAGAAGCTCTGAAGGCTTCATTATGTATAATTTTTTATCATTTGGGTTCCAAACCCAACTTTTCAGGAAGAAAGCCTTTTTTGGGCACATAAAACTATCCATGGAACTGGCCACATGGATTAATTGAATATAGTGCCATTGCTGAATTCTACCGGAAACATCTAAGCTCTCTGCCTGTTTCCTCTACCAGTACCTGAACCAGAATCGCACATGAGAGCTATATATAAATGAAGTCATGTAAATAAGGATGGAGCACAAAAACATGTAAGTAATGGTCAGGAAAACAGGGGATGGCTCATAGCTAGTGTTCAACTGGCCTTAATTCAATGAACATTAAGTTCCTACTATGTATAGGCTGCTGTCCTTGACACTGAGACAGATAGGAATAGGAATTAGAGCTTGAGAGGATTTGAAAGAGTCCGGTCTCTTATTTTTATAGATAAGTAAACTGAGGCCCAGAAAGGTTAATGATTTACCCAAGGTCTTGCAGAGCCAAGATTTTAATGTTCATTTTTCTTTCATGGAACAAAGAAAATAAACATGTATTAAGCACCTACTAAATGCTAAAGTTTATTTTAAAAAAAGTTTGTTTTAAAAAATTCTAACCTTCTGTCTTAAAATTGATAATAAGATTGGTTCCAAGGCAGAAGAGTTGTAAAGGCTAGGCAATTGGGGTTAGCTAATTTGCCCAGGGTCACACAGTTCAGAAGTGTCTGAGGACTGATTTGAATCCAGATCCTTCTGATTCCAGTCCTGAAACTCTATTTGCTGAGCCTCCTAGCTACCTATGTGCTGAGTTCATTACAAATATTATCTCATGTGATCCTCTGAACAATCTGGGGAAGTAGATGCTGTCATTGTTCCCATTTTACAGCTGAGGAAACTGAGATAGATTGAAGTTAAGCAATTTGCTCAGGTTCTCACAGCTTATAAGTGCCCAAGGAAGGATCTGAACTTCTCTTCCTGACTCCAGCCCCAGTGCTTTTATTTGCTAAGCCTCTTAGCTATCTCTAGGCAAAGACCATTTTTTAATTCCAATATTCTTCCAATGATGAGAAATGTCTAGAGTCATGACACTATAGTCTCTGGAGAACTAAAGTGGAAAATCATCCAAAGGATAATGGAGTGGCTCATGGTGGTGATGAGTAAGGAACATCACATTACAAGTGGGGCTTCATGTAGGACAAAAATGGTTAAAAAATGTCATCAAATATATGACCAAAAAAGACGAGCTGATCTTGCAGTGAGCTTGAGGTATAACCAATGAATAACATATATGCTCCATTGGTATTCTTGAGATATTAAGAGTCTGGAAGATCTGAGTTCAAATCTTCTCTTAAGCACTACTACTATGTGACCCTGGGCATATCACTCTCTTCTCTATGTCTCAGTTTCCTCATCTATAAAGTGAAGAGTGTGGACTTGATGGCTTCCAAGGTCTCTTCCAACTCTAGATCTATGATACCCTGAATCTAAGGAAATTCCCCCAGCACTTTAGGGTGACAGCCCCCTCCCACCAACCACCATAGTAAGTTTATGGGAATGTGTGGCTAAAAGCCATATTCAAGGTAGGCATGGATGGGCTGAAGTTTCCATTGTTGGAGAGAAGACCCATAATGAGATTCATGTATTTATCGGAGTATATATTTATTGAAGAAATCTTCTAAGACGTCGTACTTGAGCTGAACTCTTAAAGGAGAGTAGGTTATGGATAAGTGTCAATGAATTCACTATGCAGGCACCAACAATTTGAACCTGGATTAATACTTCAATGCCTGCTTTGACAACCCATGATGTCTCTATGAGTGTTCACATTACAGGAGATCTCATCCAGTTGGGTATTTTGTTATAGATTTCCAACTTACCCCAGCTAATTCTTGCCGAAAGACTGCAAAATTTCACGCTGAAGAAGAATATAACCTACATATGTGACCTTTGGAAGAGAGAAGACATTTTTCATTGTCTTCACGAGGATATGTATAAACAGACATCCTTTTGGGAACAGACTTCAAACAGTGGAAAGACACGGAGAGACTTTGGAAGCTGCAGATACATAGAAGACCTTTCCTCAAAATGTCCCTGATTTTGAGCTTGCTTCTCTAAAGACTTTAAGGGAATATCTGTTTGGATTATATAGGGTCCTCTTTGATTTATTTTGCTCCCTGCTGGAGAGACCATTCACTGTATATTTTCTAGTATAATTCATACAACTTCTCTGATTCCTGTTTCCTATTTACTTGGCTAAATGGGTTTACTCTATTAAACAAAAACAAAAACAACTCTGTAATGTGGACACTTTCTTTGACAACCCAGACCACAATTTCTATGATTTGGCAGAAAGTCTTTCTTTTTCTTCTTTTCTCTTTTTAAATTTAGAATGTTTTCCCATGGTTACATGATTCATGTCCCCCCTTCCCCACTCTTTTCTCCCCCATCCCAGAGCTGACAAGCAGTTCCACTGGGTTATATATGTATCATTGTTCAAAGCCTATTTCCATGTGATTCATATTTGCAATAATGATCATTTAGCATCTACATCCCCAATCATATCCCCATGAAACCATGTGATTAAGCAAATGTTTTTCTTCTGTGTTTTTACTCCCACTGTTCTTTCTTTTAAAAAGAATTTCAGTTTATTTATTTATTTAATAGAGAATATTTTTATGGTTGCATGGATCATGTTCTCCCCCCCTCCCCCGCCCCATAACCAACAAACAATTCCACTGGGTTTTACATGTGTCATTGTTCAAGAACTATTTCCATATTATTGATAATTGCACTAGGGTGATTTTTTAGAGTCTGCATCCCCATTCATATCCCCATCAACCCATGTGATCAAGCAGTTGCTTTTCTTCTGTCTTTCTACTCCCATAGTTCTTTCTCTACATGTGGATAGCGTTGTTTCTCATAAATCTCTCAGAATTTTCCTGAATCATTGCACTGCTACTAGCAGAGAAGTCCATTACATTTGATTGTGCCATCATGTATCAGTCTCTGTGTACATTGTTCTCCTGGTTCTGCTCCTTTCACTCTGCATCAATTCCTGGAGGTCATTCCAGTTCCCATGGAATTCCTCCAGTTCATTATTCCTTTGAGCACAATAGTATTCCATTACCAACATATACCACAATTTGTTCAGCCATTCTCCAATTGGTAGGCATCCCCTAATTTTCCATTTTTTTTTGCCACCACAAAGAACATGGCTATAAATATTTTTGTACATGTATTTTTCCTTATTATCTCTTTGGGGTACAAACCTAATAGTAGTGTGGCTGGGTCAAAGGGTAGGCATTCTTTTAAAACCCTTTGTGCATAATTTTTTTTTAAACCCTTACCTTCCATCTTGGAGTCAATACTGTGTATTGGCTCCAAGGCAGAAGAGTGGTAAGGCCTAGGCAATGGGGGTCAAGTGACTTGCCCAGGGTTACACAGCTGGGATGTGTCTGAGGCCAGATTTGAACCTAGGACCTCCCGTCTCTAGGGCTAGCTCTCAATCAACTGAGTTACCCAGCTGCCCCTTGTGCATAATTTTAAATTGCCCTCCAGAATGGTTGGGTCAATTCACAACTCCACTAGCAGTATATTAGGGTCCCAATTTTGCCATAGCCCCTCCAACATTTATTACTTTCCTTTGTTGTCACATTTGCCAGTCTGCTAGGTGTAAGGTTGTACTTCAGAGTTATTTTAATTTACATTTCTCTAGTCAGGAGGGGTTTAGAACACTTTTTCATGTGCTTATTTAATTTCATCATGTGAAAACTTTGGCAGAAAGTCTTGAAGACTTAGTGTGGTCAAAAAAGTTCGATTTCCTATAGCCAATATGGTGATGAACCCCTCCAAATTTAGCTGTGTTAATTCTCAGACAATAGGCAAAGACATCTGTGGTCCTATTCCAAAGCCCCCCAGCTTGGTAAGTTCTTTCATAGCTTGTATCCTATCACCAAATTCTCAAATATTCCAGGAACTCTGTGATCCAACTGCTGTGGGTATTCTTTCTAATAAGGAAGAACACAATCCATTCCCCACTCTCATTTGGGAATCAGAGGATTTGGGTTCAAATCCTGACTGTTTTCACATACTATTTATGTGAACTTGGGATATCTCTTCATCTCTCCAAGTCTTGACTTCCACATGTCAAGTGGGTGGATTGTACTAGATGGTCTCTAAGGACCTAGACAGCTCCTAAATGGTAATTCCATGATCCTAGGTGACACTAGTCCATGTCTTTTTCAGAGGATATTCATTCGGCTCATCTTTCTTCGTGGATGCATTTCACTGAAGATAAGTCTTATTTTTCTTCTCTTTCATAAAATGTTACTGCCTGCTCATCCTTATCATGTGTCTTTCTAGGTGATGGAAATGAGGGAGCTAGGATACAAAGCCTCCAATGTACCTTCCAACACAAACTATACAATTCTATCTTCTCATGGGGAAACTTTTCTATTCTTTGTAGACTATAGATTACCACGACTCCGAGCCAAATAGCAAAACTAGGAACATACTGGAGTTAAAAAATGGACCTTGGTTTTAGGAGGCAGTTTTTGGTCATTAAAAGACCTTTGCAGTTCCCCAAGGTCAATCTAGTCTGGGATCTTCCTTCTGATCAATACTCCCTTAGTCTTAGAAAAAATAAAAACAAATTCAGGATCTTTCAAGGTACAAAACATAAAAAGAGAGCTTTAGAAGAGGAAGCATTTTATGAGTCCTACCTCATAGAAACATATAAACATAAACATAGAAACATAACATAGAAAATAAATGTTAGTTATTGTTATAATTGGAGAATATAGAACAGTGGAGAAAGCTCCAGGCCTGGAGTTAAAAAGGTCTGAGTTCAAATAAAGCCTCAGATACTTAATAGGTATAGAACCATGGGTAAATCACTTTACCCTGTTTGCCTCAGTTTCCTCATCTGTAAAATCATGTGGAGAAGGAAATGGCAAAACACTTCAGTTCCTTGCCAAGAAAACCCCAGATGGTATCATGAAGAATTAGACACGACTGAAAAGCTACAATTATTATTTTGCTTACCATATTAAAATAAATTGCTACTGGAGGGTCAGGATGAATATCTATTTTCTCAACACCCTAAGTTACAGAGTACTCAGGTACTACTCAGTACCCTAAGGGGGTGTAGCATGATAGAGTGGTTGGAGTGCTAAGTTGGGAATCAGAGAACACAGCTCACTAGCCCTTTAATCTTGAGTTCTGAGCCTCAGTTTCCTCATCTGTAAAACGAAGAGATTGGCCTAGATGGTCTCAGAAGTCCCTCCAACTATAAAGCTCTCTCATTCTATGATCCATCTTGCCCCATCGTCATTACATCAGACTGAGTGGTTCTAGGCCTTCTTGTCCTTTTAGTGTGATTGAAAGGGCAGATGACCAAGCATGTCTGTGATAAGGACCCATCTGTTGCTGTGAGTCAAGATGGATTTCATCATCTCCTCTCCTCCTCCCTACATAGCCTAAATCCCTGGTAACTACATCTGGGTGAACTTGTCCAGTCATACACACACACAGAGAGGACACAAGGTATATGGCCTCTGGTACCCTTCCCAGTAAATAGAGGCCAGATCAAGCTATTTATAGAAATGAGGGACGAGATGGCCCCTTTCATTGTGATTGGCCAGGGCAAGTTTTCCCTTGGTCTCAGCTGAGCTTGTGTGTCTGTAATACTAGAGCTTGTAAACTGTCTCACAGAAAAAGCCCTGCTGAGCCTAAAATCACTGCAGGAATGGCCAGTTTGCTTGGGAAGTTCAATAAACATAGGAATATAGATAGAGCACTGGAAGGGCCAAGATTGAAATATAGAAATCATCTAGACCAATCCCTTCCCTTTACCGATGAGGAAAATGTGGAGCAGAGAAATGAAATGACTTTCCCAAAATAGCCCAAAGAATGTTCTGGAACCAGCTCATACTGACTTGTTCAGGTGTTCTTCAGTCCTGTCTGACTCTTGATGATCCCATTTGGGGTGTTCTTGGAAATATATTGACGTGGTTAGTCATTTCCTTCTCTGGCTCATTTTATAAATGAGAAAATTAAGTGACTTGCCCAGAGTCACACAGCTGGCAAGTGTTGGATTTGAACTCAAAAGATGAGTCTTGCTGCCTGGATAAGATGGATAAGCATCTCTGTGCACTATGCCACCCAGCCGCCCAATTGCTAAGTTTTCATTTACACCTCAGAAATCAACAAACATTAGAGATCAGGTCTTGATTTATTATTTTGTTGGTTCTCTAGACTTAAGGAAGTGACAGAGAAAATGTTAAACAAATTCGACTTAAAAATGCGTCCTCCATGGATTTTTTCTCTCTAAGAATCGGTTGTTAAACATTTACTAACATATTCCTGGCAACTCACTCATTCTACAAATGAGGTATTTAACCCCTCAGAAAGGCGAAGTGGAAGTTACTTAGTCAAAGTCATGCAAATAATAATTGACTAAAACAGGACTCTTGTTCTTGTCTGACTCCAGGTTTAGTGCTCTCTCCACTGAACAATGATTCCTCCCTTGCCTCTACTTGTATTGGGAAAAAAAAAAAGAATATCAATTTTCCCTGAGGCAATAAAAAAATTAGAAAAACTGGGAAAGGAGCCAGGATTTTGTGTTGCTTCTTACCCTGAAACTCTGGCTTCAGGATGAGTTAAGCAATTTTTTAAAAAGCAATTAAAAATGTAAGTAATATCCAATGTGATGCAAGACAGAGTAGTGAGAAGGCAAGGTTAAAGAACAAATGCAACATAGGACTGTTTAGGAATGAAGCGTTAAGTCCTGCCAGTTACGAGAACTCAGTTGAATGTTCCTGACACAATGTATTTCAGAGGCAACACCATATAGTGGAAAGAACACCGAGAATGAAGAAATCTGGGTTTGAGTCCTGGCTCTGATACTTAAAAGCTACGTGACCCTAACTGAGATATTTCATGTCTAAAAGACTCAGTTTCCTATGAAACTATTTCTAGAGAAATCATTTCTCCATGATATTCAGTGCTTGCTATCTCACAAGGTCATTGTGAAAATTAATGCCTTTCATCTAATGTTTAAGTGCTTATTGTGTACCAGACAATGTGGGGAAACAAGGAGAAAACAAAGCTGTCCCTAATTTCAAGGAATGCACATTGGGTTAGGAAAGCAACATGTATATGAAAATCCAAAATATTTACAAAGTCATTTTGGAGAAAGAGGGTTGAGATCTAATATGAAGGATGATTTATTAACAATAGAACAGGCCATCCAGAGGGCACAGTGGAAGGGAAGGGAAGGAGAGGGGAAGGAAAGGGAAAGGAATTGAAGGAAGTGGAAGGCAAGTAAGAAAAGGAAAGGGAATGAGAAGGGAAGGGAAGGGGAAGGGAATGTAGGGAAGAGAGGGAAGGGACAATAAAGGAAGGGGAGGGATAAGAAGAGAAGGGAGAGGAGGAAGGAGAAAGAAAGGGAAGGGAAGGATAGGGATACTAGAAGGATGAGGCTACTGTGGATGGGAATGAGAGAACAATGGATGGTCAAGGAAGGGAGCTTCTGAAGAGGTATCTTACAACTAAGAATCTTATTGATTCCAAGAGGAAACTTAAGTTAGAAGATTGCCATTCCCTTCACAGAAGCAAAGGTCTATTCCTGTTCATTTCCATTTTTATAATACAGATTTTCATTACCACTTGACTGAACTAATAGTCTTCCACTAGGTCTGCCTTCCCCAATTCTTGCTCCTTTCTTTACCTCATGGTCTATATCACTGTCAGACCAATCATTCTTATGCATAGATCACTTCTCTGCTCAGAAATCTTTACTGTCACTTGAGCAACGTTCCAACTTCTTTGCCTGGTATTCAAAGGCCTTCCAAAGTTTGGTAACACCCTACATTTCCAGTCTCTTCTTAAAACACTCCTCTTTGTGCCCTCTCTACCTCAGATTGTATGTCTCTGCTAGTCCCTTCCCAAATGCCCCTTGATCTCATAATGTGTGTTTGCTCACATTTTTCCTTACTTTCTGAAGTTTTGCTATCCTTTGAAGCCTTGCTCAAATGCCATCTTCTCCAAGAAGCCCCCTTCCTTGTTGATAGTAACTTTCCTCCTTGGACTTCACAAAGCCCTTTGTTTTGAACCTCTGATGTATTTAGAATGGGATATTGTGTCATATAGTTACCACTAATTATGTCTTATTTCTTCGAGGAGACTGGAATCTCCCTGAGGGTGGAAATCATACGCCATCTAAACTTTTTATCTCCCAACATGCCTAATACAGGTGCCCACAGTGGGTGCTTAGAACATGTTTATTGATGAGTGGAAATCTATGAGATGAGGGGCATCAGGTCAGGCAATGTGTAACTACAAATAACTGTGGACTATATGAATCATTAAGAAAATGATAACCAGTGTTTGAACATCCTTGAAATCTCTAATTCATTAGCAGTCTTTTCCTTTGGTTCAGGGGAAAATATGGATAATGCTGGTGGTGGAAGGAGAGAAGATAGGAGAATAAGTATAAAGGGGTGGGAATGAAGTAAAGCTTTCATATTTCTTTGAGTTCCCTTAGCCAGAAGGAAAAGGCATTCAAAAAGAACAGAGAAGTCTTCAATGTAACTTGGCCTTTCTACAAGAATCAAAATGTGAGGTGAATCAGGTGAGAAAGAAGGGAGTCCAGTTAAGGCTGGTGTGGGTGAATAGCAAGGAAAGGGAACTCGTGCCAGAACTCAAGATTTTCTATCCCAGGGTGGCCCCCACAAAAGGTGCAAATGGAACACACTGAGTATTTGAAAGGTCGGCTAATCTGTTGAACCTGAGCTAAAAAAGAGGCCTGACTTTCTTCCCACCCAGCTTGAGTTAGAGACAGAAACAAGGGCCCAGTGACGTCAATGCTAGGAGTGTGCTCCCACTGTCCAAGGACTCTGTTGAACAGGTCTGGTCTGTTTTGACAGGATGTAATCAATGAGCCAGCCAAACTCTTGAAGAAACCCAAATGCCCGGGCTGAATGCTTTGTGTGTGCCAGTCTGTCCACAGGCACTGCACACCCAATTCTGGTGTCCTTGACTCTCTGAGTATCATTTCTTTTTACATGGCTTATATAATTGTGTAATCAGCCCCTTCAAAAACACAGAAAATAACACTAAAATGCTTGGACTAGAAGAAACTTCTAAAGAAATAGCTACATTCGTGTCTGGTTCAATCTAATGAGTTATATTATTTAAGAGAGGCAATGTGGCATAGGTGATAAAGAGCTATGCTTCAGTAGGTTCTCCCAAGAAGCTGGTGATTAGGAGAAAGGATAGAGTGAGGGCACTGGATGATCGCTCCTGGAACGGAACTGTCAAAGAAAGCAAAGATCCAGACAGGGGCCAGGTGAAAATGAAGGCACATTAGTCGATTGAACAATTTTTTTCCTAGGCTTGTGTCTTACTCTAGCCATACTGGTTTCATCCCTTAGAGACTCATTAAAGATCGTTATAACCTTTGAGTGTTTGGCTGATTGTTCTGGCTGGTAGGAGAGATAAATAGTCCACCAACAATCTTTCTGAGAAACTGTGGACTGTTCTCCCCTCCTTGTTCCCAAATAAACCTTCATGCAGGAAAGAACATTCAGCCCTTGACCTGATTGATGTCCAATCAAAGAAGAGGCTGTGGAAGCCCGGAATCTATAAATCAGGTTCCTATCTAGACTCTACAAAGAAAACCATGCCCTGATATAATCTTCCTCGGCCATGGTTCAGACATATTCACTGTAACTTTGAAATGCTGCCTGCGTATACTCAGTCAGGCGAGCCAGAAGCTCAACAGACTGAGAGGTTCTGGGGGTCCCTGAGACACTAGGCTTCCCATTTTCCAACTCATTCAGTAGAACCTCTTCTTTTGACTGAGGGGTCCAAAGAAATTTGCCACTTGGAGAGAAAGAAAAAGAAGATGGATAAAAAAGGAATTCTTTTTTAACATAGAAAAATTCATCAAAGAAATCCTATTCTTTGTTGTGGAGATAACCCCTCCTGGTTATTTGAAAATTCTGGGATTTTTGAAGGCTGGGATAGTGGAATGTAAGCTTTGGCAGGTTGTTCAGAATTACAGAAACTTTGAGTGCAGATACTATCTATATTATCCAAGCACTAGCCTGGCTAAGTCTGAGAGTTTTATCACCAGGACACTGGGTAATGGTTTTTCAAACCAATTTATAAAAATTCATTAAAAAAGGCATGGAGGTGTTATAATCTGTGTTGGTAAAGAGAATACCCATAGCAATGAAACAATGGTTCCATGAGGTTTTGAAGAAGCAAGATAGAATTAATTCATTCGCTTAATCACCATGCATGTATCAAGTGCCAACTGTGTGCAGAATACAGTGTAGATTCTACCAGAATTAGATAGTCCTTCTTCTCATGTAATTTATAATCAATAAGAAGCTAAGACAAATACAGGTAAATATAATGCACACCACCACATGGTAAAGGCATTTAGATGGTTACTTGAATAAGACTTCATAGACAACTTTCCACTGGTAGTCCAAGGATTACTGGCATCTGATTTGTAGTTTTCTTAATCACATTGGGATTTCTCATCCCAGAGTTCAATGGAATCTTAGGATATAAACAATCCATGTCTAGCAGGTCACAGCTGACAGAACAAGACCATGAGATATCCCATCTCAGAAAAATCTACAAATCAGATGCCAATAATCTTTTCACCACTAGTGGAAAGCTAAGTCTGAAGTCTTATTCATACAACCCTCTAATGCCATTTATCTCACTATCTACATGCCCTGCCTTTTAAGCTTTCTCCCTCTCAAACTGGACTCAGTAATCAAATTCCACCAATATTCCTGGTAAAGATGTGTTAATTGCCGGCTCCATGAATCAATTCATCAGATGCTCTTTTCTTCAGATGATTTTTCCTCCACTGGAATGAAAACTCCATGAGATAAGGATTTTTCTGCTTTTTCACTTTTAGTACAGTACCTGACATATAGGATTTAATAAATGATTTTTCATTCATTCAATAAATCACACTAACAAGGAGTCAAGTTTTGGGCTTGATATGATGTGTATTTTCTTACTATAAGCATATATTTCTTTCTTGATAACTTCTTTATATGGGTGTTTAGAGAGGACTAATGCCTCTGGTATGAGGGCTTGCCAAGCCCTTTTCAGGGCTGCTCATCCACCTTTGTACCTCTCAACGAACTCTTACCCATGACTCCAAGAAGCTATAGCATGCACAGTGGCCATACCCTGGGAAAACCATCTTGGCAGACAGGTTGAGGGTAACCAACAGGCTTCAAACTATTGACAAATTAGGAGAATGTGTACCCTAAGAATGAGGAGACTTCCTGTGGCAGAATGGGTAGAGGAGAACAATTCATTCCAAAGACCATGAAGGCAATGGAAGCAGGCACTCTGGATCCCTTAGAGCTTGGTTAGACATTGTAGATATCAAAGTCATCCTCTACATCCCAGGGCATCACCAGTCAGCTTGCCACTGGACTTGGATGACTGCAAGAGATAATAGAGGTTGATGACTATGTAACTCCAGTCCAAATTCATGTGCAAATCAAGACATCACCTTGTATTGTTATTGGTCATCTTTGAAAAAATGAAAATGAACAACAACTCATCATTCCTAGTTCTATCCTATGGGGCTTAACAGAATAAGCCTAATCCCTCTTCCAGGTGATGCCTCTTCAACTATTTGAAGATAGCTTCTCTCCTTTGGGCTAAGTATCCCTTCAGTCAGTCTTCATATGGCATGATCTTGAGCCTCTTCACCATCCTAGTCATCCTTCTTGGTCCAGTTTTCCAGCTTATCCAGATTCTTTCTAAAAAGCAGCACAGAATTGACCATGGAATATGCCAGATGTGATTTGACCTAGGCAGAGGACAGGGTCTATCATCAACCTTATCCTGTATACCATGTTTCCCTTAATGAACCCAAGTTTGCATTTGGTTTCTTGGCAGCCATGTCAGTGTCTGAGAGTCTGAGTATGTGTGTATGTGTGTGGTCTCTGAGTGTGTATTTCTAAATGAGTGAATGTCTCTAACTGTAATCCAAAACCAAATATAACCATTTTAGATTGCCCATCATTTTTGGATTACCACTGACAAATAGAATAGAATCTTAAAGTTGGAGAGTCATCTAGTCCAACCTCCCACCTAGGGCAGGAATCCCCTCTTTGGTATCTTAACAGATGGTCAGACATACACTCTCAGCTCAAATGACTCTCCAGTGACTGGAGAGCCCCAGCTCCCCTAGGGATTCCCAGATAAAGAGTACTCCTTGGAGAAAAACCAGATAGTATACGAAGTTTCCTGCCAGTGTCCTACTCGGAGACAAAAATTCTTTGGATGGTTCAGGTTTGATAAGAAGAGATTTGCTTGTTCAACCCCCAAAGAATGTTCACCTGTTGGTGGTGGTGGGGTGTCTAAATCTTAAAATGGTTGCTACTAGTCTTAGGGAGACTGTGTGGGATTATGTAGGGAATTCTGTAGAGACTCATTGGAATAATTGAGGTTTGTCCTGATAGAAACTCCAAGTTTAGTTTCATTCTGGGGGGGAACTAAGCAGTTATCTGAGTGTTTTATGTTTCTGTGTCTATTCATGAGTCCTTCTGCAGCTTAAAAAAATTTTTTTTGTTGATATTTTGTTTTTACATTACAAACATTTACAGATTACACCCACCTTGGGAGAGGGCTCTTGTAACAAAGGAAAACAGGGAAGTAAAACTAAAAATACATTCGCTGATGTCATCTGAAAGTGCATGTAACATTTCACATCTGGAGCACCCACACCTCTTCTGAAAAAATGAATGGAAATCTATTTTCTCTTCCACTCTCACTGGGTTGGAAAAAGAAAAGACAAACAGTTTTCTGTAAAATATACACACAGACATAGTTTTATATATATGTATATCTTTTTGTCAAATGATACCTTCTCTAATGGGGGAGGGCAGGGAGAGAGGAAGTTAACTGGATATTTCAATATGATAAACAAACAAATAAATTAAAACTTAAAAGTGTACAGTCAAGCAAAACAAATTCCCTCAATGGTTATAACCATGCAGGCATATATTTGTATGTAATATAATATATTATACATAATATTTGTTGATTCAAGTTAAAATATATATTCATAATATACATGTATACATCTGTATAAATAATATGTAAGAATATACATTCCTAAATGCTTGTTCCCCTTCCCTCCTTTATTTTTCTTAGACCAGGATTAGAGAGAGGTTAGACTGACAGAGAGTGAGTGACTGATAACTTTCTGTTTGGAGGATGGAGCAAATAGGGAAAAAGAGAGAAAGAAACAGACAGACAGAAACAGAGCTAGAGACAGAGACAGAGATGGAGATAAAGACAGAGGCAGGGAGAGACAAGGGGGAGAGAAATAAATGAGGGAGAGAGGCAGGGATAGACAGAAGGGGAAAGATGAGGGAGAAAGGAGAAAGAAAGAGCTGGACAGTCAGCCAGAGAGAGACAAAGAGAGTGTAAAGTTGCACTTGACAAGAAGAATTGGAGTGCCAAGCCATTTATACCTGGGATCTAGCCTACTACTCTGTACACGGGCAGGAGGGACTCAATAGGTCTCCTAGAAAATTGGGCTACATTGACAACTCTAGGGATTGGGGGGCAAGGTGAGGGAGAGCTTTTCCCAAGAGGCTCAGGGGCTCTCTCTAGAACACTTTATAGTCACATTTCTTTCCAGGGCTTTGTTTTGATTCTTCTTAGATCCTACAATGAAGTGGAAGAAGTTCCTAACTTGGAAGTTAGCGGATTTTTGATTTCTCAGCTCCTCCACTTCCTAAGTGTGTGCTCTTAGGGAAATTGCTCAGTTTCTCTAGGATTCAGCTTAAAATGAGCAAAAGAAAACCTATCCTGCCTCCTAGGGTTGTG